>NW_027555514.1:100640349-101240349 GCF_003287225.1 Phascolarctos cinereus | reverse complement strand
TCTCTCTCTCTCTCTCTCTCTCTCTCTCTCGCTGTCTCTCTCTCTCTCTCTCCCTCTAGATATAACTATAATTTTTTTCCCCTCCAACTACCCTAATACTGACAAAGGTCTCATGAGTTACAAATATCATCTGTCTGTGTAGGAATGTAAACAGTTCAACCTCAATAAATCCTTTATTACTTCTCTTTCCTGTTTGCCTCTTCCTGCTTCTCTTGAGTCTTGTATTTGAAAGTCAAATTTTCTATTCAGCTCTGTTCTATGCATCAGGAATGCTTGAAAGTCCTTTATTTCACTGAATGTCTACTTTCTCCCCTGAAGGATTATACTCAGTTTTGCTCGGTAGGTGATTCTTGGCTGTAATCCTTTTTCCTTTGACCTCCAGAATATTATATTCTAAGTCCTCCAGTCCCTTAATGTAGAAGCTGCTAAATCTTGTGTTATCTTGACTGAGTTTCCACAATACTTGAATTGTTTCTTTCTGGCTGCTTGCAATATCTTCTCCTTGACCTGGGAACTCTAGAATTTGGCTACAATATTCCTAGGAATTTTCCTTTGGGGATCTCTTTCAGAAGGTGATCGGTGGATTCTTTCCATTTTTATTTTACCCTCTGGTTCTAGAATATCAGGGCAGTTGTCCTTGATAATTTCTTGAAAGATGATGCCTAGGTTTTTTTTTTTTTCCATCATGGCTTTCAGATAGTCCAATAATTTTTAAGTGATCTCTCTTGGCTCTGTTTTCCAGGTCGGTCATTTTTCCAATGAGATATTTCACTTGTCTTCTTTTTTTTCCCCCATTCTTTTGGTTTTGTTATATACTATCTTGATTTCTCATAAAGTCACTAGCTTCCAATTGCTCTATTCTAATTTTTAAGGAAGTATTTTCTTCAGTAAGCTTTTGGACTTCCTTTTCCATTTGACCAATTTTGTTTTTTAGGGCCTTTTTCTCCTCTTTGCATTTTGGACCTCTTTTGCCATTTTGGTTAGGCTATTTTTAAGGTGTTATTTTCTTCGGTATTTTTTTGGGTCTCCTTTAGCAAGCTGTTGACTTGTTTTTCATGATTTTCTTGCATCACTCTCATTTCTCTTCCCAGTTTTTCCTCTACTTCTCTTACTTGCTTCTCAGAATCCTTTCTGAGCTTTTCCATGGCCTGGGACTGATTCATATTTTCCTTGGAGGCTTTGGATATGGGAGCTTTGACTTTGTTATCTTCTTCTGATTGTATGTTTTGATCTTCTTTGTCACCAAAGAAAGATTCTATGGTCTGACAATTTTTTGTGCAGTTTGCTCACGTTTATAGCCAATTACTTGAGTTTTAAACTCTTTGTGAAGGTAGGGGTGTGCTTCCAGTGTGGAGAATGTACTGTCTCAAGCTTCGGGAGTTTTGTGCAGATGTTTTCAGAGATACTTCTAGGGACCTGTAAATTTTTAGTTCTTCCAAGGTGGTGTGATCAAGGGTGAGATGTTGACTCTTTTCTTGGCCTGTGCTCTAGTCTATGAGTGATCACAAGTACTCTTTTCTGCTTTGGAACTGTGCAGAGGATTTTCTCTTAACTGCCACTGCAGGCTATACCATGCCCGAGCTCTTCCTGGCCCTGGGACCGCCACCCAGAATTGTGACCCAGATCCAAGCATGGGCAAAGGAAGAGATTCTTGACTCAGCAGCAGCAAAGAAATCCTTGAAATCCCCCTCTAAACATTCACCTGATTTCCTTACTGTCTATGGGCCAAGAGTTCCAGAAGCAGCCACTGCCCCTGGGCTGCAGCGGGACTGGGGCTGGCACTGAGCTTCTCTCTCACTGTGGTCACAGACCTTTCCTATTGACCTTCTAAGTTGTTTTTGGCATTTGTAGGTTGAGAAATCTGGAAATAGCCACAGCTGCCTGTGATTTAGTCCCTGAGGCCTGCTTCAGGTTCGCTGAGGTCTGGGCTTTGCCTGCATGGCCCACACTGAACTGTGCTCCTCTCCCATCCTGGCACAGTACACCTTTCCAATCAACCATCCAGGTTGTATTGGGCTGGAAATTTGCTTCACTCTGTCTTTTTGTGGGTTCTGCTGCTGTAGAATTTGTTTAGAGCCATTTTTAGAGGTATTTGGAGGGGTTTGGGGGGAGAACTCAAGCACGTCACTGCTTTTCCTCCACCACCTCGGCTCTACCCCTCAGACCACTTTCTTATGAACACCCAAGGGGTTTATAAAGCAGTAAATGCTGTGCCATTACCAGCTGTCTTGACCTTTGTATTGCCACCAGACCCCAGTGTCTCTGGAGGAGAGAGTGAAGCTGATGACTCTGTTGTGCAGCTCTGCCTCACTTAAATCCAATTCATGTGCAAGTTGAGACATCAGCCTTGTGATGTTATTGGTCCTCTTCAAGAATGAAGGATGAACAGTGAACCAGTAAACAGGAATGTGTGGGCCTTTGAGGTCTCTTCCAATTTTGAAACTCTATAATCATGTGATTAGCCATTTTGGCACAGAGACAAGTAACTGATTAAACTTTTCATAGATTTTTCAATACTACTATTTCATAAAACTTGAGCCTGAAGAAGTTATTATCCTCATATGTTCCTGTTCTCATGGAGAGTACATTCTAATGAGGGAAACGATGCATAAAGTTCTAGCTCCAGAGAGTACGTAATTTTTTTTTTGAGGCAATTGAGGTTAAGTGTCGTGTGTTTCACACAGCCAGTAAGTGTCAAGTGTTTGAGGCTGGATTTGAACTCAGGTCCTTCTGACTCCAGGGCTAGCGTGCTATCCAATGTGCCACCTAGCTTCCCCAAGAGTATGTAATCTGAAAGGAGAAGGAATGGACAGTTGGAGAGGAGGGACCCAGAAAGGCCTACTACAGAAAGTGGGATTTGATCTAAACCTTGAAGGAAGCCAGGGAAATTGAGAAGCAGAGGTGAGGGGTCAGAGCAAGCCAGGCATGATAGATGGCCAGTGCAAAGGCAGAAGAGGAAGCAATACTTCTCTGTCTTTCGGCCCATTTGGTTCCATAGACTGGAACACTGGCCCATGTGCATTAACATTGTTTTATACTTTGAAGGGGAGGGGAAGCTGGAGTTGCTTTTAAATGTGCTACTTTACAATAGATCAAAGTTACTTTTGAATATACCACTGGTGAATGAGCTACATATCCAGGGGATGGCAAAATTCCTTTGTTTATTCACGATTGAACCTAATAGATTTATCAGTTATTCTAGCTGGTTTTGTCTCTCAGTCAATAAAAATTTATTAAGGGTCTACTATGTGTCAGGCACTATGGATACAAAAAGACAAAAGACAATTTTTGTTCTTGAAGAACTAAAAATCTAATGGGGAGACAATAAACAAATAAATATATACAAACAAACAAACAAAAGCTATATATAGGAGAAATAGGAAGTAAATAAGAGAAAGCAGGCGCTAGTATTACGAGAGGTTGGGAAAAGCTTCCTGTAGAAGATGGGAATTTTAGTTAGGACTAAAAGGAAGCCAGGGAAGCCAGTAGGTGGAGATGAGGCTGGAAAGCATTCCAGTGTGGGGACCAGCCAGAGAAAATACCCAAAGTCCAGAGAAGGAGTGTCTTGTTGGTAGAGTAGCCAGGAGGTTAATGTAACTGCACTGAAGAGTTTGTGGCAGGGTGTAAGGTGTAAGAAGAATGGAAAAGTAGGAGAGGGGTAGGTCATGAAGGGCTTTGAATGACAGAGCATTTTGTATTTATTTCTGGAGGCTACAAAGAGCCACTGGAATTTATTGAGTGGATAGGGTTGTTATTCATCCTTCTTTGTCAAAGAGGACCATGAGGGCGATGTCCTGACTTGTGTATAAATTGGATTTGAGTAGGGCAGAGCTGTGCAAATCATCAGCCTTGCTCTCTTTTCCAGAATCATTGGAGTCCAGTGGCAGGACACAAATCAAGATGACTGACCTCGTAATGGAATGGCCCTGTGTGAGGAAGTGGGGGGCTGGAGATGTGTGACATAATCAGATCTGAGCTTTAGGAAAATCACTTTAGTCACTGAATGGAGGTTGGATTGGAGTAGGGAGAGACTTGAGGAAGGAAGACCCCATCAGGGGACTATTGAAGTACTTCAGGTGCAAGATGATAAGAGTCTGCACCAGAGTGGCAGCAGTGTCAAAAAGGGGTGTATTCAAGAGATATTGCAAAGCAGGAATCCACAGGCATTGGCAACAGATTGGATAGAGAGGTGAGAGAGAGTGAGGAGTCCAGGGTGACTCTTAGGTTGCAAACCCAGGGATGGTGTTGCTCCGTACAATAATAAGGAAGACAGGAAATGGGAAGGGATTAGGAAATAGATGGGTAGCTAGGTGGCACAGTGGATAGAGTGCCACATCTGGAGTCAGGAAGATATGAATTTAAATCCAGCCTCGGACACTATCTGTGAGACTCTGGGGCAAGTCACTTAACCCTGCTTGCCTGAGTTTCCTCAGCTGTAAAATGAGCTGGAGAAGGAAATGGCAAACTACTTTAGTATCTTTGCCAAGAAAACCCCAAAGGAATCACGAAGCCAGCAACAACTAGAGAGATATTAAGTTCAGTTCCAGACATACTGAGTTTGGGAACTGTTAAAATAGAGATGGTAATTAAATCATGGGAGCTGATGAGATCACTTGTTGTTTATTACTTATTGCTCCACTCCAGCATTGAAATCACTCTGGGTCTCCAAATCACTGCAGCTCTCACTGATTGGTCAACAATAAGTCTCAGGCCAAGCCCTGCTTGGTGATTGTTTGGACCCAGATTGGCTCAGAATGTGTCTAAATGGCATTTTATTTCTGTTCTGGCCAGAAACCCTGAAAGGCTTCCCCAAGTAGATGTTTTCTTTCTTTCTTTCTTTCTTTCTTTCTTTCTTTCTTTCTTTCTTTCTTTCTTTCTTTCTTTCTTTCTTTCTTTCTTTCTTTCTTTCTTTCTTTCTTTCTTTCTTTCTTTCTTTCTTTCTTTCTTTCTTTCTTTCTTTCTTTCTTTCTTTCTTTCTTTTTTCCTTCCTTCCTACCTTCCTTCCTTCCTTCCTTCCTTCCTTCCTTCCTTCCTTCCTTCCTTCCTTCCTTCCTTCCTTCCTTCCTTTCCTGTTAGTTATTTAAAGCGGCCAATCTTTGCCTTGTTTCTTAGTAGGCTCTAATTAGTGAATAGGCATTATCTCAGTCAAACTGAGACCTGTTAAAGATTTTAGCTTTAAAAAGCCAAGGTTCCCCACTGTATCCTGGACCTTCTCCAGTTGTTCTGATTTATATTGGCCACTGGACCCAGATGGCTCTGGAGGTAAAAATGAGCCCTCTCTTACTCAAATCCAATTCACTTGCGTGTCATGGCACCCCCTCCCTGCTGTTATGGTCCTCTGAGAATGACGGACAGACAGCAGCAGCAACAATAATCTGATTAGAGTGTATCAGATTTCTTCCCCTGACTACCTCAACTTCTTGTATATGAAACTGTGAACTTCTTTCACGTGAAGTTTTTTTTAAAAAGTATGTAAAATTTAAAAAGATAACAAAATTGTTGTTCTTGTATATCTCTTTTGAGCCTCTTTTGCTGTCCTCTGTGTATTTTAAAATGTTTTATTAATAGTCTTTCCCTCGTATTTCTTTCAGATGAATTGCTATCGAGCCACAACTCCCCAATGTTGTACTTGTAAAATTTAATTTTAAACCAATGTTTAGGAATTTAAATTTATCTCTACTGCAATGTTCACTATTCCATTGTCCTATGTAAATATCATTGTTCTAGTCCCTTAAGAAATATTTTGGATTCTGATGGTCTCATGCAATGTATCAGGTACATGTCATTTGAAAAATTGTCAGCTTGCCAATTTGCATCTCTATCCACCACTGTTAAAAATCTCACTACATAATACCAGGAGTGAGCAGCTGCCATCAGAGTTGACACACATCCATGAATGACTAGCCTTTTGGAATGATTGGTCATTCAGCCAGCTCTGATTTTGTCTAATCCTGCTTGTCTCCATCTTGGTTACAAGAACAGTATGAGAAACCGTGATGTATACGGGACATTTTAAAAGAGACTTGGAGAGTATGGAGAGAAGAACAGTGAACAGCCCACGAAGGCTTTTGGCTCCATAGTCTTCTGATCAAAAGTAGGTGAGATTCATTTTCCTTGCCCGTGAAGAAGCCATCACTTACTTTAGGCATATGAAGGAAGAAAGGGAGTGAGGGCTCCCTAAAGTGATTTATCTCCCATTCTCCTTGTGATCTTGAAATCTAGGTCCTGTCAAAGTGGTTCAGCTGAAATGCTTCTGGGCACACGTGTGTGTGTGTGTGTGTGTGTGTGTGTGTGTAGGGTGGAGAGAGTTGAGATTTCACTGACTGCCCAGAAGCTGTTCCAATGCTCAAGAATGCTCTTTTTATACCTGTTTCCTTTAAAATTCAATAAATGTTCTTTAATCTACACAGGGTGTCTTAAAAGTCTTTCAGTCTTATCTTTGTGACCCCATTTGGGGTTTTCTTGGCAAAGATACTGGAGTGGTTTGCCATTTCTTTCTCCAGCCCATTTTATAGATGAGAAAACTAAGACAAATAGGGTGAAGTGACTTGCTCAGGGTCATACAACTAATAAGTATCTGAGGTCAGACTTGAACTCAGGAAGAGGAGTCTTCCTGACTCCAAGTGCTGTACTCTATCCACTATACCACCTACCTGCCCTTGTCTCAAAAGCCTTAGTGCAGTTTCAAGCTTTTAAAAAGTTTAAATAAGAAAGGAAATCCTTTCAGGGTCATGCTCATGTGGGGAAAACATTTCATATTCTGTGGGAGGGGACTCAAGTCTTCGATAACTTATGAATTATTGTTGGTAATTAATCATAACATTAGCATAGATAGAAGTCCAGGGAGGCAGTAGCTGGAAAGATTAGGGATATGGGGATGACAGTTCTCCTTGCTCATATACCCAGGGAGTGAGCTGGTTTAGGTTTGAGGTTGCCAGTGATGATCATACTTTCAGACTAACTTAATCTGATAGGTGTCAGAATAGAGTTCAGATATTGGAGTGCAGATCTTATTTGGGTTTAGGATTAGTGATTTAATTGGTACAGTGAACTGCTGATGAGCAAACTCCCTCTTCCAAGGCAAATTGACACCTTCTTTGCAGCTTGCAGTATTACAGTTGTAGGTGGGTACAGAGGTGTTAATTGTCAGAGGTTACATGGCTAACGTGTTGAAGTCAGGACTTGAATCCAGATCGTTGTGGTTTCTCAGCCAGCCACATATTCAACACACAATGTTGCCTTTCACAGATATTGTACTCTGAGTAATTACTTGGCCACAGATTTTTTAGTGCTAACGTAAAACAATTTGTTCTGTGTGTGGGGTCACAATTCCTTTATATAGAACTTCAAAGTTTAGAGAGATTACTAAGGAATTGTGTCAGAATAGTGATTGAAAGTAGAAGATGGCCACTCTTCTTCATTGGAGAGGGTTCCAAAAAGTGTAGAATGTTAGAGTAAGCTCTATGCTTACCCAACCTATCAGTATCAGAAAAAAGTAGGTATGCTAGAGTCAAGGACTGGAACGAGACAAGATGCAACACAAAACATGAAAGCCTTTATTTAGATCCAATGTCTCCACTTGTGGTTAATAGCAGTAGTGCTCTCCATTTTTTGTAGTTGCAAGAGGATTAGATCAGAGCAAAGGGGCCGTGGAGGACGCAGCTTAATTTTTTGCAATGGTCTCCTCAATCCAACTCACATAGTTGCAGACTTTGGTGTAGACACCAGGTTTGTTTTTAAGGGCACAGCCATAACCCCAGGAGACAATTCCTTGGAGTTGTCCATTACAGACCACAGGGCCACCAGAGTCACCCTGGAATTGGAAAATAGAATGGGTCAGAGTTTTCCTTCCATGCATCACAGGGAATAGAGCTCAGAGCCAGACATATTGCCCAGGCAGGTCCAGAATATACATTTAGTTTGACATTAGTTCCTGAATAATGTTTTCCAGGGAATCTAGCCTTCTCTTTATTTCCCCTTTCCCTTCCCACTTCAATGTCTCCTAGCTCCTCCTCCTCATCTTGTCTGTGCCCTCAGGAAGCAGAACAAAGCGAGAATAAGGTGAGGTTGGCTTCAAGGTTGCTTTGCCCATCCCGTCTTTTTTCTCCAAAGTGTCCCATCTACAACAGCCCTCCCTAATGTGCCTGCATTAGTGCAAGCACAATGTCTGTGTTATCTTTGATCACTACAATCATACAGCTATTTTAGAAGGAAAATATTTGGTGTCCCCAGTCCTCAAGGCATCTTCCCATCTCACTCCATCCAGGAGCTCAAACTCGAGAAGGTTTTTCAGTTCCAAGTCTCCTAGATTAGTTGAAATATGGGAAAGAGGGAAACCGTGGCTCTGAACTGAGTGGAGAGGGAGTGAGTGGAACAGAAACTGACCTGGCAGGAATCCTTTCCACCCTCTAGATAGCCCACGCAGATCATGTTGCTGGTGATCTGTCCAGGGTAGGCACTACTGCAGCTGCTGTCAGAAAGCACGGGAGCCTCCAAACACTGAAGCAGATCTGGGTAGTCGGCTGTGTGGAACAAAGATGACCAAGATGGTAGATTCTCTGTGGTGTCCTTGGAAAGCCTTCAACTGACAGGTTTTCTCTGCCTTCTCTGGCACTTTTTAAGATCTTTCAATGTGAGAAAATGACTGATTCAACCTTGACTATTGCTGGTCCCAGATCATATGGGCATGAGCAACAAGGAGTTTCATAGGTTCTGGTAACCCTAAGACCCTTAATGGTACCAGCTCCGGGAAGAGGTTATGGCCCCAAGAAGACAGCATCATTTAAGTTCCTACCTCCCCCCTCCATGTCTAGGACCAATCAGTCGAATATCAAGGGAACTCTCTTCAACCCTCCTCCAGGTATCCTTGCTCTTGCTAAGGTTCATTCTTGCATGGTACAGCCCTAAATCTTTTCCACCTTTCTGGCTCTTCTATCTAGCCCTCATGCAAGTCACTGCAACCTAGTAGGTAATCCTGGAAGTGGCAGGTATTTATGTGTGGAGGCAGGGAGGTAAGAGTTGGACTTTTTGACTTCTAATGCTCTTTTCGTGCTCCATGAGTCACTCACCTCCAGAACTCACAGTGTTGCCCCAGCCAGAGATGAGACATGAAGTGCCAGCAGCAGCACAGGCTTGGGGTAGAGAGACGGTAGACACTGCAGAGTTGAGTGTGGCAGCTTTTTCCAGCTTAATCAACATGATGTCATTGTTGAGGCTGTTAGAATTGTAGTTCGGGTGGCGGATGGTTTTAGCTGAGTTAATGAACTGCTCACTGCCTTCAACGACCTCAATGTTGTGCTCTCCCAGCCTCACCTGGATTCGGCTGGATGGACAAAGAAGAGCCCTTAAGCAATCTGATTCCCAGATTTTTCCTTCTATATCTCACCACAGTCAGGTAACCACTTCCTCTCCATTCAAATTGATCCCATTCTCTCTCTTTTCCATATGTCAACTACATTCCTTTCATTGCTTATTCCTGCCAGTGTAAGTCACATTTAGCCAGGTAGTTCCCCTGTCAAATATAGTGGAAGTACTACCACCTCTTTCCCTAGGGGAAGTCCTGCCCTCACACTTTCCTTCCCCAAACAGTTACCCAGTCAGAATGCTTAACCAAGGGGGTGTGCATCAGGAATATGTAGGCAAGGAGAGGGGAGAGGGGAGAGAGGAGAGGGGAGAGGGGGGACAGGGGAGAGACAAAGAGAGGCAGGGAGAGGGGAGAGACAGAGAGAGAGAGAGACAGCCCTGAAAATTACCAACCAAGGGTGCATCACTCTTCTAAATTCTCCTAAATTCACCATGATCCACCCTCTTTTCCATAGAGACTTAATATCTGAGTTGAGAATGGGGGCTAGGGTATTGTTTTTATATTCAGCTTTCTATTCCTCTCCCCACCAAACACACAGAATTGACTAAGATCCTACCTGAATAATCTCCTGGGAAATACCCAAGGATTTAACATTTCTTTTTTATTTAAGCTGAGAGCCAAGCAGGGCGGATCAAGGAGGCAGTTATAATTGTTTAGTTTTTCTCTTTCGTATGGGCAATTTCATCTGCCTCTACTGCCAACAGGCTTTGAGATTCTTATAGGTAGATGCTGCTTTTTCTTTGCTCCTTTGATCTTTACCTCTCACTCAGGCATGCAGGCACAACTGCACACTTGCACACAGACACATACACAGGCGCACACACACACGCGCGCACACACACACACACACACACACACACACACATTCCATTGATAGCTACTTTAGCTTTGGAAAACATGTACCCTTGAATAAACCCCCCACTTTATCTACCTATCCTACCTGAAGATTCTTTGGAGATTTCCCAGCCCTGAATGGAATTTGTGGGCTAGGCCTTAGCACTGAGCTTGCCCTAGCTGTGAGTATTAGTTACTTACGACTTGTAGCAATGAGCAGCTGATACCACCCACTGTGCACTGATGAGAGAACCACCACAGAAATGGTAGCCAGAGTTCAGAGACACCTGGTAGGGGAGGGAGTTAGCAGCACACGTGTAGCCTCCAACAATCTTGTCATCATCATCACTAGTGGGGTAAGCAACTAGGGAACGAAAGAGATAGGAATTTCCAGTTCAAGAGGACCTCCTGAAATTTCAGCTCTTCCAGAAAGTCTTGAAGATTGATCAGAGAAAAACTGACAACATTTCTTTTCCCCTAGAGAAGTAGGATAGTGTAGTGGAAAGAACATTGACTTTGTAACCAGAAGACCCAGTTTCACATCTGATGCTTTTACCCTGTATGACCAAGGTCAAGTCACTTTATATTCCTGGGCCCCAGTTTCCTAATTTGCAATATTAGAGACTCTGTGATACCTTTTAGACTTTAAATCTGTGATCCAGACACAACTTCAACAAGGCAATCTCTTGCCTATTTTCCAAAAGCACTTTTACTCAGATACTTATTTAATACTCACAAGCATTATACCACGTTCATGACCTAAAGAACTAACTCATCATTCATGTTCATCATTTTGCCAAGACCCACTGAAGCAGAGCCATGTGGATATGTAACAGATCCATGTCCCTTCCTGAATAAAGGGACTTGGTAGACAGATTTATCTTTTGGAAGACCTCAACATAAAAGCCATGTAAATGAGTTCTTGATAAAAACCTTTTCTGAAAAAGATGACAGGTGTCTAAGGAGACATTATGATTTCTCCTTTGATAAACTATACTCTATGCATATACCCCGTTACCTATTCTAAAAGTTTAGTTCAAGTTGGAGTCTTTACCAAGTATTCTACGGAGGCTACGTTCATCTCCTGCTTTGGTACAGCAGCAATAGCTTGAGTCACATGAGTTGCCTTTTAGTCACATTCTGTCTTCCAATCTTTCCTTTTATTTCCCTGGATTAGTGTTTTTTCTTCAGTTAGATTATTACTTTTGAAGGCAAAGATTTTGAATTACTCATTTTTTTCCTTGCAGTATCAGGGACAATGAGAAAACTCAATAAGCATTGTTGATTGGACAAGAGAAACTTACCAGCAGCCCCTAAGAGGGTAAGGAAGATGATGACCTTCATGGTTGTCCTAGGGATCTAGACAAGAAAATGGAATCCAGGGTTTTCAACCATTACTATTTATCCCTTCAGAGTTGGCAAGACTTCCAGAGAACCAGAAGAGTGACTCAATGGAAAATTTAGAAATCCAAATTTAGAATTTCGTTTTCCCTAATTTGGAAGATAATCAAACATTGAAATTATTTGATAACCCTTTTCTCTATTGCTGAGAAAGTTCCAGGAATATCTACCTGGGTCAGGTTTCCTCACATAGCAGAAAATTCAGATTAGGTCACAAGGTAGAGCCCCAGGTGTCCCTCATCCCACACAAAACTGCTAACAATTTGACCACCTCAATCCTTTACCTTTGATTCTAAGTGGTCCTATGACCCATACGCCCTCTGTAATGAACCTCTCCCACACTATCTTCAATTATATGCATCTGTACATACGCTCCATTTGGTGTGATATTATGGATCTATGCCTATAATTTATGTATGTATACATATTTCCAACTTAAGAGCCATGGGATTTTGTCAATATGGATATTTGTTGTAGAGACTGGAACTCTATGATAATTTAATAGGGAAATGCTAACAATTTATCTGGATTTTTAGCAGTACGTTGGAGAAAATATCTCATGTTTTCTGTGTATGTGTGGAAAAAGGAGTTACATGATGTAGATAACGCTATATTTAAATTGCTTTAGAAGTGAGAGAATAGCTAAACTCAAAGAATAGTCAGTAATGGTTCACTGTCAATTTAGAAAGAGGTCATCAGTGGAGTGGACAAAGAATCTGTGCTTGGCCATGTGTTATTTAATTTTTTTTTATTAATGACTTAGATAGAAGCATTGATTCCATGCATATAAAATCTGCAGAGAAGACAGAGTTGAGGAGGATCTTTAACACTGGATGATGCAGTTAATAATTTTGACAAGCTCAAACATTGGCTGAATCAAAGTTTCATAATTAGGTTAAAACACATTACTACACAGGTACCAAAGGAATAGAGTACAGAAGTTAGACGGAAGTCTGCAGGAAGAGGACCTAGAGGTTTAAGTTTAGTTAATCACTCAACAGTATGACATTCCAGCCAGAAAAGCAAACCAAATCAAATCAGAACAAACAAAACAAAACAAAATAACAACAAGAAACCACTCAATCTTACCTTCCATTTAGAAAGACATAGCTTCTATGCATAAGGAAATGACTTTTCTCTTATATTGTGTCCTGATCAAACCCAGGTAGTGTACTGCAGACAGTTCTGGGCACCAGAGCTTATCTTTCAGTCCTTGTTCCATGAAGATTGCTTGAAAGAAATAGTAATGTTTAGCCCAGAGAAGAAGACATGGGGAACATGAGAGCTGTCTTGAAGTATTTTAAGGGTTGTTATGTGGAAAATTGGATTAAACTTGTGCTTGTTCTCAGAAAGCAAAATTAGAAAAAATAGAGAGAAGTTGCAAAAAAGGTAAATTTTGGATTGGTGTGCTTAGGAGAGTAACCAACTTCATGATTTCTTTTAATTTCATTTATACGTGACAGGACGTCAACTGCCCACTGGTGGGTAAGGAACTCTCCAAATTTCCTTTACTGGTCCCCTGGAGAATTTAGCTTCTCCCATTACTAAAGGAGGGGAAGAGAGAGAATTAGCTACAAGATAGAAAATCATATGAGATGGGAAGTTGAGGAAGCAGCAGAAATAGGAGCAAGGAGGCACAGAGGCTGCTACCACTGTAGCATCACCCTTACAGCTTAGAACAACTCTGTTTAGGCCAAGCTAAATTGGAAAAACCAAGAGAAAGGCTGTTGCTTCTTCTGCTTTGCCAGGCTTGAGAGCGGGTGGCTGGTAGAAGCCTTTCCAGAGGCTTGGGATGGAGGAATGGAAGATGGGGAGAGGGGAAAGAGAGAGAAGTCGCAATGGAAGTAATTGCGGAGCTAGAGCAATGAGGTTGCCAGAACTAGAGTCTGGGACCAAGAAGCATGTCAGGGCAGATAGGAGTCTTGCTGAATTCACCCTTATGGGAAGATCCGAGTTAGCAATTCTATTTTCCTTTTCCTTTGTCCTTCCTTAGAAGGGTATATGTTTTATATACCCATATTTATGTGTAATGGTAGCCATCTCTAGGACTGGGTGGAGGGGAGAAAAGGAAAAAAAGGTAAAAAAAAAAGGAAATTTACACAGTGACTTTATCATATATTTAAACGGACTAGCATGGGGGTTGGGAACCTCTGGCCTCGAGACCACATCTGGCCTTCTAGGTCCTTGGGTGCAGCCTTTTGACTGAGTCCAAGTTTTACAGAACAAATCCTTTTATTAAAGTTATTCGTTATGTGAAGTTTGGATTCAGTGAAAGGGCCGCACTTGAGCACCTAGAGGGCTACATGTGTCCCTAAGGCTGCAGATTCCCCACCCCTGAAATAGCATGTTGTATATAATAATATTTGCAGTTTCATGTACAACTAATCATTTTTTTTATTATTATTTTACTGCATTATGGAAATTCTTGTTTTATTCCATCAATTAAAAATGAAATAAATAAAAATTTTCAAATGGGCATATATTTGTTCCAGAGCTTTTCTCTATTTCTTTATTATTTATGTAATCACACATATATGTATATGTGTGTGTGTGTGTGTGTTTGTGTGTGTATGCCAATAAACGTTTAAGAAGTACCTACTATATGCCAGGTACATTATTATATGCCCTATGTAGCCAAATGCTGGGGATACAAAAAGAGGCAAAAAACTATCGTCTAGTAGCTTATTCTCTAATGTACATAAACATGTATATGCACACATACATATAAACATATGTGGTGTACATTTGTGTATATGTGTGTGTATACACACACGTGCACACACATATGCTGTATTCCTTAGTGCTTAGTACTTAGTACCTGACACACAGTAGGCACTTAATAAATTTTTATTGACTAACTCATCATCCTGCCTTCAGTAATATAAGGTTACGTTTGGCCATTTTTGCATCAGTTACTATATTGCATTAAACTTAGATTTAGAAGATGCTAAATCTTGTTTATCTTGACTGTGGCTCCATGATATTTGAATTGTTTCTTTCTGGCTGCTTAGAACATTTTCGCTTTAACCTAGGAACTCTGGAATTTGACTATGATATTCTATGTTTGCATTTAGAAGCTCTTTCAGGAAGTGATTGATGGATTCTTTCAATTTTTATTTATTGTTGGGCAGTTTTCTTTCAAAATTTCTTGAAATATAATGTCTAGGCTCTTTCTTTGCTAATGGCTATCAGATAATCCAATAATTCTTAATTTATCTCTCCTGGATCTATTTTCCAGATCAGTTGTTTTTCACACTTTCTTCTATTTTGTTTTCATTCTTTCGATTTTGTTTTATTTTTCTTGATGTTTCATGTATTCATTAGCTTCTACTTGGCAATTCTAATTTTTAAGGAATTTTTTCTTTGGAGATTTTTTTAAACCTCTTTTTCCATTTGGTTAAAATTTTGTTTTTCTAAGGAGTTCTTTTCTTTAGTAAATTTTTATATCTCCTTTTCCATTTGGCCAATTTTTCTTCTTAAGGAGGTCTTTTCTTCAATGAATTTTTGTGCCTCCTTTATCATTAGGCCAATTCTATGTTTTGAGGTGTTATTTTCCTCAGTATTTTTTGTGCCTCTCTCACCAAGCTGTCCTCTCTTCATAATTTTCTTGCATCACTCTCATTTTTTTTTCGATATTTTTTCTCTACCACTCTTAACTCTTTCTTTAACTCTCCCAGGAATTCTTGTTGGCTTGGGTACCATTAGCATTTTTCTTTGAAGCTTTCTTGTAACTGTTTCACATTGTTGTTTTCTTCTGAGTTTATTTCTTGCTCTTTTCTGCCACTATAGTGGCTTCTTATGGTCAATTTCTTTGTTGTTGTTTGCTCATTTTTCCAGTCTTTTTTTTTTTTGTACTTTGAGCTTTTTTTAAAGTTGGGCTCTACTTACCTGGGGATAGGAATACACTGTGTCAAGCTTCAAGCCTTTTTATGTTACTGTTTTCAGAGCTCATTCTGGGAATGTGCAAGTTTTTGGTGCTTCCAAGGTGGTGTGATACTGGGTTAGGTGTGGTCACTGCTTTCCTGGTATGTGCTGTAAAAGATGGTATATTTTAAAAATATGCTGAATAGTACAAAATATTTTTGCTCTCATTAAAGTATTAATACCTTTAGAGAGCAATATAATTGATTATACTTCCTTATTTTTGAGAATCTTCCTTAAGTACTTTGAGATAATTATTCAAAGGTGTTTTTATAAATTCCACTTATTCTGACATTCGGTTATTGACTATCATAAGTAAAATAAAGATACCTATAATGGGAAATTGTTGCATTTCAATATTTTAAGCAAATGGGTTCAAAACCTAATGAAATTTTTCCTTTGAAAGATTTTTAAATAGGTTACACATTTTTGTTTCAAGGTTCTTTAAACATGCAGATATAATGCCAGGGAGATCCATTTGAGTAGCAGACTGTGGTTCATTTGCCTGTCCTCTCCTTTCTCCACTTGGGGAGCGATGGTTCCTGCTCCTAAACAGAATCCTCTATTTGTCCTAAGACTGTTTGCTGTCAGGGACCCTACATTCATTGCACTTAATATATATTGGTTGAATTAAATTGAATAGTGGAGAGAGTTCTGGAATTGGAATCAATAGACCATGGTGCAAAATCCTGTCTCTGATATTTACTAGCTATATCTTTTAGGACAAATCATGTAACCTCCTTAAGCCTCATTTCCCTCTTACATAAAGTAAGGATTATAGTATCTGCATTATGAATCTCACAGCATCTTGTAAGCTTAAAAGCACTATCAAAATGGGAGGTGATTAGTATTAATTATTTGGATACAGCAATCATGTCTCTCCTGAATTATTCCTTCTCTAGGTTAAAAAAAAAATTCATTCCTTATTCTCTTCTTTTATGGAATGGTTTCAAATCCACTCACTCATGGTCACCTTCCAGCAAGTATGCTTCCGTTCATCAATATTTGTTTTTGACAAATCTGTATTTGTCCTTTCTACTTCCCAGGCAGTAGAAGAGGTCCCTTTTGGAAACTACATGTGTGCCTGGTTTAAGAATGGCCTTGGATACAAATAAATACTTTCCAAGACGTAATGAAAATGTTTAGGTATACACTGGGCCAGGAACTTTTTATATCTTATCTCTATTCTTACTTTCCCTTGGTTCCTTCGCATTTTCTCTCCAGTTTCCCAAGCGAGAATCTTTGGCTTACTTTACTGATCTCCTTGCTGCCAATAGTACCCAAAGAACATTTGGTATTTGCCATCTTTCACTTTTGTTAACCCATATGTGTCAAGGGAGGTTGGGTAGGTGGTGGTAGAGGTGGGTATAACGCTTTGACGCAGGAGCAATTTCAAGGTTTAAAAAATAATATTTGTTAAGAGTCAGAGGTAGACAAAACAAAGCAATAAAATATGAATAATAATAGAAACTACTTTTCACAATGATAGAACACTTTTACAGGCATTATCTTGTTTGATTCTTAACTATGATTCTATTAGTTAACTAGGGAATATCTTGTTATCTTCATATTACAGGTGAAGAAACTGAGGCTCATTGCTGTTAAGTGACTTGCTCAGGCTCATATACTTATTAAGTAGCTAAGCAGGATTTGAATTCAGATCTTCCTGACTCTAGTTCAGTGCCTCTACATTGTGCTGCCTCTAAAAAGAGCTGTCTTTCCCACACTGGAGTCAAACCTGGGCTTCCTGGATGAATACCAGTTATCCTAACAACTAGATCACATGGGAACAACAAGAAAATTACTGGTTAGGACAAAAAAATGAGTCCTTAATATCTTCTTACTGATCATTGCTTCCTTTCTAAATATACATAAACTAAACTGTTGTAGAATTTTATAAGAAAATGAAGGGAAGCTTATAGTTTGCAGATTCCACTTGCCTCTCCCCTCTACTCCCTTAAAAAAATGTAATATAACATTTGCCCTTCTCCAGTGTTGTGGCACCTTTCCCTTGCTCTGTAATCTTGCAAAGATCATTAACAGCATCTCAGTAATCACACAGCAATGCCACTTAAAAAAAATCTCCATAGGATATTGTCCTAGATTCATGACATATTTTCTTACTCTCGTACTCCTAGGTGACATGTAAGATCTCTTCTAGCCCTAATATTCTTTCTAACATGGGGAATTTTAGGAGATTGCTGCCAGAGACTATTATTCCATCATTTTATCTTAATACTGTCAAAATACGGTCAAATACAGTCAAGAAAATATTCAGGTCTTATGCTATGAATCCTTAGCAGTATTTCTTTTTGTCTTCTCTTTTTGTAGTTACCATGTTTCAAATCACTTTACACAAATTGCCTGTATTTCTACCATTTTTTTTATCCTATGTGTGTAATGAGTCCAGAAGAGATGTGTTGTCAAGAGGATTACTTGCCTTATCATTAGAAAAGTATATTTTCCCTCTTTTTAATTAAAAAATATTATTGATCACTTTTGTTTTTAACACTTTTATCATGTTTTTAACTCAACCGTATTGTAACCAAGAATACTCCCTTATAACAAAGAAAAATGATTAAGGAAAATTGATGCAGTAGCCACAATGTAGATACCACAGGGCCCCTCCCCCCTTTGTAAGGGGAGGCAGGCAGTATGTTTCATCATCTGTCCTCTTGGACCAAAGTTAGTCTTTGCAATCTGAGTTTGTCTGTGTTTTTATGGAGCTCTCATTAATGTTATTGGAGTCACTGGAATGGTTAGTTTTCAGAAGCAATTTAGCTCAATAAATACAGAGGCAGAGATGATAGCCCTGTAGGATTTACTAAACATCTCACCAGACACCAAGAGGAGAGGGGATTGCCCCCAGAAGATCACAGGAATGCTCAATCTACAGAGACAAGGTGGAGAGAAACAGAGCATGAACTGAGTAAGTGCAGCAGTACCATTACTAGGATAATGGAAGAGCCCGTTCCCCCTACTGTAGCTGGACTAGGCATCTATAGTGTGGTGGGTGAAAGATAAAATGACTAACGAAAGAAAGGTTTGAGCTTCTGAGCATATCAATTCATTAAGCAATGCATGCAAAGTGCCTAACAGGTTGGGACCAGGCCTCTTTTTCAGCTTAGGGCTAGACCCTGAATACAGGGGAGACATATTTTTATACATTAAAAACAATTAATCAAATAAGGCCAATTAATTAAAAGGAAACAACTAACCAAGGTAGAACATTAGATAATCTGATTTCTAACTGGAAGAAAGATTAAGGCTTTTCAAGTTGGGGGGGAAATGTGAAAAGGTACAATTCTCTGAAATTAGAAAAAGAGGCATCCCATTCCCCCAATGTCCATACACATCAAAGGAACATAGGCAATAACTGACTGATCAGTAATGGGCTAGTTTTCAGTTAAGACATGTGAGTTGTTAGAGATATGTAATTTTGAGAAAACTCTTCACATAATCTTTAGATCTGACTGAGTTTCTGGTCAGCATAAGCTAGGTCCTTAGTTAAGGGTTTCTAAGCCGTAGGAGAGCAGTCCAGCTCCCAGCTGCACAGGGCTAGGTTCAAACAATGCAACAAAGTCCTCTCACAATTCCCACAATTGAATAAAGTTTTCTCGCAGGACAGAAACTGGACTAGACCCATAACTGAATAGAAACGGAACTGAGCTACTTCCAGAATTGGAACATCCACAAGATGGAGTCAGTGTGGTTCTCTGAATTCCCATTACCACCTGCTGCACCAATCACCTCAATTCCCTCACAGGATCATGCTAATGTATATCAATGCTGTGAAAGTATTTGAAAGAAAAATGTAAGCAAGAGAAGACATTCAGGACCGAGTGACTTTGGGTCAGGGATGAGGGAGGAGCTATGCCTATGAACATTTTAGGGATGAGAGGAAGGACGGATCTGCCCTCTTGAATGTGAACTGCTATATTCTGAGGGGAAATTGAATTGGAACTACATGTGTGCAGAAAGTTTATTCTTGTAAACTGTTAATCAGAACTGTGTGATCTCAGTAAAGTACCTAGATCAATCCAGGTTTCTCCAGTGTAATTTTTGACACTTGATAGAAAGAGGACTAGAATTTAACTGGGGTAGCTCACATGTTGAATTACAGGATGAAGTTAGGTCATCCAGTTGGCAAATATTTATTAAATGTCTCCTACTTGCTAGGCACTGTGCTAAGTTCTAGAGTTACAGATGTGAAAAAAAGACAGTCCCTATCTTTAAGGAGCTTGCAATCTAATGCAAAAATACAACCCACACAACGAAGCAATCCAAAGGAGTGCAGCCAGGTGGGAAATGAGATGAAACTTAATAGAAATATATAGAAACTCCTGTACTTGTCTACAGAATAATGCATGTGAAGAAAATCCGTGAATATTCTAGACTGAATGCTCAACATGAGTCAATATTCTGATATACCAGCTCCACTTCCTTTTCTCCCCATTCAAACAGCAAAGAACTCCTGCTGTTATAAACTGCCTTGACAGAAATAATGAACAAAATAGCGGCAGTGAAAGTTTTGATATTCTCTTTCATAGTCTACATATGTAGAGTATTATATTCAGTCCTGGGTGTTCCAAGTTAGAAAGGTCACTGACAAGTTAGACAGCATCTAAGGAAGAGTACCTAGGATGAGAAGGGAATTGGTGATACATTGGCATTAACTGAAAGACTTGAGAATGCATAGCCTGAAGAAGAGAAGATGGAGAGGCTATGCTAGCTGTCTTCCAAAACTTGAAAGGCTTTCCTAATGGACAAAGGATTGGACATGCTTGCCTTGGCTGAAGAAAGGAGACTAGGGAATAATGGATAGAATTTTGTGTTTGTTATAAAGAAAAATTTATTAAAAATTAGAACTATCCAAAAATAGAATGTCTGCCTTGAGGAAGAGTGGGTTCCCCCTCCTTGAAGGTTTTCGGTAGAGACTGAATGACTACTTGTCAGCAGTGTGGTACAGAGGATTCCTGATGAAGTTAATGTTGGGCAAGATGGTCTCTGACATCATTACAAGTCTGCCACCTTCTTTGATTCTCTGATCCATGAACACATTAGATGGCAATGTAGGTAAAATGTTAAATCTGCCTGAAATACCTGCTAGCTATATAATGTAGGGCAAGTTACTTATCTTCCCTTTGCTTCCCTTTTTCTCATCTGCAAAGTGGGGATGTGTATCCCCACAGAGTTGTGAAGATTTAGGGGCAGCTAGGTGGTAAATTGGATGGAGTACTAGGCCTGTAGTCAAGAAGACCTATGTTCAAATCTGGTCTCCGATAATTATTAACTGTGTGACCATGGGCAAGTCATTTAACCTCTGTTTGCCATCTGTAAAACGAGGCTGATTGTAGCACCTACCTTTCATTATTATTGGATCAAATGAGATAATAATTGTAAAATGCTTAGCACAGCACCTGGCACATAGAAGCCCTATATAAATGTTAGCTATACCATTATGTGAAGTACTTCACAAACTTCAAAGTGACATATATATATATATATATATATATATATATATATATATATAAAATAACTACACTGAGAGGTTGTATGATATTAAAAATTTATCAAAGTCATTTTCAAGGCCTGGAGTTAGAATGGAAATTGTCGTATCTGTTTTCCAGTGCTAGAGGAAGGAGGAAGTCAAGGAAGGGTAGTAGGGAAAGGAGCTTAGTTGTCCGCAATGGTCTTTTCAATCCAGTCCACGTAGTTGCCGACCTTGGAATAAACGCCAGGATTGCCTTTCTTGGCATAGTCTATGCCCCATGAAACATTGCTTTGGAGTTGACCATTGCAGACCACAGGACCAGCTGAGTAGCCCTGGAATACAATGGGAGAGAAGATCAAAGTTTTCTTTCAGCCTTGAGGGGGCAGAGTTTACAGCCAGACATATTGCTGCCTGCATATTTCCTCTCCCTAGCATGCATGCCCACAGAGAACTCAGAAGAGATAAAAGGGATGAGGGAAGGTCGGCTCTTATGTCATATTTTCTCTCCCAGTTCTTTTGCCAAAGTATTGCCTACACAATCTCTTCATAAGATGCCCATGTTGAAGAGACACTTTGTGTTGGTATTGTTGAGAAATTTCAGTCCTATCCGACTCTCTGCGACTCCATTTAAGGCTTACTTGGCAAAGATAATGGAGTGGTTTGCCATTTCCTTCTCCAGTTCATGTTATAGATGGGGAAACGGAAGCCAAAAGGGTTAAGTGACTTGCGAAAGGTCACATATCCAGTAAGTGTCTAAGGCTGGATTTGAACTCCGGTCCACCTCATTCTAGGTCTTATGCTCTATTCACTGCACCATGCAGTGGCGCTGAAGAGACACATATACACACAGTTTTGTATTTCTATTTCTCCTTACCATAAAACCATTTCAGAGAGAACATTCTTAGTCCCTCTCTGTCCCCACCTCCAGAAGAGCTTTCCATCCCATCATTTAGCTACATCTTCAGAGGGTCCCAGCCTGGAGATGGCTTCTTGCTGGTTCATGGAAGGAGAAATATGGAGAAAAAAAGAATGGGTGGAGCTAGGTGGTGCAGTGGATAGAGCACCAGCCCTGAAGTCAGGAGGACCTGATAGATGGGCCATGTGGGCCAGACTGGAGGCAGGAACTAGTAGACTTGGGGGAAATCCAGGCTACCAGCCACCAAATTTCTGATTGGGAGTGTCATTGTGTTTGCATCAGGATGTGGCCTGAGGATATCTGGGACCAGTAAAAAGACATTGATGGGCTAGCATAGATAGTAAAGAAAAGCCAGTCTGGTGGGGTGGGAGTGGCCCCAGGAGACTGCACCTGGTGAAAGAATTCAGAAAGAAAGAAAGATCTTTATTGGGTCTGTTCTAAGGTTTTAACATACTGCTTACATATTTCTGAATGTGATGTAATCTAGTAAGTAATTGTATTAGTTACATTGTTGGAAGGGCAATCTGTTTTATAACCCAGAATGTTAAATTAAGAATTGTGCCTTCAGAGGGACAGCTAGGTGGTGCAGTGGATAGAGCACTGGCCCTGAAGTGAGGAGGACCTGAGTTCAAATCCAGCCTCAGACCAAACACTTGACACTTACTAGCTGTGTGACCCTGGGCAAGTCACTTAACCCCAATTGCCTGAAAATAAAAAAATAAAATTAAAAAAAAAAGGAATTGTGCCTTCAGAGGAAAAAAAAAAGGAATGAATTGGGGCTGTTGGGACATTCTATATGGTCCTGTTTTGTAGCATTTCCTTTTAAGTATGTAATTTAAGAAATGAGAACCTCCAAGTTTTGTCTCTGTTTAAAGGGAAGTTTTAGCTGGAATTATCTGGCTTTCACTTATGAAGCTTAAAATTGGTAACTAAGCTATTTGGAGTTATTGTTTAAGCCAAGCACTGGTAAAAGTATTTTGTGTGTGTGAAAAGAAACTTGATAATTATGCAAAAAAACCCCAAACCCAAAACAAAAACAAAATTTTGTCAAATTTCATAAATCTCATACAAACACCTTTTGACTAGAGAATTTAGGTAACTAGTAATTTTATGGTAATTAGAAAATTGTAAGCTGTTTTTGAGAAAGGGAGATACTATTACAAAAAAATGTTTTGAAATCTTTGATACTCCTTTTAGAGAGCCTACTAAATTTCTATTTGCAAGAAAATCATGTCCAAACCTGCTTTGAACTTAGAGTTTCGTTCCTGGGTTTGTTGTATTCTTGGACTGGAGTTAACTGGGTGCTTCTAAAGAAACAGTCTCAATGGGAACAGTGCCAGAGATCTAAAGCTAGTGATTAACACCAAAGCATCTAAATTTCTGTAATCCATTGTTTAAAGGAATTATGAGAGCAGTAGTATTTGTCTGTGATCAGTCTCTTACTGTTAACAATGTGAGATTAAATTCTTATTATCTAGGATACGTAATTTTGTGGGACAGAAATTTACTATTGTTGTGAGCTTTGATTACCAGGATGATTGTCTGAGTTGTCATGAAGCCAATAGTAGAATGGCATGTGCTGCAGGCTGAGAACTGATAAAGGTGGATGTCTATTCCTGGGAAGAGTTTTGAGGACGACCTTGGACACAGCCTAGGTAGGATCTTCCTGACTCTGTCTTCCAATTGTGCTATTTCCTTTCTGAAAAGGAAAAAATTCCCACCTGATTAATCCTAAACCCTGCTTTTAACATCCAGTGACTGCAAGATTGGCTATCAGATATGACTCATGCCTGGAATCAAATAGAGCTATGGAAGTTCTTTCTTTCTAATATAATATATGACCTTGTCCCTCTGGAACATCTCTGAGTTATCATAATAAGATGCAAGTATGAATAGCTTACAATTTTAATTTACATTCATGGACAAATAATAATAATATAGGGATAACATCCTCCTAGAGAGGAAATATTTAGACAAAAAGTAAGACAAAGGTGTAATGTGATAAATGTCTAATTAAATAGGATAGCAAATTTTGAGAAAAGCAACAGGATTAGACTGATTCCTCTAAGAATTATATATAGATGTATATGATTGGCTTCCAAAATGTATCTGTCATGGAAATCCAAGCTTTAAGCATGTTTAGGTAAGAGATCACAGATTTGGATTTTTACACTAAGCCAGAGAAGTAGAGCTCCCTTGTTGAACTGCCTATAAATTAAAGCTATTGTACATGAGCAAGGAACTTAATGTTAGTTAACATTGGTAATACCGATTGTATTGATTTGTATGGTTCATGTCTAAGGTTTTCTTTGTTATCTTGATTACATGTAAATCTCTCTTCTCAAAACTAGTCTATTGTGGGCTCTCTGATTGGTTTAATCTATACCTGACTTAATGTAATTATCCAATTTTGCGAATTATGAGAAAACTTTGTTGTATTGTTTGGACCTAGTCCTGTGAGAGTGGGAAAACTGAACCCTCTCTGTGCCTTTAACTAAAGACTTATGAGGGATTCCGTGATAACTAGGAATTCAGGTTCCTTAATAATACTCTGGAATTTGTGTTATTTAAGAACTTTTACACCAATTTAGTAAGGTTTTATGAACAAGAGTGGAAAGGCATGCAAACTATTTAGGGCTCATTTTAGATATGTTCCTTAGGCAATGTGAGATTATGGAACATCTTAGGTTACTATAGAACTGAGACTGGTGTTCCTGTGTGTGTTCCATATAGATAGGGTTCTTTACAATTAGGTCAGGGGTTTGTGAGAATGTTGTTTTGTTATTTGGATGATATCATACTTGTTTAAAGTTTTGTTACAATTAATAATGTTAAAAGGAGAATGGCTTGTGGTTTATTTTGTAA
The DNA here is from genome assembly GCF_003287225.1 of Phascolarctos cinereus. Taxonomy (NCBI): domain Eukaryota; kingdom Metazoa; phylum Chordata; class Mammalia; order Diprotodontia; family Phascolarctidae; genus Phascolarctos; species Phascolarctos cinereus. Next base: position 101,215,554 of record NW_027555514.1, on the reverse strand, counting down.
ATGTCATCAGAGAAACATGGCACGACTGAAAAATTTAAGATCCTCTTTAATATATTTATGTATGTACTGGAGCCTGTGGACACTGGGTTCTGATGTGAATTTCTTGAAGATCACTTTTGTAGGAGAATGGACAGAAAGCTGGTTCCTACAAGAAGATAAGAAGAAGAAGATGCTGAGATGTTGTGCTGGAGATGGCTGGAACAAATACCAAGGACCAGAGGACTTCATTGATGATATTCCCTGCCAGACAGCTGTATAAGAAAAGACTTTCTGAATCTTAAAGGGACAATTGCATTATTATTGTTTTCTTTTGGGTCTCTGTAACTGTATTATGAAGGGGCTGCCCCTTTGATTTGTCAATGCCTATATTTACTTAAAGGGGTGACAGTTGGAGAGAGAGGAAAGAGAGCTGAGAAGAATTTGAATTCAGATTTAATGTGAAAGGTGCTATCATAAGAATGATACTTTCTATATGCGATTATATGGAAATGCAATTGATGTTAAGTTTATTGTTAGTATTACAAAAGTTATTACTGTTTCTAAATTGTATTGTGTTTCTAAAACACTTAGATTGTAACATTTGAAGGGAATTATCCTACTCCCGCTGTGTCTCCCCTTTATGCAGGACTCCTTGTCCCATTTTGGTTAAGATAGAAGGGAAAGAAATCAAGGCTGATGGTTCTGAAGAGTCCGGGTTAAGTGCCAGCTTGAGACCACCCTGATGGTTACTAAGATTTAGTGGGACGTGAGAAGTCTTCAGATAGCATAGAAGAAGAGGAGGGACTGAATGGCATGTCCCAGTGAAGACTTCTCAGTGTAATTAAGGTAATGAGTTCAGAAGGTAGTGTGAGAAATGAACTTTCAGAAGTGAAGGTTCCTCAAAGGGTCAAATAATTCTTGATTACTACTTTCAAAATCCTCCCCTACTCAGACCCTTTTTTAAGCACTTAACAGAAAGAATAAGTCCTGCCCCACCCCCAACCTGAGCCCTTTGTCCTTGGCTTTCAATTTCGCACCTGGAATGTAAGCCCCACCTCCTGGTTAAGGGGATAGGAAGAAACTTTCAAGCTTAGAATGTAAGCCCACCCCCAGTTAAGGGGGTAAGCGATAGTGGTGGGTGGAGACTTGTTTTCATGGTGGGCGAAGATTTGCTTTTATAAGGCAGCCCCTGTTAGGGGGTCTCTCTCTCTCTCCAAGTGTATCTGAGGAGCAGACAGCCATCTTGCCAGATTGTAATAAAGGTAACCTTTGCTTTCCACTTTGAGAAGTCTCTGAGTTTAATTTGGGTTGGGGTCGCTGTCCCACACACCCTTCATATGTGATCAGCCACCTGGCTTTTTAGATTCTACAGCTACAAAGCATTTCTTGTATCTGTCCCTTCCTCTCTACTCATATGGTTATTATTCTCATTCAGACCCACAAACTCTCACCTGTGAACAGTCACAGTCACAGAGAGAATGTCCAAAAGTTTCCTGATTGACACACCTACCTCTAGCCTCTCCACATAGTCACCAATTAATATTCCTAAACCACAGGTATTACAGGAATAGTCTGACTCAGGTTAGTCACCCGGTGGTAGTTTGGGTCAGAAATAAGAATGCAATGAAGCAAGCCTGATCCACTTAACAATTCACAAAAAGATGTCACTTAGCCACAGCGGCAGAAAGACTTTTGAAACAGGGAAATCATTTTTATCCAGGGTGAAGCATTGATTCGCAGCACAACATCCTCCACAGGGGACTGTTTCATTTTTATCTTCATAACCCTAGTGCTAAAACAGTACCTTGGACACAGTAGGTGCTTAATAAGTGTCTGTTGAATTGAATTAAATACCTGATTGTCTGGAAGTAGCCTATCTTGGTCTTTTCTTTGTCTTATTGCCACTCTAGTCTTAAGAATTCCACCCCCCCAAAAAAAGATTTTTCTTCTGGTAATCACCTCCCCTCTCTGCCTTAACTTTCTGATAGACATAGAAGCCTCCAAATCAGGTGATTTACCTGTGTGGTGGAGCTGATCTCTTCATTTACCACAGGAGGGCTTTTTCTACCACCCTCACCACCTCCCATTTTGCCTTGAGGTTCCCAAGGGTCTTGTTGCTTGAGTGAGGCCAGAGAAGAGACAGCAAAGAGGTGGTAGCATTCTTAGCAGATACAGAGTCACAGTCACAGAGAGAATGTATAAAATCAAAGTTTATGTTGAAATTTTACATGAGCTAGGATGTGGTTGAGCACTGTAGGAGATTTATTGGTGTAGAAGTGGGTAAGACAAGTAGGTGGGATGTGAAGAGGTCTAGGACTTTGGGGTGCTGGAACCCCAAGATCGAGCACCGGGCCCTGCCTGAATGAATTCAACTCATGTCTTATTCCAGCCACAGGAAAAGTTTATTAGTGATAAATCACATAGGCCAGATGATGCCTGCTGGGCCATGAAATAATCTCAGCCTCTTGGGCCTGAGATTCTCAGTGTCTGAATGGGGCCCAGGGTGGATCTTAAATATTAAAGTAACTTTGGGGGGTCAGAGAAGGGGTCCGGGAAAAGCTTCTAGGTAAGAATTCTAATTGGGGAGGTCTGAGAGGTTGAATAGACAATGGGAATAGCTAATGGAGGGAACAGGAAGGCATCTGTCAAAGGGAGATAAGGGGAGTCCATAAGGACCCTGAAAGTTTAAGTGTTTTATGGGGCCTGTAATGAAGGGAACTGGAAGGCATCTGAGTAAGGCCAAAAGGTGGGGTTAAGGCTTTCAAAGGGAGATGAGGAGCTGGGGTCTGCAGAGAAGTGGGAGCCAGATTCCCTTTGGGGCAAGGGGCTAGGATCTTGGTTTGGGCCACACCTCATGAGGAAGTATTAGGGAGAAATAAGTCATTGGAATAAAGGAGATATGGGTATGTAAATGGAGAAGAGTGGAGGGATTGGGTTCTCCAGGAGCATAGGGGACTCTGATAATTCAGTCCTCACTGGTGACCTTGTGGATCCAGTCTATGTAATTTCAAACCTTGGTGTAGATTGTAGGGAAATTCTTCAGGGCACAGCTATTGCCCTCAGGATACCACACCTTGGAGCTCCCCATTGCAAACCGTGGAGCCACCTGAATCTTGCTACCAAAGGGAGAAGTAGAGATTAGATTAATTTCCTGATATCCCCAGTCCCTGATGATCCCAGGGCCTCTCAAAAGATTAATGGTCCTTTGGGGGATTCTAGGGGCATGAGGGTCACATTAACATGAACCTTCTGTCCACCATAATCCCCTGATCTGTTACTGGTTCATCACCATAATCCCCTGATCTGTTACTGGTTCATTGCCAGACAGGTAAAAAACTTACCTATGGCATGAGGCACCTTCAAGGGCCTCATTTTCCTTATCTATAAAATGAAAGGGCTTGACCAGATGATTTCAAAGGTCCTTTTCAGCTCTATGTTCTGCTCTTCTGTATGGGAGGAGAGTGACTCTTTTTATATAAACATACATCAATCTTACCATCCCTCCTACTCACTACAGGGTTTTGAACTGAATTTTGAAGCAACTGAGGGAAATTAGAAGACTAAGGTAAGAAGGCAAAGCATTCTAGGCTTGGGGGTCAGGAAATGGAATGTTGCATCTCAGGAACATATAGTAAACCAGTGTATCAAATTATAGAGTATGCGAAGGTGAGTAAATTGTAAGAAGATTAGAAAGGTGAAAAGGGGTCAGGTTGTGAAGGGCTTTGAATATCAAGCAGAGGATTTTCTATTTTATCCTGGAGGTAATAGGGAGCCCTTTGAGCTTACTGGGAGGTGATATGGGCAGACCTGAACTTTTCATCAAAGGCTTAACATTTCACTCCAATCTCTGACCCAGAGCTTCCTAAAATATGCAGCTGAAGGAGCCAAGAGAGTTCTCACTCATAATTCTAACTCATCTACTTTTTCCAAAGTGTCAGAGTCCCTTTGATTTGGACCCTTATCTGACCACTGAAGGATAAGAGCAAATGATGAAGAGGAAGACAGGAACAGAGGGCCTCAGCCCCTCAAATATTTGAATACCCCCAAAACTCCCCTGCCCATCCAGAGAAAGTGCTCTCTGTAGCAGATAATGATAGTGGAGGAGACTTGTCAAAGACTAGTGAGGATGGGCAGCTAGGTGCAATAGTGGATACAGCTACCAGCTCTGAGTCAAGAGGATCTGGCTTCACACCTGGCCTTAGATAGTAGCTGTGTGACCTTGGGCGAGTCACTTAACCCCAATTGCCTCAAAAGAAAAAAAGACTACTGGGGATTTTTTAAATACAGAGAGACTCTCCAGGTGGGGCAAAACTGAGCAAGTGTATTTGGCCTATGCCAGTGACAATTAAAGAAATTAGTGTCATGTACCAAAAACAGTAACTAACATTTTTCATTAAAACAGTTATAAAAAGCATCCTGCAAGGAAAGGAAAATTAAATGGAGGAGAGGGAATTCAGCAACTCTGAAATATAGTGAGGCTGATTCAAGGTCAGGGTGGGAGAGCTCACCTGGGGTGTCACGACTAGGCAGAGAGGGAAGCAAGTTCCATCTGATACTTTCCCCATTTAACAAATCATCCTAACTAGATAATAAGCTGTGGATAGCTCTTGAAGGAATAGAATTTCTTGTAGCAAAGCTCTGATTGCATCACCCTATTTATGTCTTCGCAGGCCTCTTTTGGATGTTTTATGCTTCAGAATACAAGTACATACTTCAGAAAGCTCTGCTATTTTAAACCTTTGATGTAAAATGCGAGTCTGACCATGCCACCATTCCCCCCGCCCCCATCCCCTTCAGTGAGCTCCAGTGCCTCCCTATTACCTCCAGGATAAAATACAAATTCCTCTGTTTGCCATTTAAAGTCCTTCACATTCTGACCTGTTGTTTTTTTAGCTTTTTCGTCTTCTTATATTTTCCTCCCTTGTATACACCTTATAATTCAGCTACACTGGCCTAGCTGTTCCTCAGATGCAATGTCTCCATTCTTCAGGCCTGCTCTGCTCCCTTACCTTTGCTTCCTGGTTTCTTTCAGTTCCTTCCAGATTCAGCTCAAATCACGTCTTCTGCAGGAGGTCCCCATTGTTAGTGGCCTCTCTCTGAGATTTTTGTTTTTGCTTAGTCATTTTTCAATTGTGACTGACTCTTTGTGACTGCATTTGAGGTTTTCTTGGCAAAGATACTGGAGTGGTTTGCCATTTCCTTTTCCAACTTATTTGACAGATAAGGAAAGCGAGGCATTTAGGATTGAGTGACTTGCCTAGGCTCATACAGCTAGCAAGTGTCTGAGGTCTAATTTGAACTGGGGTCATCCACTGGGCCACCCAGCTGCCCCACTTCTGAGATCACCTTCCATTTACTCCATGGTTATTTGTATGCTGTTTCCCTCATTAAGCTCCCTGGAGGCAGGAACCATTTCCCTCCCTTTATATCCCCAGTGCCTGGCACATAGTAGGTGCTTAATAAATACTTGTTGGCTGATTGATGCCTGACACTGCCCTGTAGAACACGTAGACAATACATGTGACCCTCAGATCAAGGTTTAACTCTGCTCTTGCCCTATTGCACAGGTTCACAGTGACCCCAACTGCTTGAGTACATCCATGTTCTGCCCAGAGAGTTTGAACCAAGTCATCCAGACCAGTGATCTTGAGTCCATGTAGCCTTCAGCTGGCCCTTTGACCATCTGGTTCATCATACTGTTGAACATCAGCCTGATCTTTGGTCTTTAAGGCTTCTTGGCAAGTAAACAGATTCTGGTTGTGAGGAAGATATGGAGATACAGAGGAGTGGTATGGTACATGCAGTTGCCTGGCAGGCATCTTTGTCTCCATCCAAAACGTCGGCACAAAACATATTGCTTGTGACAGCACGAGGATAGGAAGCTTGGTAGACATCATCAGAGAGAACAGGGATGTCCAGACACTGCAGTAGGTCAGGAGAATTCCCTTGGGGGGAACACTGATTAAAGTCTGTGAATTTATTACTCACCTAGCACTGTTTCTGTCTTTAGCAACACCTTGCAAGAACTGGACTGGCACAAACTCAGGATGCCAGACCATCAGGTCAAAGCAACTAGGGCTCAAAACTCCTTTTCCTTCCCTGTCAAGGAACACGTATTCTCTCTGAGGCTGGCTGTAGGTAGAAAAGTTCTTATGGACAGATTGAGTAAGTGTGTTGAATGGAGTGGCTCTGGGAAGGTCCTCTCTAGCTAATCTCTCTTTCTCAGTCCTTTTCCACAGAGCTGAAATTCTACCATTACAGATGCATTTCTTTGGATTTCTGTCTTCCCTCTATGAGCATACACATACTCCTGAAATAGGTCTGTCATTAACACCTCTCTGGGAACTGGTTTCTTGGATGTTTTCCAGCTGTCTGTTTACTAAGAGCTGAACCCTGCCTGCCAGAGAAAGGGGGAAAGAGATAGAAGCCAAATCTAGAAAGGGCAGGACTACCCCTCAGGGCCATAGATGAGGGTCTAGATATATCAGCCTCTAGAAGAGTGTAGCATGTATTGGGCAGCTGGGGGCTCCTTGAGGGGAGAAGACAATGAAGGCAAACTCCATATCCTTTACAATTTTGCATAGGTCCCACCCTGACCCTCCTGCACATATTTTCCCAATACACTCTGGAGGGTTCCACCTTTATTTCTTTGACAATGGAAAATCACCCTACTGATGGCCATAGGACTAGCCTGATGTTTAATGAGAATTTTTATCTCATTTTCTTATCCCTTTTCCACCTTGGAGAATTACTCTCAACTTCTTTTTGTTGTATCGACTTTGGAAGTCACAGAATCCCATATTTGGAGTTGTAAGGGAGCTCAGAAGTCATTTAGTCTCATTTCTACATTTTAAAAATGATGAAACCAACACCCAGAAAGATTAAACGATTTGCTTAATGGAGGCAGAGTTGGGATGATTCTAATGGCTAATGACCTCATTAAGTAGCCTTTGCCTCTTCTGTCCTTAATACCGACTTCCCCAGAAACCTTCTCCAGCTGAACAAGGACACTTTCTTCTGCTCATGTATTCTCCTTATTGTGCCCATATATAACATATTTATACCTGTCTCTAAGCCTTTACATATGTTATTCCCCAAACCTATCCTTTTTACTTTTTTTTTTATCATCCTTCCTGTCTTTCGTATTAAAACCTTCACTCACTTTCTTTAGGGACCCTTCACTAATCAGCCCTGTCCCATTCCAATCACTCATTTGACTTCTCCTGACATTTATATGTTCAGCTCACAACGGCATTTATTCATCAGACTTGTCTCTGTCCTGCTTTGAAGTTATTCAAATCAGCCAGCTTACTTCCAATAGAAATTATTCCATTGGTGGTATGATACAGACCAACTAAACCCCCTAACACCTCCTCTCTGTTGACATCCTCAGTTCCCAACCCTGTGTCAAATTACAGCCCTGGCTCATGGTATTGCCCCAACCAGAGATCAGACAATTATCTTCATCCTGAGCACAGGAAGAGGGCAGACTCCTGGGAACCACTCTGTTGTCAAAGGTGACGGGGTGGCCAGCTTGATCAGCGTGATGTCATTGTCTATAGTCGAATCATCATAGGTAGGGTGCAGGACAAAGTTGGCTGCAGCAATGAACTGTTCCATCTCCTCGCTTGATGAAATATTGCGTCCCCCCAGTGTCACTTGGATGTGGCTAGAGAAGAGAAGAAGCTTGTTAGAAATGCTACTCTTTGCTAACATCGCTACTGTTTACCTTTTTGGCATTTACATCAGCAGTTGTCTGTATAATTCCTTGAAAATAATATATGTTTTCTGTTTGTGTGAATCTTGTTTTAGCTTTGGGACTTTGAGCAAGCAACTTGCCCTCTCTGAGTCTGGGTTTCCTAATTTCTTCCTCATCCTCACTTGAGGGATGATGCTATAATACCTGTCAGGGATATTGTGGGAATCAGATGAAATTTTTAAAATCTGTATGTATATACTCATATATATGCATATGTGTATATATACACACACACATCTATGGATACATATGTACATACACATATGTTGTGCTCTCTAAACAGTGCTATATAAATATTATTATGATGATCACCATTAGCAACATTATTATTGATGACCATTTTTATAGATCTCTATGAGATTGGTTTGCCTGAAACTGAGGATTATGTCTCCTTAATCAGAGTGAACATTCTCTTATGGAAAGAAGAGGTGTTTCCTTTTTTTTTTTTTTTAACATAGGGATCAGGATGCATGAGTCCTAAGAATCTGTTCTACCACTCCCCGGATGGCTTCAATCTTTGGCTGCTTGGATGAGCTGGCATAGCTGGGTCAAATCCTTTATCCCTTTTTCCATTCATGTTACTTACGGATCATAACAGTGTGCAGCAGACAGTACCCACTGGCTACTGAGGAGCGTCCCCCCACAGATGTGATATTTCACTGTCAGGGACACCTGATAGCGGGCAATGTCTTTGAGGCAGGCATAACCTCCAATGATCTTGTCATCACCCTCATTGTAGAGTGGGAGAGCAGCTAAATTGGGAGGAAGAGATGTGAAATGTTATCTATAAAAAAAAATTGTGAGCAGGGTGAAAAGTATATCTAGGTTTTGGCCTCAACTTTTTTTTTTAACCTTAACTGTTTCCAGGGCTTCTAGACAAAGAGTTCACACTTTTCTTTAGAGGGAAAATAGATGCAAAGTCTTTCTATTTGAATCAGAAAATCAGGTCTAGATGGCTTATATTAGCCATAGAACCCTAGGATGTACTAGCTGGATGAAGCTATGAGAAGCCATTGAATCCAGCCTCTTGTTAATCAACAAACCTGTACTATATTGTCTTACATAACCTCTGTTTTTCATTTTCAATGTCAGCACCCTGATGGAGAACCACACTCCCTCATGCTTGTATTATTAACATTGCATTCTGACCACTTTCTGACCCCTGCCATGTCACAAATGCTGAATAATTTTTATTGACTTTTCATACATACATAAAGTCCAAACTTCCCAAATTAGCATTCAAAGCTCTTGGCAATCTGACTCCTGTCTAACTTTATTTCCTAGTATTAATCAATTAACCAATCAATATGTATTTATTAAAAGCCAGGCATTTTTGTTAGGCCTTAAAGAAGAAAGGGAGAAAGCAAGCAAGAAAGAAAGCAAGAAAGAAAGAAAGAAGAGAGAGAGAGAGAGAGAGAGAGAGAGAGAGAGAGAGAGAGAGAGAGAGAGAGAAAGGAAGAAAGAAAGAAAGAAAGAAGAAAGAAGAAAGAAAGAAAGAAAGAAAGAAAAAGAAATTAAGAAAGACAGAAAGAATGAAAGAAAGAAGAAAGAAAGAAAGAGAGGTGGGAAGGAGGAAGAAGAGAAAGAAGGAAATGTCCTTGGCTTCCAAGGAGCTTACCTGCTATCTATACATTGTACTTGGTAGAATGTGAATTCCTTTACATCAGTGACCTAAGTCACTTGACTTTGATCTGCTTCAACTTCCTCAGATGTAAAATGGGGATAATAACATCACCTGCCTCTCAGGGTTCAAATGAGTTAATAATTTGTAAAGCACTTAGGATAGTGTCTACCACATAGTAGGTGCTAAAAAAATGCTTATTTCCTTCCTTCTTTAATTCCCAGGATGTTTGCAAACTGCCTACACCTTCATGTTCTTGAGGACCAAACAACTATTTTTATTTCAAACAGAATCAGTTATAATAAGGAAGATAGATCTTCTGATTCTTTGAATGTATGCTATGTTTTACAACAGTCAATTGCAAATTAATTTAGAATTAAGCATGATTTTGGAGACACTTTGTGACTCCTTCCCTACATGAACAAAAAACCAAATTAATTATGTGAGGAAAGAACTCATTTCATTTTTTTTTTTTGGCTGGGCAATCTGGTTAAGTGACTTGCCCAGGGTCACATAGCTAGTAAATGTTATGTATCTGAAGCTGGATTTGAGCTCAGGTCCTCCTGAATCCAGGGCCAGTGCTCTATCCACTGGGTCACCTAGCTCCCCTAAGAACTGATTTTGTGAAAAGACCCTGCCAAGTTGATAACCCCATCATCACCTTACCTCTGAGTAAGACAGCCCTTCCCACAACCCAAACAGAAGAGGGCCTATCTCCCTGGTATTTGAAGTCTTTCAGAGACCAATAAAAATAATGCCCAGACTTACCTGTAACTCCCAGGAGAAGAGAAAGTTGGAAAATCATAATGGCTGGACTTTGGTTACTTCCTCAGCAGGGATTCCCAGATTCCAAATGCAACCCCTATTTATCTCCCCTGTCCCCCAGAAACCTTTTCTTGGGGGCCTTGGGTAGGCCAGCAGGTGTGGAAAGAGTGGGAATTCTGGGGCTCAGACTGCAGCTGGAACTGGGGGCCAGACCACTGATAGTAGCATTAATCATTGCTAAAATGTCAGTCTTAGCAGGGTCCCTGAGTTCAGCAATTCCTATGGAGCACAATATGGATAGTGGTGGTAGGGGCAGTATAGAGAATGGGAAGACTAGGGCCAGCATTTGGAGTGGAAGAGGGGATAAAGATTGGACAGCATAATGGATGAGCAGCCGATTTATTTTAGGATAACTGTCAAGCAGAAAATGAACTGTGAAGTCATGTAGCTCAAGCCTCCATTTTACAGATGATGCAATTGAGGTCTAGAGAGCTTAAATGAAGCGCCTAAGCTCATGCAGGCTGTATGGGATTGGAAATAGGTTCTCTAAATACACATCCACTGCTGCTCTCAGACTCTTGCATGTATAGTGCTGAGACACACCAACGGTGGATTAGTGTAGTACCTTTGTGAAACTATATAACCAATTAGAGGAGGCATGGGAGGCAATCACTTCATTGTTTCCATTTAAAAACATCTAGTGAAATCTTTTCTAAAGATGTTGTTCAAAATATATTAGTGTGCTCGGGCTTCAGGTTTTTGAAGGAATCGTTTCTGAGGCTCTCCCAGAGACATATTATATCCTAGTCTTTCTGCAGTCCAGAAAAACTAGAAAGCTATTTGGGATAACATTGTGAGGGGATTTTTTTTTGTTCTTCTTGTTCTTTTTCTTTTCTCTAAGTGAAAGGTAGGTGAAATGAATGGCCCTTGCTTTCATTCTGATTGGATAAAGATTATCGTAAGGTGGAGTAAAGTGAGATATACATAAATAATAATAATAACTAACATTTATAGCATTTGAAGGTTTTTGATGTACTTGACAAATATCATCTCATTTTATCTTCACAATAACCCTGGGAGGTGGGTTTTCCTATTATGCCCATTTTACAAACAATGAAATAATGAAATTGAGGCAGAGGTTAAGTGAGTTGCCCAGGGTCACAAAGCTTGTTAAATGGTTGAGGATGGATGTGAATTCAATTTCTTGATTCCAAGTCCATCACTCTGTCTACTGTGCCACCTACCTACCTAATTTGCTCTTGGTAAATCTAGGGTTTATTTCTTCCAATTCCCAGAGAAATATCTTGTGATGTAGTACAAAGGTATTAAATATGCAGCACCAATACCCTGAGTACAGCTGAATCAGATTGAAATGTAACTGGAAAATATTTAACAACAACAAAATACAGCAGAACATAAATAATGTTTATATGTGCTTTTCTGAGTCACCGTGTGCCCTGCTGGAATGCTTATGTATGGTGTAGTAGGCTGTTTCTACTTGAGTTTGACTCCACTGGTCTAGTGAATAGAATCCTAGACTTGGCATCAGGAAGACTTTGGTTCCAATCCCACCTCTGATACCTTCTAGGTGTGTGTGATTCTAGCCAAAATCACCTGGCATCTTTGTGCCTTAGTTTCCTCATCCGTAAAATTTGTGGTTTGGACTTGATTGCTTCTAAAGACCTTTCCAGCTCTTGTCTAAAGTTATGATGTGATTTGCTATCAAAATTCTTTTTTCTTGACCACCTTCTACCTCTCATCGCCTCTTATATTTTCTTTTTTTCTTTGCATGATTTATTATTTATTTAAAACTTTTTTCTTTTTAAATTTTGAGTTCTACAGTCTCTCTCTCCCTCTCACCCCTCCCCTATTCACTAAGAAGGTAAGCAATATATCAGTTAAACATGTGAATTATGCAAAACATTTCCATATTACCCATATTTCAAAAAACAGCAAGAAAAAGCGAGAAAATTATGCTTTAATTTGTACTCAGTCCATCAGTTCTCTTTCTAGATTTTCATTGAAGTCCTTTGGAATTGTCTTGGCTCATGTATTGATGGGAGTAGTCAAGTATTTCACAGTCGATCGTCATTATAACGTTGCTGTCACTGTGCACGATAATCTCCGGGTTCTTCTCACTTCATTTTGCTTCAGTTCACATAGGTCTTCCCATGTTTTTTTTTCTTTTTCCTAAAACTACCCCCCTGGTCATTTCTTATAGCACAATAGTATTCTGTCGCAATCACATGCCATACTTGTTCAGTTATTCCCCAATTGATGAGCATCCCCTTCATTTCCAATGTTTGCCACCCACAAAAAGGGATACTATAAACATTTTTTGTACAAATAGGTCCTTTTCTTTTTTCTTTGATCTCTTTGAGATATACACCTTGTAGTGGGATTGCAGAGTCAAAAGATATACACAGTTTTAGGCCCTTTTGGCCTAGTTCCAAATTGCTCTCCAGAATGGATGGACTAGTTCACTGCTCCACCAATTCATAAAATGTACCTATTTTCCCTTCAGCCCCTCCAGCATTTGTCATTTCTGATAGGTGTGGGCTGGTACTTTAGATTTGTTTATATTTGCATTTCTCTAATCAAGAGTGATTCAGAGTACTTTTTCATGTGACTATAGATAGCTTTGATTTCTTTTTTTGAAAACTGCCTGTTTATATCCTTGGACAATTCATCAGTTGGAGACTGGCTCTTATTTTTATACATTTGAATCAGTTCTATACTCAATATGTATTTGAGGAGTAACTTGCTGTGACAAGATGATTGTCTATGGTACAGTGTAGCAAAATGAAGTTTCCCTGATTATCTCTTTTAATCAATTCTATTTTTGTTTTGGCTTTGAGATCATGGCTGCCCTTCCTGCCTTTTTAAAAATTCAGCTGAAGCGTATTAGATTCTTCTCCAGTCCTTTATTTTAACTGTATGTGTTTCTCTGTTTCAAGTGTGTCTCTTGTGAACAGCATATGGCTGGATTCTGGTTTCTAATCCATTCTGTTATCCAGTACCATTTTGTGAGCGAGCTCATCCCATTCACATTCACAGTTATGATTCCTGACTGTATTTCCCTCCACCCCATTTTCCTCTTTCTTCTTCTCTTTTTATCCTATTGCTCCTCAAAGGTGTACTTTGCCTCTAACCATGGCCTCCCTTAATCTGCCCTCCTTCTTATCACCTCCTCCCAACACTTTCTCCTATCTTCTGCTCCTCTTTCCCTATTGGCTAAGTTAGGTTTCTATACATAATGGAGTGTGTAAGTTTTCTTAGGCCAGAAAAATGTCTCACCCTTACCTTTTGTAGGCTCTGCCACTCCAGATTTGATTTGCAGTGTTATTTTGAAGTTATTTGGAGGGAAATGCTGGGAGAGTTCAGCTGTGTTGCTGCCCTTCTTTCCCCACCTGGTTCACTGTGTGGCCTGTGAATATACGGCACCCCTGTTTCTTTGCTTCTTCATGTTTGTTCTTTTTGCTCCATTGTGAATGAGTGTTGGAGATGAAATAGACCAGCCTATGACCTTGTGAGCCTCTACAGGCTGGAAGAGCCATGAAAGAGTCAGAGGACCTGGACTCCACGTTAGAATTCACCAGATATGCCTGGCAAGGAGCATAGTCCCACGGAGCAGGCATGGAATCCAGCTGAGCAATGGCTCAGTTGAGGAGCTATATAAATAAGGGAGCGAGTTGTCTACTGGGTATGCTTCCCATAGTTGTTGCAGATGTTTGTAGTCATGACTTGAAGCTTGAGGCCACTCTCCCTAGGGACCAAGGTGGCAATGGAGATTGTGTTTCTTGATTTGTTAGTGAGTAGGAGTGGGGAAGGAGGAAGAGGAACAGTTTTGTTCTTCTGTCTTCTCAGCAAATATCCCTTTGTAAAAGTTAATTGATGTCAATTGCTTATCATGATATTGGTGAGATAGTAACTGACACTTGAAAAATATATTAGGACAGTGATATCTGGTAGTTTATATTGCAGAGGAGAGTTTACCAAAATAGAGGTGACCCTGGAACCACGAGGAGAGACAGAAACTTGCTCTGGGGACCTGACTTGCCTGGATCTTTCTACATTAGATACAAATCAGGGGCAGCTGGGTGGTGGTGGACAAAGCACTGGCCCTGAAGTCAGGAGGACCTGAATTCAAATCTGGCCTCACACCAAACACTTAACACTTACTAGTTGTGTGACCCTGGGCAAGTCACTTAACCCCAATTTCCTAAAAAGAAAGAAATGATAAATTCTCTGTTTTATTAATATATAGTTGAGTGATTAAGAAAAGTACATATATTTTTGATTCTTTCTTGCAAACACTGGCCTAAGAGACAAGGACTAACAAGCTATAAGCTGCTGGAAAAAGATACAGAAATGTAATGGAAGGAGCATTAATTGGCAATTTCAAAACTCATGTATTAATCCTAATTTTTGCTACAAGCTGTGTATCTTTGCTTTGACTCTCTGGGCCTCATCTTTGAAATGAGAAATTTGAAGTAAACCAGCTCTTAAGTCCATTCCAACCAGAGGTGTGCTGTTAAATGTTTAACAGCTGGTTCTCCAGAGGAAACAAAGTATTTAACATGTATTTTCAAGTTTAATCTGCATTACTAACATTTCCCACCACTTTTTTTAGTCTAGACAACAGCAAAACAATAAATCAAGCCCTGATTTGTACCTTTTGATGATTTCTGGGGTGTAAATGCTCACACTGAAAATTGAGCAACCAGCTGTACCGAGCAGGTTCAAATTGGTTCCAACACATCCCCACTTCCAGCTCCAATATTCTATGAACACAGGCTCTGCTCGCACAGGTGGCATTACTTTCTCCACCATCTAGTGGTGAATCTGAGCAACTGCTAAGAAAAAATAGTCACCTCCCCAGATCAGTTGTGTTGTCATGCCAATTATTGTATAAAAATATCACCAATTTAGCTGCATTGTTTAAGAGAATCATATACGGATTCACTTTAGAAGTCTAAAGGAAATGATTTTAAACCAAGATAAACGGTAAAGAGGGATATAAGTTTGAAATAATGAATCCCATTATAATGAATGTGTAAGGAAAAGGGAAATAAATAATAATAATACTTGTGCTAAATTTTATATTAATTAATACAATTCTAACAAAGTTGCACTCTGATATCTCAATAGGAAATGGAATTCTTGAAATCTGTGCTAGCAGAACAGAAACTATATCATATATTCCCTATCAGAAAAGATTGTAAGAATGGCCTTCACAATGATCTGTTAACTGAATCCCAGTATAGATGATGGAGTAGGTCAGAGAGGCTTCTCATGGGTACGGTGGCCCCTAGGAGATGAGTGAAGACTTTTGGAAACTGTAAAGATCATCTCTTAAAGTACAAAGGGGCTGAAATCTATGTGGCAGACTGCTCACACCAATACAATCAGGGATCCTCAATATATAGAAAACTACAGAATCTTCCAGTTCAAATACAATGATATGAACTAAAAGCAGCTACTGAAGCAGCCCAAGATAATATATGAAGGAGTCAAGCTACCATTTTGAGGAAGAGGAAAATGCCTATGACTAGTTAATGTTACTCTACATAACTCAAGTCTCCGGGGAGGAGGGGAACATTTTAATGCATTTATGAAAATAATCGAATGACCAAAGGAGTAGAAAACTTCAAAAATTAATTTTGTTAATGAAGAAAGGTGATTGAGCAATTGCTAGTTCCCTGGTAATGTCCATCTGGGACCGTGGAAGTCTGAGGCACTGGAAGCCAGGGCACCAAAAATGGAAAATTGGAATCTGCCAATGATAAGAAAAATAGGGGCAGCTCAGTGGTGCAGTGGGTAGAGCAGCAGCCCTGAAGTCAGGAGGACCTGAGTTCAAATCTGGCCTCAGACCAAACACTCCACAGTTACTAGCTGTGTGACCCTGGGCAAGTCACTTAACCCCAATTGCCTAAAAACAAAACAAACAAACAAACAAACAAACAAAAAACAAATTAAAGTGCCCACAGATAGTGCTGTCTGCTGAATGCATGTACAATCTGTGATAACCAAATGGTTGTGACTATACTATATCAGCGGCCCCTGATGGACCAGAAATGAGGAATTGCTATAACTCAGCTGATAAGATAATGTACTAAATATTGTAGCTAAGTATCACTGCTGGGGAAATCAAGGAAATGAATAGATAGTCTACCTAGAGACCCCATATTAGAGAAGAGAAATGCCTTTGGAAAGAGAATATCATAACAACACAAAGCAGATAAGAAAAAGCTACTAGAAGAAACAAAAGGCACTGTGAAAAGAACAAAGTATAGACTCACAGCTATTCTGAAGTCTATCATGGGATTCCTAGGATTAGTGTTGAAAGGGATCTTAGGCCCCTCAAGTTCCACTTCCCCAGTTTACAGGTGAGTTAACTGAGGGACAGGAACATTGACTTGCTTCCGGTCACACAGTAAATAAGCATCTGAGGGAAGTTTTGAACTCAGGGCTTTCTGACTTCAGGTCTAATGCCCTGTCTACTATGACACACAAAGAATATTGCTGGAAATAGAAGAAGAGAGCAGAGAAGAGATCAGCACAAAGGGAGTACATGCATCATCTGTCACATAGTTTCTAGAGGGATTCTTAAACTAAACTGGGGTCTTCGGGATTAAAAAAATTAACACTGTCTTTCATTACAATTCTTTCCTTTATAATTCTATGTATTTTACTTTATGCATTTAAAAACATTGTTCTGAGAAAGGATCTCTAGCTTTATCGTACTGCTAAGGATCACACAGATTATGAATTCATTCTCTTGGGATTCTTTACAGTCATCTCAACAGAAGGTGAAGAACTCATTCCCACTTATTGCTCCAATAAAGATAGGCCTTCCCCTAACTTGCACAGACACAGGGACCCTCCCATCAATGGGGAAACATATTAAAAATCTCTTTTTTAGTCCACTTGAAAATACTAAGAAATAAATACCTCTCCAGTCCTTTCCAGACTTACATCTTCTTTCTTTTAACCCATTCCTTTCTTTTAGGAAAGTGTGTAAAAGGTCAAGGATGAAAGCAAAGGCCCCAGAGTATGGATTAATGGTGGTAACCAAACAGAAAGAGAACTATTTTATGTCTATTTAAGACCATGGTTTTCCTCCTCTCCCTGAAGGGATTAGAGTTATGATCTATTTAGAGCATTACCTTCTTTCGCCCTTTCCTGAAGGATCAGAGGAAGGAAGTGCCTTTGATGATTTCAGGTGACCTTGTGACCAGCTGTTGGAGAGCCCCTGAGGGAAATGGTGAAATTGGGATGAGCCGTTTTAAAAGAAATGCTCCAGGACTGTTCCTGAAAAATCAAGTGACTTTCAGATGAAGTTCTATGAGATGGAGTCAAATGTTAACCCTGAAGTATTTCATCATATTGTGTTACATTTTCCTCACTAAGAATTCCTAGAACTATTATGTCAAAATATCTTTGTTTAGAGAGATGTCTTAGAATATGAGTCACAATCCTCTCTCTCTCTCTCTGTCTCTCTCCCTCTCTCTCTCTCTCTCTGTCTCGCTTAAAAAATACTTGGATTTACAACAATGATTAATTAGTAAAAATTGTTCCTAGTGGAAGTTGTGCCTAAAATACAGAGCAGAGTACTAAAGGATGTTTTCTTTGTTACTAAGTATAGCCAGAAGAGACCACAGGAGGATCCACTTCATGACAACGAACAGATTCCGCCTTGATGATGAAGCTTTGGAAGAGGTCATAAGAACTGGAAGCTGGAATGGCTCTGATGTTGCTTAGAGACTTGACGAAACCCTTGGGAGGGAAGGGGAGGGAGCCTCAAAGGGGCAGAGTGGGGCCACCTTCAAGGGAATATTCTCTAAACCCCTTCCTTGTCAGGACCTAGATCTGCAAGTGTGTTCTGCCAGTTTCTAAGTAGATGTTGATGTTAGAAGGGAGAGACAGAGATCCCAATGATCTAGAAATCATCCCACTCTAAGGGAAATAGACACCATGAATCTCCTTCCTTCCCTCTGATTGCTTTCTCCACGACCTAGGGCAGCCCTTTGTTTTGTGGCTCTCTAATGCACTTATGCAATGCTGCATATTACACTTATTTGTTTTGTTGTTTCAGCCACTTGGACCATCATAAGCTCCACGATAGCAGCAACTGTGTCTTGTTTAAATTTTATATCTCCTCATAGTACTCAGCATGTGGTAGGAACTTCATATTTGCCAAATGAATGGATGGATGGATGAATACAAGAATAAATGGGTGGGTAGGTGAGATATGTATCCAAGCATTCCTGTAACATAAGTCTTGTACCCTACCCTTGGCTGTAGGTGAGGAGTGCGGGTCAATCTTTGATCCCCTACTGTTTCTTAGGACCTACATTTTGAACCAGCAAGAGGCATGCACCAACTTATTAACCAGAGACTCAGCCTTAGCATGGCTCTTTATTGGCATCCTGTGTCAGCACAAAAGATAAGGCAACGAGTATGTGGCCTAGAGCAGCGTTCATAAGGTAGAGCTGGAGAAATGGGAGGCCAAGAGGTGAAGTCAAAAGGAAGAAGTGACATTTTGGATCCATTCCCTGTATTTGTGAACTTTGGCAAAGAGCCCACCACTTCCCTGCAGAACACACCCATATGACATGGTCAAAATCCCATGGATCCTTCCATCACATATGGCTGGAACAGCTGAGATTTCCTGCCAGTGAGGAAAAAAAGAACACGTCAACAAACAATTTTGAAAAACTAAAGAACTCTAATCAATTCAAATGTCAACTCTTCCGACCAGCGGAACAATGATAAAGCATTCTACCTAGCTCCTGGCAGTCGTGATGAACTAAAGTACAGAATGAGACAGATTTCTAGGCCTGGACAATATGGGAATTTGTATAGCTGAACTATGCCTTTTTCTTTTTGGTTACAAGAGTTTTGTTTTCCTTTTTTTCCCATGGGGGGCATGGATGGGAGAAAAATATATGCTTGATAATTGAAAAATGAATTTGAAAATTGAATAATTTTTAGTAAAAAGGAGAAAAAAGAGCTTGTTAAGCAGACTGGCACAATGTTAAAAACAATGTGGCTTTCCAGTGCAACAAGTTGGATTTGTATTCTGCCTCTTATACGCTAGGTGACTGTGGACAGGTCACTTCATGAGGGAGTTGCGCTAAATGACCTCGAAGGTGTCTTGTGGAACTAAATGCGACACCTCGATGTTCAATTGTGTCTGATGTTTTTGTGAGAACTATTTTTGGGGTTGTATTGGCAAAAAGACCGGAGTGGTTTTTGCTGTTTGTTTCTCATTTTACAGATGTGGAACTGAGGCAAACAGGGTTAAGTGATCCTGCATTTAGGATTTCTAGCAGGAGAACCAGGGGTCTTAGAATTCATCTTCCTTTCCATCTGTCTGTCTATGTCTTCTCCATCCCTCAGGAGGCATGCAAAGCCAAGCCTAAATCCACTTGCAGGGGAAATTGGGTAGCTGTGGGCCTGCTTGCCCAGAGAGCCCTCCCTTCCTAGTTTAGGACTCCAGACTCCAGACTCCAGACTCCAGTTCAGGGACAGAGATGGGCAAAGACTTTGCTGTTTAGTCCCTCATTCCCTGAACTCAGTATTCAAGGAGGTGGAGTAATGATGGGTGTTACTTTACTTGTTATTGTGCTATCTACAGCTATAGCACCCTTATCCCTGTTCCTTTTGTCTTCTTTCTCCTCAGGGACCATTGCAGAGGAAGGGATGAGCTACCTGGCATGGGCTTATGAAATCATCGTAGAATCCCACACACATTGTATTTGCTGACAGTTTTTCTGGAAGCACTTTGGCACATTCCTCATCAGGGAGAATGTCATGGATTACCCAGCTCAGGATATCTGGGTGACTTGCTACAGGAAAGAGGAGAGAGAAACCGAATCCTAGGGTTACTTTCACCAATAGAATCTAAATTATATGCTCCCCCACAGCACCAGTTATACTCCCAAAATTATACTACCTACCATCCTTTTAACATGGCCTGCAACTTCCTCCATTTGTGATGCTTTCACTGTCCTCCATTATCTGCCCTCTCCCCACATTTCCAATTACTGAAATTCTACCCAATTTTTGAGGTTCAATTCAAATGCTACTTCCTCCATGAAGTCTTTCCTGATCTAGCCTGAAATGCTCTCCCTCTTCTCTAACCTTTTAAGAGGACCTTGTCATTATCTTTTGCTTAGCTTATACTGTGGTATTTAAAATGCTACAACCTGACCCCTTTCCATCTTTCCTGTCTTGTTCAACTTTACTCTGCTACATATCTTCTATGCTCCAGCTATATACTGAGTTACTTACTGCTCTTCACACATGACATACCATCTACCTTCTTGGCCTTCCCTCGTGCCTGGAATGCTCTCCCTTCCATCTCTGCCTCCTGGCTTCCTTGCCCTTCTAAAAAGTTTATAGCAGCTCTCTTTGTAGTGGCAAGGAACTGGAAAGTGAGGGGATGCCCATCAATTGAGGAATGGCTGAACAAGTTGTGGTATATAATTGTGATGGAATACTTCTGTGTTGTAAGAAATGATGAGCTCAATGATTTTAGAAAGACATGGAAAGACTTGCATGAAATAAGAGGAGTGAAATGAGCAGAACCAAGAGAACAGTGAATATAGTAACAGCAATATTGTTTTAAGAATGGCTTTGAATGAATATTATTTTGTCAATTATGAATATCCAAATTAACTCTAAAGGATATGTGAAGAAAAATGCTATCTGCATCCAGAGAAAGAACTGATAAGTAGAAGAACAAATCAAATAATTTTACATATGTGTGTATGTGTGTGTTTTTGCTTAGGCAATCGAGGTGAAGTGACTTGCCCAGGGTCACACAGCTAATAGTCATCAAGTGTCCGAGACTACATTTGAACCCAGGTTCTCCTGACTCCAAGTCCAAAGCTCTACCCACTGCTCCACCTAGCTGCCCCATATGTGTGTGTTTCTGATGATAGCTGTCTCCAGGGCAGGGAGAGGGGAGGAAAAAAAGAAAAAAAATTACATGATAATTTTGTTGTGTAATTGAAAGGAATAGCAAATTGTGCATAGCTGATTTGCAGTTTCATGTGCAATGATATTTTTTATTGTAGTATGTTATGAAAATGCTTTTTTATTCCGTGATGAAAAAAAAAAGATTTAGTTTCTACAGAAGGCCATTCCTGGTTCGCACCAGTGCTAAGGCCTTCTTTCTGAAATTACCTTCAATTGTATGGATTACATTGTTTATATCGTGTGTGTATGCATGTATATATGTATATATCCATGTATATGTATATGTATACATATATTACACACACACACACACACACACACACACACACACACACACACACACACACATACACATTTTCCTGCTGTCTCCCCTACTAGCTCGTTGAAGGCTTGAACTATACATTTGCCTTTGTTCTTATCGTTTCTCCAGGGTTTAGGACAGTGCCTGTCAGATTGTAATCAATAAGTGTTGACTGACTGACTGACTCATACTATTTCATTGTGTATTATAATGGTTTCTGTATATGTCCACTCCCCTTACTCGAGTGTAAGCTTTATTGAAGGCAGGGACTATTTTATTCATCTTTGCATCTTCCTCAGAGCCTACTACACTTCTTTAAGCATATTAATGGTTACAATAACAATAATAATAATATAAATATAAAAGAGTGCTAGGACCTTCTCTATCAAACTGAAATTTTCAGTGTAAGCATTTGTACTTCAGAAATAGGTAGATATGAGAAATCAAGGTGTGATTTCTTGTTTTGTTGATGATCTAGACTTAAGAAAGTGATGGAAAACATGCTAATAGTATAGATTAAACATAAAAATGTATCATTTTTTCCCCCAGGAAGATGTTTCTTAAACATTTATCAGCACACCCCTGGTTTCCTTCCTGCTCCTCAAGAGGACCACCTAGTCTACCTCTAGAGATTCTTCAGTAAAAAGAAGGGCTGCTATTATGAAATCTTGCCTAAATGTGCCTGTGACTAAAATTTGGGATCAACTAAACCCAGGGCAGATATACGAATGGGTACAGTAAAGTGGCAATAAGGGTTCCCTATTCCCCCTTATTTTCCATTCACTTAAAAAAATCCCTTCATGGCTTCGTCCTTCTTCCTCTTCCTTCCCCAATTTAAAGTGCTTTTCGGTTTACAAAGAACTTTGTTTACAACAACCTGTGAAATGAAGCCAGGCCAAGTATTATTTTACATTTAAGAAAACTGATTCTTACAGAGGTTGAATGACTTGGTCAGCTGTTTACCAGTCACCTCTGTTTGCCAGAATGTTGGTCCAGGGTTACTTTGATACTCCTAATCAATGGACAATGGCACCTTCTGTGAAGAGGCTTTTAGAAAGCTGTGATAATGTCTACCAATACTCTGTGAAGTTTTTGATTGTTTAGTTTTCAAATTAATGTTCTTGTAAATAAACAGACACTTGTGTTGCATATGTGTATATATATATATATATATACACACACACAATATTATTACATAATTATATTGCATATATATATATATATATATATATATATAATGTCATTAAAGTCAGAGAAACCCATCAGTTCACATACTCAGGTTAAAACTAATTTAATTTTTCTCATGTTTTAAATTAACGTTATCTAATCATTGATGTGTAAAATATTTAGTGATAACCTAAGAACAAAACTGATGAGTTGTGAGGTCTATATTTTGCTTCTCACCATGGCTGATAAATGTCAGAGCTAGGTCTTCTGACTACAAGTACAGCACCTTTTCTCCAATACCAGTTGGATGGTTGCAGCTGATAACCATAGCCCTTTCAAGTTCTTATTGGACCCCTTCTAGACATTTCTCCCTACTTGCTCCTATAAATTTCTAAGATATCCCAGTAGTCGAAATGGCTCAAGAGTTCGTTGAGGGCACTCACAGTTATTCCATTGTGTCCAGATCCATCCGGGGATGAAACACCTTCTAGTTTCAGAAGGAGCCATGGCCAGGGCCACTGTGCCCACATGTTTGTTGAGATTGGCAGGCTTATTTAACTTAATCAGCATGAGGTTGTTGTCCAGGTTTTTGAGGTTGAAGTCAGGGTGCTTGATGTTGACTAAGCAATTCTGGATCTGCTGTCTCTTTTCCTTTACATTGGGTTGAAGAACTCCCAGCCTGATCTGAGACCTTTGAGAAAGGGAACAAATAAAGGTGGGGAAGGCGTCGGGGCAAAGAAGAGGTATGATAGGTCTTGAAAGCATGAATTAATCATTCCCAGACACTCTCAAACCATCCAATGCTGAATGTGACTTAGGATTCCTCATTTCCATAATTACTTCTATCATTTAAAACTCCTTCCTATTATTGCTGTAAGAGTAGAGAACATATTTCATTAATCTGCACCCTGTTATGTGTTTTCTTTTCCCAATTCATACCATAGCCTTTGGGAATATTTGGAGGCAGTATGATATAATGAGAAGAGAAGGAAGTAAGGAAATAGTTTTTCATCTGAAGTTGATCACTAACTTTTTGATAATGAGAGCTGTCCCAAAGGGCAATGTGCTGCCTAGAAAGATAATGAGTTCCTTATACTGAAGATCTTCTAGTGGCATCTGAATGGTCAACTTGGTGTGGAAGTTGTAAAGGGATCCTTGTGTATATAAGGATACCTAAGGAAGGGATCTCAGAGATCTCTTCCATCAATGAGGTTGTGTGAACTAGTTAAGTGACGCAGATCAAGCTATTTTACCTCTGTTTCAGTTTCATTTTATGTTAAATAGTGGAATTGGACTAGATCATTAAGGCTTTTAAAATTCTGTGACTCTATGATTGTTTGAAGAGCCTACATTGTGTTTTATTTCTTTTGCCTCTTTCATAGGACCAAGAGCCATTCCAGAAACATGATAGGTGTTAATAAGTACAGTCAATCCTCAGTATTTACGTGACTAACTTTCATGACTTTAAGCATTCGGGTGATTTTATTAGTAACCTCATTTTCACTTTCGAGTTGGCAACCTCACATATTCGGGGCTATGCACATTAGAGAAAAAATTGAGAGGCACGGTGTGTGCAAGTTTGTGGAGTGGCTGGTATTCTACTAGGCACTTCATTGATCTTGTTCCACCTACCAGTGTAAAGAGCTTCCCATACATTTGTTGTATATTTTCACTGTTTGCCTTTGAAACTCAAGTTCTGTGCTACAATTATGCCTCCAAAGCATAGAGCAAGTCCTTTGGGTTCTCTGATGTGGAGAACTTGCCAGTCTCTGCATGTTTGGGTAGCAGTGACTAAAGTCCCATCAACCTCTTGGTTTTCAGAGGGTGGGCAAAGGTACAGAGGTTAGCAAGAGCATAGAATATAGTGCAATGCCCTGACACTGCAATCTGATACAGTGGAAGATAAGAATCAGGTTAAAAAATATTTTAGTTTTAAGAATTTTACTTGCTGTATACAGTATTTATGGCATGGTAGTTTTGTGTGCTATAAAAAATGAATATTGCCTGAAATTAATATGTTTTTTCAATTCAAGTGGTAGCATAAAAGGTCACAAAATCGTAGGGAATTATTAGTGGGAAAAATACTTTGTACGTTAACAATTTTATTTTCTGTACTGCATTTTGTGGTTACTGTGTTAGGAAAAGTGCATGTTATCAGAATTAATGTTTTGTTTTAAAGAATTATATGCAGAAAAGTGTATTTTCAGCACTCTCTAGTGAGCGATTCCAGTTTTTGGTGGTTACAGGAACCTAACCTCTCATTCCCCCATACGTTCAATGTATCAACATTTACGTTTTTGACATACGCCATTTTCTAGGAATGTCACCCCAACAGAAGTTGAGGATTGACTGCATGTGTTGAGGTTAATTGACTTGAACATCCATTTACTGAAAAACCAGGGACAAAAGAGTCCAGAAACCCCCTAGAAACTCACTGAAGTGTTTGGGAAGGTGTCAATCACACCCATCCTTGGGTATCACAAAAATTCATTTGAGCCCAAGGGAAAGGTCAGCTGTTGACTATGAGACAGAGCCTCATAGAAATTTCCCCTTCTCTACATTTCCTTTTCTACATTCCCAGTCCTGGACCCTTCTCATAACTACTAGGAATGTGATGTTAACCATAGAAGCATACCATGCTAGAATAGAAGGGACTTCATGGTTCTAGACCAACTTTGTCATTTTATAGGTAAAGTGATTTAACCTTACCTCCCTAATTTTAAAGTTTAAAAGACTGATAGGAACAAAAGTGCCATCATTACTCACGGTATGCTGCAGTGAGCTGCTGTTATCACCCACTGGGAAAGAATCAGAGTCCCCATGCAGAATGGGGAACTGGATTTCAGGTAGGCCATATAGGGGCTTGTAGCATCATCATAATTGTTTCCCAGGGAAGCCAAGGTCTGCTCAGCTAGTTAGTTTACAGAGAGAGCAGAGAGAAACAGAAAAAGGTGAGATTTCAGAATACTCAGGCAGCAGGCCTTTATCACTTCCTTACTAATACCCTTTTCTATGAGGTTTCTCTATCCTATACAGGAAGAGAACATGTAATTACAGAGAAAGGGGAAGGAGATTTCCCTTTGGAAGACACAAATTCAAATTTTTTTCAGAATGATCCCAGGACAGAGATCCTGTACAATGCATTTGGCTTAGCCTAAAAACAGGTAACTAAAAGATCCTGAGAGGTTATAGGTAATGGCTTACACTGAAGCAAGAGATTCATCTCATGGATAGGTTATGAGATTCAGTGACTTCCTGCTCCCATCACCCATCACTACAATTCCTGAAACCTCTTAAGCCCTCTTGTTTCATCAGTATTCAGTTCTTATTAGCTACTAGTGACAATCTTTCTTGCCAAATTTTCTTCTTCTTTTTTTTTCCCCAAAAGGTCTCTAACCTTTCTTGAAAACAGGAAACCCACAGATTCTCACCAGCTGCTGTCAGGAGAACAAAGAAGAGAAAGCATTTCATAGTGGAGTTCAGGTGGTATTACAGTGATGAAGCCAAAAGTCAACTACTGCTATTAATCCTGGTTTACATTTTAGGTCAGGGGCATTTGACAACTATAGTGATGGCTAGAGAGGTTTCTTCTAGCTATAGCCTGAATTAAAAGAATTCTCAAGGACCTTGTGGAAATCTTGGAGATATCAACTCTTCTCAAGGTCTACTTCCACAAAGCAACATGTTAGTCTCCTCTAGAGGCCGTTACAGGTGAGGAAAAGGACAATGGCTCAGTGTCTCAACATCCTTACTGATATTTCTTTACTCTAGAAATCTCCTGCTGTCTCCCGATCTCCTGTCCCTGTGGAGGAATAGGAGAAAAGAAATTTTGTATTCAGTGTTCAAAGGTTTTCCCTCCATAATCATCCTGTCACTTAGTTTGTGACATGTACCCATTCTCTGTGCCATAATTATATTCCTCCTTCCCACCATTTGACTTGTTTCTTCTATATGACCACTCCCTTCATTTTGACTGTGGACCTCTGCCCCTCTCCTACACTAGGAAATGGGCAACTACCCTCTGGAAAACTTTTCTCCAATATACACTTTTTTTTTTAGAGTGAGGCAATTGGGGTTAAGTGAGTTGCCCAGGGTCACACAGCTAGTGAGTATCATGTATTTGAGGCCAGATTTGAACTCAGGTCCTCCTGACTCCAGGGCCAGTGCTGTATCCACTGCACCATCTAGCTGACCCCAGTACACACTTTGATGACAGGTTGACAAGCTATAAGAAAGCAGTGCATTTAGTCAAAAGCAGTTAGCATTTGCAGTAATTGCTGTATGAACACCAAATTGAGTGTGTGCAAGAGTGTGGCTTTTTTGAATGCATATTGAAACAAACCTATAATGCACCAAACATACATATGCTTGTTGTCAGAGAGGAAAATATATAGAGTCGTAACATATCTGGACAATTATTTACTGCTTAAAGTGCCATTTAAGAATTTTTAGCATGAATCTCTCAGACCACTTTCTTTCTTTCTTTTTTTCTTTTTTCTTTTGGGCAGTTTTGCTTATTAATTTATTTTTAGTTTTCAATATTCACTTCCACAAGATTTTGAGTTCCAAAATTTCTCCCCATCTCATCCCTCTTCCTACCTTGAGGACAGAATGCATTCTGAATACTCCTTCATGTAATTTGCCCTCCCTTCTATCTCTCCCCCCTTCTCTTATTCCCTTCCCTTCTATTTTCCTGTCAGGTAAGACAGATTGCTATACCCCATTGCCTGTATATCTTATTTCCCAGTTACACATGAAAACAATTTTTAGCATTTGTTTTTAAAACTTTGGGTTCCATATTTTCTCCCTTCCTCACTCCCCACCCACCCTGATTGAGAAGGCAAGCAACTTGATACAGGTCATACATGTGTAGTCATGCAAAACATTTTCATAGTAGTCATGTTGTAAAAAAAAATAAAACTATTTCCCTTCATCCTCTCCCAGCCCCCATTTATTTTATTCTCTCTTTTGACCCTGTCCCTCCTCAGAAATGTTTGCTTCTGATTACCCCGCCCCCAATCCGACTTTCCCTCTAATACCCTCACACTCTTTTATCCCCTTTCCCCCTAATATCCTGTAGGGTAAGATAGATTTCCATACCCAATTGAGTGTGTATGTTATTGCCCCCTTAAGCCAAATCTGATGAGAATAAAATTCATTCATTCTCTCTCACCTTCCCCCACTTCCCCTCCGCTGTAAAAGCCTTTTCTTCCCTGTCACATGTGAGATAATTTACCCCATTCTACCTCTCCCTTTCTCTTTCTCCCAGTATAATCCTCTCTCACCCTTTAATTTTATTTTTTTAGATATCATCACTTCATATTCAACTCACCCTGTGCCCTCTCTCTCTCTCTCTCTCTCTTTCTCTCTCTTTCTCTCTCTCTCTCTCTCTCTCTCTCTCTCTCTCTCTCTCTCTCTCTCTCTCTCTCTCCCTCTAAATATAATTATAATTTTTTCCCCTCCAACTACCCTAATACTAACAAAGGTCTCATGAGTTATAAATATCATCTGTCCGTGCAGGAATGTAAACAGTTCAACCTTAATAAATCCTTTATTACTTCTCTTTCCTGTTTGCCTCTTCCTGCTTCTCTTGAGTCTTGTATCTGAAAGTCAAATTTTCTATTCAGCTCTGGTCTTTGCATCAGGAATGCTTGAAAGTCCTTTATTTCACTGAATGTCTACTTTCTCCCCTGAAGGATTATACTCAGGTTTGCTCGGTAGGTGATTCTTGGCTGTAATCCTTTTTCCTTTGACCTCCAGAGTATTATATTCTAAGTCCTCCAGTCCCTTAATGTAGAAGCTGCTAAATCTTGTGTTATCTTGACTGAGTTTCCACAATACGTGAATTGTTTCTTCTGGCTGCTTGCAATATCTTCTCCTTGACCTGGGAACTCTAGAATTTGGCTACAATATTCCTAGGAATTTTCCTTTGGGGATCTCTTTCAGGAGGTGATCGGTGGATTCTTTCCATTTTTATTTTACCCTCTGGTTCTAGAATATCAGGGCAGTTGTCCTTGATAATTTCTTGAAAGATGATGCCTAGATTTTTTTTTCCATCATGGCTTTCAGATAGTCCAATAATTTTTAAATGATCTCTCTTGGATCTGTTTTCCAGGTCAGTTGTTTTTCCAATGAGATATTTCACTTCTATTTTTTTTTCATTCTTTTGGTTTTGTTGTATACTATCTTCATTTCTCATAAATTCACTAGCTTCCATTTGCTTCATTCTAATTTTTAAGGAACTATTTTTTTCCTTTTTTGGACTTCCTTTTGGAAGCTTTTGGACTTCCTTTTCCATTTGGATAATTCTGCTTTGTAAGGCACTCTTCTCCTCCTTGACTTTTTGGACCTCTTTTGCCATTTGGGTTAGGCTATTTTTTAAGATATTATTTTCTTCAGTATTTTTTTTGGGCCTCCTTTATCAAGCTGTTGACTTGTTTTTCATGATTTTCTTGCATCACTCTAATTTCTCTTCCCAGTTTTTCCTCTACTTCTCTTACTTGCTTCTCAGAATCCTTTTTGAGCTTTTCCATGGCCTGGGACTGATTCATATTTTCCTTGGAGGCTTTGGATATGGAAACTTTGACTTTGTTGTCTTCTTCTGATTGTATGTTTTGATCTTCTTTGTCACCAAAGAAAGATTCTATGGTCTGACATTTTTTTTGTGCAGTTTGCTCATGTTTCTATCCAATTACTTGAGTTTTAAACTCTTTGTTAAGGTAGTGGTGTGCTCCCAGTGTGGAGAATGTACTGTCTCAAGCTTCGGGGGTTTTGTGCAGATGTTTTCAGAGATACTTCTAGGGACCTGTAAATTTTCAGTTCTTCCAAAGTGGAGTGATCAAGGGTGAGATGTTGACTCTTTTCTTGGCCTGTGCTCTAGTCTATGAGTGATTACAAGCACTCTTTTCTGCTTTGGAACTGTGCAGAGAATTTTCTCTTAACTGCTACTGTAAGTTGTACCATGCCCGAGCTCCTTCTCGCCCAAGGACCGCCACCCAGAATTGTGACCCAGATCCAAGCATGGGCAAAGGAAGAGATTCTTGACTCAGCAGCAGCAAAGAGATCCTTGAAAAGGATCCACTCACTCCCTCTCCACTCAGTTCAGAACCATGGTTTCCCTCTTTACCATATTTCAACTAATTTAGGAGACTTGGAACTGAAAAACCTTCTCGAGTTTGAGCTCCTGGATGAAGTGAGATGGGAAGATGCCTTGGGGA
Source organism: Phascolarctos cinereus (assembly GCF_003287225.1). Taxonomy (NCBI): domain Eukaryota; kingdom Metazoa; phylum Chordata; class Mammalia; order Diprotodontia; family Phascolarctidae; genus Phascolarctos; species Phascolarctos cinereus. Next base: position 101,185,756 of record NW_027555514.1, on the reverse strand, counting down.
CTGGGGACACCAAATATTTTCCTTCTAAAATAGCTGTATGATTGTAGTGATCAAAGATAACACAGACATTGTGCTTGCACTAATGCAGGCACCTTAGGGAAGGCTGTTGTAGATGGGACACTTTGGAGAAAAAAGACGGGATGGGCAAAGCAACCTTGAAGCCAACCTCACCTTTATTCTCTAGCTTTGTTCTGCTTCCTGAGGGCACAGACAAGATGAGGAGGAGGAGCTAGGAGACATTGAAGTGGGAAGGGAAAGGGGAAATAAAGAGAAGGCTAGATTCCCTGGAAAACATTATTCAGGAACTAATGTCAAACTAAATGTATATTCTGGACCTGCCTGGGCAATATGTCTGGCTCTGAGCTCTATTCCCTGTGATGCATGGAAGGAAAACTCTGACCCATTCTATTTTCCAATTCTAGGGTGACTCTGGTGGCCCTGTGGTCTGTAATGGAGAACTCCAAGGAATTGTCTCCTGGGGTTATGGCTGTGCCCTTAAAAACAAACCTGGTGTCTACACCAAAGTCTGCAACTATGTGAGTTGGATTGAGGAGACCATTGCAAAAAATTAAGCTGCGTCCTCCACGGCCCCTTTGCTCTGATCTAATCCTCTTGCAACTACAAAAAATGGAGAGCACTACTGCTATTAACCACAAGTGGAGACATTGGATCTAAATAAAGGCTTTCATGTTTTGTGTTGCATCTTGTCTCATTCCAGTCCTTGACTCTAGCATACCTACTTTTTTCTGATACTGATAGGTTGGGTAAGCATAGAGCTTACTCTAACATTCTACACCTTTTGGAACCCTCTCTAATGAAGAAGAGTGGCCATCTTCTACTTTCAATCACTATCCTGACAGCATTCCTTAGTAATCTCTCTTGAAATCCCCCTCTAAACATTCACCTGATATCCTTATTGTCTATGGGCCAAGAGTTCCAGAAGCAGCCACTGCCCCTGGGCTGCAGCGGGACTGGGGCTGGCACTGAGCTTCTCTCTCACTGTGGTCACAGACCTTTCCTATTGACCTTCTAAGTTGTCTTTGGCATTTATAGGTTGAGAAATCTGGAAATAGCCACAGCTGCCTGTGATTTAGTCCCTGAGGCCTGCTTCAGGTTCTCTGAGGTCTGGGCTTTGCCTGCATGGCCCACACTGAACTGTGCTCCTCTCCCATCCTGGCACAGTAGACCTTTCCAATCAACCATCCAGGTTGTCTTGGGCTGGAAATTTGCTTTACTCTGTCTTTTTCTCGGTTCTGCTACCGTAGAATTTGTTTAGAGCCAATGAGGAGAAAAATGCCCTAAAAAGCAAAATTGGCCAAATGGAAAAGGAAGTCCAAAAGATTACTGAAGAAAATACTTCCTTAAAAATTAGAATAGAATAATTGGAAGATAGTGACTTTATGAGAAATCACAACACAGTAGAACAAATCCAAAAGAATGAAAAATTTAAAAAAACCAATGTGAAATATCTCATTGGAACAACAACTGACCTGGAAAATAGATCCAGGAGAGGAATTTAAAAATTATTGGACTATCTGAAAGCCATGATCAAAAAAAGAGCCTAGACATCATGTTTTAAGAAATTATCAAGGAAAACTGCCCTGATATAGTAGAACTAGAGGGCAAAATAGAAATGGAAAGAATCCACAGATCTCCTGTTGAAAGAGATCCCCAAAGGAAAACTCCTAGGAATATTATAGCCAAATTCCAGAGTTCCCAGGTCAAGGAGAAAATATTACAAGCTGCCAGAAGGAAACAGTTCAAGTACTGTGGAAACATAATCAGGATAACACAAGATTTAGCAGCTTCTACATTAAGGTATTGCAAGGCATGGAATATAATATTCTGGAGGGCAAAGGAGATAGGATTATAACCAAGAATCCCCTACCCAGCAAAACTGAGTATAATCCTTCAGGGGAAAAAATGGTCATTCAGTGAAATAAATAGCTTTCAAGCATTCTTGATGAAAAGACCAGAGCTGAATAGAAAATTTGACTTTCAAATACAGGACTCAAGTGGAACATGAAGAGGTAAACAAGAAAGAGAAATCATAAGAGACTTATTAAGATTGAACTGTTTACATTGCATGGAAAGATGACATTTATAACTCATGAGACCTTTGTCAGTATCAGGGTAGTTGGAGGAAAAAGATTATATTTATGTATATGTAGATAGATAGATAGAGGGCACAGGGTGAGGTGAAGATTAAGGGGTCATATCTGGAGAATAAAATTAAGGGATGAGAGAGGATTACACTGGGAGAAGAAGAAAGGGAGAGGTAGAATGGGGTAAATTATCTCACAAAAAAAAACCACAGAAAAGAAAAGTCTCTTACAGTGGAAGGGGAAACGGGGGAAGTTGAGAGGGAATGAGTGACTCTTATTCTCATAGGATTTTGCTTAAGGAGAGAATAACATACACATTCAATTGGATATGGAAATCTGTCTTACCCTACAGGAAAATAGGGGGAGAAGGGGACAAGAGAACAGGGGGATAATAGGAGGGCAGATTGGGAAAGGGGTTAATCAGAAGTAAATACTTCTGAGAATGGACAAGGTCAAAAGAAAGAATAGAATACATGGGAGGGTAGGATAGGATTAAGGGAAATAGAGTTCATTTTTCACATGTCTGCTATGGACGTGTTTTGCATAACTGCACATGTACAACCTATATTGAGTTGATTGCCTTTTCAGTGAGGGTGGGTGGGGAGCGAGGAAGGCAGAAAAATTGAAACCTAAAGTTTTAAAAACATATATTTTCTAAAAAATGTTTTCACAAGCTACTGGGAAATAAGAAATATGGGAAATGGGGTACAGAAGTCTGTCCTGCCCTACAGGAAAATAGAAGGGGAAGGGGGTAAGAAAAGGGGAAAGAGATAGAAGAGAGGACAGACTAGGGGAAGGGATATTCAGAATGCATGCCATCTTGGGGTGGGGGGAGGGGGGAGATGGAGTGAAAATTTGGAACTCAAAAACTTGTGGAAGTGAATGTTGAAAACTAAAAATAAACAAATTTATCTTAAAAAAAACCTAGAAACCCTTGATTGTACAAATATCTATTTTTACGTAATGATAGTTCACAAGTTGCTTTGCAAACTTTATTGTGCTAAATAAATGTGACTCATCTGCTCTCTCAAAAAAAACACAACAATAATCTGATTAGAGTGTATGAGATTCCTTCCCATTACTACCTCAATTTCTTGTATATGAAACTATGAACTTCTTTTGCATGAAGTTTTCTTTTTAAAAAGTATGAAAATTTAAAAAGATAACAAAATTATTGTTCTTGTATATCTCTTTTGAGCCTCTTTTGCTGTCCTCTGTGTATTTTAAAATGTTTTATTAATAGTCTTTCCCTCATATTTCTTTCAGATGAATTGCTATCGAGCCACAACTCCCCAATGTTGTACTTGTAAAATTTAATTTTAAACCAATGTTTAGGAATTTAAATTTATCTCTACTGCAATGTTCACTATTCCATTGTCCTATGTAAATATCATTGTTCTAGTCCCTTAAGAAATATTTTGGATTCTGATGGTCTCATGCAATGTATCAGGTACATGTCATTTGAAAAATTGTCAGCTTGCCAATTTGCATCTCTATCCACCACTGTTAAAAATCTCACTACATAATACCAGGAGTGAGCAGCTGCCATCAGAGTTGACACACATCCATGAATGACTAGCCTTTTGGAATGATTGGTCATTCAGCCAGCTCTGATTTTGTCTAATCCTGCTTGTCTCCATCTTGGTTACAAGAACAGTATGAGAAACCGTGATGTATACGGGACATTTTAAAAGAGACTTGGAGAGTATGGAGAGAAGAACAGTGAACAGCCCACGAAGGCTTTTGGCTCCATAGTCTTCTGATCAAAAGTAGGTGAGATTCATTTTCCTTGCCCGTGAAGAAGCCATCACTTACTTTAGGCATATGAAGGAAGAAAGGGAGTGAGGGCTCCCTAAAGTGATTTATCTCCCATTCTCCTTGTGATCTTGAAATCTAGGTCCTGTCAAAGTGGTTCAGCTGAAATGCTTCTGGGCACACGTGTGTGTGTGTGTGTGTGTGTGTGTGTGTGTGTAGGGTGGAGAGAGTTGAGATTTCACTAACTGCCCAGAAGCTGTTCCAATGCTCAAGAATGCTCTTTTTATACCTGTTTCCTTTAAAATTCAATAAATGTTCTTTAATCTACACAGGGTGTCTTAAAAGTCTTTCAGTCTTATCTTTGTGACTCCATTTGGGGTTTTCTTGGCAAAGATACTGGAGTGGTTTGCCATTTCTTTCTCCAGCCCATTTTATAGATGAGAAAACTAAGACAAATAGGGTGAAGTGACTTGCTCAGGGTCATACAACTAATAAGTATCTGAGGTCAGACTTGAACTCAGGAAGAGGAGTCTTCCTGACTCCAAGTGCTGTACTCTATCCACTATACCACCTACCTGCCCTTGTCTCAAAAGTCTTAGTGCAGTTTTAAGCTTTTAAAAAGTTTAAATAAGAAAGGAAATCCTTTCAGGGTCATGCTCATGTGGGGAAAACATTTCATATTCTGTGGGAGGGGACTCAAGTCTTCGATAACTTATGAATTATTGTTGGTAATTAATCATAACATTAGCATAGATAGAAGTCCAGGGGAGGCAGTAGCTGGAAAGATTAGGGGATATGGGGATGACAGTTCTCCTTGCTCATATACCCAGGGAGTGAGCTGGTTTAGGTTTGAGGTTGCCAGTGATGATCATACTTTCAGACTAACTTAATCTGATAGGTGTCAGAATAGAGTTCAGATATTGGAGTGCAGATCTTATTTGGGTTTAGGATTAGTGATTTAATTGGTACAGTGAACTGCTGATGAGCAAACTCCCTCTTCCAAGGCAAATTGACACCTTCTTTGCAGCTTGCAGTATTACAGTTGTAGGAGGGTACAGAGGTGTTAATTGTCCCAGGTTACATGGCTAACGTGTTGAAGTCAGGACTTGAATCCAGATCGTTGTGGTTTCTCAGCCAGCCACATATTCAACACACAATGTTGCCTTTCACAGATATTGTACTCTGAGTAATTACTTGGCCACAGATTTTTTAGTGCTAACGTAAAACAATTTGTTCTGTGTGTGCGGTCACAATTCCTTTATATAGAACTTCAAAGTTTAGAGAGATTGCTAAGGAATTGTGTCAGAATAGTGATTGAAAGTAGAAGATGGACACTCTTCTTCATTGGAGAGGGTTCCAAAAAGTGTAGAATGTTAGAGTAAGCTCTATGCTTACCCAACCTATCAGTATCAGAAAAAAGTAGGTATGCTAGAGTCAAGGACTGGAATGAGACAAGATGCAACACAAAACATGAAAGCCTTTATTTAGATCCAATGTCTCCACTTGTGGTTAATAGCAGTAGTGCTCTCCATTTTTTGTAGTTGCAAGAGGATTAGATCAGAGCAAAGGGGCCGTGGAGGACGCAGCTTAATTTTTTGCAATGGTCTCCTCAATCCAACTCACATAGTTGCAGACTTTGGTGTAGACACCAGGTTTGTTTTTAAGGGCACAGCCATAACCCCAGGAGACAATTCCTTGGAGTTCTCCATTACAGACCACAGGGCCACCAGAGTCACCCTAGAATTGGAAAATAGAATGGGTCAGAGTTTTCCTTCCATGCATCACAGGGAATAGAGCTCAGAGCCAGACATATTGCCCAGGCAGGTCCAGAATATACATTTAGTTTGACATTAGTTCCTGAATAATGTTTTCCAGGGAATCTAGCCTTCTCTTTATTTCCCCTTTCCCTTCCCACTTCAATGTCTCCTAGCTCCTCCTCCTCATCTTGTCTGTGCCCCTAGGAAGCAGAACAAAGCTGGAGAATATAGGTGAGGTTGGCTTCAAGGTTACTTTGCCCATCCCATCTTTTTTCTCCAAAGTGTCCCATCCACAACAGCCCTCCCTAAAGTGCCTGCATTAGTGCAAGCACAATGTCTGTGTTATCTTTGATCACTACAATCATACAGCTATTTTAGAAGGAAAATATTTGGTGTCCCCAGTCCCCAAGGCATCTTCCCATCTCACTTCATCCAGGAGCTCAAACTCGAGAAGGTTTTTCAGTTCCAAGTCTCCTAGATTAGTTGAAATATGGGAAAGAGGGAAACCGTGGCTCTGAACTGAGTGGAGAGGGAGTGAGTGGAACAGAAACTGACCTGGCAGGAATCCTTTCCACCCTCTAGATAGCCCACGCAGATCATGTTGCTGGTGATCTGTCCAGGGTAGGCACTACTGCAGCTGCTGTCAGAAAGCACGGGAGCCACCAAACACTGAAGCAGATCTGGGTAGTCAGCTGTTTGGAACAAAGATGACCAAGATGGTATGTTCTCTGTGGTGTCCTTGGAAAGCCTTCAACTGACAGGTTTTCTCTGCCTTCTCTGGCACTTTTTAAGATCTTTCAATGTGAGAAAATGACTGATTCAACCTTGACTGTTGCTGGTCTCGGATCATATGGGCATGAGCAACAAGGAGTTTGATAGGTTCTGGTAACCCTAAAACCCTTAATGGTACCAGCTCCGGGCAAAGGTTATGGCCCTAAGAAGACAGCATCATTTAAGTTCCTACCTCCCCCCTCCATGTCTAGGACCAATCAGTCGAATATCAAGGGAACTCTTTAACCCTCCTCCTGGTATCCTTGCTCTTGCTAACGTTCATCCTTGCATGGTACCACCCTAAATCTTTTCCACCTTTCTGGCTCTTCTATCTAGCCCTCATGCAATTCACTGCAACCCAGTAGGTAATCCTGGAAGTGGCAGGTATTTATGTGTGGAGGCAGGGAGGTAAGAGTTGGACTTTTTGACCTCTAATGCTCTTTTCGTGCTCCATGAGTCACTCACCTCCAGAACTCACAGTGTTGCCCCAGCCAGAGATGAGACATGAAGTGCCAGCAGCAGCACAGGCTTGGGGTAGAGAGACGGTAGACACTGCAGAGTTGAGTGTGGCAGCTGTTTCCAGCTTAATCAACATGATGTCATTGTTGAGGCTGTTAGAATTGTAGTTCGGGTGGCGGATGATTTTAGCTGAGTTAATGAACTGCTCACTGCCTTCAAGGACCTCAATGTTGTACTCTCCCAGCCTCACCTGGATTTGGCTGGATGGACAAAGAAGAGCCCTTAAGCAATCTGATTCCCAGATTTTTCCTTCTATATCTCACCACAGTCAGGTAACCACTTCCTCTCCATTCAAATTGATCCCATTCTCTCTCTTTTCCATATGTCAACTACATTCCTTTCATTGCTTATTCCTGCCAGTGTAAGTCACATTTAGCCAGGTAGTTCTCCTGTCAAATATAGTGGAAGTATTACCACCTCTTTCCCTAGGGGAAGTCCTGCCCTCACACTTTCCTTCCCCAAACAGTTACCCAGTCAGAATGCTTAACCAAGGGGGTGTGCATCAGGAATATGTAGGCAAGGAGAGGGGAGAGGGGAGAGAGGAGAGGGGGGGGGCAGGGGAGAGACAAAGAGAGGCAGGGAGAGGGGAGAGAGAGAGAGAGAGAGCCCTGAAAATTACCAACCAAGGATGCATCACTCTTCTAAATTCTCCTGATCCACCCTCTTTTCCATAGAGACTTTAATATGTGAGTTGAGAATGGGGGCTAGGGTATTATCTTTATATTCAGCTTTCTATTCCTCTCCCCACCAAACACACATAATTGACTAAAACCCTACATGAATAATCTCCTGGGAAATACTAAGGATTTAACATTTGTTTTTTATTTAAGCTGAGAGCCAAGCAGGGCGGATCAAGGAGGCAATTATAATTGTTTTGTTTTTCTCTTTCATATGGGCAACTTCATGTGCCTCTACTGCCCCAAGACTTTGAGATTCTTATAGGTAGATGATGCATTTTCTTTCCTCCTTTGACCTTTACCTCTCAGGCACACATGTAGGCACACCCGCACTCATGCACACACACACACAAACACACACACACACACACACACACACACACACACATTCCATTGATAGCTACTTTAGCTTTGGAAAACAAGTACCCTTGAATAAACCCCCCACTTTACCTACCTATCCTACCTGAAGATTCTTTGGAGATTTCCCAGCCCTGAATGGAATTTGTGGGCTTGGCCTTAGCACTGAGCTTGCCCTAGATGTGAGTATTAGTTACTTACGACTTATAGCAATGAGCAGCTGATACCACCCACTGTGCACTGATGAGAGAACCACCACAGAAATGGTAGCCAGAGTTTAGAGACACCTGGTAGGGGACTGAGTAAGCATCACACGTGTAGCCTCCAACAATCTTGTCATCATCATCACCAGTGGGGTAAGCAACTAGGGAAGGAAAGAGATAGGAATTTCCAGTTCAACAGGACCTCCTGAAATTTCAGCTCTTCCAGAAAGTCTTCAATATTGATCAGAGAAAAACTGACAACATTTCTTTTCCCTTAGAGAAGTAGCATAGTATAGTGGAAAGAACATTGACTTTGTAACCAGAAGACCCAGTTTCACATCTGATGCTTTTACCCTGTATGACCAAGGTCAAGTCACTTTATATTCCTGGGCCCCAGTTTCCCAATTTGCAATATTAGAGGCTCTGTGATACCTTTTAGACTTTAAATCTGTGATCCATACATGATTTCAACAAGTCAGTCTCTTGCCTACTGTCCATAAGCACTTTTACTCACCTATTTATTTAATACTCACAAGCATTATACCACGTTCATGACCTAAAGAACTAACTCATCATTCATGTTCATCATTTTGCCAAGACCCACTGAAGCAGAGCCATGTGGATATGTAACAGATCCATGACCCTTCCTGAATAAAGGGACTTGGTAGACAGATTTATCTTTTGGAAGACCTCAGCATAGAAGCCATGCAAATGAGTTCTTGATAAAAACCTTTTCTGAAAAAGATGACAGGTGTCTAAGGAGACATTATGATTTCTCCTTTGATAAACTATACTCTATACATATACCCCTGCTACCTATTCTTAAAGGTCAGTTCAAGTTGGAGTCTTTACCAAGTATTCTACAGAGGCTACGTTCATCTCCTGCTTTGGTACAGCAGCAATAGCTTGAGTCACATGAGTTGCCTTTTAGTCACATTCTGTCTTCCAATCTTTCCTTTTATTTCCCTGGATTAGTGTTGTTTCTTCAGTTAGATTATCACTTTTGAAGGCAAAGATTTTGAATAACTCATTTTTTTCCTTGCAGTATCAAGGACAATGAGAAAACTCAATAAGCATTGTTGATTGGACAAGAGAAACTTACCAGCAGCCCCTAAGAGGGTAAGGAAGATGATGACCTTCATGGTTGTCCTAGGGATCTAGACAAGAAAATGGAATCCAGGGTTTTCAACCATTACTATTTATCCCTTCAGAGTTGGCAAGACTTCCAGAGAACCAGAAGAGTGACTCAATGGAAAATTTAGAAATCCAAATTTAGAATTTCATTTTCCCTAGTTTGGAAGATAATCAAACATTGAAATTATTTGATAACCCTTTTCTCTATTGCTGAGAAAGTTCCAGGAATATCTACCTGGGTCAGGTTTCCTCACATAGCAGAAAATTCAGATTAGGTCACAAAGTAGAGCCCCAGGTGTCCTTCATCCCATACAAAACTGCTAACAATTTGACCACCTCAATCCTTTACCTTTGATTCTAAGTGGTCCTATGATCCATATGCCCTCTTTAATGAACCTCTCCCACACTATCTTCAATTATATGCATCTGAGCATAGGCTCTATTTGGTGTGATATTATGGATCTATGCCTATAATTTATGTATGTATACATATTTCCAACTTAAGAGCCATGGGATTTTGTCAATATGGATATTTGTTCTAGAGACTGGAACTCTATGATAATTTAATACGGAAATGCTAACAACTTATCTGGATTTTTAGCAGTACATTGGATAAAATATCTCATTTTTTTTCTGTGTATGTATGGAAAAAGGAGTTACATGATCTAGATAACACTATATTTAAATTGCTTTAGAAGTGAGAGAATAGCTAAACTCAAAGAATAGTCAGTAATGGTTCATTGTCAATTTAGAAAGAGGTCATCAGTGGAGTGGTCAAAGAATCTGTGCTTGGCCATGTGTTATTTAATTTTTTTTTATTAATGACTTAGATAGAAACATCAATTACATGCATATAAAATCTGCAGAGAAGACAGAACTGAGGAGGATCTTTAACACTGGATGATGCAGTTAATAATTTTGACAAGCTCAAACATTGGCTGAATCAAAGTTTCATAATTAGGTTAAAACACATTACTACAAAGGTACCAAAGGAATAGAGTACAGAAGTTAGACGGAAGTCTGCAGGAAGAGGACCTAGAGGTTTAAGTTTAGTGAATGAGTCAACAGTATGATATTCCAGCCAGAAAAGCAAACCAAATGAAATCAGAAGAAACAAAGCAAAACAAAATAACAACAAGAAACCACTCAATCTTACCTTCCATTTAGAAAGACATAGCTTCTATGCATATGAAAATGACTTTTCTCTTATATTGTGTCCTGATCAGACCACAGCTAGAGTACTGCAGCCAGTTCTGGGCACCAGAGCTTATCTTTCAGTCCTTGTTACATGAAGATTGCTTGAAAGAAATGGTAATGTTTAGCCCAGAGAAGAAGACATGGGGAACATGAGAGCTGTCTTCAAGTATTTAAAGGGTTGTTATGTGGAAAATTGGATTAAACTTGTGCTTGTTCTCAGAAAGCAAAATTAGAAAAAGTAGAGAGAAGTTGCAAAAAAGGTAAATTTTGGATTGGTGTGCTTAGGATAGTAACCAACTTCATGATTTCTTTTAATTTCATTTATATGTGACAGGACATCAACTGCCCACTGGTGGGTAAGGAACTCTCCAAATTTCCTTTACTGGTCCCCTGGAGAATTTAGCTTCTCCCATTACTAAAGGAGGGGAAGAGAGAGAATTAGCTACAAGATAGAAAGTCACATGAGATGGGAAGTGGAGGAAGCAGCAGAAATAGGTGCAAGCAGGCATAGGGGCTGCTACCACCGTAGCATCATCCTTACAGCTTAGAACAACTCTGTTTAGGGCAAGCTAAATTGGAAAAACCAAGAGAAAGGCTGTTGCTTCCTCTACTTTACCAGGCTTGAGAGTGGGTGGCTGGTAGAAGCCTTTCCAGAGACTTGGGATGGAGAAATGGAAGATGAGGAGAGGAGAAAGAAAGAGTAGTTGCAACAGAAGTAGTTGCGGACCTAGAGCAATGAGGTTGCCAGAACCAGAGTCAGGGACCAAGAAGCGTATCAGGGCAGATAGGAGTCTTGCTGAATTCACCCTTATGGGAAGATCCAAGTTAGCAATTCTGTTTTCCTTTTCCCTTGTCCTTCCTTAGAAGGGCATATGTTGTATATACCCATATTTATGTCTAATGTTAGCCATCTCTAGGACTGGGTGGAGGGGAAGAAAAGAAAAAAAGGTTAAAAAGGCAAACTTACACAATAACTTTATCATATATTTAAAGGGACTAGCATGGGGGTGGGGAACCTCTGGCCTCGAGACCACATGTGGCCTTCTAGGTCCTTGGGTGCGGCCTTTTGACTGAGTCCAAGTTTTATAGAACAAATCCTTCTATTAAAGGTATTCATTATGTGAAATTTGGATTGAGTGAAAGGGCCACACTTGAGGACCTAGAGGGCTACATGTGTCCCTAAGGCTGCAGGTTCCCCACCCCTGAAATAGCATGTTGTACATAATATATTTGCAGTTTCATGTACAACTAATCATTTTTTTAAATTATTATTATACTGCGTTACTGAAATTCTTGTTTTATTCCATCAATTAAAAATGAAATAAATAAAAATTTTCAAATGGGCATATATTTGTTCCAGAGCTTTTCTCTATTTCTTTATTGTTTATGCAATCACACATATATGTATACGTGTGTGTGTGTGTGTGTTTGTGTGTGTATGCCAATAAACGTTTAAGAAGTACCAACTATATGCCAGGTACATTATTATATGCCCTATGTAGCCAAATGCTGGGGATACAAAAAGAGGCAAAAAACTATCCTCTAGTAGCTTATTTTCTAATGTACATAAACATGTATATGCACACATACATATACACATATGTGGTGTATATTTGTGCATGTGTGTGTGTATACACACACATGCACACGCATATGCCATATTCCTTAGTGCTTAGTACTTAGTACCTGACACACGGTAGGCACTTAATAAATTTTTATTGACTAACTCATTATTCTGCCTTCAGTAATACAAGGTTACGTTTAGCTATTTTTGCATTATCCTTACATGTAGAAGATGCTAAATCTTATGTTATCTTGACTGTGGCTCCATGATATTTGAATTGTTTCTTTCTGGCTGCTTAGAACATTTTTGCTTTAACATAGGAACTCTGGAATTTGACTATGATATTCTATGGAGTTTGCATTTCAGAAGCTCTTTCGGGAAGTGATTGATGGTTTTTCAATTTTTATTTTGGGGCAGTTTTCCTTGATAATTTCTTGAAATATAATGTCTAGGCTCTTTCTTTGCTAATGGCTATCAGATAATCCAATAATTCTTAATTTATCTCTCCTGGATCTATTTTCCAGATCAGTTGTTTTTCACACTTTCTTCTATGTTTTTTTCATTCTTTTGATTTTGTTTTATTGTTTCTTGATGTCTCATGGATTCATTAGCTTCTACTTGGCTAATTCTAATTTTTAAGGAATTATTTTCTTCTGGAGATTTTTTTAAACCTCTTTTTCCATTTGGTTAAAATTTTGTTTTTTTAAGGAGTTCTTTTCTTTAGTAAATTTTTATACCTCATTTTTCATTTGGCCTATTTTGCTTCTTAAGGAGGTGTTTTCTTCAGTGAATTTTTGTGTCCCCTTTATCATTAGGCCAATTCTGCTTTTTGAGGTTTTATTTTCCTCTGTATTTTTTGTGCCTCTCTCACCAAGCTGTCCTCTCTTCATAATTTTCTTGCATCACTCTCATTTATTTTTCAATATTTTTTCCTCTATCACTCTTAACTCTTTATTTAACTCTTCCAGGAATTTTTGTTGGCTTGGGTACCATTAGCATTTTTCTTTGAAGCTTTCTTTGTAACTGTTTCCACATTGTTGTTTTCTTCTGAGTTTATTTCCTGCTCTTTTCTGCCACTGTAGTGGCTTCTTATGGTCAAGTTCTTTGTTGTTGTTTGCTCATTTTTCCAGCCCTTTTATTTTTTATTTTTTGTACTTTGAGCTTTTTGTTAAAGTTGGGATCTACTTACCTGGGGATAGGAAGACACTGTCTGAAGCTTCAGGCTTTTTTATACTACTCTTTTCAGAGCTTGTTCTGAGAATCTGCAAGGTGGTGTGATACTGGGTTAGGTGTGGTCACTGCTTTCCGGGTATGTGCTCTAAAAGATGGGATATTTTAAAAATATTGCTTAATGGTACAAAATATTTTTGCTGTCATTAAAGTATTAATACTTTTAGAGAGCAATATAATTGATTATACTTCATTATTTTTGAGAATCTTCCTTAAGTACTTTGAGATAATTATTCAAAGGTGTTTTTATAAATTCCACTTATTCTGACATTCGGTTATTGACTATCGTAACTCAAATAAAGATACCTATAATGGGAAATTGTTGCATTTCAATATTTTAAGCAAATGGGTTCAAAACCTAGTGAAATTTTTCCTTTGAAAGATTTTTAAATAGGTTACTCATTTTTGTTTCAAGGTTCTTTAAACATACAGATATGATGCCAGGGAGATCCATTTGAGTAGCAGACTGTGGTTCATTTGCCTGTCCTCTCCTTTCTCCACTTGGGGAGTGATGGTTCCTGCTCCTAAATAGAATCCTCTATTTGTCCTAAGACTGTTTGTTGTCAGGGACCCTACATTCATTACACTTAATATATATTGGTTGAATTAAATTGAATAGTGGAGAGAATTCTGGAATTGAATCAACAGACCATGGTGCAAAATCCTGTCTCTGATATTTACTAGCTATATCTTTTAGGACAAGTCATGTAACCTCCTTAAGTCTCATTTCCCTCTTATATAAAGTAAGGATTATAGTACCTGCATTATGAATCTTAAAGCACCCTGTAAGCTTAAAAGTTCTATCAAAATAGGGGGTGATTATTCTTAATTATTTGGATACAGCAATCATGTCTCTCCTGAATTATTCCTTCTCGAAGTTAAAAAAAAATTGCATTCTTTTAATCTCTTCTTTTATGGAATGGTTTCAAATCCACTCACTTATGGTCACCTTCCAGCAAGTATGCTTCCGTTCATCAATATTTGTTTTTGACAAATCTGTATTTGTCCTTTCTACTTCCCAGGCAGTAGAAGAGGTCCCTTTTGGAAACTACATGTGTGCCTGGTTTAAGAATGGCCTTGGATACAAATAAATACTTTCCGAGATGTAATGAAAATGTTTAGGTACACACTGGGCCAGGAACATTTTATGTCTTATCTCTATTCTTACTTTCCCTTGGTTCCTTCGCATTTTCTCTCCAGTTCCCTAAGCCGGAATCTTTGGCTTACTTTGCTGATGTCCTTGCCCCCCCAATAGTACCCAAAGAACATTTGGTATTTGCCATCTTTCACTTTCGTTAACAAGTATGTGTCAAGGGAGGTTGGGTAGGTGGTGGTAGAGGAGGGTATAATGCTTTGACGCAGGAGCAATTTCAATGTTTAAAAAACAATTTTTATTAAGAGTCAGAGGTAGACTAAACAAAGCAATGAAATACGAATAATAATAGAAACTACTTTTCACAATGATAGAACACTTTTACATGCATTATTTTGTTTGATTCTTAACTATGATTCTATTAGGGAACTAGGGAATATCTTGTTATCTTTATATTACAGATGAAGAAACTGAGGCTCAGTGTGGTTAAGTGACTTGTTGAGGCTCATATACTTATTAAGTGGCTAACGAAGGATTTGAATTCAGATCTTCCTGACTGCTAGTTTAGTGCCTCTACATTGTGCTGCCTCTAAAAAGAGCTGTCTTTCCCACACTGGGAGTCAAACCTGGGCTTCCTGAATGAATATCACTTATTCTAATAATTAGATCATGTGGGAACAACAAGAAAATTACTGGTTAGGACAAAAAAATGAGTCCTTAATATCTTCTTACTGATCATTGCTTCCTTTCTAAATATACATAAACTAAACTGTTGTAGAATTTTATAAGAAAATGAAGGGAAGCTTATAGTTTGCAGATTCCACTTGCCTCTCCCCTCTACTCCCTTAAAAAAATGTAATATAACATTTGCCCTTCTCCAGTGTTGTGGCACCTTTCCCTTGCTCTGTAATCTTGCAAAGATCATTAACAGCATCTCAGTAATCACACAGCAATGCCACTTAAAAAAAATCTCCATAGGATATTGTCCTAGATTCATGACATGTTTTCTTACTCTCTTACTCCTAGATGATATCTAAGATCTCTTCTAGCCCTAATATTCTTTCTAACATGGGGAATTTTAGGAGATTGCTGCCAGAGACTATTATTCCATCATTTTATCTTAATACTGTCAAAATACGGTCAAATACAGTCAAGAAAATATTCAGGTCTTATGCTATGAATCCTTAGCAGTATTTCTTTTTGTCTTCTCTTTTTGTAGTTACCATGTTTCAAATCACTTTACACAAATTGCCTGTATTTCTACCATTTTTTTTATCCTATGGGGTGTAACGAGTCCAGAAGAGATGTGTTTTCAAGAGGATTACTTGCCTTATCATTAGAAAAGTATATTTTCCCTTCCTTTTAATTAAAAAATATTATTGATTACTTTTGTTTTTAACAACACTTTTGTCATGTTCTTAACTCAACCCTATTGTAACCAAGAATACTCCCTTATACCAAGGAAAAATGATTAAGGAAAATTGACTGATGCAGTGGCCACAATGTAGATACCACAGCCCCTCACCACCTTTGTAAGGGGAGGCAGGCAGTATGTTTCATCATCTGTCCTCTTGGACCAAAGTTAGTCTTTGCAATCTGAGTTTGTCTGTGTTTTTATGGAGCTCTCATTAATGTTATTGGAGTCACTGGAATGGTTAGTTTTCAGAAGCAATTTAGCTCAATAAATACAGAGGCAGAGATGATAGCCCTGTAGGATTTACTAAACATCTCACCAGACACCAAGAGGAGAGGGGATTGCCCCCAGAAGATCACAGGAATGCTCAATCTACAGAGACAAGGTGGAGAGAAACAGAGTATGAACTGAGTCACCTGACAATAAGTGCAGCAGTAACATTTCTAGGACAATGGAAGAGCCCCTTTCCCCTACTGCAGCTGGACTAGGTATCTATAGTGTGGTGGGTGAAAGATAAAATGACTAAGGAAACAAAGGTTTGAGCTTCTGAGCATATCATTGTATTAAGCAATTCATGCAAAGTGCCTAACAGGTTGGGACCAGGCCTCTTCCTCAGCTTAGGGCTAGACCCTGAATACAGGGGGAGACATATTTTTATACATTAAAAACAATTAATCAAATAAGGCCAATTAATTAAAAAGAAGCAACCAACCAGGATATCACATTAGATAAACTGATTTTTAACTGGAAGAAAGATTAAGGCTTTCCAAGTTGGGAGGGGAAATGTGAAAAGGTACAATTCTCTGAAATTAGAAAAAGAGGCATCCCATTCCCCCAGATGTCCATACACACTCAAAGGAACATAGGAACAATAACTGACTGATCAGTAATGGGCTAGTTTTCAGTTAAGACATGTGAGTTGTTAGAGATATGTAATTTTGAGAAAACTCTTCACATCAATCTTTAGATCTGACTGAGTTTCTGGTCAGCATAAGCTAGGTCCTTAGTTAAGGGTTTCTAAGCCTCAGGGAGAGGCAGTCCAGCTTCCCAGCTGCACAGGGCTAGGTTCAAACAATGCAACAAAGTCCTCTCACAATTCCCACAATTGAATAAAGTTTTCTCACAGGACAGAAATTGGACTAGACCCATAATTGAATAGAAAGGGAACTGAGCTACTTCCAGAATTGGAACATCCACAAGATGGAGTCAGTGTGGTTCTCTGAATTCCCATTGCCACCTGCTGCACCAATCACCTCAATTCCCTCACAGGATTCTGCTAACGTATACCAATGCTGCGAAAGTATTTGAAAGAAAAATGTAAGCAAGAGAAGACATTCAGGACCGAGTGACTTTGGGTCAGGGATGAGGGAGGAGCTATGCCTATGAACATTTTAGGGATGAGAGGAAGGACGGATCTGTCCTCTTGAATGTGAACTGCTATATTCTGAGGGGAAATTGAATTGGAACTACATGTGTGCAGAAAGTTTATTCTTGTAACTGTTAATCAGAACTGTGTGATCTCAGTAAAGTACCTAGATCAATCCAGGTTTCTCCAGTGTAATTTTTGACACTTGATAGAAAGAGGACTAGAATTTAACTGGGGTAGCTCACATGTTGAATTACAGGATGAAGTTAGGTCATCCAGTTGGCAAATATTTATTAAATGTCTACTAGTTGCTAGGCACTGTGCTAAGTTCTAGAGTTACAGATGTGAAAAAAAGACAGTCCCTGTCTTTAAGGAGCTTGCAATCTAATGCAAAAATACAACCCACACAACGAAGCAATCCAAAGGAGTGCAGCCAGGTGGGAAATGAGATGAAACTTAATAGAAATATATAGAAACTCCTGTACTTGTCTACAGAATAATGCATGTGAAGAAAATCCGTGAATATTCTAGACTGAATGCTCAACATGAGTCAATATTCTGATATACCAGCTCCCTTCCTTTTCTCCCCATCCAAACAGCAAAGAACTCCTGCTGTTATAAACTGCCTTGACAGAAATAATGAACAAAATGGCGGCAGTGATAGTTTTGATATCCTCTTTCATAGTCTACATATGTAGAGTATTATATTCAGTCCTGGGTGTTCCAAGTTAGAAAGGTCACTGACAAGTTAGACAGCATCTAAGGAAGAGTACCTAGGATGAGAAGGGAATTAGCAATACATTAGCATTAACTGAAAGGTTGGAGAATGGATAGCCTGAAGAAGAGAAGATGGAGAGGGCTATGCTAGCTGTCTTCCAAAATTTGAAAGGCTTTCCTAATGGACAAAGGATTGGACATGCTTGCCTTGGCTGAAGAAAGGAGACTAGGGAATAATGGATAGAATTTTGTGTTTGTTATAAGGAAAAATTTATTAAAAATTAGAACTATCCAAAAATAGAATGTCTGCCTTAAGGAAGAGTGGGTTCTCCCTCCTTGAAGTTCTTCGGTAGAGACTGAATGACTACTTGTCAGCAGTGTGGTAGAGAGGACCCTTCATGAAGTTGATGTTGGAGAAGACAGTTTCTGACATCATTACAACTCTGAGATCTTCTTTGATTCTGAAAGTACCCACTGGGCATTGATCAGGGAACCACCACACATTGAGTTGTCAGTAACTATAAACACCTGGTGGGGTACCGAGTTCTTTGCACAGTTCTTTCCTCCTCTGATGCTTTCAACATATTCCTGGGAAAGGCAACTGAGGGGAAAAAGAAATGGGAATTACTGGTTAAACCAATCTCCCTTGAAATGTTCACTCTTCCACAATGCCTTCCAAGGTTAAGCAGAGAAAAACTAACTAATAGCGTTTCTTTGTCCTATATAGTTGGGACATCAGTGTTCAGTGGCTACTTTCCTTAAAGGTATCTCAATTATATTCTTATCTTTTCTTTATACCTATGGTATACACATGACATAAATACTCTACTGCCCATTCATATTTATAATTTAGAGCAGGTCCACTAATACTATTGCAGGTACATACCAGTGGCTATTCTGAATTATAGCTCCCAGGATCAGGAGCTGGGTAGACGAAATACCCATTTGTAGAACTTTCTTGATAATCTCTAAGTTAAGTGACCTTTAGATTATCTAAATCTTTAGGTTTAGATCGTTAGGAAAACCAACTTAAACTTGAAAGATTTTCTCTCTTTATCCCTAAATTTGGAGGTCATGAAAGTATAATCTTCTTTAAAAATAATTGTATTTTCCCCCAATTACATGTAAAATCAATTTTAACATTCTTTTTGCTTTGGTTTTTTTTTCAAATTTTGGGTTTTTAATTCACTCCCTCCCTCCCTTCCCCAAGTCTCCCCCTCCCCCATCGAGAAGGCAAGCAATTTGGCATAGGTTATAATGTATCGTCATGCAAAACACATTTCCATGTAAGTCATTATGTGAAAGAAAACAGAGACCAGAAAAAAAAAACCCCAAGAAAAATAAAGAGAAACTATGCTTCAATCTCATGCAAAGATAAAAGATTTGGGATCACAGTGGTGGTGAGCAGCAGTGATGATATTAGGTAATTATTCTAGAGCAAAGAAGGGAAGGTGAGTCATCAGGGATAGGGAAGCTTCAGCCAACTACCAGACAATGTCACAACATTGAAACTCTGGTTGTCAAATTTCCAAGCTTGTGAGGGGCTCATGGTCTTTACAGACTGTTTCTCTAGACTTCTCCCAGCACACCCTTTTCCCTAAAGGCATTTATCTGCCTAGCAACTGTGACCCACCTTCCCTTCATTGCTCTGGAATACTTACCCAATATCTTTGCTATTGCCCACTCCAACCCTTACCTCCCTATTTCCCCACTTGCCCCCACTACCACCACCATTGTCATCCAAAATCTTTTAAGAATATATTTGTGTGGCCTTCAAATTCAGAAATAAAGAGAGAAATTTTTTCAAGTTAAAGTTGTTTTTCCAAACAAAATAATCTGCCGGAAACTGTGATGTCACTGTGATCTGGAAAATGCAAAGAGGAAACCATAAGGATAATACCAAAGGATCTTGGATCTTCTTACACCTTCCTAAAGGTTCAGGAGTATGGTCTCACTCTGTCCTCAAGGCCTAGGTTTTTTCCTCTGAAAAATACAGGAAACCTTAAAACATGATCCATTTTTGGGTTTAAAATCTTCTGGGGTCTAATGAGATATACTGATATCTTCTGTCAGTAATGATATTAATTGCTAGCTCTGTGCATGTAAAACTGTAATCACCACCCTATTGTTTCTCTGGAAATTATGTTGATTTTACTTGGCAAGACTATTTGGGCAAAAAGATCATAAATCCATACCTATTATTATTATTTGATTTTATTTTTAAAGAGACAATTTCATTTTTCCAAAATTGTCAGACTTGAGCCAAAGTAGACTTCAGAAAAGAGTGGAATTATACTTGCTTAGGGAACCACCTACAAACTCTGGTCCAACTAACTGGGAAAGGTTTCATGTACAGGTGTGCCAACATTATGTATGTTTGTTTTCCATGATCCAGCCTAGTAATCTTCAGAGAAGATCACCCACAAGTTGGTTACAGGAGGATGGTGAGGGTTTTTTGTCCACAAGAATTCTCACAGCCTATCCATTGGATCACAGATGGAATGAGACCTGCATTTGTGGAGTAAAGGAAGGCCCACACATACATAAGTTCTAGCATCCTTGAAGTATTGATATATATATTAAGTCATCTTATATGGGAGCCAAGGGAAGGGTAGTAGAAACCTACATCTTCCAATGGCCAAGCCATTCTTTTAATTTTGAGAGGTGAATCAGCTTAGAATTTTATGTGCCAGGCAAACGGGACCATTGCCTGTTTTTTTGAAGTTGCCATGCACCTGCTACCTTTATGTTTTAGAGCAAGTCATCCCTCATGCTGGGTACTCCTGCCCCATTCTCAGTTTCCAGATTCTTTTTCTTCCTTCAAGACTCATTTCAAGTGCTATCTCCTACATGAACTCTTCCCCAATTTCTCTGTCTAAAAGTGATCTCTCATTTACCCCCCATTACATCCTATTTTTGTGATCCTTATTGCTGCACATATTATATCTTCTCTCTTTACAACCTTTCCCTCACCAATATACCTAGTCACCTTCAAGTGACTGGGACCTTTTAGAAAGTAGGGATAATCTTATTATTATTAGTATTTTTTGTCTTTAATCCTCAGCTCCAAATATTGCTTCTAGCACATATTTATTGTGGTTATTTTTAAATGACCCCAAATATGTTGGAAAGGATAAGATATGAACTCTCCTTTCCTTTAGTGTCTTCTTCAGATATTAAAGTCTGTTCTGTTCTTTCATTTTTGGTTCAAGTTCTTTCTGCTTCCTAAAGCTTTTTCCAATGACTCTAGATCAAAGTTATCTTTCTCTGCATACCCATGACATATAGAATCTATACTGTAGAATTCAACATCATTATTGATGTATCATTTACTACTTACTTTTCTTAATCTTGTTCCCCCAACTCAGTTGCAAGCTTCTTTTATTTATTTATTTATTTGTCATTACTTTTTATTTTTTAAATTTTATTAATTTATTGTGATTTATCAACAATCACTTCCTTATCCTTCTGAGTTGAAAATTTTTCTCCCCTTCCCTCCCTCCCACCCTCCCAAGAGGGGGCACAATCTGATATAGGCTTTACATTTACATACCCATTAAACATATTTTCACATTAGTGAAGTTGTAAGTAAAAATTAAAACCAGTAGAAGGAACCATCAGAAAGATGAAGCAAAACTGAACAGAAGGTAAAAATAAGTGATAGCAATTCGACTTGCATAGTTCTTTCTTTGGATGTGGACAGCATTTTCCATCCCGAGGCCTCTGGAGATGTCTTAGATCCTCGTAATGCTGAGAAGGGTTCAGTTTAACATATTAGTCATTTCATAACGTGGCTGTTATTGTGTACAAAGTCTTCTTGGTTCTGCTTACTTCACTGAGCATCAGGCCATATAAGTCTTTCCAGGTTTTTCTGAAGTCAGCCTGTTCATCATTTCTTATAGCACAATAATATTCCATTACATTCATATACCACAACTTGCTCAGCCATTCCCCAATTGATGGGCATCCCCTCAATTTCCAATTGTCTGCCACCATAAAAAGAGCTGCTATGAATATTTTTGTACATGTGGGTCCTTGTCCTATTTGTTTGTTCTCCTTTGGATATACCCTAGAAGTGGTATTGGTGGATCAAAGGGTATGCACATTTTTGTAGCCCTTTGGGCATAGTTCCAAATTGTTCTCCACAATGGTTGGATCAGTTCACAACTCCACCAACAATGTATTAGTGTTCCAATTTTCCCACATCTTCTACACCAGTGGCTAATGTGTTCAAGTCAGAACTTGAACCCAGACCCTTGTGATTTCTCAGGCAGCCACATACTCAACACACAATGTTGCCTGTCACAGATATTGTACTCTGAGTAATTACTTGGCCACAGATTTTATTGCTAATGTAAAACAATTTGTTCTGTGTGGGGGGTCACAATTCCTTTGTATAGAACTTCAAAGTTTAGAGAGATTACTAAGGAATTCTGTCCGAATACTGATTGAAAGAAGATGGCCACTCTTCATTGGAGAGGGTTCCAAAAAGTGTAGAATGTTAGAGTAAGCTCTATGCTTACCCAGCCTATCAGTATCAGAAAAAAGTAGGTATGCTAGAGTCAAGGACTGGAATGAGATAAGATGCAACACAAAACATGAAAGCCTTTATTTAGATCCAATGTCTCCACTTGTGGTTAATAGCTGTAGTGCTCTCCATTTTTTGTAGTTGCAAGAGGATTAGATCAGAGCAAAGGGGCCATGGAGGACGCAGCTTAGTTTTTTGCAATGGTCTCCTCAATCCAACTCACATAGTTGCAGACTTTGGTGTAGACACCAGGTTTGTTTTTAAGGGCACAGCCATAACCCCAGGAGACAATTCCTTGGAGTTCTCCATTACAGACCACAGGGCCACCAGAGTCACCCTGGAATTGGAAAATAGAATGGGTCAGAGTTTTCCTTCCATGCATCACAGGGAATAGAGCTCAGAGCCAGACATATTGCCCAGGCAGGTCCAGAATACACATTTAGTTTGACATTAGTTCCTGAATAATGTTTTCCAGGGAATCTAGCCTTCTCTTTATTTCCCCTTTCCCTTCCCACTTCAATGTCTTCTAGCTCCTCCTCCTCATCTTGTATGTGCCCTCAGGAAGCAGAACAAAGCTGGAGAATATAGGTGAGTTTGGCTTCAAGGTCGTTTTGCCCATCCTGTCTTTTTTCTCCAAAGTGTCCCATCTACAACAGCCCTCCCTAAAGTGCCTGCATTAGTGCAAGAACAATGTCTGTGTTATCTTTGATCACTACAATCATACAGCTATTTTAGAAGGAAAATATTTGGTGTCCCCAGTCCTCAAGGCATCTTCCCATCTCACTCCATCCAGGAGCTCAAACTCGAGAAGGTTTTTCAGTTCCAAGTCTCCTAGATTAGTTGAAATATGGGAAAGAGGGAAACCGTGGCTCTGAACTGAGTGGAGAGGGAGTGAGTGGAACAGAAACTGACCTGGCAGGAATCCTTTCCACCCTCTAGATAGCCCACGCAGATCATGTTGCTGGTGATCTGTCCAGGGTAGGCACTACTGCAGCTGCTGTCAGAAAGCACGGGAGCCACCAAACACTGAAGCAGATCTGGGTAGTCAGCTGTTTGGAACAAAGATGACCAAGATGGTATGTTCTCTGTGGTGTCCTTGGAAAGCCTTCAACTGACAGGTTTTCTCTGCCTTCTCTGGCACTTTTTAAGATCTTTCAATGTGAGAAAATGACTGATTCAACCTTGACTGTTGCTGGTCTCGGATCATATGGGCATGAGCAACAAGGAGTTTGATAGGTTCTGGTAACCCTAAGACCCTTAACGGTACCAGCTCCGGGAAGAGGTTATGGCCCTAAGAAGACAGCATCATTTAAGTTCCTACCTCCCCCCTCCATGTCTAGGACCAATCAGTCGAATATCAAGGGAACTCTTTAACCCTCCTCCTGGTATCCTTGCTCTTGCTAACGTTCATTTGCATGGTACCACCCTAAATCTTTTCCACCTTTCTGGCTCTTCTATCTAGCCCTCATGCAATTCACTGCAACCCAGTAGGTAATCCTGGAAATGGGAGGTATTTTTGTGTGGAGGCAGGGAGGTAAGAGTTGGACTTTTTGACTTCTAATGCTCTTTTTGTGTTCCATGAATCACTCACCTCCAGAACTCACAGTGTTGCCCCAGCCAGAGATGAGACATGAAGTGCCAGAAGCAGCACAGGCTTGGGGTAGAGAGACGGTAGACACTGCAGAGTTGAGTGTGGCAGCTTTTTCCAGCTTAATCAACATGATGTCATTGTTGAGGCTGTTAGAATTGTAGTTCGGGTGGCGGATGGTTTTAGCTGAGTTAATGAACTGCTCACTGCCTTCAACGACCTCAATGTTGTGCTCTCCCAGCCTCACCTGGATTCGGCTGGATGGACAAAGAAGAGCCCTTAAGCAATCTGATTCCCAGATTTTTCCTTCTATATCTCACCACAGTCAGGTAACCACTTCCTCTCCATTCAAATTGATCCCATTCTCTCTCTTTTCCATATGTCAACTACATTCCTTTCATTGCTTATTCCTGCCAGTGTAAGTCACATTTAGCCAGGTAGTTCCCCTGTCAAATATAGTGGAAGTACTACCACCTCTTTCCCTAGGGGAAGTCCTGCCCTCACACTTTCCTTCCCCAAACAGTTACCCAGTCAGAATGCTTAACCAAGGGGGTGTGCATCAGGAATATGTAGGCAAAGAGAGGGGACAGGGGAGAGAGGAGAGGGGAGAGGGGGGACAGGGGAGAGACAAAGAGAGGCAGGGAGAGGGGAGAGACAGAGAGAGAGAGAGAGCCCTGAAAATTACCAACCAAGGGTGCATCACTCTTCTAAATTCTCCTAAATTCACCATGATCCACCCTCTTTTCCATAGAGACTTTAATACCTGAATTGAGAATGGGGGCTACGGTATTATCTTTATATTCAGCTTTCTATTCTTCTCCCACAAACACAATAACAGACAACACTAATATACTATCCACTGAATATTTCCTGGGAAATCCCAAGGATTTAACATTTGTTTTTTATTTAAGCTGAGAGCCAAGCAGGGCGGATCAAGGAGGCAATTATACTTGTTTAGTTTTTCTCGTTCATATGGGCAATTTCATCTGCCTCTACTGCCCACAGGCTTTGAGATTCTTATAGGTAGATGCTGCTTTTTCTTTGCTCCTTTGATCTTTACCTCTCACTCAGGCATGCAGGCACACCCGCACACATGCACACAGATACATACACAGGCGCACACACACACGCGCACACACACACACACAAACACACACACACATACATTCCATTGATAGCTACTTTAGCTTTGGAAAACATGTACCCTTGAATAAACCCCCCACTTTACCTACCTATCCTACCTGAAGATTCTTTGGAGATTTCCCAGCCCTGAATGGAATTTGTGGGCTTGGCCTTAGCACTGAGCTTGCCCTAGATGTGAGTATTAGTTACTTACGACTTGTAGCAATGAGCAGCTGATACCACCCACTGTGCACTGATGAGAGAACCACCACAGAAATGGTAGCCAGAGTTCAGAGACACCTGGTAGGGGAGGGAGTTAGCAGCACACGTGTAGCCTCCAACAATCTTGTCATCATCATCACTAGTGGGGTAAGCAACTAGGGAACGAAAGAGATAGGAATTTCCAGTTCAACAGGACCTCCTGAAATTTCAGCTCTTCTAGAAAGTCTTGAATATTAATCAGAGAAAAACTGACAACATTTCTTTTCCCCTAGAGTAGTAGTATAGTATAGTGTAAAGAACATTGAGTTTGTAACCAGAAGACCCAGTTTCACATCTAATGCTTTTACCCTGTGTGACCAAGGTCAAGTCACTTTATATTCCTGGGCCCCAGTTTCCTAATTTGCAATATTAGAGACTCTGTGATAACTTTTAGACTTTAAATCTGTGATCCAGACACAACTTCAACAAGGCAATCTCTTGCCTATTTTCCAAAAGCACTTTTACTCAGATACTTATTTAATACTCACAAGCGCTATACCACATTCATGACCTAAAGATAACTATCATTCATGTTCATCATTTTGCCAAGACCCACTGAAGCAGAGCCATGTGGATATGTAACAGATCCATGACCCTTCCTGAATAAAGGGACTTGGTAGACAGATTTATCTTTTGGAAGACCTCAGCATAGAAGCCATGCAAATAAGTTCTTGATAAAAACCTTTTCTGAAAAAGATGACAGGTGTCTAAGGAGACATTATGATTTCTCCTTTGATAAACTATACTCTATACATATACCCCTGCTACCTATTCTTAAAGGTCAGTTCAAGTTGGAGTCTTTACCAAGTATTCTACAGAGGCTACGTTCATCTCCTGCTTTGGTACAGCAGCAATAGCTTGAGTCACATGAGTTGCCTTTTAGTCACATTCTGTCTTCCAATCTTTCCTTTTATTTCCCTGGATTGGTGTTGTTTCTTCAGTTAGATTATTACTTTTGAAGGCAAAGATTTTGAATTACTCATTTCTTTCCTTACAGTATCAGGGACAATGAGAAAACTCAATAAGCATTGTTGATTGGACAAGAGAAACTTACCAGCAGCCCCTAAGAGGGTAAGGAAGATGATGACCTTCATGGTTGTCCTAGGGATCTAGGCAAGAAAATGGAATCCAGGGTTTTCAACCATTGCTATTTATCCCTTCAGACTTGGCAAGACTTCCAGAGAACCAGAAGAGTGACTCAATGGAAAATTCAGAAATCCAAATTTAGAATTTCATTTTCCCTAGTTTGGAAGATAATCAAACATTGAAATTATTTGATAACCCCTTTGTCCATTGCTGAGAAAGTTCCAGGAATATCTACCTGGGTCAGGTTTCCTCACATAGCAGAAAATTCAGATTAGGTCACAAGGTAGAGCCCCAGGTGTCCTTCATCCCATACAAAACTGTTAACAGTTTGAACACCTCAATCCTTTACCTTTGATTCTAAGTGGTCCTATGACTCATATGCCTTCTTTAAAGAACCTCTCCCACACTATCTTCAGTTATATGCATCTGCACATAGGCTCTATTTGGTGTGATATTATGGATCTATGTATACATGTATGTGTACATATTTTCAACTTAAGAGCCATGGGATTTTGTCAATATGGGTATTTCTTCCAGAGACTGGAACTCTATGATAATTTAATAGGGAAATGCTAACAATTTATCTGGATTTTTAGCAGTATGTTGGATAAAATATCTCATGTTTTCTGTGTATGTGTGGAAAAAGGAGTTACATGATGTAGATAATGCTATATTTAAATTGCTTTAGAAGTGAGAGAATAGCTAAACTCAAAGAATAGTCAGTAATGGTTCATTGTCAGTTGAGAAAGAGGTCATCAGTGGAGTGGTCAAAGAATCTGTGCTTGGCCATGTGTTATTTAATTTTTTTTATTAATTACTTAGATAGAAACATCAATATGCATATAAAATCTGCAGAGAAGATAGAACTGAGGAGGATCTTTAACACTGGATGATGCAGTTAATAATTTTGACAAGCTCAAACATTGGCTAAATCAAAGTTTCATAATTAGGTTAAAACACATTACTACAAAGGTACCAAAGGAATAGAGTACAGAAGTTAGACGGAAGTCTGCAGGAAGAGGACCTAGAGGTTTAAGTTTAGTGAATGAGTCAACAGTATGATATTCCAGCCAGAAAAGCAAACCAAATGAAATCAGAAGAAACAAAGCAAAACAAAATAACAACAAGAAACCACTCAATCTTACCTTCCATTTAGAAAGACATAGCTTCTATGCATAAGGAAATGACTTTTCTCTTATATTATGTCCTGATCAGACCACAGCTAGAGTACTGCAGCCAGTTCTGGGCACCAGAGCTTATCTTTCAGTCCTTGTTACATGAAGATTGCTTGAAAGAAATGGTAATGTTTAGCCCAGAGAAGAAGACTTGGGGAACATGAGAGCTGTCTTGAAGGATTTAACGGGTTGTTATGTGGAAAACTGGATTAAACTTGTGCTTGTTCTCAGAAAGCAAAATGAGAAAAAAATAGAGAGAATTTGCAAAAAAGTTAGATTTTGGATTGGTGTGCTTAGGAGAGTAACCAACTTCATGATTTCTTTTAATTTCATTTATATGTGACAGGATGTCAACTGCCCACTGGTGGGTAAGGAACTCTCCAAATTTCCTTTACTGGTCCCCTGGAGAATTTAGCTTCTCCCATTACTAAAGGAGGGGAAGAGAGAGAATTAGCTACAAGATAGAAAGTCACATGAGATGGGAAGTGGAGGAGGCAGCAGAAACAGGTGCAAGCAGGCATAGGGGGCTGCTACCACTGTAGCATCACCCTTCCAGCTTAGAACAACTCTGTTTAGGGCAAGCTAAATTGGAAAAACCAAGAGAAAGGCTGTTGCTTCTTCTGCTTTGCCAGGCTTGAGAGTGGGTAGCTGGTAGAAGCCTTTCCAGAGACTTGGGATGGAGAAATGGAAGATGAGGAGAGGAGAAAGAGAGAGAAGTTGCAATGGAAGTAGTTGCGGAGCTAGAGCAATGAGGTTGCCAGAACCAGAGTCTGGGACCAAGAAGCGTATTAGGGTAGATAGGAGTCTTGCTTAATTCACCCTCATGGGAAGATCCGAGTTAGCAATTCTATTTTCCTTTTCCCTTGTCCTTCCTTAGAAGGGCATATATTTTATATACCCATATTCATGTCTAATGGTAGCCATCTCTAGGACTGGGTGGATGGGAAGAAAGACAAGAAAGGTAAAAAAAGGAAATTTATGCAATAACTTTATCACATATTTAAAGGGACTAGCATGGGGGTGGGGAACCTCTGGCCTCGAGGCCGCATGTGGCCCTCTATGTCCTTGGGTGCAGCCTTTTGACTGAGTCCAAGTTTTATAGAACAAATCCTTTTATCAAAGGTATTCATTACGTGAAGTTTGGATTTAGTGAAAGGGCCACACTTCAGGACCTAGAGGGCTACATGTGTCCCCAAGGCTGCAGGTTCCCCACCCCTGAAATAGCATGTTGTATATAATATATTTGCAGTTTCATGTACAAGGAATATTTTTTTAAATTATTATACTGTTTTATGGAAATGCTTGTTTTATTCCATAAAATTAAAAATGAAATAAATAAAAATTTTAAAAAGGGCATATATTTGTTCCAGAGCTTTTCTCTATTTCTTTATTGTGTATGCAATCACACATATATGTAGAGGTATGTGTGCGTGTGTGTGTGCATACACCAGCAAACATTTAATAAGTACCTACTATATGCCAGCTATATTATTATATGCCATATGTAGCCAAATGGTGGGGATACAAAAAGAGGCAAAAAACTATCCTCTGGTAGCTTATTTTCTAATGTACATAAACATGTATATGCACACATACATATACTCATATGTGGTGTATATTTGTGCACGTATGTGTGTATACACACACATGCACACGCATATGCCATATTCCTTAGTGTTTAGTACTTAGTACCTGACACACAGTAGGCACTTAATAAGTTTTTATTGACTAACTCATCATCCTGCCTTCAGTCATACAAGGTTACGTTTGGCTATTTTTGCATCAGTTACTATATTGCATTATCCTTACATGTAGAAGATGCTAAATCTTGTGTTATCTTGACTGTGGCTCCATGATATTTGAATTATTTCTTTCTGGCTGCTTAGAACATTTTCGCTTTAACCTAGGAACTCTGGAATTTGACTATGATATTCTATGGAGTTTGCATTTTAGAAGCTCTTTCAGGAAGTGATTGATGGATTCTTTCAGTTTTTATTTTGGGGCAGTTTTCCTTGATAATTTCTTGAAATATAATGTCTAGGCTCTTTCTTTGCTAATGGCTGTCAGATAATCCAATAATTCTTAATTTATTTCTCCTGGATCTATTTTCCAGATCAGTTGTTTTTCACATTTTCTTCTATGTTTTTTTCATTCTTTTGATTTTGTTTTATTGTTTCTTGATGTCTCATGGATTCATTAGCTTCTACTTGGCCAATTCTAATTTTTAAGGAATTATTTTCTTTGGAGATTTTTTTAAACCTCTTTTTCCATTTGGTTAAAATTTTGTTTTTTAAGGAGTTCTTTTCTTTAGTAAATTTTTATACCTCCTTTTCCATTTGGCCTATTTTGCTTCTTAAGGAGGTCTTTTCTTCAGTGAATTTTGTGCCTCCTTTATCAGTAGGCCAATTCTACTTTTTCAGATGTTATTTTCCTCTGTATTTTTTGTGCCTCTCTCACCAAGCTGTCCTCTCTTCACAATTTTCTTGCATCACTCTCATTTTTTTTTCAATTTTTTTCTCTACCACTCTTAACTCTTTCTTTAACTCTTCCAGGAATTCTTGTTGGCTTGGGTACCATTAGCATTTTTCTTTGAAGCTTTCCTTGTAACTGTTTTCACATTGTTGTTTTCTTCTGAGTTTATTTCTTGCTCTTTTCTGCCACTATAGTGGCTTCTTATGGTCAATTTCTTTGTTGTTGTTTGCTCATTTTTCCAGTCTTTTTTTTTTTTTGTACTTTGAGCTTTTTTTAAAGTTGGGCTCTACTTATCTGGGGATAGGAAGACACTGTCTCAAGGTTCAGGCTATTTTATGCTACTGTTTTCAGAGCTCGTTCTGGGAATGTGCAAGTTTTTGGTGCTTCCAAGGTGGTGTGATACTGGGTTAGGTGTGGTCACTGCTTTCCTGGTATGTGCTGTAAAAGATGGAATATTTTAAAATAATGCTGAATAGTACAAAATATTTTTGCTCTCATTAAAGTATTAATACCTTTAGAGAGCAATATAATTGATTATACTTCCTTATTTTTGAGAATCTTCCTTAAGTACTTTGAGATAATTATTCAAAGGTGTTTTTATAAATTCCACTTATTCTGACATTCAGTTATTAACTATCATAAGTAAAATAAAGATACCTATAATGGGAATTGTTGTTTCAATATTTTAAGCAATGGGTTCAAACCTAATGAAATTTTTCCTTTGAAAGATTTTTAAATAGGTTACACATTTTTGTTTCAAGGTTCTTTAAACATGCAGATATAATGCCAGGGAGATCCATTTGAGTAGCAGACTGTGGTTCATTTACCTGTCCTCTCCTTTCTCCATTTGGGGAGTGATGGTTCCTGTTCCTAAAGAGAGTCCTGTATTTATCTTAAGACTGTTTGTTGGCAGGAACCCTACATTCATTGCACTTAATATATATTTGTTGAATTAAATTTAGTAGTGGAGGGAGTTCTAGAATTGGAATCAGGAGACCATGGTGCAAAATCCTGTCTCTGATATTTACTAGCTATACCTTTTAGAGCAAGTCATGTAACCTCCTTAAGCCTCATTTCCCTCTTATATAAAGTAAGGATTATAGTGTCTGCATTATGAATCTCACAGCATCTTGTAAGCTTAACAGTGCTATCAAAATGGAAGGTGACTTATTATTAAGTATTTGGATATAGCAATCATGTCTCTCCCAAATTATCCCTTCTCCAGGTTAAAAAAAAATTCATTTTTTAATCTCTTCTTTTATGGAATGGTTTCAAATCCACTCACTCATGGTCACCTTCCAGCAAGTATGCTTCAGTTTGTCAATATTTGTTTTTGACAAATCTGTATTTGTCCTTTCTACTTCCCAGGCAGTAAAAGAGGTCCCTTTTGGAAACTACATGTGCGCCTGGTTTAAGAATGGCCTTGGATAGAAATAAATACTTTCCAAGCTGTAATGAAAATGTTTAGGTACACTCTGGGCCAGGAACTTTTTATGTCTTATCTCTATTCTTACTTTCCCTTGGTTCCTTCTTATTTTCTCTCCAGTTTCCTAAGCCAGAAACTTTAGCTTACTTTACTGATCTCCTTTCAGCCAATACTACCCAAAGAATATTTGATATTTGCCATCTTTCACTTTTGTTAACCCATATGTGTCAAGGGAGGTTGGGTAAGTAGTGGTTGAGGAGGGTATAATGCTTTGATGCAGGAGCAATTTCAAGATTTAAAAAATAATTTTTATTGAGAGTCAGAGGTAGACTAAACAAAGCAATGAAATATGAATAATAATAGATAGTACTTTTCACAATGTTAGAACACTTTTACAGGCATTATCTTGTTTGATTCTTAACTATGATTCTATTAGGGAACTAGGGAATATCTTGTTATCTTCATATTACAGATGAAGAAACTGAGGCTCAGTGAGGTTAAGAGACTTGCTCAAGCTCATATACTTATTAAGTGCTAAGCAGGATTTGAATTCAGATCTTCCTGACTCCTAGTTCAGTGCCTCTACATTGTGCTGCCTCTGAAAAGATCTGTCTTTCCCACACTGGGAGTCAAACCTGGGCTTCCTGGATGAATACGAGTTATCCTAACAACTAGATCACATGGGAACAACAAGAAAATTACTGGTTAGGACAAAAAAATGAGTCCTTAATATCTTCTTACTGATCATTGCTTCCTTTCTAAATATACATAAACTAAACTGTTGTAGAATTTTATAAGAAAATGAAGGGAAGCTTATAGTTTGCAGATTCCACTTGCCTCTCCCCTACTCCCTTAAAAAAATGTAATATAACCTTTGCCCTTCTCCACTGTTGTGGCACCTTTCCCTTGCTCTGTAATCTTGCAAAGATCATTAACAGCATCTCAGTAATCACACAGCAATGCCACTTAAAAAAAATCTCCATAGGATATTGTCCTAGATTCATGACATGTTTTCTTACTCTCTTACTCCTAGATGATATCTAAGATCTCTTCTAGCCCTAATATTCTTTCTAACATGGGGAATTTTAGGAGATTGCTGCCAGAGACTATTATTCCATCATTTTATCTTAATACTGTCAAAATACGGTCAAATGCAGTCAAGAAAATATTCAGGTCTTATGCTGTGAATCCTTAGCAGTATTTCTTTTTGTCTTCTCTTTTTGTAGTTACCATATTTCAAATCACTTTGCACAAATTGCCTGTATTTCTACCATTTTTTTTATCCTATGTGTGTAATGAGTCAGAAGAGATGTGTTGTCAAGAGGATCTTGCCTTATCATTAGAAAAGTATATTTTCCCTCTTTTTAATTAAAAAATATTATTGATCACTTTTGTTTTTAACAACACTTTTATCATGTTCTTAACTCAACCTATTGTAACCAAGAATACTCCCTTATACAAGAAAAATGATTAAGGAAAATTGACTGATGCAGTGCCACAATGTAGATACCACAGCCCCTCACCCTTTGTAAGGGGAGGCAGGCAGTATGTTTCATCATCTGTCCTCTTGGACCAAAGTTAGTCTTTGCAATCTGAGTTTGTCTGTGTTTTTATGGAGCTCTCATTAATGTTATTGGAGTCACTGGAATGGTTAGTTTTCAGAAGCAATTTAGCTCAATAATACAGAGGCAGAGATGATAGCCCTGTAGGATTTACTAAACATCTCACCAGACACCAACAGGAGAGGGGATTGCCCCCAGAAGATCACAGGAATGATCAATCTACAGAGACAAGGTGGACAGAAACAGAGCATGAACTGAGTAAGTGCAGCAGTACCATTACTAGGATAATGGAAGAGCCCGTTTCCCCTACTGTAGCTGGACTAGGTATCTATAGTGTGGTGGGTGAAAGATAAAATGACTAACGAAAGAAAGGTTTGAGCTTCTGAGCATATCAATTCATTAAGCAATGCATGCAAAGTGCCTAACAGGTTGGGACCAGGCCTCTTTTTCAGCTTAGGGCTAGACCCTGAATACAGGGGAGACATATTTTTATACATTAAAAACAATTAATCAAATAAGGCCAATTAATTAAAAGGAAACAACTAACCAAGGTAGAACATTAGATAATCTGATTTCTAACTGGAAGAAAGATTAAGGCTTTTCAAGTTGGGGGGGGGAAAGTAAACAGGTACAATTCTCTGAAACTAGAAAAAGAGGCGTCCCACTCCCCCAAATGTCCATACACAATCAAAGGAACATAGGAGCAATAACTGATTGATCAGTAATGGGCTAGTTTTCAGTTAAGACATGTGAGTTGTTAGAGATATGTAATTTTGAGAAAACTCTTCACATCAATCTTTAGATCTGACTGAGTTTCTGGTCAGCATAAGCTAGGTCCTTAGTTAAGGGTTTCTAAGCCGTAGGGAGAGGCAGTCCAGCTTCCCAGCTGCACAGGGCTAGGTTCAAACAATGCAACAAAGTCCTCTCACAATTCCCACAATTGAATAAAGTTTTCTCGCAGGACAGAAATTGGACTAGACCCATAATTGAATAGAAAGGAACTGAGCTACTTCCAGAATTGGAACATCCACAAGATGGAGTCAGTGTGGTTCTCTGAATTCCCATTGCCACCTGCTGCACCAATCACCTCAATTCCCTCACAGGATCATGCTAACGTATACCAATGCTGTCGAAAGTATTTGAAAGAAAAATGTAAGCAAGAGAAGACATTCAGGACCGAGTGACTTTGGGTCAGGGATGAGGGAGGAGCTATGCCTATGAACATTTTAGGGATGAGAGGAAGGACGGATCTGTCCTCTTGAATGTGAACTGCTATATTCTGAGGGGAAATTGAATTGGAACTACATGTGTGCAGAAAGTTTATTCTTGTAAACTGTTAATCAGAACTGTGTGATCTCAGTAAAGTACCTAGATCAATCCAGGTTTCTCCAGTGTAATTTTTGCACTTGATAGAAAGAGGACTAGAATTTAACTGGGGTAGCTCACATGTTGAATTACAGGATGAAGTTAGGTCATCCAGTTGGCAAATATTTATTAAATGTCTACTAGTTGCTAGGCACTGTGCTAAGTTCTAGAGTTACAGATGTGAAAAAAAGACAGTCCCTGTCTTTAAGGAGCTTGCAGTCTAATGCAAAAATACAACCCACACAACGAAGCAATCCAAAGGAGTGCAGCCAGGTGGGAAATGAGATGAAACTTAATAGAAATATATAGAAACTCCTGTACTTGTCTACAGAATAATGCATGTGAAGAAAATCCGTGAATATTCTAGACTGAATGCTCAACATGAGTCAATATTCTGATATACCAGCTCCCCTTCCTTTTCTCCCCATCCAAACAGCAAAGAACTCCTGCTGTTATAAACTGCCTTGACAGAAATAATGAACAAAATGGTGGCAGTGATAGTTTTGATATCCTCTTTCATAGTCTACATATGTAGAGTATTATATTCAGTCCTGGGTGTTCCAAGTTAGAAAGGTCACTGACAAGTTAGACAGCATCTAAGGAAGAGTACCTAGGATGAGAAGGGAAATTAGCAATACATTAGCATTAACTGAAAGGTTGGAGAATGGATAGCCTGAAGAAGAGAAGATGGAGAGGCTATGCTAGCTGTCTTCCAAAATTTGAAAGGCTTTCCTAATGGACAAAGGATTGGACATGCTTGCCTTGGCTGAAGAAAGGAGACTAGGGAATAATGGATAGAATTTTGTGTTTGTTATAAGGAAAAATTTATTAAAAATTAGAACTATCCAAAAATAGAATGTCTGCCTTAAGGAAGAGTGGGTTCTCCCTCCTTGAAGTTCTTCGGTAGAGACTGAATGACTACTTGTCAGCAGTGTGGTAGAGAGGACCCTTCATGAAGTTGATGTTGGAGAAGACAGTTTCTGACATCATTACAACTCTGAGATCTTCTTTGATTCTGAAAGTACCCACTGGGCATTGATCAGGGAACCACCACACATTGAGTTGTCAGTAACTATAAACACCTGGTGGGGTACCGAGTTCTTTGCACAGTTCTTTCCTCCTCTGATGCTTTCAACATATTCCTGGGAAAGGCAACTGAGGGGAAAAAGAAATGGGAATTACTGGTTAAACCAATCTCCCTTGAAATGTTCACTCTTCCACAATGCCTTCCAAGGTTAAGCAGAGAAAAACTAACTAATAGTGTTTCTTTGTCCTATATAGTTGGGACATCAGTGTTCAGTGGCTACTTTCCTTAAAGGTATCTCAATTATATTCTTATCTTTTCTTTATACCTATGGTATACACATGACATAAATACTCTACTGCCCATTCATATTTATAATTTAGAGCAGGTCCACTAATACTATTGCAGGTACATACCAGTGGCTATTCTGAATTATAGCTCCCAGGATCAGGAGCTGGGTAGACAAAATACCCATTTGTAGAACTTTCTTGATAATCTCTAAGTTAAGTGACCTTTAGATTATCTAAATCTTTAGGTTTAGATCGTTAGGAAAACCAACTTAAACTTGAAAGATTTTCTCTCTTTATCCCTAAATTTGGAGGTCATGAAAGTATAATCTTCTTTAAAAATAATTGTATTTTCCCCCAATTACATGTAAAATCAATTTTAACATTCTTTTTGCTTTGTTTTTTTTTCAAATTTTGGGTTTTTAATTCACTCCCTCCCTCCCTTCCCCAAGTCTCCCCCTCCCCCATCGAGAAGGCAAGCAATTTGGCATAGGTTATAATGTATCGTCATGCAAAACACATTTCCATGTAAGTCATTATGTGAAAGAAAACAGAGACCAGAAAAAAAAAAAACCTCAAGAAAAATAAAGAGAAACTATGCTTCAATCTCATGCAAAGATAAAAGATTTGGGATCACAGTGGTGGTGAGCAGCAGTGATGATATTAGGTAATTATTCTAGAGCAAAGAAGGGAAGGTGAGTCATCAGGGATAGGGAAGCTTCAGCCAACTACCAGACAGTGTCACAACATTGAAACTCTGGTTGTCAAATTTCCAAGCTTGTGAGGGGCTCATGGTCTTTACAGACTGTTTCTCTAGACTTCTCCCAGCACACCCTTTTCCCTAAAGGCATTTATCTGCCTAGCAACTGTGACCCACCTTCCCTTCATTGCTCTGGAATACTTACCCAATATCTTTGCTATTGCCCACTCCAACCCTTACCTCCCTATTTCCCCACTTGCTCCCACTACCACCACCATTGTCATCCAAAATCTTTTAAGAATATATTTGTGTGGCCTTCAAATTCAGAAATAAAGAGAGAAATTTTTTCAAGTTAAAGTTGTTTTTCCAAACAAAATAATCTGCCGGAAACTGTGATGTCACTGTGATCTGGAAAATGCAAAGAGGAAACCATAAGGATAATACCAAAGGATCTTGGATCTTCTTACACCTTCCTAAAGGTTCAGGAGTATGGTCTCACTCTGTCCTCAAGGCCTAGGTTTTTTCCTCTGAAAAATACAGGAAACCTTAAAACATGATCCATTTTTGGGTTTAAAATCTTCTGGGGTCTAATGAGATATACTGATATCTTCTGTCAGTAATGATATTAATTGCTAGCTCTGTGCATGTAAAACTGTAATCACCACCCTATTGTTTCTCTGGAAATTATGTTGATTTTACTTGGCAAGACTATTTGGGCAAAAAGATCATAAATCCATACCTATTATTATTATTTGATTTTATTTTTAAAGAGACAATTTCATTTTTCCAAAATTGTCAGACTTGAGCCAAAGTAGACTTCAGAAAAGAGTGGAATTATACTTGCTTAGGGAACTACCTACAAACTCTGGTCCAACTAACTGGGAAAGGTTTCATGTACAGGTGTGCCAACATTATGTATGTTTGTTTTCCATGATCCAGCCTAGTAATCTTCAGAGAAGATCACCCACAAGTTGGTTACAGGAGGATGATGAGGGTTTTTTGTCCACAAGAATTCTCACAGCCTATCCATTGGATCACAGATGGAATGAGACCTGCATTTGTGGAGTAAAGGAAGGCCCACACATACATAAGTTCTAGCATCCTTGAAGTATTGATATATATATTAAGTCATCTTATATGGGAGCCAAGGGAAGGGTAGTAGAAACCTACATCTTCCAATGGCCAAGCCATTCTTTTAATTTTGAGAGGTGAATCAGCTTAGAATTTTATGTGCCAGGCAAACGGGACCATTGCCTGTTTTTTTGAAGTTGCCATGCCACCTGCTACCTTTATGTTTTAGAGCAAGTCATCCCTCATGCTGGGTACTCCTGCCCCATTCTCAGTTTCCAGATTCTTTTTCTTCCTTCAAGACTCATTTCAAGTGCTATCTCCTACATGAACTCTTCCCCAATTTCTCTGTCTAAAAGTGATCTCTCATTTACCCCCCATTACATCCTATTTTTGTGATCCTTATTGCTGCACATATTATATCTTCTCTCTTTACAACCTTTCCCTCACCAATATACCTAGTCACCTTCAAGTGACTGGGACCTTTTAGAAAGTAGGGATAATCTTATTATTATTAGTATTTTTTGTCTTTAATCCTCAGCTCCAAATATTGCTTCTAGCACATATTTATTGTGGTTATTTTTAAATGACCCCAAATATGTTGGAAAGGATAAGATATGAACTCTCCTTTCCTTTAGTGTCTTCTTCAGATATTAAAGTCTGTTCTGTTCTTTCATTTTTGGTTCAAGTTCTTTCTGCTTCCTAAAGCTTTTTCCAATGACTCTAGACCAAAGTTATCTTTCTCTGCATACCCATGACATATAGAATCTATACTGTAGAATTCAACATCATTATTGATGTATCATTTACTACTTACTTTTCTTAATCTTGTTCCCCCAACTCAGTTGCAAGCTTCTTTTATTTATTTATTTATTTGTCATTACTTTTTATTTTTTAAATTTTATTAATTTATTGTGATTTATCAACAATCACTTCCTTATCCTTCTGAGTTGAAAATTTTTCTCTCCCCCTTCCTCCCTCCCTCCCACCCTCCCCAAGAGGGGGCACAATCTGATATAGGCTTTACATTTACATACCCATTAAACATATTTTCACATTAGTGAAGTTGTAAGTAAAAATTAAAACCAGTAGGAGGAACCATCAGAAAGATGAAGCAAAACTGAACAGAAGGTAAAAATAAGTGATAGCAATTCGACTTGCATAGTTCTTTCTTTGGATGTGGACAGCATTTTCCATCCCGAGGCCTCTGGAGATGTCTTAGATCCTCGTAATGCTGAGAAGGGTTCAGTTTAACATATTAGTCATTTCATAACGTGGCTGTTATTGTGTACAAAGTCTTCTTGGTTCTGCTTACTTCACTGAGCATCAGACCATGTAAGTCTTTCCAGGTTTTTCTGAAGTCAGCCTGTTCATCATTTCTTATAGCACAATAGTATTCCATTACATTCATATACCACAACTTGCTCAGCCATTCCCCAACTGATGGGCATCCTCTCAATTTCCAATTGTTTGCCACCACAAAAAGAGCTGCTATGAATATTTTTGTACATGTGGGTCCTTTTCCCATTTGTTTGATCTCTTTGGGATATAGCCCTAGAAGTGGTATTGGTGGATCAAAGGTTATGCACATTTTTGTAGCCCTTTAGGCATAGTTCCAAATTATTCTCCACAATGGTTGGATCAGTTCACAACTCCACCAACAATGTATTAGTGTTCCAATTTTCCCACATCCTCTCCAACATTTATCATTTTCCTGTTTTATCCTGTTGGCCAATATAATAGGTATGATATGGTACCTCAAAGTTGTTTTGATTTGCATTTCTCTAATCAATAACGATTTAGAAGCATTTTTTCATATGACGATAGATGGTTTTAATTTCTTCATCTGAGAATGGTCTGTTCATATCCTTTGACCATTTATCAATTGGGGAATGGCTTGTATTCTTATAAATTTGTCTTAATTTTCTACATATTTTAGAAATGAGGCCTTTATCAGAGAGACTGGTTGTAAAAATTCTTTTCCAATTTTCTACCTTCCTTCTAATCTTAGTTGCATTGGCTTTGTTTGTGCAAAAACTTTTCAATTTAATGTA
This sequence comes from Phascolarctos cinereus, assembly GCF_003287225.1. Taxonomy (NCBI): domain Eukaryota; kingdom Metazoa; phylum Chordata; class Mammalia; order Diprotodontia; family Phascolarctidae; genus Phascolarctos; species Phascolarctos cinereus. The sequence goes on along the minus strand of NW_027555514.1, from coordinate 101,146,179 downwards.
ATCAAAATTATCCGTTTTGCTTTTCATAATGTTCTCTATCTCCTGTTTGGTCATGAATTCTGTTCTCCATAGATCTGATAGGTAAACTATTCTTTGATTTTCCAGTTTACTTATAGTATCATGTTGAAGGCCTCTCTTAAGAGTCCCACATGGGTTTAAGATCCAGGACAGAGTTTGATCTTTGCCCAGGCTTTAACCTAAAGGGCTCAATAATTAAGAAGCAGGGCTGTCCAAATCTCTCCCTGCTAGGATGCTCCTGAGACATTCCTTCTCACTCTTTGAACCTTAGACTTACATATTCACTCCTCTGTACAAGGGCCAGGAAAAAGCCTTGGAATTTACAACCCTATCTAGGAACTCTGATAAGGAGGAAATGTATGTTATTACATCCTTAGCGGAAGTTTGGGGAGTGTCTCACAGGAAGGACTCTGAAGTTAGGATGAATTTTCTCTATATATCCTGTACCCTCAGAAGAATAAACTGAGTCAGTTCTACTGCTCCGCCTGGCACATGACTCAAGTTTATTTTATGCCTTTCTGTTCGGTGTGCTATCTGGTTGCAGGCAACAGTATCAGCCTTTATATCTAAGTCATGAGCCCATTTTGGCTTTATTTTGGTATATAGTGTGAGATTTGGGTCTATGCCTAGTTTCTGCCATACTCTTTTCCAGTTTTCCCAGCAGTTTTTTTCGAAGAGTGGATTCTTATCCCAGAAGCTGGGGTCTTTGGGTTTATCAAATAATAGATTACTATAGTCATTGACTACTGTGTCTTGCATATTTAACCTATTCCACTGATCCACCTCCCTATTTCTTAGCCAGTACCAAGCAGTTTTGATGATTGCTGCTTCATAATACAATTTAAGATCTGGAATTGCTAGGCCACCTTCCCCTGCATTTCTTTTCATTAGTTCCTTTGATATTCTGGACCTTTTGTTTTTCCAAATGAATCTTGTTATTATTTTTTCTAACTGTATAAAATAATTTCTTGGTAGTTTGATTGGTATGGCACTGAATAAGTAAATTAGCTTAGGTAGGATTGTCATTTTTATTATATTAGCTCGGCCTACCCATGAGCAACAGATTTTTTTCCAATTATTTAGATCTGATTTTATTTGTATGAAAAGTGTTTTGTAATTGTGTTCATAGAGTTCCTGGGTTTTTTTTGGGAGATATACTCCTAAATATTTTATGATGTCTACAGTAAGTTTAAATGGGATTTCTCTTTCTATCTCTTGCTGTTGGGCTTTGTTGGTAATATATAGAAATGCTGATGATTTATGTGGGTTTATTTTATAGCCTGCAACTTTGCTAAAGTTGTTTATTATTTCAAGTAGTTTTTTACTTGATTCTCTAGGATTCTCTAAGTATATCATCATGTCATCTGCAAAGATAGCTTTGTTTCTTCTTTGCCTATTCTAATGCCTTCAATTTCTTTTTCTTCTCTTATTGCTAAAGCTAAGGTTTCCGGTACTCTATTGAATAGTAGAGGTGATAATGGACATCCTTTTTTCACCCCTGATCTTATTGGAAATGCTTCTAGCCTGTCCCCATTATATATAATGCTTGCTGAAGGTTTTAGATAGATGCTATTTATTATTTTAAGGAAGACTCCATTTATACCTATGCTTTCTAGTGTTTTTAACAGGAATGGGTGTTGTATTTTATCAAAAGCTTTTTCTGCATCTATTGAGATGATCATGTGGTTTCTGTTGGTTTTGTTGTTGATATGCTCAATGATGCTGATAGTTTTTCTAATATTGAACCAACCCTGCATTCCTGGTATAAATCCTACCTGGTCATAGTGTATTATTCTTGTGATAAGTTGCTGCAATCTATTTGCTAGTATTTTGTTTAAAATTTTTGCATCTATATTCATTAGAGAAATTGGTCTATAATTTTCTTTCTCTATTTTGACTTTTCCTGGTTTAGGTATCAACACCATATTTGTATCATAAAAAGAATTTGGTAAGACTCCTTCTTCACCTATTTTCCCAAATAGTCTATATAGTATTGGAATTAATTGTTCTTTAAATGTTTGATAGAATTCGCATGTAAATCCATCTGGCCCTGGAGATTTTTTCCTAGGGAGTTCATCAATGGCTTGTTCAATTTCTTTTTCTGAGATGGGGTTATTTAAGTATTTTACTTCCTCTTTGTTAATCTGGGCAATTTATATTTTTGTAAATATGTATCCATTTCACTAAGATTGTGAAATTTGTTGGCATATAGTTGGGCAAAATAATTCCTAATTATTGTTTTAATTTCCTCTTCCTTGGTGGTAGCTTTGCCCTTTTCATTCTTGATACTAGTAATTTGGTTTTTTCTTTCTTTTTTTAAAAATTAAATTAACCAAAGGTTTATCTATTTTATTGGTTTTTTCATAAAACCAGCTCTTAGTTTTATTTATTAGTTCAATAGTTTTCTTAATTTCAATTTTCTTAATTTTTCCTTTGGTTTTCAATATTTCTAATTTGGTGTTTAGTTGAGGATTTTTAAGTTGTTCTTTTTCTAGTTTTTTTAGTTGTATGCCCAATTCATTAATCTCCTCTTTTTCTATTTTTATTATGTAAGCATTTAGAGATATAAAACTTCCCCTAAGAACTGCTTTCTGCATCCCATAGGTTTTGGTATGTTGTCTCATTATTGTCATTCTCTTGAATGAAATTATTGATTGTTTCTATGATTTGTTGTTTGACCCAATCATTTTTTAGGATTAGATTATTTAGTTTCCAATTATTTTTTAGTCTATCTTTCCATGGCCCTTTATTACATATAATTTTTTTGTCATGATCTGAAAAGGATGCATTTAATATTTCTGCCTTTCTGCATTGGATTGTGAGGTTTTTATGCCCTAGTACATGGTCAATTTTTGTGTATGTGCCATGTACCTGAGAAAAAAGTATATTCCTTTCTATCCCCATTCAGTTTTCTCCAGAGGTCTATCATACCTAACTTTTCTAATGTTCTATTCACCTCCTTAACTTCTTTCTTGTTTATTTTGTGGTTAGACTTATCTAGTGCAGAGAGGGGAGGTTCAGGTCCCCCACTAGTATAGTTTTGCTGTCTATTTCTTCCTGTAACTCCCTGAACTTCTCCTGTAAGAATTTGGATGCTATACCATTTGGTGCATATATGTTTAGTAATGATATTACTTCATTGTCTATGGTGCCTTTTAGCAGGATGTAGTTTCCTTCCTTATCTCTTTTGATTAGATCTATTTTTGCTTTTGCTTTGTCTGAGATCAGGATTGCTACCCTGCTTTTTTTACTTCAGCTGAGCATAATATATTGCTCCAGCCTTTTACCTTTACCCTGTATGTGTCACTCTTTTTCAAATGTGTTTCCTGTAAACAACATATTGTAGGATTATGTTTTTAATCCATTCTGCAATCTGTTTCCGTTTTATGGGAGAGTTCATCCCATTCACATTCACAGTTATGATTACTATCTGTGTCTTTTTCTCCATCCTTTCCCCATTTATGCTTTTCTTTCTCCTTTTTCCTTTCCCCCTTCACTAGTGTTTTGCTTTTGACCACCTCCTTCAGTCCCTCCCCCTTTTATTATCCCTTTCCCTTTTCTTCCCCTTTACTTACTGCTTCTTCCCTCCCTTCTTTCCCCCCTCCCTTTTCTTTACCCCCTCCTTTTCTTTCCCCTTTTCTCCTACTGCCTATAGGGCAAGTTAGATTTCTATACCGAACTGATTATGTTATGCCCTTCTTGAGCCAAATCTGATGAGAGTAGGGTTCAAACAATGCCCCCCTCCTCCTTTCTTTCCCTCTGCTGTAACAGGATTTTGTGTCTTTTCCTGTAATGTAATTTACCCTTGTCTGCCTCCTCCTTTTCTAGTTAAGGTGTTCCAGGGTTTTTTTTTTCTGGGGTGATATTTTCTGGGTTTTCAGAGGTTGATAGGGGAGAGTGAGAGCAACTACCTTTTCACTTCGCCTCCTTGGCTCCCAGAAGCAGAACTCTTCAAGCTTCTTGAAAGCTAGAACCATGCCATCTGCTTCTTTGCATTCCATACAATCACTAGCATAATGATAGGACTCAATAAATACTTATTCACTGAATGAACAAGAGTGAGTTACCAGCAGCTCCTAGGAAAAAAAGGAAGACAAGGGCCTTCATAGTGATTCTAGGGTTTCAAACACACTGGTGTAACCCCGAGTTCTCTCTCACTGCTTTTAACCCTTTCTACCTGGCTGCAAATGCTTCTGAGGAATCAAAATAGTGACTCAGCCACTCATTAATAATTCTAAATTTAGTTTTTTTAATCTGGCCCGGGTTGGAAGAGACTTCAGGATTGGTATTAATCATCAAGTGTCTTTTCTATTGTTCATGGAGCTTTGGGAAATGAGAATAAGAATCCATCTGGGAGGGATTTTCCTCCACATAAAGTTAGGATTAGGCTACAGGTGCAAGAGTGCCAAGTGTCCTACTTCCTAGACAAAAATCTTTTTACATATTCGCATAACTTCTTCATAATATGTCATCTAATGGGCTCCCATGATCACTGTGACCTCTGACCACTGTGGTGAGAGGCCCTTTTCCATCAATCACAATCACATTTACCTGAAATTGGGATTTCCTTGGTGTGAAAACTATGATTATATTGATGCTTTCTGTCCATATAACATATATGCAAGCTCATGGGACCACTGGTTTAGAGAGGAAAGCGACAATCAAAGATGTGTTGTCCAATTCCTCATTTAACAATTGAGAAAACTGAGGCCAAGAGAGGTTAAATGACCTGTCCAAAATTAGATAGATAGTAACCAGAGGAGACAACATTTGAAACTAGATTTTATGATTATAAATCCAACATTGTTTGCATTGTGCTACCCTGTCTCCCACATGCTTATGTGGGATATGATATACATACAAAAAGTCATAAATGAGTGCTTTTTATAACATGGGGCCTACAGACTGCCATTCTCTGAAGATCTCCCTAGTGCACCTTAGGCTATGCCAGTAGAATCCCAACTTTAAGGAAAGCGCATGCTTCCAGGGTGAGATGTACATAGGTTAGGGGAGCTCCCTTGGAAAGTACTATTGTGGAATTCATTTCAAGGGAGAATGAGTTGAGATTCTCCACTTAACAACTAATATTGATATGGATGATGAACCTAACGATGGTTTTTCAATACCACAGATTAGAAAGTATCCCGGAGAGGAAAGGGGCAATGTAGGGGATGGCAGTAAACACAGAGAGAAAGCATTGTAATCAGGTGTTCTGGTTTGTGAGCCTTCTGAGAAAGACCTAATATGCATATATGTTTATGTGGAAGGCTGTATTTTTAATGGAAAATCACCTAACAGGGGCCTTGGGGGTGGGAGGCTGTAGTTCTTGACTTCAATGGTAGGGTTGGCCTAGCTGGCTTCTAAGGTCCTTTTCAAGTCTAGTATTCTATAATTCTTTTTTAAGCTTGAAAAGGGAGAATTAGGGTGAAAGTCATTGGACTCTCAGTAAACGATTGCTGTTTATTTTGTATTTGGCCAAAAGTTTTGCTATCAGCACGATAAAGGAATTCTACTTAGTGAATGTACACCCAGCATGCTGTGGGTTCCCTCACTGCCCCCTTTCCTTGCTTCCTTTCTTTCTTCCTTCCTTCCTTCCTTCCTTCCTTCCTTCCTTCCTTCCTTCCTCCCTTCCTTCCTCCCTAGCTTCCTTCTTTCATCCTTCCTCCCTCCTTTCCTTCCTACCTCAATAGTTGAGAGCTCAGCTGTACCTGGCAAACATTGAGGTGGGGGTATGAATAAATGTCCATTCTCCTGATACACTTTTCTTCTTCTTGACCCTTACCCCAAAGTACTTGGATATCTGTTAAGGCATGTATACATACACATATGCATACATACATATACACACATGTATATAGGTTTATATGTAAGTATATCATATTCATCTATCTATCTAAGGATATGCATGCATGTATGCATGCATGTATCTCCTTAGAAAGACGTTGGAAGATCCTTTCTTGACTGACCCAAGAGTGCACAAACTACTCGTTGTCCCACAGACAGTAATGCATTTATGACTGCTCTGGGCTTTCCTTCCTTCCTTCCTTTGAGGGACTAGGAAAGTCGATAAAGGAATTCAGAGAGAATAAAGGGCTGTGTGTGTGTGTGTGTGTGTGTGTGTGTGTGTGTGTGTGTGTGTGTATGTGTGTATGTGTTTCAGAAAAGTGTTGGTTCTTCCTAGCAAATTCTTTCATTTTGTTAAGTTAATTATTACGATTTGTACCTTATTTTAATTAGTGATACTTTCTCTCTTGATTAGAAAGAAGAGAGAGGTTTTTTTTATTCAATTGCTAAGCTGGGAGAGCTGGGGGAGCACTGGATATTCCTGAAGGTCAGATAGAGAAAAGAATTTTTAAAGACTGATGTATTGACACCCCATTATAAAAACAAAACAAAACAAAAAGCCTGACTGAGAGGGACATGGACCTCAATCACAGAACCACTGAATCTGACTTGTGGAGGGGTGCTTTAGTGTCCATCTAGTTCAAGCTATATATTTTTAAAAATCCCCATATATCCAAAAAGTGGTTATGCAACTTCTGCTTGAAGACCTCAAAGGAGGGAAAAATCTATCACTCTTGCAGTAATCAATTCCACTTTGAGACAGCTCTCAGCGGTAGGAAGTTTTTGGGTTTTTTTCCTGATAGCAAGCCAAAGTTTACCTCTTTTCACCTTCTACACTTTGCTCCCAGTTCTGCTCTGTGGGTCCAAACAGTACAAGCAGAATCCTTCTTCCTCATCACAGTCTTTCAAATATAAGATCTTCCAAAAGTCTTAATGGTTTTAAGTTATCAAAACTTTAGAAAAAAAAAAGCTATTGAAATTTAAGCACTAAGACTTTTTGAATACCAGGTGAAGACATCTAGCATGCCAGTTCTAAGGCTTCACTTCTCCATGCCAAACGTCCCTGGCTCCTTCAAACTTAGATGTGTATGCATTTCATCTGTAAAATGGGAGTAAACACAGGTGCAGTAACTATGAAGTTACTATGGGGATCTGTAAGATAACCTATATAAAACCCTAAAGCACTATATAAATATCAGTCATTATTGTTATTATTTCTATTGTCATTTTTGAAGGAGTTCAGATAAGGAGTCTCTGTCCTGCTATCATTCTCTTGGGTTTGCTGATCTGCAGACTATCACAGGGTAGATAAATCAATCAATCAAACAAACAAACAAACAAACTTCAGTTTGCAATGAAATGAAAACACTGAGATGTGAGCCCATCTTCTGTAGGCTCACCAAAAGCCTCTTTAGGACACCACCAATGGCCGAAGAGGCAATGGGGATAATGTCTACCTCAATCTGGTCCTGCCTGTTGTTGATTTCATCCTCTAGATCTCTGTTTTGGAAACTTTCCATTCTAGTTTGGTGATTATGAATATTTCATATGGTGACATATGTAAAAATGCTATTCTTAAATCTGGGGCACTTTTTTATGTCATATTCCTCTAGACTATATTTTCAACTTCACTGCTATGCCTCATAATAATATAGGGTAAATACTATTGTTCTAGATTCATTCATTCATAGATTATTCTAGATATTCTAGATTATTCATCATAGAGTCTCATAGTTAATTGAGAGTTCTCAAACTATGTCTGGATAGGAATTTTCCATATGATATCTTGAACAAGCAGGCTTAGATTGAATACTTTCAGTGCTGGGGAACCCATTACCTCTTGAACTATTCCATCCCATCCCACTTTCAAAATGGCTCAAGCTGATGTGAAATTTTTCATTATACTAAGCAGAAATCTGGTATTCCACTCACTGTATCTAGATAGATCTTCTTAGTACAAATACAAGATACATTTACTTGTTAGCAGGACAGCTCTTGGGGAAAGAAGGAAATAAGCATTTATTAAATGCCCCCTGTATTCCAGGCATGAGCAGCTAGGTGATACAGTGGATGGAGGTACTGGAGTCAGGAAGACCTGAGTTCAAATCCAGCCTCAGACATTTACTAGCTATGTGACTCAAGTCACTTAACCCTATTTGCCTCAGTTTCCTCATCTGTAAAATGAGCTGGAGAAGAAAAATGACAAATAATTCCAAATATCTTTATCAAGAAAATTTCACATGCAGTCATAGATTGTTGGACACTGCTGAAACAATTGAACAACAAATATGCCAGGCACTGGGCTAAGAGCTTTACAAATATTATCTTATTCAATAATCACCACAGCCCTGAAAGTTATTGTTGTCCTCATTTTATAGTTGAGAGAACTGAGTCAGTCAGAGGTTAATGACTTGCCCAGGGTCACACAGCTAGTAAGTGTCCAAGGCCAGATTTGAGTTCTCATCTTCCTTCTGCCTCTATGTGGTAGTAGTTGAGGTGTTCAAATCCTGGTTCCATACTTATTAACTAAATGACTCTGAGCAAGTTATGTAACCATTCTGAATTTCAGTTTCGCCTGCTATAGACTGGGATCAATAATATTAGTAATATCTATCTCACAAGGTTGTGGTGATCAGATATGTACTTTGTAAAAACAAATGCTATAAATAGTTCAGATATTTGGGTGAAAAATTTGAGTGAAGCCATTATGTTCCCCCTCATACCTTCTTGAGTCTAAACATTTCTACTTTCGTCAACATGTTCTTGTATCATAAGCTTTCAAATACCTTGAACTTATCTACCATATGCTCCAGATTATCATTGTTTACATTTAATGAAACTGTATTTGTCATTTGTCTTTCCCAGGAATTTAGAGAAGTGGGGGAGGGTGTTGTCATGAGGCCACGGAGGATTCTGCACCTGGTGTAAAAGCGGCCTTAGATCCAAAAGATTGCTCCCATATGTGTAGTGGAGATCTTGTGGCTGGGTTGGGTGAATAAACCGCTTTGTCTGTTCCCCCCAGCTCTTTCCCTCCCTTTCCTTTTCCCTGCCTGCCCCCTTCCGAATACCTTTGGCTTTGGTGGCTCTGTTTTCTTGTTTTTAACCCTACCCACTGACTCCTCGAGATGTGCTATTCTTTTCTCTCTTCTGTAAGACAGAAAAGAGGAATAAACGTTTGTATAGTGCTTACTACACTTCAGGACTGTGCTAAGTGCTTTACAAATATTATTTGTAGTATTACAAATATTCATTATGCTATATTTATGTTATTATAAGTATGACAAATGTTATTTCATTTGATCCTCACAACAACCCTGGGAGGTAATCTTCCCATTAATAAACCCATAAATATTCAAGATTTAGCAGGGAACTTACATTAAAAAATGAGATAATATTAATCTTTATATAGCACTTCCTATGTGCCAGGCACTATGTTAAATGCTTGACAATTCTTATCTCATTTAATCCTCACTACAACCCTGTGAGGTGGGTGCTATTGTTGTCCCCATTTTACAGATGAGGAAAGTGAGGCAGGCCGAGGTTACATGATGTGTCCAAGGTCACATAGCTACCAAGTGTCAGAGACTTGATTTGAACTCAGGTCTTCCAGAGTACAGGCCCAGTGCTCCATCAACTGCACCATCTAGCTGCCCCCAAACAATGTGCTAAAGAAATAGTAATAGCTCATTGTTTATGTAGTACTTAATGGATTAAAAATGCATTCACATGTCTTATCTCACTTGATATTATTATCATTGTTTTCAAAGTGAGGAAACTGAGGCATAGAGAGGTTAGAGGACTTGCCTGGGACCACAGAGATGTTAAGAGACAGATGAAGAATTAAGGAATAGCTTTCCTGCTCGCTTCTCATTCTCCTCCCTAAATTGCTTCTCTTACACAAACCACACAACGAAAACAAAATACTGGTTCTCTGAATTGATCTGGAGATAAAGCAAACAAGTTCACATTCCAGCCTTAGGTAGACTTGGCCAGGTGGTACCCCAGGTTTGGCTGAATCATCGGTTCGTGCCCTCACCTTCCTCTTACTACTAATCTATCCTGGGTCCCTCCGATCTTACAGTTTTATCTCAAGGGCTTTCCCCACACTCCTCTCCCTTCCTTTTTTGGGGCAAGATTGGGCTGAATGCATATGTTGGGAACTCCAACGGAAGAAACAACAATTACTTATCTGTTAAAGGTTGCCGTGGTTGCTTAAGCTCTGAAGGCAATAACATCAGGTGACCACTTTGGAGATTTACAACAAATTGGAATCATGGCCCCCTTATTCAGGCTATTTTTTTTTCTTCCCTGAAGGTTAAGAAATGGCTCTTTTGTAGTATTCAACTAAAAATTTTCTACCTAGCTAGATTTCTTGCCTGTCAAAAGCCTAGAGATAAAAGAGTTATTTAAATTCAATAGCAAAAAAATGGAAACACACCGATATATGTGCAAGATATACCAGGGGATACAGATGTGATCTTTGTCAGACCCTAGACGTCAAGTGCAGAAGACCAAGATACAGTCTAAGCTTTTCTCGATGATATGTGTAGATCAGGCTTCTATCCAGAAATATCCCCTGGGAACAACAAAATTTGGATTCTGTCTCTTAAGTTCCCCTAACCCACATGGATACAAAGACATTAAACATAAGACAAGGTAGTAAAAAATGAAGGAGTGAATTATATCTACCTCCTTTCAGTAAAGTGATAGTTATCTCTCCCTCCTCATCTCTCCCTCCTGGCTTCCCTGGCTTCTTACCAGTCTCAGCTAAAATCCCACCTTCAGCAAGAAGCCTTTTCCTCTTTCTTCTAATGCTATTTCCTTCCCTCTGAGATTATTTCCAATTTATCTTGTATATGTATATGTATGTGTATGTGTATACGTATGTATATGTATATATGTGTGTATGTATATATTTGTATGTATACATGTGTCCCTCTACCTATATCTATCTATCTATCTATCTATCTATCCATCTATCTATCTATCTATCTATCTATCTATCTATCTATCTATCTATCCATCTATCTGTCTATCCATCCATCCATCCATCCATCCATCCATCCATCCATCCATCCATCCATCCATCCATCTATCTATCTATCTATCTATCTATCTATCTGTCTGTCTGTCTGTCTGTCTGTCTGTCTGTCTGTCTGTCTATCTATCTACATCTTGATTGTAAACAGTTGTTCGCATGTTATCTCCCCACCCCCTCACCCCTGCATTAGAATATAAGTTCCTTGATGGCAGAAGCCATTTTTGTCTTTCTCTGTAGCACTAGAACTTAGCCCACTGCCTGGCACACAATAGATGCTTAATAAATGCTTATTGACTTTACTTGTTGACTTACAGTGGTCTCCGGATTCGTTGTTTCCCTCTTCCTCCCCTCTCTTAATTAAATCTCAGTCCCTGCAAACTCATACTCCAATACTTAATGATGTCCTAGCAATATCAGTAGAATTGAGGCTTAGTGAATGGGTAGCACTAGCATTTTGCCATTTGCCTGCTTCCCTTTGGAGTCTGCTCAATCCTTTGCTCCAGCATCTGCTCACCTGCCATCATACCTGAATACTCTCTCTCTTTCAAAGTCTCTCAGAATGTTGCTTGGTTCAGCCACACTCGGGCCAGAGATGAGAGTCATCAGTTCAAGAAGCTTCCAGCTCAGGGCAGCTGGGTGGTGCAGTGGGTAGAGCACCAGCTCTGAAGTCAGGAGGACCTGAGTTCAAATGTGGCCTCAGAGCAAATACTTGACACTAGCTGTGTGACCCTGGGCAAGTCACTTAACCCCAATTGCCTAAAACAAAACAAAAAAACAAAAAGAAGCTTCCAGTTTGTTGCTGGAACTTGGCTGGCTCCATGTTCCTCAAGGCCATGCTAACCAAAAATTACCATCATCTTCTTCCTGTTGCTGATGAGCCCCCAGCTTTTTTCCATCTCAACCCTGCTCTCCTCTTCAGTTCTCTCAACTGTAAAATGGGGGGTCACACTAGGACCCACCTCCTGGCATTGCTGTGAGGATCAAATGACATTTGTAAAGTGCTTAGCACAGAGCTTGGCACACAGTAGGTGCTATATAAATGCTTCTTCTCCTTCCCCTCCCCCTCAGCGCTCATGCCAGGGAGGGGAAGGAGCTGCACAGGGCCTGTCATTATAAGTCCTTGTAGCTCATGGTGGCTACAGAAAGATGAGTAATAGAAACTTGCTGCCTTCAAGAAGCTAGAAAATAACAAACAAGTCCCTTGAGGGTAGGGACCATATCATCTTTGCCTCCGTATCTCCTAGCAGAGTGCCTTGCATTTAGCAAATTCTTGATCAGTGGTTGTTGACATGGATAAAATAAACACAACAAATAATTCTAAAATAAGACAAGGATTGTGGTTGGCGAATTAGCTATGTATTTGTTAAAATTTCTTTATCCAGGAGAGCGAAAATGCTATAAAGATAATAAAAAGTGCTATAAATATTCAAAGGAGGGAAGAACCACATCTGGGGAAGGGGCTTAGGGAAAGGTTCATGGAAGAAATGGCATAAATGTAGTGGAGGGTAGGATTTGGTTCTATAAGGGACATTAGGAATAATCTGACCCAACCTCTCTTTTATTGAGAACCTCACAGGAGTTATATGACTTCACTTCTTCACTTCCCCCTTCCCCCGCAACAACAACAACAAAAAAAGGTCAGACAAGAAGTAGTAACACTTGGAATTGAACCAAGGCTCTCTGATTTCAAATCCAGTGATGGATGATGTAGGCCTCAGTTTTTTCCACTGTAAAATGGGAGGATTGGACTAGATGTCCTTTGAAATCCTTTCCAGATCAATACCCACGATCTTGCAATGGGATCTGAGGGAAGAGCATTTCTGGGGGAAGTGATGAGATGGCATGAGCAGAGGGTTGAGGAAAATGCCAAGTAGGGTCAGAGAATGGTACTCTGTTTGATTTGGCTCAGTGTAGTGAATGAATAGGGAGTTTGTGGAAGATAGCCAGTCAGTGAATATGTATTTGTTACATGCTTACTATGTACCAGGAACTGTGCTATGTGCTGAGGATACAAAGAAAAACAAAAATACAGTCCCTGTCTTTAAGGAGTATGTATTATAATGGGGGAGAGGGCATGACAACAACTTAGTACATGAAGATATATAGAGAGAAGATGAAGGCACTCAAAAACAGGAGGGCATTAACAACTATTGGGACCTAGAAAGGACTCTTCAAGATGGTAATATGTGAGTTGAGTCTCAAAGGAAGCCAAGAGGCAGAGCTGGGGAAGTGATAAGGTGGAAAAGATAGATTGGGGCCATATTGTGAAGAAAGCCAGGGGCATTAATGTTTAGACTTCAACTGGTGGGCAACGGGGAGCCATGAAAGGAGGGTGCCATAGCTTTCCCTGAACAGGGGAATGGGATGGTTTCCTTTGAGTAGGAGAGTGGGATAACTTCTCTTGAATAAGGGAGTAAGATAGCTTCTCTTCAGTAGGGAACTAGGATAATTTCCGTTGAGTATGGGAGTGAGATGTTTTCTCTTGAGCGGAGGAGTGGGATAGCTTCTTTCAAGGGTAAGCACATGTACCAGTTCCTGCAAGAAACCTTTCTGATCACCCTACATGTTGGTGCTTTTTTCTCTTCAAATTATTTTGCATTTTCATGTTGTACCCTTCAGTAGAATGTAAGTTCCTTAAAGGCAGCAACTATTAGTCATTTTTGTAACTATTTGTCCTGTATCTCTTGTATCTAGCATAGTTTCTTGCACTTAGGGATAAAATAGTGACTGTACTGGTGATTTCATTGATTGAGAGAATTCCCAGATGAGGAAACTTCCTCTACTGGGGGAGTTCTTAGTCTTTTTTTCTTTTTCTTTTTCTTTTTCTTTTTCTTTTTCTTTTTCTTTTTCTTTTTCTTTTTCTTTTTCTTTTCTTTTCTTTTCTCTTCTTTTCTTTTCTCTTCTTTTCTTTTTTCTTTTCTTTTTTTCTTTTCTTTTCTTTTCTTTTCTTTTCTTTTCTTTTCTTTTCTTTTCTTTTCTTTTCTTTTTCTTTCTTTTTGTTATCATGGATCCTTTTACCACTCTAGTAAAACCTATTGATCTCTTCTCTGCAAAATGTTTTTAAATGCATAAAATAATTATCTGATTATAAAGAAAACCAATTACATTGAAATAAAGTTAGCATAATATTTCTTTTTAAAAACAAGTTCACAGATTCCAGGTTAAGAACAAATATTATAAAAACAAAATTGACAGCACTTGGATACTGTACGACACTGGAGGGGAAAGAGTCAAAGATGAATGATAAAATCATAAAACTATTGACAGGAATAGGGAAGTCAGGAGAATAGTCCAACTTGAAGGGATGATTCCTTATCAGTAGGCTCCTTGGTAGCACTCTCAGAATAATGCCCATGAAGTTTACCTAACTCATAGCCTCACAGGGAGCTTCAAAGGAATAAGTCTGTCTAAGTGTCTATGCTTTTCAACCAGATATGTTGTCAAAGTTGAGGACTACGTTGAGCTTGGATCTCTTTTGGAACCACTCCATTCATGCTTCCTGTTCCACAGTATTCTCTCATCCTAGAGCTAAGAAGCCAGTATGACCAAGAAATGGCAGAGATTAAATTCAGAAGTCCTGCCTTACCTAGGTTGAGATGTTAATGAAACAATCAAAATACGTTTTTCTGCAGTACCTATGTTGATCCCCAGAGCTGGGCAAATTCACACTAACCTCACTCAGCCCTTAGATCAAGTGTTCTTACACTGGAGTCCATGACTTTTAAATATGTGTGTATAACACACACACACACACACACACACGTAAAACATATATAACATATATTAACTCTATTTCAATATAATTGGTTTCCTTTGTAATTTTCTGTATTTTATTTTATGCCTTCAAAAACAATATTCTGAAAAAAGGTCCATGGGCTTCATTCACCACACTGCCAAACTGGGCTATTATGCAAAAAAGAAAAGGATTAAAAACACTAATGAGAAATTTGGTTACTCAGGTAAACATGGAATTGGGGGATAAAAGACCCCTCACTCCTTAGGAATAATATCATAGGCAGGATTTAAACCCAGGTATTCTAAACTCTTAGGTTAGCACTCTATCTACTACACCATGCTACCCTATCCATTTAGCATTTTGACAGGACCTGAAGGGAGATAGTAGGATTACAAAGAGAATAAACAAACTACTCATTCAAAATGTTTGGGACATTAACAATAACATTTATGAAGCACACAAATTGTTTTTAATAGAGTGGTGCCTACGTTTTTTTTAAGGAAGAGAGAAAGGTCTGTGAAGAAAAAGGGTTTGATGATACTTGGGAGACAGAGGAAGGTTTAAGTATAGAAACTAGGGTCCAGGTGCAAGGATTTGTTTTAAGTAATAGGAGGAGGCAATTTCCATCTTTTGAGTCACAGGAGTGGCGAAACTGTGACCTCGAGGCCACAGGTTTCCTACCTGTGTAGACCTTGGGAGAGTACGTATTGAGCTAGAATCACTTAAAATCCATTATATTTCTTAGACCTGAATTCCTGACCCCATCCCATGGAGAAACTATCAGCTCTAGGACTTGGTGCACTAATAAGTGGCTGCTTAGGTTTAGACTCAGAGGAGACTGTAGACCATACCTACTATCTGTAGCAGAGAGCCATTGACTCCACCCAGCGCCTGCTACTGATGAGGGCCCTCCGGCAGAAACAAAAGTCAATATTGAGGGATTCTTAATAGTGGATGAATTCTTGGCACAGGGTATAACCCTTAATATTTTCATCATCTTTATTACTGGAGAAAGTCCCTGGAACACAAGAAGGAGGAAAAAAAAAAGAGAATCAGGTGGGATTACACCATAACTACATGAGTTGGTGATGGCAGATGGCGTGGGAGGTCAGGTGGAAGTTTAAAGTTTCTGTCCCAGCATATGCGTAGGTGGAATAGTTGAAAGATTAATTGGAGTCAGAAAATCTGGCTAGAAGTCTCACCTCTGCCTCTTGTGACCCAAGTGACCTCAGGCACGCCATTTCTCCTCTCTGGGTCCCAATTCCCTCATCCATAACAGAACAACTGGGCTATATAATTTAAACATCCCTTCTAGCACTAATATTCTGAAATCTGGGAATAGGATATGTTTTCTACTGCCCCAGTGCTTTTGTTGAGTCAGTCTACCCACCCACCCACCTATAAAATTTTATTCAACTTCTCTGTACAGTCTGTTCTTGGCACAGTAATGAGCAAGTCACACAGATTTGGTCCCTCTTCTGGTCACTGTGTAATAATAATTTACATGTATATAAATACATACATATGTGTATATAATTTTGTTCATTCTTCATTTGATAGGTTGTTTTAAAGTGGTCTAATCAACTGGTTGTTTTAGAACTGTATAGATGCAGATAAATCCTCTAGCTTTAATGCACATTTAGCCAAGCTAGTTTTCCTTTACAGTCACAAAGCATCTCTGACTCTTAGTTTCCTCATGTCGAAAATATTTGCATTGCCCCATCATAGTGCTATCACTGTACCCATAAAGTGATAGGTATAGATCATATTACTTATTAAACTATGTGAATTGTTTTATAGATCATATCATATATATGTAACATGTATATCATATTGTATGTAGCATGATATGTGGCAGTGGGGCATGGGGAGGACAGCTAGGACCACCAGGCTTGGAATCAGGAAAAGTCATCTTCATGAGTTTAAATTTGAACTCAGATACTAATAGTGTGACTCTAGGCAAGTCATTTAACTCCTATTTCCTTCAATTCCTCATCTGTAAAATGAGAACACACTAGAGAAGGAAAGGGCAAATCACTTCAGTATCTTTGCTAAGAAAACCCCACTGAACTACTGAAAATAATTGTATATAAATTGTGTTATATATCGAAATTGTATCATCTATATATGTATATATGCACATCTACCTATATCTTTATCTATTCCATAACTATATCTATTTCTGTATTGTACTTTATGGGTACAGTGACAGCAGTGTACAAATCAGCAGCACAAATATTTTGCATGTGAGGAAACTGAGACTCAGAGATCCATGAGATTATAAGGCTAAACTAGGCATGGACAAATATGCATTAAAGCTGGAGGATCTGTGTCTATACAATTCTAAAACAACTCCTCTTTGTTGTTATTTTTTAGTCATATTTGATTTTTCAGGGCCTCATATGGGTTTCTCTCGGCACAGATACTGGAGTGGTTTGCCATTTCCTTCTCCATCTTGTTTTACAGATGAAGAAACTGAGGCAAACAGGGTGAAATGACTTGCCCAGGGTCACAAAGCTCTTGACCATATGAGACCAGATTTAAGCTCAGGAAGATGTGTCTTCCTGACTTTAGGCTCAGTGCTCTAACCACTGAACCACTTAGCTGCCCCAAACAACCACTCTACTGGGCCACTTTAAAATAGACCATCAATTTAAGTAAGAAAAAATAATTAAGTTTTGGACCCATCCTGGCGCAACTAATAGCTTTTAAAATACTTCCCTTTAACATAAAGATAAGGAGTATTTTCTTCTTTTTTCTTTCTTTCTTTTTCTTTTCTTCCTTCCTCTCTTCCTTCCTTCCTTCCTTTCTTTCTTTCTTTCTTTCTTTCTTTCTTTCTTTCTTTCTTTCTTTCTTTCTTTCTTTCTTTCTTTCTTTCTTTCTTTCTTTCTTTCTTTCTTTCTTTTTCTTTCTTTCTTTCTTTCCATCCTTCTTTCTTTCTCTTTTTTCCCTTCACTTTGTCCACACAGGGTATCACACTCTCACCTGCCCGTGTTCTGCCCAAAGGGAATGTAAATTTTAATCTCTAAAACCATTTTTTAAAATCCCAATCAATGAATTAATTAATTAATATTTTTCTTTCTGAAAGATTGGCCTTTACTCCAAATAGTCTGGCTCTCATTGATTGGCCAACAATACGTTCCAGGTCAAGTCCTACTTAAGTCATTGATTGGGCCCTGATTGGCTCAGAATGAATGTAAATAGCAATTGTTTCTAAGACACCCGGAGTGTCTCCCCTCCCAGATCAGCTTTTTTTTTTTTTGACTAGGTAAAGAAGCCTCATTCTTTATTAAGCCGAAATCACTGAAGGGGCACTGCCTTGGTCAAACTGAGATCTGTTGAAGACAGTTTGAAAAGGCCGCAGTCTCCCACTGCATCCAGAGCCATCTCCAGTTATCCTGATCTGTATCTCATCACTGGACCCAGATGGCTCTGGAGGAGAAAGCGAGCCTGGTGACTTTGCACAGCCCTGCGTCTCTTAAATCCACTCGCTTGGGTGTTACCTCATCACCTTGCTGACTTCATGGGCCTTTTTGAGGACAAAGGGCAAACAACAGTAGGAAGTACTGAACCCACAATGGCTAAGCGAGCATTCTGAAATTGATATTCCTCAAATACAGGTTTGACCACGTCCCCTCCCTGCTCAAGTAATTCCAGAGGTTCCATTTCCTCTAAGATTCACAACCCTGACTCCTTTTCCAGGCTAATTATACATTATTCTCCTTCACATTACTTCACATCGCTGTCACATCCTCAGATAAAATATCCCATCTCCCATGTCCATCTTTTGCATAAATTAGATGCCCTATGCCTGGAATGTACTCTTTTCTCACATCTGCCTCACAAAATCCTTAGTTTCCTCAAAGACTCACTTCAAAGGCCATCCTCTGTATGGGACTTGTATTGATCCTTTCCAGTGGCTGGTGCTCTTCCTCTTAAAATTTCTTTGGATATATATTGTATATATTTTTTGGTGTTTACTTAGCTGTATTCATGAGGTTTCCCCTTGTAATTCAGAGGTAGAAGATGGAATCATGTAAAAGATGAGAGCTCCCCACTTGTGATTTGGCTTATTTGTAATAATGGTGGTTTCAGACATGACTTTTTATATATATATACTCTCTCTCCTGTGGGGACCCTCCTCTCCCCACCTCACCTCAGTATATGCTGCTAAGAAACAGTGCACCCTAACTCTTTAAACAAAATACAAAAACTCTAATCTTTTTCTCTCACTTCAGCTCTTATCGTTCCCTTAAGGGCAAAAGAAACTCTCCCTCTCCCAAGTTCTCCCTACTGCCATCATTAATAACATATTCATGACTAGTAGCTACTAACTTTTCTTTTTTTCTTTTTCCTTTTTTTCTAGTGTATATCAAGTTATTGGGAAAGCATCAGAATTGAAAGTCACAGTGAAGATAGCAAATGTATGAGCATTCTTCATTTTAGGGTTGGTAGCCCAGAAGGTGAAGTTGTACATTCCTCTCCTTCTCTCTTTCCCTCTCTAGGTTGGGGAGAAGTGATCATCCCTTGGTTCACCCGGTTATTATAGGTTTTGAGTTGTTCCCTTAGTAAGTAGAGGAAAGAAAAGTTGGCTCTTGGCAGTTCAAATCTCACCAGCATGCCATTTGCTCCTGTTTAATCTCTGGAGCTGATGGGACACAGGCCCAAGCCAAGACCTTTGCCCCTTAACCCAGAAAGAATTTGGGTCTTATTTGTCTGGCCCTGGAAAACTCCATCTTGGACTTTCCTTGAAATTTCCCACTTGATCAAGTAAATCTCTAGTGTTTGCCTGAGGCTATAATCCTATCAACTGGCCTTTCATTATCACCTATGACCAATATCCCAATTCTTTGTTACCATTAACCTAGTCCAGACCTCCATTATCTATTACCTCGGGATGGCCCCCAACTACTTCCCACCCTTGATCCTATCTCGACCACATTCCCAGGGTTTGACCCCCAGTCACCCAAGCCTACTGGCCAGTCTCATCAAGATCCTTCCTTAGACCCCATCTCCAGTCACCCCAAACTACTTGGCCACTCCTAGATCCCTCCCACAGTCTTTCTGTATATAAGATCCATCTTGGCTGTCATTAAGGTGCTCAGATTTAATCTAGCCTGAAAAGTGTCACAAATGTTCAGATTCCTTAAAAGTCTAGCTAATATGGCAAATCAAACCTTGTCTTTGGCTGAAAGAAAGCTTGGGTCAAATTCATTTGGGCAGGATCCATGTGTCAATATTTCAGGGTCCCAGCACCCCTAAACTCCTTTTTTTTTGGTTTTAGGCAATTGGGGTTAAGTGACTTGCCCAGAGTCACATAGCTAGTGTCAAGTGTTTGGTCTGAGGCCAGATTTGAACTCAGGTCCTCCTGACTTCAGGGCCAGTACTCTATCCACTGTGCCACCTAGCTGCCCCCACCCCTAAACTCCTAAACCTCAACATGGCCATCTCCCTTATCTCCATTCTCCAATATCCCCATCAGCAACCCATCAGCTCAGTCCTGGAGTTATAGGAATAACCGAGTAGGGAGGGAAGTCAAGAGTAGGGTCCATTTCTCTAACCCTTCAATCCCATTCCTCTATGTGGATTGCTGGGATATATTCTTTCTTCTTTTTCTCTTCCAGAGATTCAAACTCTTAAATTTAAAAATCACCATCTTCATGACTTGTAGGTAAAAGTCTGTACTATTTTTGTAGGTATAAATCCCATCCTTAACTGCTCTGGCAACATTTACTTACCAGGAAGCTGGGGGGGTTAAGAGTTACACTGCTTTAGAATGGCTGTAACCTAGAGTGTAGGGACTGTCTAATTTTTGTGTTTTTGTGTCCAGTATCTAGCACAATGTTTGTCACATAACAGGAGCTTAATAAATTCTTGCTGAATGAATGAATGAAGACTATTTGGGGAGCTAAAGTGACTGGCATGTTGTCGAGATTTGAAGGAGCCACAGTTTTTTTACTCATTAAGGGAGTAGCTCAAAGCTTTGAGAGTAGATTCTTCTACTACTTGTCTGCTATAAGGAGGAATGATGGTTCCCATCCTCCTTTCCTATCCTGCCCTCTCCTCCATCACTCTATGTGTTAGTTTTTCAAAGAAAAGTCTTGGTCAATTTAATTTTTCTATCACTAACATGTGAATTGAAATCCCCTGCACTAAAAAATGTTCCATGATTACATAAATACATGAAGACTTTAGGATACCAACTCCCTCTTCCAATTCGGAATTATGATTTATTAAATAAGTCCTAAGGAGGGGCCTGGGACACACAAGTGACCAGGTGATTTGCCCCTGGTCACATAACTAGTAAGTATTGAGGGTGGAATTTGAACCCAGGTTGCTCTGACTTCAAGACAAGTACTCTTTAAAAATCATGCTAGAAGTCTATAATAGTATTGATGTTTAAACAGAGTTTTAGGGTTTTCCAAGGGTTTTGTGTGCATTATCTCATTTGATTCTAAAAATAACCCTGTGAGATGGATGCTGTTAGTACTCTTATAATATGGATGAGACCCTTGGAGAGTTTTAGTGACCAGCCCTGAGCTATGCCCAGCTGGGATGGGCAGGAGGTAAGATCCAAATCCAGGTGTCTCCTGACTCTCCAACACTTTTGGGGGTGATGTTGGATAGAATACTGGACATCCAGTGAGGTAAGTATGGGTTCAGATCCCGTCTCATGGACAAAATCAATGAAGCATTCTGAGACACTATGTCATCTATAAAATTGTGATGATGATGCCTATCTCAGTACAGGTCCGGCACACCTACACCACATTGTCTCTATATTGTAGTCCATGACTAATCTGCCAAAATGTGAGGACTCCTTTCCTTCATTCACCTTTAGCACTGATGAGTAACTGACAGGCCTCAAACCTGTCAGTGAGTTAGGGGACCGTGTAACCAACCATGTGAATGCTTCCCTCAGCGGAATGGGAGGAGATGAGAACAGTTTGTTCCGATGGGCCACGTGGAGGCTGAAGCAGGCATTGTCGAGCACCTGGAGCTTAGTCAAACATCTTAAATGTCAAGGTCATCCACTGCGTCTGGAGCCATTACCAGTCATCTTGATTTTTGTCCTGCCACTGTTCTTTGATGACTCTGGAAGAGAGAGTGAGTCTGATGACTTTGTGTAACTCAGCTTCACTTAAATACAATTCATATGCAAGTCAAAACATCACCCTGTGATGTCACTGGTCATGGACCACCAGCACCAGTACCACCACCACTAACACCATCAACAACATTGATACCCAAATGAGTCATTGTTCTTTATTTACTTCAGATCTTTTTTTAAAATTTACTCTTTTTACTTTACTCCTTGTCACTCCATATTTATACAAAATATTGCAAAAAACTTAATATAACTTAAAGCTATTGAAGCTTGATCAGTTGAAATTAAAGCTTAAAGAGCTTAAAACTGCATTAAGACTTTGGAATTGCTCTGTATTTGGGGCTCTTTCAGATCAGGGACATTGCTCTTGCTCTATGTGTATGTTAGCACTTGGTGCAAGGTCTGGTAGTGAAAAGGATGTTTAACTTAGATTGCTGACCTTGGAATTGTCATTAATATGTGACCTTGGGCAAATCCTTTTACTTTCCTAAGTGTTTATTTCCTCATTTCTAAAATAAGGGGATTGGATTTGATGGTCTGTAAGGTCCTATCCAACTCTAGATCTAAAATCCTCTGATCCTGTAAGAACCTTATAAGTTAAAGGCTGAATGAATGTTATCCAGAGACATAGGAAGGAACAGAAAAGGGTCTAAGGTCAGGATTCTAAATAATGAGAAAACTCATCTGGTATGTGTTTCTGAGACCTGGGTATTTAGATATGCCAGGAGGTGGTGATTTGGCTACTTACTCACCTGGAAAGGATCTGGGGAAGATTTCCAGAGGAATGCAAACTTAAGAAATATTTCCTCGAGCATTTTGGAAGCACCTGCCATCCTTATCAGAAAGAGTAATGAATTCTTCTGCCAATAAGTCCCTTTTCCCCTAAGGCTCTAGAGGGAGTGGTAATGTGAGGTCTTACAATTCAATGGTAAAACATTCTTTAAGATTGGAAGGGGGTTGATGACAGCAGGTGTCACTGTGTTGGGTACATCCAGCTGGCTGGTGCCAGATCGTTTTGGCTGTCTCTTGTTTGGCAGGGTGGTTTGGGATAGAATCTTTCCTCTGGTCACTGCCCTCTCTTATCCTTTTTTTTTTATATAGAATACAGAATCCAATTGAAATTTATTGCATTAAAAGGAAATAGAATATTAGTCATCAAGTATGATAAATATAATTAGAAAATAGTTTTAAAATTTAATTTAAAATTAAAAATTAAATTAATTAAAATTAAAATTTCAAATTTCAAATAAAATGAAAGACATGCTGGCAAGCAATTATCTTATCCCTTTTTTTCTGGATATTTATTACAAAAAAAAGTTCAATTTTAAACATACAAGTAAAATAGCTTGCCCCAAAAGTCTTAATGCAGTTTTAATCTTTCATACATTGCCAAATACCCCCGTTAAATCCATGCGATTCCTTCCTCTGCTATTTCATGGTGTTTACATGAGGTGAAAAGTTAGTAGCACAACCACAATAATCCAGAGATCCCAGTTAGGAAAATTCCTAAAATTCAAACAGAACTTTGTCTCATTGCCCTAATTCAATTTTGTTGTTGTAGTTTCTCTCTAGCTAACTCTTGGCTTCTTTACATTTAAGACAAAAATCGGAAAGACACACAGGTAACAGAAGTACACAAATGGGTTAAAATGTTGGTTACTTGGTGGGCACAGGGAAAATAAATTGGGGGATGAAAGACCTTTTATTAGGTCTTTGCTCAGTCTAATTTCTAATTTACAATCATAGATTTTGAACTGAAAGTGCCCTTAGGAACCATCTCACCCAACAGCCTCCTCTCTATATTACAGATGAGGAAACTGAGACCTAGAGAGATTAAATGATTTACTTAAAAGTCACACAGGTAAGAAACCACAGAGCTATTCCCACTATACCAGATGTACCCTATATACCTTGTTGTCTAGCTCTTCCCAGAAGACGAGTCCTGGTGACTCTTTCTCATTGGTCACTAGGGGGTACTGTGGTTCCACAGAAATTAATCATCCTCAGGCAGGAGCTGGTGATAAGGTATGAATGGAGAAAGGGAAAATGCAAAACCTTTAAAAATGGGATTGTTTACAGAATTCATCACTTCCATATTGTTCCCTTCTTTCCTAAAGGCTTACCCTATGCTGCATCTATATATTGAAAGAAAAGGCAGGGTTGTTGTTTTCCCTTCCCAAGTAGACAGGACATTACAGAAACAGTAATTATCACCAGACCTGTGAAGCTACTGGAGGTCAGGGAGGGAGGAGGGGAGAAACCCACAACCACAAGGAGACTGCCTGACCCATGAATTCTCACCTAATTTATAAAAGGCTCTATAGAGTATAGGAAAGAAGAGGAGAGGAAATGAGCCTAGCCTGGTCAGAGAATACTTTGAATCTGAAGGAGTCAGTGAGAAAAGAGACATAACAGGTTCACTCCATCTATTAGGAACTTGAGCCCCATATCATTTTAACTCTCAGCCTAGAGGACCAGAGTTGGGGGCGGGGAGGAGGGTCCCATTTGCGCAGCCCTGCTACAGCACAAGGTTCTTGTTCTGTGGGGCCATTTGTCTCTTAGGAGCAGGCAAGCTGAGAGCACAGGTGGAAGGTCTGTCTTCTGGCTACCTTGATAGTTATAACATCAGACTCCTTCCTAGAGTCTGTGTCCCAGATTTCTTCTTCATCTCTCAGAGGCCCCCCAGATGCTACAGTAACTTAGAGCCTGTTACACTTGGGCTCAGACATAGGAAAGGCCACAGTGAGACTGAGATGTCATCTCCATCTCAGGATACTTAGGTTTGTTCTGGTCCTGTCAGGTACTAGGGCAGGATCTCTAAATGCTGTTTTATGTTTACATTAAAATATTTTGAAGCAGAAGAGCTACTGCTAATCTAATCATAGCTAAAGGGCACAAAGTCTGTCAACTGAACTTCAGCATACTCTCCTGAGTATTTCTCTGCCAGTTGCAAGGCTGGAACACTCCAAATTCATTTGATTCTTAAAACAAATCTGTGATTTATTTTTATAATAGATGCTATTTTTTTATTCCGGGGTCTTTCCCAGGGTCACACAGCTAGTAAATGACTGAAGCAGGATTCACATTCAGGTGTGTCTTATTCCAAGTCTAACACTCTAGCCAGCTTTTTCTCTGTATGCCACACTAATCATGCTCTCTTCTTCAGTTTCTGAGAGACCAGCCAATGACTTAAGGGGATCCAGGCAGCTACGTGGTACAGTGGGTAGAGTGCTTGGCCCAGAGTCAGGAAGATTCAAATTGCTGAGTTCAAATCTGGCCTTACTAGATGTGTGACTCTGGGCAAGTCACTTAACCCTAAATGCCTTAGTTTTCTCATCTGTAAAATGAGCTGGAGAAGGAAATGGCAAACCACTCCAGCATCTTTACCAAGAAAACTCCAAATGGCATTGCAAAGAGTTGGATATGATTGAAAAATGACTGAATGACCACAAGGAGCCAAGACTAGGTTCTTCAATATATGCTCTAAACACAAATGAACACATTTATTGTATAACCTGTATTTACTCCCCTCCCCACATAAAGAGATACTTTGAAGATGTATGGGGTAGTGGATAGCATGGTACTAACATATCATTTTTTGTGTGTAATTTAATTATGTGAATGTATTTGTGTTGCATTTACAAAGCAGGACAGCAATAGGACAGAAGTATTCATTTGCTTATCTGTGTACATGATTTGCCCCCTAACAGAATGTGTTGAAATCTGTTTGAGTTCTGCCTTTGTATCCCTGGTGTCTAGTATAGTGCTTTATATTCAGTAAGCACTCAATGCACACTCTCTGAGTTGTATTAAAAACACTATAGTCATTTTAAAAAATAAAGTGAAAATTAAAATACTTAAGACCCTTGATTAAATTTGTTGCTTATCCCTGGAATGGGGATGGGAGAGAGGAGTGGGGGAGAAATAGTAACCTATGCCCTATTTGTTGAATACAGAAACTAGCAAAAAAGGAGTAGAAAGATACTTAAGATAATAGGACCATAAATCTGGAATGGACCTCAGAGGCCTTCTACAACATGCATTTGTTATTTTGAGAAGGGGCCCATAGGCTTCACTAGACCATCAAAGGGGTTAAGATTCCCCTAGCCCAGATGATGATTAAACACCACCCTGCCCATACATGTAGGTAGCACTGAGTCATTCTTTTAGAGGACTCAATTTTCTCCTAGAGGAGCTTCTGAATGAGGAAGTGGAATCGGCATAGGCAAGTTATGAACCACTTGTACCAAGGAGGGCTCCAAACTGAGAGACACCTCAGTTCCGTTCTTAGGATGGCCGTGAATGCCAGGCTCCTCTGTTCTGTCTCCATTTGTCTGCTAGGAACTGGGGAGGGCCAGATACACATGCAAATGCTGTCCTGTGCTTGCCAGCCTACCCCCTCCCAAGCTTTTTCTTATGATAGCGATAGCATCTTCCAGGTCAGGTTTTGACTCATGTTTTCATTCTTTTTCCCTCACAGGCCTCTTGGATGCTGGAGTCATCCTGACTCCAACACTTCTAATTATAGAGAAAGGGCAGAATGCGGTGTTTAGATGTAATCCAATTAAAGGACACTCCTATGTTTTTTGGTACTGCCAGTTCCTGGGGGAAGAGCTTAAATTTTTGATTGACTTGCAGAATGATCAAAAGGTAGATGATTCAGGGATGCCCAAGTCTCGATTTTCAGCTCTACCTGAGGAAAGCTTAATCTTCAGAATAGAAATCCAGCCTAAGGAGCTCATGGACTCAGCTGTGTATTTCTGCGCCAGCAGTGTATCCACAGGGAAGTAGAAACACCTCCTCTCTGAGCTAAAACCTCCCATGGTTCCACATGGGAAACATCAGGGGTGGGAAATGAAGGCTGAGGTTAATTCAGGCACTGGGTGCAGAGACCAACCTCAAGCTGTGTGGTACCTGGGCAGGGTAAGAGGGGGTAGAGGCCTCACAGGTAAGCACACTGTCATACTTAATTGTATCTTTTTGGTTTGGACCCATGATTTTGTTGGTATAGGGAACTTCCAGTAATGAAGCTCCCTCCACCAATGCAGACTGTTTATTTTTCTGCAATAAAGAGATGTACAGGGGCACTGAGAGTTGTCATATGAGTTGTACAGGATCACACATCCAACACGTAACAGAGGTGGGATTTGAACCCAGGTTCACCTGACTCCCAGCCAGTTTCTGTCCAGAACTCCATGTTTTTTCAAAGTATTTTTTTATATGGAGTTAAATATGAGTTGTACAATAAATATGTAGTTTTTTTGTATATATATCTGGATCTTTTATGGAACTTTCTATGATCTTCTAAGTCACCAATTGAGGGAGAGAGGCTGGTCAGTGTGACATCTGGGGAAAAGACTCTAGGTGGAGGGTGGGGCTTGGAGTCAGGCAACCTCATTTCAAATCCTGCCTCAGACATTTACTAGCTGTGTGACCCTGGGCAAATAAATCATTTACCCCCTCTAGGCCTCATTGTGCTCCTCTGTAAAGTGGGAGTAAGGATAGCCTTACCTCACAGAATCATTGTAAGATTAAATGAATTAATATGTAAATTAATGTACAAAGAATTGTAGATTTTGAGCTGGAAGGGAAATTAAAGGTCATATAACCCAACCTCTTCACTCCATTGATGAAACAAAAATAAAACTTATGCCCAGGGAGAACCGACTTACCCAAGATCACCCAAGTAAATTTGTATGGTAGTCATTTCATTTCAAATCTACCACTCTTTCCACTGGACCACCCTGTCCCTGAAAGTCCTATCACTACATTATACAGATGAGAAAACAAAGACACAGAGATGTGTCTAGAGTCACAGCAGGTAATAAATAGTAGAACGGAAGTCAAATCTGATTCCAAATCCAGTTCTTTTTCCACTATTTGCATGTTGAGTCACATTTTTTCCTCCATGCTTTGTGCTCAGTTTCAGTCTCAATATTAAAACATATAATGCAGAGGCAAATGGAATTATAAACCCACTATGCTCTGCTCTAGTCAGATTGCATCTAGAGTATTGTTTCAGGTTCTGGGCCTCACATTTAAGGAGGAAAATCGACAAGTTGGGGCACATCCAAATGCAGATGGCATGCCATGCCATAGACAAGACTGATATTTAGCGTGAAGAAGAGGCTTAGGGAGTGAGCAAGAGCTGTCTTCAAAGATGTGAATGATTATCGTGCAGAAGAGAGATCAAATTTGTTTGCTTGGCCCTAGAGAACAGAAACAATAAGGAAAAGCTAGAAAGATGCAAATTTTGGCTCACTATAACTGAAAAAAGCCTTAATAATAACAGCGAGCATTTATATAATGCTCTAAGGTTTTCAAAGCACTTCACAAATATCTCATTTGAACCTCACAACAACTTTGGGCGGTAGGGCTAATTATTTCCTCACTTTCTAGATGAGGAAACTGAGACAGAGGATAGATGACTTGACCAGGGTCATAAAATTAGTACATGTCTGAAGTGGAACACAAGTGTCTTTACAATGGCTGGAAATAGTGACATCACATATTGACACCAAATAGGGGTGGGTACCTCTCCCACCAAGAACCCCAGGTTGACTCTTACCCTCCCATACCTTAGAGATCAAAGCCTAGGGATGGTGAGACATCTTATTCCTATCCCAGTCATGAGCACCAATTTCCACTGCTGCATGGCCATTTTTCTCCTGGGGATAGGTGAGTCCTGGGCATTAGGAAAGAATTTGTCAGGCTAGATTCTGAATTCTTCTGCAGTGGTGGCAGGTAGCATCAAACTCATTCCCAAGTTCTGTCTCCCATCTTCTCTCTTCTTCCTTTCCAGGTTCTATGGATGCTGGAGTCACCCAGATCCCAAAACTCTTAGTCAAAGAGAAAGGACAGAAGGCTACCCTGAGATGTAAACAGAATTTGAATCATGACTATATGTACTGGTATCGGCAGGATGACAAAGGATTCCAGGCCATGTTTTCTTGGAATAATAATGAGCTCTTTGAGAACTTTACTAACTCCAATCATTTCAGACCTAAACGTCTGGACAAGGCCCAACTGAACCTTCAAATCGAAACTCTGCAGCCCGTGGACACAGCTGTCTACTTCTGTGCCAGCAGTTATAGCACAGTGCTCCAAAGTCACGCTTTCTCTGTGCACAAACTTCCCCCAGCCACACCACAGGCAGAGCAGGAGGTGAGAGGGGCCAACAGTCATTCCTTGTGAGTCAGAACCCCGAGATGGGGGTGGGATGGGGAAAGGAGGTCATCTCAGGTGGATCATTGTCATTCTCAGCTTTTCACAAGCTCATGAACCCACTTTTATCAGATCTCCCAGGAAGTAATTAGGTGCTATGGAAAGCAGTCTAGACAAGGCCACAAGGGATTGATTTATAAGGTCTGCTGTTAGTTTGTTCTCTAACCATGGGAATTACAACGGCTGATGTGAATGGGATCCTGTAGCAACAAGATCACTGGTTTCTGGACAAGAGGACCTGTGTTTTGAGTCTTGGCTCGATGTACTTGTGTGGCCTTGGGAAAATCACTTCTCTCTCAGCTTCCACATCTGTAAAATAGGGAAGGTTGACTAGATGAACTTGAAAGATCCTCTTACTCTGCATAGATAACGGTGGATACCTAATTAAAAACAAACAAAACTTTTCCTTTATTCTGATCTCCTTTCAAGTTTGTATTTTAAATCTCTTTTCCTACTTACTCTTCAACTTTTAGAAACTAGTCACCTCAGTTTCCTCATCATAAAATGAATTGGAGAAGGAAATGGCAAGCAACTCTAGCATCTTTGCCAAGAAAATCCCAAATGGGGTCACAAAGAGTGGGATGTGACTGAAAGGACTGAACATCAACAACCATATTCCCTGCACCTACTTCCTACTTCCTTACAATCTACTCAGTCCATGAACCACTGCAACCTGGCTTCCAACCAGGTGTGTGCTGAGTAGGAAAACATGATTTATTATATTGTTTGGGAAAAATTACATTGTCTAAATCCAACTGCATGCAATTAAAGGTTGTCCACACCCAGAATGTCTCTTGACTCCAGTAACTCTCTAGGGATACTGGAGATGGCTACAGGGCATTCTGGGTTCCCCCAAGTTCTGGATCCAACCAAATCATTCCTCTTTTGGCAAACCCAGGACTTGCGATGATGCATCCAAGCTTGTGTTTTGGTCACATTACCCTTTTGGGAAAATTGCTTTATTGTGTATATGTGGATCATGTTTGGATACCCTTGTCTAAATCATATATAATGTAAACCTTCCACAGCTTGGATGAGAGGAACCCCCCCCCCCTTCTGGCTTGTTCTCCTCTAACAAAAGACCTAATAAGGTTTTTTTTTCCCTAAAACTCTCAGATTTTGAAGTATGTTCTAGCAAACAACGACTGGTAAATGTTTAATAATTAACTCCCTGGGGAGAAAAGTATGCACCTACACACTTATCAATTTAATCTTCATTGTTAACATTTTCTCCATCACTTGCTCAAATCTAGACTGCCAATAAAACCATAAATCCAGTCTGAGCTGCAGTGTTCACCAAATTCTAAGGTTTAAAGGCTCACACTAAAAATTTAACAGTAAGTTTTTTCTAGCTGTCCAGCCAGCTCCAGCACACTTCTGCTTCTGACCCAACAATTTTCTGGAAAGCTCATTCTTCAAGATAACCAGTGACATCAAATCTCCATCTCTTCTACTTTGACCTTTTTATAACATTTGACAAGGATATTGAATTCTCCAACTGCTACCCTCCTTTGACTGTGGTGACACCATAGTCTTCTGATCCACCTTCATCTGAATGTTTTCTTCTCGATGTCCTTCATGATAGCTCAAATCTCTTTCTTTTTCTCTCTTCACCTTGTTCCTTAGTGATTCCAAACACTCTGAAGTCTCTGATTGGGTCAAGACTACAGGTGGGTAAACTCTAAGGGTCCTTAGACACCTTTATGAAGGTGACTATAAATCTCTATCTCCACTCCATCTTGCCCCTAAGCTCCAGTGCTGCATTGCCAATAGCCTGCTAGGCATCTCCATCTGAATGTGTTACTCTGATACAGAAGTTGTTGGTAGAGGCAAAGACTGTCCTAAGATTTCTTGGAATCCTCTGGACTTCCTTTCCCATAGAAGGCTGTGAGGGAACCTTCAGCTTGGTGATGTTGTCCAGCTCAGACTGACTATGTATGAGTATTTCCAGTATAGATGATTTGAAAGAGAATATGAGAACTTCCACAGGGCTGGAGGGATATGGGATGTTGACAGCCATATTGTCACAGGGAAAAATGTAGGTGATGCAAACTTGGCCCAGATGACCGGAAGCTCTGGCTCTCAGAGGTCAATGGTTGTTAGCTGCTCCTCCAAGATTGAAAAAAAAAAGTGATTAAGCAGAGTTTGCTACAGACATTCGTCTCTAATATCCTTCAATGAGTTATCAGTGTTCTTTTCCAACTAAAGTAGTTAGATGGCACAGTAGATAGAGCACCTGAACTGGAGTCAGGAAGACCTAAGTTCAAATCCCATCTCAGACACCTACTGGCTATGTGATCTTGGGCAAGTCACTTAACTTCTCTCTCCCTCAGTTTCCTAAAGTGTAAAATGGGTATTATACTAGCACCTACTTACCAGGGTTGTGGTGAGGATCAAATAGGATAATATGGGGCTTAGCACAGAGCCTGGTATGTACTAGGCACTTAATAAATACCTGTTCTTTCTCCCCCTTTCCCCTGTTTGAAAAATCCAATCCAATAAACATTTATTAAGCATCTATGCGATGCCAAGCACTTTGCTAAGTGCTGGGATACAAGAAAGACAGTCCCTGCCCTCAAAGAGCTTATAATCTAAAGGGGAAGACAACACAAAAAAGGAATCAGGAAAGCTGAGGAGGGGGCAATAGGACACAAGAGGGGACATTTTGTACTGTACAATTTAAATCAGGCAGAGCAGCAGATGCAAAGTGGAGTGATATGGGAGTCCAGTATTTGCCCTCTATAAAGGAAGGCACTGGGAGGAGTTTGGTACTCTGCCCTCTGGACCTCCAAACAGAGAGGAAACTGAGGGAGGTGGAGTCAATGAAGGCTTGAGTTAGCAGCATGGAGGTGAGATTAGAAGTGATGAGCTTATTCTGGGAGGGTCATCTTGTTTCAGGCAAGATAGCAGATGCAAAGTTCAGTAGGAAAAGGTGGTTCTTGAGATGAATCTTAAAGGACATCTGGGGATTACATGAACAGAGGTGAAGAAAGGATGTGTAGAAGGGAGTAGTGGGTAATAAAGGTGGAAAGGTAGGATGGGACCAGGATTTAAAAGACAAAATAGAGAATTTATATTTGTCCCTGGAAGTAATAGAGAACAATTAGAGGTATTGTGTGTGTGTGTGTGTGTGTGTGTGTGTGTGTGTGTGTGTGTGTGTGTGTTGGGGGAGATGGATACAGAAACATGCTTCGGAAAATCATTTTGGTGGTGGTATGGAGGACAGATTGGAGAGGGAAGAAACGTGAGACAGGGAAACAAATTAGGTTATTGTAGTCATGCAGCAATGTGTGAGGACTGAAGTAGTGTGAAGAGAGAGAACAGTACAGAGATGGGAGAGTTTTAAGTAGAAATGATGAGATCTGATAATTCATCAGATATGCGGGGTGAGCCAGAGAGAAGAGTTTAAGGGTAACTTGAAGATTGCAATGCTGAGTGACCAGGACAGTGATATCTTGGAAGTAAGGACATTTAGAAGAAGTGTTGGGTTGGAGGGGGGTGCAGGGGTGGTAGAGGGAGAGAGAATGATAGCTGTTTTAGAAATGTTCAGTTTGAGATGCCTTTGGGACATCTAGTTAGAAATGATGAACAGACTATCGTTGGTGCAAGATGCTCAGGAGAGAGCCTAAGAAAGGCCATTAGATTTGATCATTGAAAGGTCACTGATAACTTTGGGAAGAACAGTTTCAGCTGAATGGTGAGACTGGAATCCAGACAGCAGAGAGTTTAGAAAAGAATAAGAGGAGAGAATGTAAAGGCAAAGAGTATGTTGTTGTTCAGTATCCAACTGTCCATGACCCGATTTGGGATTTTCTTGGCAAAATTACTGGAATGATTTGCTGTTTTCTCCTCCAGCTCATTTTACAGATGAGGAAAATGAGGGAAGCAGGGTTAAGTGACTTGCCCAGGGTCACATAACTAGTAAATGTCTGAGGCCAAATTTGAACTCATGATAGTTAGTCTTCCTGTTTCCAAGCCCAGTGCTCTATTCACTGCACTACCTAGCTGCCCCATTCCATGGAGATGGAAACAGGCAATTTTGCTTCTATTTATGAGAAGCCCATCCTTGGGTGGTTAACATCCTGGATATTGTATCCTCTTTTGTAAGGTGATCCTGGATCATGGAAGTACAAGTAAAGACAAACTTCAGGGAAGTAGGAGGACTTAAATTTACTCTTGTGGCTTTAAGGCCTAGATAACAGTAGGACCAGAGGGAAGAATTGATCGAATATCAATTCAAAAACAAACAAATTGGAGTCAGAAGACTGACTTCAAATCCCACATTGCCGTTTTCTATCTGTGTGACTTAAGGCAAGTCACTTGACCCCACTGGTCATCAGTTTTTCTATCTGTAAAATGAGGAAGTTGATCTCTAAGGGTCCTTTCAGCTATATAGCTCTAATTCTATGATCCATGATTCTTTAATTTCCCTCCTAATTCCATGCATACCTTGCAGCCCAGCTCCCACTGAAGACTCAGTCCTAATGGCACTGCACACTAGGAGGAACTGTTGTTCCACTGAAATCCAGGAGGCCGCAGGAAGGAGGGGGTAGGTACTAGGTCTGGGTGGGGGAGGGGGTCAAAAGGAAATTTAAAGACAGAGTTATCATTGCATGCACAACTGCTGTTGAGTGAGTTCTCAGAAGGAGCCCTTGCTTTCTAGAAATCAGCTTTGAACTGCAGCTGTGCATTTGTTGAGAGAGGAGCTGATGGTAGCAGGTCTTTGTTTCTAGGTGTCAATTATAGAGAGAGGGAAGGAGTATCTCAGTCAAATCATGGGCTATTAGAACTCACTTACGCTACAATCCTTACTCCTCTAGGGAAAGCTATTTGGAGAAAGGATAAGTGAAGGAGCAGCTAAATTGAGAGCATACCAAAGAATTCCCTAGTCATAGTGGAGCCAGAAGGAGTAGTGAGACCACCATTCCTTCAGAATTCTCACAGTACTGGGTCTCTAAGCCTAGGAGATAAGAATGCTGAGCTAAGAGTTGATCCATTCCTACCCTGACTCTGCTAGGGACACCAGTTTCTTCTATTTTGGGGCTGGGAGGCTAAAGGGGGAACTTTTGTCTCTTTGGAGAAGGTGAGCCCTGGTCACACATCAGAGACAACTATCACGGTTTTGTTAGAAATTACCTGTAGAGAAAGGTTCTTAAAATTATGGGGCTATAGACCTCATGGGCAATCTGGTGAAGCCTATGGATCCCTTCTCTGTTTTTTTTTAAATGCATAAAATTTTTAAAATCTCATGTAGGATTACAAAAGAAATGAATTAAGTTGAAATAAAGTATCAAAAAAATTTTTTTTTTAAAGTCATGCATCCCAGGTGAAGAATCCTGCTAGATGTTTCCCTCGTGGCTCCAATATAAGGTTTCTTCTTGGTCACTGTTTCCCAACTTCTTTTCCTGCCACCCCACCCAAAATGCCAAAGCTACTCAGAAACTAAGTTACTTAGTCTCAAGGACAGGACAGGCAGTGACACTGGAATGTGACCATATCTTTGGACACTTTAGTGTATTCTGATGTGTAGGAGGCAGTGCACAACATGCAAAGGAAGAAGAGAAGGAAGAAAGAGGGGAGGAGAAGGCAAAGGAGTAGTTGAATGTGTGCCATGTCAGAATATTCTCTGAGTAGGTATGATGTTGCTGGTATACTCTACCTGTCCTAGTCAGGATTCTCAGAGAACTAGCCCTCTGAGCCTGGAAGGTCATTTAGAACTGGAAGATCCTTTAGAGGTCACCTAGTCTAATATCTTCATTTTACAGATGAGGAAATCAAGTCCAAGAGAGTTTGAGTGACTTGTCCAAAGGCACACAGGGAGTTGGTGGTGGAGCTGGGTTTTGAACCCTCTGATTCCTAATCCAATGCTCTTTCCACTGCTCCACACTGCCTCGCCTAAGTCCTGAGTGGGAAGATGACTTTATCCTGCCCTGAAACTCCATTTGGGTACTAGATTTTTCTTCTGCAACATATTTTACTTCTTAAAAGTAAGTTCTTCAGAAAAACCTGGAAAGACTTACATGACCTGATGCTGAGTGAAATGAATAGAACCAGGAGACCACTGTACACAGTAACAGCAAGATTGTGTGTTGACTAACTTTGACAAACATCTCTTCTTAGCAATGCAAAATCTAAGACAATTCCAAAAGCCTCATGATAGAAAATGCTGCCCACATCCAGAAAAGAGCTATGAAGTCTGATTGCAGATCAAAGCATGTTATTTGCTTCTCTCTCTCTCTCTCGCTTTTGTTTCTTTTTTCTTGTGGTTTCTCCTTTGGTTCTAATTCTTCTTTACAACATGACTAATTTGAAAATAGGTTTAATATAAATGTATATGTTGAGCCTATATCAATTTACATGCCATGTTGTGGTGGGGGGAGGGGAGAGATAGGGAGAAAATTTGGAAACCAAATCTTATGGAAGTGATTGTTGAAAACTGAAAATAAATAAATACATTTATTTATTTAAAAAAAGGGTAAGTCTTTGACCCTCATGAGGTATTGTTATGTATTGCTATCTCAATCCCGACTTCCAAAATCCACCTCCAGACGTTCTCCTTTCATAAAGAAGTACACAATATTAGTCCCTCCTTTCCCTCCTCCCCAGGATCTATCTCTCAGCATTCTTCTTCTTCTTCCACGGATCCAACAGATGCCAAGCCATCCAAACTCCAAGGCACTTGGTCTCAAAAACAGGACAGTCAGTGATGCTGCAGTAGTATGACCCGATTTCTGGACACTAATTGCACGCTGGTACTGTTAGACACAGGGACGAAGTCTTTTCTTCTACAACAAAGAATTTAGAGAAAAGGGACAGATCTCTGATTAATTCAGTGCTAAAGAGCAAGACAAATTATGCTTTGACCTCTCCCTCAGTGATTTAGAGCAAGGGGACTTAGCCCAGTATTTCTGGGGTAGCAGCCTTGACACAGTGCTACAGACTCATCTCGCCTTTGTGCACAAACTTGTCTGGTCCCAGCCTGGGAAGTAACATTTGAGGAGACTGGAAGCTGACACAGTTTCAGCTCAGCCCCAAGGACCCTTAGAGTGTGCCCACCTGTAGTCCTGATACAGGATCCACCTCAGGAAGGCCATTTTGGATTACCTAGGACCTCCACAGAAGTGCCTAGGCCCATTAGGTGCTGTCATATCTGTACCATCATAACCAACATAATTGGGCTATACTGGAGAAGAGACACTTTGTTCCCATATTGGCAGAAGCAAGAAAACACTGTCTATGTTTATAGTTGTTGTTTAGTCATTTTTCAGTCATCTGACTCTTTGTGAACCCTTTTTAGAGGACTTCTTGGCAAAGACACTGGAGTGGTTTGCCATTTCTTTCTCCAACTCATTCTACAGATGAAGAAACTGATGCAAACTGGGTTAAGTGACTTGTCCAGGGTCACACAGCTAGTGAGTATCTGAGGCTAGATTTGAACTCAGGTCTTCCTCCTAACTCCATGCCTCGCTCTCTATCTACTATGCCACCTAGCTGCCCCCTCTATCATTAAATAAATGTAAAATATAAATAAATATAATTTAAATGTAATATAATATAATAATCTAATGTAAATGTAAAATACAAAATTAAAGTAAGTCATTATTTGGTTGTTATTTGGACAGAGGTAAGGGGAGATAGAAATTGTTGCTTTAGCTAGATACTTTTTGTCTGGTCCTAAAGGGAATTTGCCAAGATAATTTGAAGTTCTGCCTGTGACTTTTAAGGATTGCTTTCTAGGAACTCCAGGAGAATATGATTAAGTCAATGAAAGCGTTTATACAACCTCCTTTCTTTCATCTCCTTAATGTGATTGCTGCATCCTTTCACGTGTTGCTGTGGAGCAACGTGATTCCTGGTGATTGCCCTAATGGCCACTAGGAGGCACTGTGGGTTCATGGAAATTCCAGGTGCCCTGGCACTGGCAGTTAAATCAAGTTTGGGTAAATTGATGTGAAGGAAAGCAGGATGCCTTAGAATACAGGTTTTTTCACTGCATCCATTACTGATCTTCAGCTGGTTCTGTGGAGACTTGAGTCCTGGCAACCGGTCTTTCACCACAGCTGTGCGCCAATGGAAGGGAGCTTGTGGTGGGCCTGCCCTTGTTTCCAGATGGCAAACATAGGCGAAGGAAGAAATTATCTCAGATAATATGGGTTAAGTTATTTAAGGTAGGACTAAATTTTAGAATTCAAAGAAAGACCACATAGTTAGTCTCCTGCTTCTAACCAAGTAAGATTTAAACCACTGTAAATAGAAAGTTATTTGTTTTCAAGTATTTAAAGGATAAAGGAATTCATAGTCTCATTAACTTTCTAGTTTGTTTTGTGTCCCTTGGCATTTGCAAACTTATTTATTCAGTTCGTGTAAGTTTATTGAGAAAGTAGTGAAATAATGGTAAATTGTTAAGTTGGGTCAGATCCTAGAGGACCTTGAATACTAGACTAATGAATTTATATTTTATTCTGTAAGTAATGGTATCCCATTGAAGGTTCTATAAAACAAGAAAATACTACTCAGAGAAATGTTTCAGGAAAGTTAATCATAAAGGATTTTTTTTAAGTAGAGAAAGATATAATATGGAAAGACAAGTTCTAATTATTATAATTCCTTTCAATAATAACTTGCATTTATAGCACTTTAGTCATTCAATAAACTTTTATTAAGTGTCTACTATATTCCAGGCATTGCTACGTGCTAGGGAAATAAAGAAAGGTAAAAGCCAGTCCGTACTCTTGAGGTGCTCACAATCTAATTGAGAAAATAACACGCAAATAACTATATATAGCATAGTGGATAGTGAAAGATCTGGGTTCAAGTTCTGCCTCTGAAATATATGGACTGTGTGACCTTATAGGCAAATCACTTAACTTGATAGTGTTAGACAACTCTGTAAGATTACAAGTCACAGAGAAGATATCAATTTGCTTTGGTAGAAGGGATTTCCTCAATTGTGAGTTCCATTGAGTTTAACCAATGAAACAGTAAGTCCGGACCCTAGCTCCTGCAGAGCTTTGCTGGGCCTTCAAGTACATTATTGAGTTTAATCCTGAAAACAATTTAGTGTCAGCGATAAGAGCTGGAAAGGAACTAGTCACTAAATTTTTAGTTTGAGAACAATATAAAGACTACAGCTGGAAGTAGGGAGGGCTTAGGATCATAGATTAGAGCTAGAAGGGCCCTTATAGGCTATTGTGTCCACCCCCTACATTTTACAGATGAGGAGACAGAAACCAGCTAAGTGAAGTGAATT
Source organism: Phascolarctos cinereus (assembly GCF_003287225.1). Taxonomy (NCBI): domain Eukaryota; kingdom Metazoa; phylum Chordata; class Mammalia; order Diprotodontia; family Phascolarctidae; genus Phascolarctos; species Phascolarctos cinereus. The sequence goes on along the minus strand of NW_027555514.1, from coordinate 101,107,958 downwards.
GTCCAGGGTAAAACAGCTAGGATTGTGTCTGAGGTATGATTTGAACTCAGGACTTTCTGATTCCAAATCCAGTGCCCTATCTCCTACTCCATGCTGTCTCCATCATAGACTTTTAAAAATTGTGATAACCAGTAGTGGAGGCAGCAGGACTTAAATACTTAGCTCATTTTTGGGGTAAAATCAGGTAATAGAGATGGTAACAGATTTCTTACAAATGTCAGGGGAGTGTCACTTTGGATGCAATAATGACAATCACAGTCCATGGTGCTATCTTAGACTCCAGAATAACTGGAAGAAGCTGTTGGCATTCATAGCACTGGAGCCTTAGTCCTGGAAAAAGGCTTTCCTTTTCCTACTGTGAGGTGGTCATGTTATACCCAAATGGGTCATACTTGGATCTCTAGGGATAACCATGTCATAGGGAAAATCTTCTGATTGGCTAAATAGAAGTCACATAGAAAGAACCACCCTCTATCAGAGGGTGACTGAAGGTAGAAGTTACCTCATTTCTACCTTTGCCATGACTATGGGAACATGGCTTCTCTCCTATGTGGCCATTTGTCTCCTAGGAACAGGTGAGTCCAGTGGCATGGATGGGAAATTCCTGGCCCCTCTTCAGCTTCAAACCTTTACCTTGTGGCTACAAAAGCCAGGTTCAACCCCATGTTCCAAATCTTGTTTTTTATCTCATTCCCTCTTAGGCCTCATGGATTCTGGGGTCACTCAGACACCAAGATACATAGTCAAAGGGAGAGAACAGAAAATGGTGCTTAAATGTGACCTGATCAAAGGACACCATTACAATAATTGGTATCAAAAGCTCCTGGAAGAAGAATTGAAGTTCTTCCTTTCCTTACATGATAACAAAGTCATGGAGAGTTTAGGGTTATCCCAGAATCGATTCTTAGTTGAATGGCCCAGCAACTCACCCTGTAGCCTGACAATTGAACTGACAGAGAAAGGAGGCTCAGCTATGTATTTCTGTGCTACCAGTAAAGCCACAGAGATTCAACATCACCTCCCTTCTGTACATAAACATGACCCACGTAGGAAATGTAAGAGGTTAAGGAGAGAGACTATGGCTTTCTTAGACAGAGTGCAGAGAGATTCAGTTCAGGTTCCATAACATATATAGAGGTAAGGATGGGAGAAAGTGAGGAGAGCCTAGAAGCCCCAGGGCTCAGGAGACTGTAATGAGCAGGACCAGTCATCCAAAGGAAAAGACCCTACAAAACATATTTACATGAAGCTAATCATAGATTGCACAATGGTCTAGACTCTACATCCTCCCACAATCATGGGCTGGCCTCCAGTCCTCTAGAGTAGAAATAGCCTTGGGCAACATGGTCGATTGGAAAGAGGCTGATGAGAATACAACAAAATTTGGACTAGAGTGTGTGAATCAGATGATAACCATAATTAACAATAATAATGGCTTACTATAATAACAATTTTTTTTCTTTTTACTGCCCTGAAGCCTTTTTGTGGCATGAGGTAACCTCATGTTGCACAAGGCTATGTGCCAGGGTAGTATCAGACCTGTTATGTCCTGATATGCTTACTAATGAGCAACTCAAATTTCACTCAAGGTTTTTGAAGAGAATGGTGAGATTTGAGTTGTTTGTTAGCAAGCCGGTTAAGACCTGTCAGATCTGGTATTACCCCAGTGCAAGCTGCCTTGGGAAATAAGGAGTTCACAGCCTCTGCCTCTAGGGGAATTCAGGTAGGGCCTGGGTGGTTGAAGGATTTCCTATATCAAATGTAAGTTGACCTAGGTTGTTGAAATCCTATCTAACCTGGAATGTCTATGATTCCTGTCCTCACCACCTTCTTTATTATATTATCATTATGTTTTACATGCCATTTCACTAACTCATGACAACTTTTCATGGGCTGCCCCACAGTGATCTCCCTTGATATCTTCTCCTCCCGGTTTCCTTCAAGTCTTAGCTCAAATACCACCTTCTATAGGACGCCTTTCCCGCCCTTCTCCCTCTGACCCTTGCCCCCGCTAGCATTTTCTTTCTCAGATTACCTCCGTATATATTTTGTATATAGGTGATTATTTGCATGTTTCCTCCACATTAGCATGTGAGCTCCTTGAAGGAAGGGACTGTGTTTTTCTTTTTCTTTTTCTTTGCATCTGCCTGGCACATGCAAAGTACTTAACACTAGAAGGACTAGATTATCAAATGATGCAAAAATTTTATCATAACTTTACTCTGAAGTAAAAATCTTCATCTTATCTCCAATTTCTTTACCTCACGGATTTAAAAGAATGTTCTATGTCAATTGACAGAACTTGGTCCTTCAAGATATTCTTGAACTCTAGTCCTTTATTGGTTGACTGACTGTCTCATTGCATGTCATGAACAATTATTCCCATGAGAAGAGGATGGAAAAATAAAATAGATTTGATGCACATACAAGTCTACAGAGCATAAGCGGAAGCTACAGGGGACACATGAAAAACAAATGTCTTCTTTCATTTCACTCTAAGATCCAGTGACCCTGGCCTCCTTGATGTGTCTCATACAAGATACTCCATCTTTTGACTCAGTGCATTCTTGTTGGCTGCCCCCCAAGCCTGCAATTCTCTCTGGCTTTGTCTCCATCTCTTCAAGACTCAGCTAAAAATCCCACTTTCTCTAAGAAGTCTTTCCCAATCCCCATCAATGCTATTGCCTTCCCTCTCAGACTGTATCACTTCTAATTTATCCCATATATATATATATATCTTGTTTGCAGGTAATTATTTATATGTAGTCTTACCCATTAGAATGTGATTTTCTTCAAGTCAGAGACTGTTTTTGCCCTTCTTTGCATCTTCAGTCCTTAGCATAGTAACTACCCATGCTTAATATAGGTTTCATGACTGGACTTGGGAGTATGTGTTAAGGTGAAGATAGAAATGAAATTTAGAGTGAATTTATGATTGCCAGAGAAGACTTACTGAAAGAAAAAAGGTTTTAATCAAGTTCTGAACAGGAAGACAGGAGAGATAGTACTAATATATTGGCTTCATTTAGGAATATTGGAAAAATGTATAAATTCCATGAAAAACCACTGAGAAGAGAAAATATACTCATGTATAACCACAAAGACCATCCTTTTCTGAAGGAGGCAGTCATAGCTGAATGTGTTTTGGGCTTGGGAAGAACATGGCGGTTTTTTTGTCTCACTGATAGAAGCTAAGTGCTTCATCTCTCATCTGGATTTTCATGAAGCCATTCCCCCATCTCTCTGCCTTTGGTTCCCCTTTCTCTAGCCCACCCTCCTCCCCTCAGCTGCCAGATTGATAATCTTAAAGTCCTTTCTCAGCTCACAGGTAATAGTAGTAAAGAGCTAAAAAAAGCAGTAACATCACACACTGTCTCCACCTATAGGGGGACCTCTCTTATTTTTCTTTATTCTAGAAAACAAAGCCCCGGGATAGGAAAAGCCCCATTTTTCTACTGGAACTGAAATGAGCACCAGGTTTCTCTCTTTAGTGACCATTTTTCTCCTGGGGACAGGTGAGTTTTGAATAGCTGGGAAATTTTAGTTCCTGACTTGCTAAGGCACCATTCCAAACTTTTCTCTCGCCTGCAATAAAATTAACTAATTACCAAGCTCTCTCTCCCAGCTACTGTTTTTCTTTCCTGCAGGCCCTATGGATGCTGGAGTCACACAGATCCCAAGGCTTCTGATCAAAGTAAAGGGACAGAAGGGGATCCTGAGATGCAAGCAGGACTTAGGCCATGATGCTATGCTCTGGTATAGGCAGGACACCAACCATGAGCTCCGTATGATGTTTTACTACAATTATCAAGAACTTGTTACAAATGAGACTCTTTCCAATCGCTTTGAAGTGGAACCTCTCAAGACACAACTGAATCTTCAGATCCAACCTCTTCAACCAGAGGACACAGCCACATATCTCTGTGCTAGCAGATGAACCACAGAGTTACAGAGTTCCTTGGTCTCCGTGCATAAACCTCATTAGACACCAGCAGAGAAGCGACAGGGGATGAGCAGGGCTATGGGATGTTGGTCATGAAGGGATCACAGAACAGGGTTATAGCGATTGAAAAGGTAGAAAGAAAGGCTTTCAGAGGGCATTAGGTCCAGACAGGTCAAAAGTGTGGCTCTCTGGCTGCTGCAGCCTGTAACACTCTGGAGGGCAGCTGAATCAGATTAAAATGTAATTGGGCAATAGTTAACAAAACAGTAAAAATTAAAAAAAAAGATAATGTTAAAATATGGTTTTATGAGAGTATAAGTGGCTCACAGGGATCCCGCTATAAGGCCTAGTGGTCCCTGTTCCTATTTGAATCCCATGCTTCTCCTTGAAACAGATTCCATCTTTTTTTTTTTCAAAACACCAATATTCTCCTGGTAATGCCAAGTTCAGTATGTGGTTCCTATTCATGTTTGTATCTCTTTAGCAAGAGTTAGGACCTGGGCACTCAATTGTTGTTGTTGTTCAGTTGTTTCAGTTATGTCCAACTCTTTTTTTTTTTTAGGCAATTGGGGTTAAGTGACTTGCCCAGGGTCACACAGCTAATAAGTGTCAAGTGTTTGGTCTGAGGCCAGATTTGAATTCAAGTCTTCCTGACTTCAGGGCCGGTGCTCTATCCACCGAGCCACCTACCTACCCCTATGTCCAACTCTTTGTGAACCCATTTCTTTCTCCAGCTCATTTTACAGATGAGAAACTGAGGCACATTAGTTAAGTGACTGGCCCAGGGTCACATAGCTAATAAGTGTCTGAGGCTGGATTTGAACTCAGGTCTTCCTGACTCCAAGCCTGACTGTACCACCTAGGTACTCAATAGACTTTCAATAAAACCTTGCAATATAGATGCTGGATAAATGATATTTAGAGACTAGAACAAAGTCAGCAATAAATATCCATGGATAGAAAGGGAGAGAAATGAGGAATCTTAAACATAACTCTAAATGTTAATAACGTATTATGCTCTCCAATCAGGGTCTCTGGAAAATTCTTGCAAGAGGAATTATATCCTGACTGGGAGGATGGACCATATGACCTCTAAGGAAGATTTAAATTTTCTTTTTAAGGAATTAAGGATGTAGAAATGAGACAACTGAGAGAAATTTCATTGTTTCTGACTGGAGGGGCCCTAAATTTTGAGTTCAGAATTTTTTTGTGTGTTTAGTCAGGATCATTCCCTCATTCCCCCAAACTTTTAGATTTCCCTAATCAAAGAGTTTGTAACCTGGAGTCCACAGACCCTTCTGAAGTCCATGTACAGATTTTAAAGGGAGAGTTTTTTGAACTTGGATGGGGAAAAATACATACTTATACCAATATAATTGGTTTCCTTTGCAATCCTATTCTACTTTATTTATTTAAAAACATTATTCTGAGGGGGCAGCTAGGTGGCACAGTGGATACAGCACCGGCCCTGAAGTCAGGAAAATCTGAATTCAAATCTGGCCTCCGACCAAACACTTGACACTTACTAGCTGTGTGACCCTGGGCAAGTCACTGAACTCCAATTGCCTAAAAAACCCAAAAAAACAAAACCAAAAAAAAAAAACATTATTCTGAGAAAGGAGCATTGGCTTCACCAGACTATCAAAGGGGCCTATGCCTCCAAAAAAGTTAAGAACCCCACATCCAACCCGTGAACAAGAGGGTCATCTGGGCAAATCTCAAATGGCTTCTTCCTCTAGCACTTCCAGAAGAAGAAAGCCTTTACTAGTTCAAGTATCCATCAGTCCTCCTGGCCACTCTGCTGTTGCTGGTATTCAAATATATACTTCTTGGCTTTGCCTTCCTTGGGAAAGTTCCTCATGGCTATTGCAAGATAAGAAAACATCCTAAATCCTAATAAACTATATTTATTGAGCAATCTAAAGCCATTCATAAGAGGAATGATTTTGGGGAAGTGACTTAAAATCTTTAAATTTCAGTTTACTATAAAATTAAGGGGCTCAATCAAATGATCTCTAAAGTTGTTCCCATTTATAAATTTTTATAATTCTGTAGTTGATGGCTGGAATGGGAGTGGATATAGGACAGTAGTAGTTGTGACCGGGAATGGTTGCAGAGGATAGATTGTAGTGTTCTGTCAAAATTTGAACATTCCCTAGAAACCCACTAATAGTCTAGAGAAGGGGTGGAAGATGAAGCTGTCAAGAAACAGTAAAGAGCAGAGAAGAAGAGGGGCTCTTATGCGGAATATTTTTAAGAGTATTGAGAATAGAGTGGATAGAAAGCTGGCTTCCCTTGGAATATGGAAGACATGGCTTAATGTCACAGCCCTTGAGACATACTGACTGTGTGCTCATGGGTAAGTCTCCTAACCTCCAATACCTCAGGTAAATCTCTAATACTGTAACTTGAAAAACAGTTATTGATCTACATTGGTAGAGGGAGTTTCTTCACTGGGAGTTCTCTGCTGGGATAATTATATAGATATTAGTTTGTCTTTTTTTTTCAATATGTATTATTCATTATCTCCCCCCTACTAGAACATAAACTCTTTGAGGGCAGGGATTGTCTTTTTTTTTTTTTTTTGTATTTCCTATGCCTAGCCCAGTGACTGGCACAACACTTGGTTCTTATTACATAGACATTTAACCTGTTTGTATATGAAAAAATCATCTAATATTAAAAAAGGGCATTAGAAATTTTACTAGGAGGAGCTATGGTTCCCCTCAAATTCAGATGGTTCTGGGAAGAACACAGAGAATCATCAAATAAAGCCATTATTGTTATATCCACCTCCTGTATTTAGCTAGTTCTAGGAAGACAACCTTGTGTCCTGGAAGTCAGTTCTGATGCAAAGCTTTGTATTTTTTTTTTATTTTAGACTTAAATGTTAAAATTTAAATTACATAATAAGAAAAGAAAAAGAAACATTATAAACTTAAATATTAAAACAAATACAAAATCAGAAAAAAGGACATGTCATGTACACAGCAGAACACAAGGATTCAAAATATATAGCAATATATTTCCATTTTAAGAAAGCCTTTATAATAAAAGCTCTGCATTGTGTTGAGAACTATCTATCTTTTCTTTGCTTTCTTGTAAGTTTTCTTTTGTTCTCTGCTGTGCACTTTTTACGTTATTCTTTTTCCCTCTTCCTTCCCCCCCCAAGAAGGCTACAATTAAGCACATATATATTTACGTATAGATATTGATACATACATACACATATATGCATACATATATACCTATATAGACATATACTTTCCCTAACAAATTCTACTCCTGATCTTTGTTTCTATGTTTGTGTGTTTCTCTTATTTCCTATTCCTCCTGACTCCTCTACTTTACTTCTGACAGCTACCTTGTCTTCCTATTACTTAACCTACCCTCCCTTATCCTCCCATTCCCATAAATCTAAACACCTTCCATACCGTCCTTTAACCTATTCCCTCACCATCCCCTCTAGAGATCCCTCCCTTATCCTCTCCACCTCCCTAAACCCTTAATATTTTATTTCTTTCTGAATTTAGAAGACTTTTATACTCATATATATATATACATATATATATATATATACATATATATATACACATACACACATACATATATGCACATATGCACACTTACATACACACACATATATTTCCCTCTTGAATCTATTCCTGATGAAAGTAGATTTCCAGGACTAACAGCCCTCATTCTCTATTTAATTCCTCTGTATCATTTCTTCCTCTCACACCTCATTTGTATAAGATAATTATTCTTTTTAGCTGTTTCTAATGGTTTTACTTTTTAAAGTCATATCTACCCCAATCTTTCTTATGAACTACCCAATTACTAATACATTTTGCATTTCACATACATAAAAGGTAAGCAGTCTGTCCTTGAGTCCCTTGTTTTTGGTATGTACCTTATATTTCTCTTGGCTCTTGTATGTCAAATCTATTAAGTTCAAGTTTTTTTTTAAACAAAGTCCTGAAAGTCTGACAATTCATTAAATATCCATTTTTTTTCCATTCAGGATTATGCTTAGCTTTGCTAGGTACCCCAGTACTTTTGTTTTTTAATATGTAGTGTTCCAAAACCTGCAGTCTTTTTAGTGTAGCTGCTGCTAGGTCTTGTGTGATTTTAATTGTGGCACTGCCATATTTAAATTGTTTTTTTTTTCCTTGTTGCTCATACTATTTTATCCTTTGAAGGGTTAATATATAAGATTTTCCCTACCCACAGCCCAAACCAAGGGACAAGGAACTTCCCTAACATATTGTTCTCAGATTTTGTTTCAAACCAGGCCCACCGTGGGGAACTATTCCTTAAAAACAGGTCTTGAGGTAAACATCCAGGGACTTGGCCAGTTCCTGGGTATTGACCTAAGACATTTTTGATGTAACAAAGATTGTTCTTGAGATCAGAGAGTTTTGGCGAAAACTCTCAGATCCTTAAGATCAATCACCCATTCCTTGGCTCCCTGTCTTCTTTGGGAAAGGATGATAAAAAGTGTCTTTCTTGGGAAAGTGACTTTTGGAGTCTGCACCTGAGAGGACGCTGTGCCGTAGGGACTTTCCCAACAGAGACCCTGACAGCTGTGATACAGGACTCCCTCAGCCAGATGTTCAGAAGTGGGTGCTTCCTCGGATTGGTGATGTATTTCTTCTTCTTTATCTCCCTATCTTTCTGTTAATAGTCTTTGCTTCTAAGATTGTATAAGCATTCATAATGAGTTTTGTGAGGCCTCTGGCCTCAGATACTCCTTCAGTTCTCCTCTCTAGCCTGTAACTGAAACCAAGACCTCCAGCCTCCCCTAAGTGCCCACAGCCAGCAGTGTTCCTGCCTCACTGCTTCTGCACTCACCAGGGATATTCTGGTTCCTTCTCACCCCAGGACACATCTCCACAGCACTGTGGGGTCTGGCATTCCTTGCCAGAAGAGTTTTCTTTGATTTTCCCTGGCTCAGATGCTCAACTCCCCACTGTCCTGAGGGTAAAAGTTCCTGTGGCTGGGGCCAGTGCAGCATCCCAATCCAGCTAACCCCAGGGCTTGCTACTTGTTGTTTAAATAGACCTAACCTGGATGTGTTTACTCTTCACAGGGACAAAATCTTGTCCTGGGATATTCTTCAGATCTTCTCTGATTTTCCCAGAGGGACCCCTGTTCTGCACCTACTCTTATTTATTTTTATCATTCTGTGTTCATCCTGAGGAGCTATTTTATCTCTTTAGTGGGAGAAAATCTTGAGAGCTTGGAATTTTCTGACCTACTCTGCCATCCCACATATGTGTATTAAAGGAGTAGGAAGCTTGTAATTGGTTTTTCAAACAAAATTCCGTTGACAGAGGAAACAACTGTCCCACATAAATATTACTTAAGGCTTGGGTGAAGGGGGATCACTCTTTCACTCTATTCTTACATACTTCCTGCCTGCTACGCAAGGCCACTCACACCTGCTAGGTAGGACATCATTAATGACATGGAGAGGTTGATGAGGTAGTGACAGGGTTGAGCCTGCACCATTTCAGAGCAGGATCTCCGACTGGGGGAGGGAGACGGTCATCACGAACAGTGCTATCACAGGGATATTCTACCTACCAGAGAGAGGAACCTCTCTCACTGTAGACTCCTGAAGTGGGAAATGCCTTCTTCCAGACCTGAATCTACTACATGTACCGTGGTTTTCTTCTATATGATTCTTTATCTCTTAATAGCAGGTGAATACTGGTCTCATTTAGGAAATTGCCTTCTGAGGTTCTACCTCTAAACATTTCCCTTGGAAAACCCTCCTCCTTAGATCTGTTACCCATCTTCCTTCTTATTCTTACCCCACAGGTGGTCACCTGGATACTAGAGTCACCCAACAACCAAGCCACCTGGTCTTAAAGACAGGACAGTCAGTGATCCTGAGATGTGATCTAATCTCAGGACATCTCACAGCAATTTGGTGCCATCACATACAGGGTCAGTGCCCTGAGATACTATTTTACTTCTATTAAAAACAATTGAATGAGAAGGGGAAAATCTCCAATTGATTCACAGCTAAACAGCATGAAAATTTCCATTTCAACCTCAACATCAGTTCCTTGGAGCAGGAGGATTCTGCCCTTGATCTCTGGGCCAGCAGCAGAGACACAATGCCACAGAGGCACCTCTCATCTGTTCACACACTTGTTTGGCCCAGGACCAGGGAACAATGTCTGAGGAGGCATAAAGCACGAAGCTAACATCAATTCTAGCTCAGCACCAGAGCCTAGGGTTACTTAACATTTTCCCTTCAGTGCTGACTTTAGCTCCTTCACACTGTAGTGCCTGGGATACTCCTCATGTAATACTCCAGAAAAGTTATGTTGATTCAAAGTGTCCTGTGGGTCCCTATCTATTCAAAACCACATTTCATGAGCCCCTACTGGTGCATTTGCTTTTTCCGTCAGGGAAAGGATACAATTAATTCAAAGGAGAAACATTTAATGAAATACAATAGTAAAACACAGGGTAACAGCTACCTTCTCACCTAGCTCCTCTAAGGAGAAGCACAAATTTTAGTGATTCCAGTACCGTTGGCCACTAGGAGGAACTATGCATGTGTTCTACTCAAATTTGGATGGTTTAGGGGAAAACAGAGAATCTACAGATAAAGCTGCCATTGTTGTATCGACCTCTCATATTTAGCTGGTTCTGGGAAGATGACATTGCGTCTTAAAGGCCAGCCCTGATGCACAACTGTATGTTGAAGGAGTAAGGAGCTTGTAATTGCTTTTTCAAAAAAAATATTCTTTCGGCAGAGGGTACAGCTATCTCAGACGATTATCTTTTAAGGCTTCACAGAAAGAGAATCACCTCTCCCAACACTCACATATTCCTTGCCTGCCATCCAAAGCCAGCCTCACCCCCTGGGTAAGGTATCAATAATGGCATAGAGAGGAAGAGGAGGTAGTGACAGGGCTGAGCCTGCACCATGTCAGAGTAGGTTAGTTGTGGGAGGTGGGAGGCTGTGATCAAGAGTGGTGATATCACAGGCATATTCCACCTATCCAGGACAGGAACTTTTTTCACTATGGACCCAGGAGCATGGAAATGCCCTTACAGCCCTGACCTTGCCATGCATACCAGGTTTGTCTTCTCTATAATTATTTGTTTTATACTGGTGTCAGCTGTGATTTTGCCTCTTTTAAGTTCAGCCTCTAAACATTTTTCTTAAGGTTTCAATAGAAGCCCTCTGCATGGATCGTTACCATCTTCCTACTTCTTCTTACCCCATAGGTGGTTAGATGAATCCTAGGGTCACTCAACAACCAAGTTACCTGATATCAAGTATGGGACAGTCAGTGATATTGGGGTGTGACTCCATCTCTGTACATGAAGATGCGTTCTGGTACCCTCAGATATAAGATGAGGGCCTTGAGATGCTCTTTTACTTGTGTTTTAAACAATTGAATGAGAAAAGAAAAATCTCTGAGCAATTCACAGCTAAACAGTATGAAAAATTTCATGTCAACATCAGTTCCTTGGAGTAGGGGGATTCTGCCCCTTATCTTTATGGCAGCTGCATATGCACAATGTTATAGAGGCACCTCTCATCTGTTCACAAATTTGTTTGACCTAAGCCCAGGAAACAATGACAGGGAGGCAGGAATCAGGAGGCTGACATCAATTTTGGGTAAGCACCAGGTATTAGGGTAACGACATTTTCTCTCCAGTGCTGACTTTAGCTCCTTCTCACTGTAGTACCTGGAACACTCCCTCTCATGTAATACCCCAGCAAAGCTATGTTGGTTCAAGGTACTCTGTGGGTCCCTATCCACTCAAAACCACAGCTCATAAGCCTCCATGGGTGTATTTTTTTTTTGTAATCAGAGAGAGGATGCAGTTAAAACAAAGCAGAACCATTTAATGAAATAATGTAGTAAAAACACAAAGTAGCAATAATATGTTGTCTATTTTGAAGCTAAGGCACCTTGTCCCACAAATAGATGAATCAGCATTAGAAGAACAACTTTACATAGGAAATATACCTGAGATAAACATAGGTACTTTACATATACTGAGCTCACGTACACATAAACATCCGGGTGACACAGAGGATAGAAAACCAGGTAAGGAGTCAGGAAGACATGAGGAGAAACCAGAAATTTACCAGGTATTTGACCTTGGGCAAGTCACTTCACCTAGTTTGTGTCATCTATAAAATGGGAATGATAATAGTACCTAATTCCCATGACCTCCATTGAGGATCAAATGAGATAATGATTGTAAGCACAACATAATGTTGGCTACTACTACTACACACACACACACACACACACACACACACACACACACGCACACACACATGCATATATACATCCATTCATCCATATATATACTCATACATTGAATCTGAAAACCTAGAAGTACAGGGAATATTTAATATGAAAGGTTGGTGTTTAAATTTGGCTTTAAGGAGTGTCCATTAGGAGGAAATGAAGGAGGAGCTGATTGGATCCCTGAAACCATCTCTTTGCTTCCTATTCTTCCTTCTTCTAAGCCACAGCTACCCTCTGACCAAGGTCTTGTAAAGAACCAGGGTAAGTCCTAGTGATTCTACTACCTTTGGCCACTGGGAGGAGCTATGCTTCCACTCAATTTCAGTTGGTTCTGGGGGGAGGGGATGGGTTCATTTGTTGTGGTTGTTGTTTTTTGTCCTTTTGTGAAGAAGACCAATGGCATCACAAAGGTGACATTTGACTTGCAGGGGAATTGGATTAAGGGAAGGCAGAGTTGTGCAAAGTTGTCAGACTGATTTTCTCTTTCAGTCATCCAAGTCCAGTAACATGACGAAAGTTAAGACTATTGCCCATGGCCCCAGATGAAGTGGATGACCTTGGCATCTTTGATGTCTGACCAAGATCTAAGTAATCCCAAGTATCTGCTTCAGCCATTTTCATGGCCTTTGGAACGACATTTTCTCATCTGCCCATTCCAAGAACATAGGGAATCCTCAAATAAAGATGTGACTGCTGTATCCAACTCTCATGTTTAGCTACTTCTAGGAAAGAGACCTTATGTCCTGGAAGCTATCCCTAATACACAGCTGTGTATTGAAAGAGTAGGGAGCTTGTAATTGGCTTTTCAAAACAAAATTCTGATGGCAGAGAAAACAACTATCTCAGATAAATCATATTTAAAGCTTGGCAGAAGGGGGATCATCCCTCACCACACTCACAGATAATCCCTGCCATCCAAGGCTAGCCCCATATACTGGGTAGGATGTCATTAATGACATGCAGACAAGGAAGAGGTAGTGATAGGGCTGAGCCCTATCAGAACAGCCTTTCAGATTAGGGGAGGGGTGTGTTGAGGAATAGTGATAGTATAGCATATTCCACCTGTCCAGGAGAGGAACCACTCTCATTACAGACTCTTGAGGGGAGAAAATTTTTTCCGGATGTGAACCTACTGTGCATAACAGGTTTTTCTTGTGTATGAAAATTTATATCTTAACAGAAGATGAATGCCAGTCCCAGCTTGGAAGTTGTTTGTGAGGTTCTCTCTCTAAATATTTTCCTTGGGGCTTCTAAGTCCTTCTGGGGTACTGTCACCCAGCTTCTTTCCTCTTCTTGCCTCACAAGTGGTCAACTGGATACTAGAGTCACTCAACATCCAAGTTACCTGGTGTCAAGGACAGACCAGTCAGTGATCCTGGGATGTGACCTCATCTCTGGACATGAGAGGGCATTCTGGTCCATCAGATACTGGGTCAGGGCCCTGAGATGCTCTTTTAATTCTATAATAAGCAATTGAATGAGGAAGGAAAAATTTCTAATTAATTCTCAGCTCAAGAGCATAGAAATTTCCATTTCAAGCTCAAGATCCGGTCCTTGGAACAGGGGATTCTCTCCTCTGTCTCTGTGCTGGCAACATATTCTCAGTGCCACAGAAGCACCTCTCATCTGTTCACAAGCCTGTTTGGCCCAAGTCTGAGAAGCAATAAAAGGGGAGGTAGGGAAGCAGGAGTCTGACATCAATTTTAGCTCAGCACCAAGAACTCGGGTCACCCATCATTTTCCCTCTACTACTGTCATTAGCTACTTCTCACTATAGTACCTGGTACACTACCCGTCATGTAATACTCAAGCAGGGATACGTGATTTCAAGATACTCCTAGTCCCTATACACTCAAAACCACAACTTTGGAGCCCCCATGAATGTGTTTGCTTTTTCTAGTCAGAAGGAGGATGCAATTAGTTCAAAGGAAAACATTTCATTAAATAGCATAGTAAAAGACAAACGAGTAACAGGATATTTCCCTTTCAAGCTGGGGCGCGTTTTCTCATAAGTAGATGCACCAGCAATGGAAGAATGACTGCGCATAGCAGTTATATATAGGTTACACAGGCTGTTCACATACACTGAGCCCACATCATCATAAGTGTCTAGCTCAGTTCAGTTGGGATTCAGTCAAAGGGCCACACTTGAGGACCTAGAGGGCCACATGTGGCCTTGAGTCAAGTGATAAGAGGAAAGTCAAGAGAACTGGCCATAGCCCTAGATGGAGTGGATGACCTTGGCATGTGTCTGGGATGTCTGAACAAGCTCTAAGTGATCCACAGCACCTGCTTCAGCTGCTTTCATGGCCATTGCAACTAAGGGTTCTTGTCTGCCCATTCCAAGAACTTAGAGAATCTTCTAAAAAAGGCATGACTGTTGTATCCACCATCATGTTTAGCTAGTTCTAGAAAGGAGACTTTGTATCCTGGAAGCTAGTCTTTGATGCACAGCTGTGTACTGAAGGAGAAGGGAGCTTGTAATAGGCTTTTTCAAATAAATTCATTTGGCAGAGGGAACAACTGTCTCAGATAAAGATCATTTAAGGCTTAGAAGATGGGGAATCACTCCTGACCACACTCATACACACTCCTTGTTCACCAACCAATCCAGCCCCACCTGCTGGGTAGGATGTCATTAATAACATGCAGATGAGGAAGAGGCAGCCCAGTCAGAACAGCTGCTCAAACTGAGGGAGGGGTGTGGTCAGGAATAGTGATATCCCAGGTACATTCCACCTGTTCAGAAGAGGACCCTCTCTCACTGCAGGCTCCTAAGGGGGAAATATCCTCTTCCAGATCTGACTCTACAATGCATTCTAAGTTCTTCTTCTCTATGATATTTTGTCTCTTTATGGCAGGTGAATTTTTTTTTCCGGTGAAGAAAATATCTTGAAATTCTACCTCTAAATATTTCCCTTGGAGGCATAAACAGAAATTCTCTTTCTTCAATCTGTTACTTTCTTCTTCTTACCTCACAGGTGGTCAACTGGATGATAGGGTCATTCAACATCCAAGTTACCTGGTGTCAAGGACTGGACAGTCGGTGATTTTGGGATGTGACCCCATCTTTGGACATGACGGGGCATTTTGGTACCGTCAGATACTGAGTAAAAGCCCTGAGATGCTCTTTTACTTCTATTTTAAGAAAGAGAGTGATAAAGGAGAAATCCCTAATCGATTTAAAGCTGAACAGGACAACAATTTGTACTTCACCCTCAACATCAGTTCCTTGGAGCAGGGGGATTCTGCTCTCTATCTCTGTGCCAGCAGCAAAGACACAGTGTCACAGAGGCACCTCTCATCTGTTCACAAAACTGTTTGGCTCAAACCCAGGGAGCAATGATAGGGGAGGCAGGAAGCAGGAAGCTGACATCAATTTCAGCTCAACACCACAGACTGGGGTCATCTGCCTTGTTCCCTCTGGTGTTGACATTAGCTACTTCTTATTGAAGTAGCTGGGCCACTCCCTTTCATGTTGGTTCCAGCATTCTGTGGGTACCCAGGCACTGAAAGCTATAGCTGATGAGCCTTCATGGGCATATTTGCTTTTTCTAGTCAGGGAGAGGATGCAATGAATGCAAAGCAGAAACATTTCATTAAATGTGATTATCAAACACAAAGTAGTAACAGGACACTGTCTCCTCTGAAGCTAAGCTATAGTCTCACATGTATGTGCATCGACAATGGAAGAATGTCACACAGAGCAATCATGGAGCAGGTTATACAAGCAGTTGTCATATATCCCTAAGGATTCATAGGTTCCCAAACATATTTGGCCTACTGCCCCCCTTTAAAAAAATCACTCAGCATCCCTTCAACCAATGGAGATTAACTTTCCTTACCTTTCAATGTTTTTTTTTTTTGAAATTTGCATCATTTCAAACTATTACTTCCCCATGGACCTTTCCAGTGCCACCTAGGATGTGATATCACCCAATTTGGGAACCTATTATAGATGATACAGTTGAAAAAGCACCAGGTTTGAAATCAGGAAGACATGAGATAAATTTAGGGTGAGACACTTGTTAGGTATGTGACCATGGAGAAGTCACTTTACCTATCTTCCTCATTTTCCTTGTCTTTTATTCTTTTTGGTGATGCAATCAAAGTTAAGTGACTTGCCCAGGGTCACACAGCTAGTAAGTGTCAAGTAGGTGAGGTTGGATTTGAACTCAGGTCCTTCTGACTCCAGGGCCAGAGCTCTATCTATTGTGCAACCTAGCTGCCCCGTCTGTTTCCCCATCTTTAAAATGGAGATGATAATAGCACCTACCTCTATGGGTTGTTGCAAGGAGCAAATTAGGTATTTTTAAGGCACTTAGCACAGTTCTTGGTGAAGAGTAAGTTTGATATAAATGTCACCTGTTATTATTGTTGTTGTTATTATTATTATTATTTTTATGATTGCAGTTATTTTTTCTTTTTATATAAAGAATTTCTGAAGTGTATAAGTATCAGTAACAGGTATTTTCAAGAGTAGGAAGGGTTGAAGTTCAAATTTGGCTTTAAAGGAAAACATTTCATTAAATAGCATAGTAAAGACAGAAGACTAGCAGTACCTTTCCCTTTGAAGTTGGGGCACATTTCCTCATCAATAGATGCATCAGCAATGGAAGAATGACTGCACACAGCAGTTATATATAGGTTACACAGGCTATTCATATACACTGAGCCCATATTATCATAAGTTTTCAGCACATTTCAATTGGGATTCAGTCAAAGGGCCACACTTGAGGACCTAGAAGCCCACATGTGGCCTTGAGGCACCCCCTGAAATAGAAGATACAGTGGTATGGTGTTACGAGAACATGAGTTCAAATCGAGGCTCAGACACTTTTGAATTATGTGACTCTAATTGAGTCACTTTACCCATTTGCCTGAGTTACTCATCTTTAAGGTGAGGCCCTGCCTCCATGTTATGTGGATAGAATGAGATGATAATTGTGAAGAGCTTAGCACAGTGCCTGGAACATGTATGCTAAATGATACAGAAGCATTAGCTATTTTTTATTATGATTATTAGTTATTACCGTACAAGGGGATCCTGAAACATAGATGAATAAGAAATGGGAATTTTCATGAGTTGCCAGAGTTGAAACTCAAAATTGTTTTTAAGGTGTGGATGCTAGTAGGGAATGCAGTAGGAATTGATTGAATCTCTGAGACCATCTCTTTTGCACCTTACCCTTCCTTCTCCAAAGGTGACAGTTATACTTCCACCTAACTGCCCTAAGGAGGAAGGACAAGTTCTTCTACCACCTTTGGGGACTAGGATGAATTATGGTTCCACTCATCTTCAGATGGTCTGGGGAAGAACATAGAGAATCTTTAAATGGAGATGTGATTGTTGAATCCACCACTCATGTTAAGCTAATTCTGGAATAGAAACCTTGTGTCTTGAAAGGTAGCCCTGATGCCCAACTTTGTATTAAAGCAGTACAGGGAGTGTAATTAGATTTAAAAAATCATCTGGTAAAGGAACAACTGTTTCCACTTTTGTTGTTGTTGTTCACTTGTTTCAGTGATGTCCAACTCTTCCTCATTCCATTTTGGATTTTCTTGGCAAAGATACTACAGGGATTTGCCATTTTCTTCACCAGCTTAATTTTTGGATGAGGAACTAAGGCAAACAGGATTAAGGTACTTGCCCAGGGCCACATAGATAGTATGTGTCTGAAGCTGGATTTGAACTCAAAAATATTGGTCTTCCTAATTCCAAGCCTATTGCTCTATCCACTGTACCACCTAGCTGTCCATACTGTCTCAGATGAATACCATTTAAGTACTAGAGAAGAAAAGGGCTAACCGCTTCAGTATCTCTGCAAAGATAACACTAAACGGGGTCCTGAAGTGTCTCACCTGGCTGAAATGACTGAACAAAGGGTTAGGAGAAGGAATATCACCCTTCTTTATACATACATACATTCCCTGCCTGGCATTTAAGACCATCCCCACCTGGTGGATATGATGTCATTACTGATATGGAGAGGAGGAGGAGGTGGTGACAGGGCTGAGCCTGCACCATGTTAGAGCAGGCTCTCAGACTGGGGAGATGGATCAGGAGCAGTGATAGCACAGGTGCATTCCCTTTGATTGGGAGAGGAACCTTTCTCACTTAAGACTCCTGAAGGGGGAAATGGCCCCTTCCTGACCTTACCCCACTATACATACCAGGTTTTTTGTCCTATATGATAATATACATCTTAGTAGCAGGTGAATGCAGGTCATAGCTGGGAAATTGCCTCTTGAAATTCTACTTCTAAACATTTCTCTTACAGCTTCAACAGAATCCTTTGTCCTTGGATCTGTTGCCCAGCTTCTTTCTTCTTCTTTTCCCCACGGGTATTCAACTTGATACCCAACCAGAGTCACTCAATACTCAAGTTATGAGGTGTCAAAGATAGGACAGTGTGTGATCCTGGGATGTGACCCTATCTCCGGACACTTCACTGCATTGTGGTAACGTCAGATGGGGGGTCAGGGACCTGAGACACTCTTTATATTCTTTTGTACCCAAGCAATTTTTAATTGGTATCCATTTATTTTTCTATCTATCCATCTATCCATCTATCCATTTACCTGTGTATTAATCTATCTCTCTGTCGATCCATCTATCCATCCATCTATCTATTTAATCTACCTATCTATGTATCTATGTATCTATGTACCTATCCATCTATCTATCTATCTATCAATATCTATTTACATCCTAAAGGCTAGAAATAGTGGTAAAGGGAATTTGCAGGAGTAGAAAGCTGAATTTCAAATTTGGTTTTAGGTAGTGCTGACTGACAGGAAATAAAGGAGGCACTGAGTGAATGCCTGAGACCATCTTTTCAGCACCTTATTCTTCCTTCTCCTAAGGCCACAACTAGCTTCTGACCCAGCTCCCCTAAGGAGCAAGGGGAAGGCCTAGCATCTTGTGGCCTCTAGGTGGAGCTTCAGTTCCAGTTAAATTTGGATGGTTTTGGGGGAAAAAATAGAACATCTTTAAATTAAGACACGATTGCTGTATCAATCTCTCTTTGTTTAGCTGTTTCTGGGAAGGGAATCTTGTGTTTTAAAAGCTAGCTCTACTGCACAGCTATGTACTGAAGGAGTAGGGAGCTGGTAATTGGCTTATCAAAAAGCATTCTTTTGGCAGAGGGAACAACTGTCTCAGAGAAATATCATTTAAGGCTTCCTAGAACGGGATCATCCTTCCCCACCCTCACACATACTCTGTGCCTGCCATCCAAAGCCAGCCCCACCTGCTGGGTAGGAAGTCATTAATGACTTGCAGAGGAGAAAGAGGGAGGGACAGGGCTGAGCCTGCATCGTGTCATGGCAGGATAGATGCGGGAGTGGGGGATTTCACCAAGAACAGTAATATCACTGACATATTCCTGCTTTTTGGGAGAGGAACCTTTCTCATTTCACACTCCTGGGTGGGGAAATTCCTGTTCCAGCCCTAACTATACTAGGCATTCCACGTTTTTCTTATGTGTTGTTATCTGTTTCTTTTTTTTCCTTTTTTTGTTTTATTGTGAATGAATAAATGAACAGAGATTTATTTAGCACACTATTTACAAAACACTGTGCTAAGTGCTGGACATACAAATAGAAAATCCAAACGTTCTTTATCTCAAGGAGCTCACATTCTAATGGAGAGATGGCAGATACTGGCATTTCAGGCATAAGTCCTATGGAAGGGCTCCATAGTCCTTAGAGTGAAGTCACAAAGCAGATGGTAACACATTTTCACTGACAAAATCATGTCCTTTGCTGGTTCTGACCCATTTGACAATGCCCAGGACTTTAATTTCACAATGGCATTCTTTTCTGGGTCTTTAATAGCTAAATTTGTGGAGGAGACAGTGGCTTCATTATCCATGGAAGCAATGACTACAATCACCACAAGAAAATAAATTGGAATGACAATAAAACTGTATGTGTTATCATTGTAATAACCATGTTCAGCACTGGAGAAGACAGCTAGCATATTAGAGAAGAATGAACGCAAGGTTTGAAGATAGAGGGCCTGAATTCAAATCTGTATTGTTACTACCTGTGTGACCTTGGAGAAATCATTAAATCTCCATGAGCTTCAAGTTCCCCTTCTGTAACATGAGGGAGACTCAGACTAGAGAGCTTCTAAGGGCCCTTCTGGATCTAGCTCTGTGATTCTATGAGAAAATGCACCTTTCTCCCTTCTTTTTATTTTAATATGAATTTATTTATTTTTAGTTTTCAACATTTACTTTCACAAGATTTGGAATTCCAAGTTTTCACCCCATCTTGTAGTTCCCCCCGCCCCAAGATGGCATGCATTCTGAATATCCCTTCCCCTAGTCTGCCCTCCCTTCTATCTCCCCCCGCCCCCATTCTCTTATACCCTTCCACTTCTATTTTCGTACAGGGCAGGAGACATTTCTATACCTCATTTTCTGTATTTCTTATTTCCCAGTTGCATGTGGAAACATTTTTTTTAAACATGTGTTTTTAAAACTTTGGGTTCCACATTTTCTCCCTTTCCCACCCCCACCCACCCTCATTGAAAAGGCAAGGAAGTCAATACAGGCCATACATGTGCAGTTATGCAAAACACTTTCATAGTAGACATGTTGGGAAAAACTAACTCTATTTCCCTTAATCCTATCCTGCCCCCCCCATTTATTCTATTTTTCCTTTTGACCCTGTCCCTCCTCGATCTGTTTCTTTTTAACAGGTGAATACTGGTCCCAATTGTGAAAGTGCCTTTTGAGGTTTTACTTCTAAGTATTTCCCTTAGGACTTCAGTAACAGCTTTCCTTCTGGATCTGTTTGGGATATTACTTTTACATATTCCTAGATATTCTTTTTCCTTCTTACCCCACGGGTGTTAACTGGTCAAAGTCACCTGGTCTCTAGGATTGAACAGTTAGTGATCTGGGATGTAACCCCATTTGTGGACACAATAGGACATTGTGGTACCATCAGACACAAGATCTGGGACCTGGGATAGTCCTTTACTTCTCTTTTGAGCAATTGAGTGAGAAAGGAAAAATCTCTGAGCAATTCACGACATCAAGTTTAGCTCAGCACCAGGGAATAGGGCCCCTTAAGATTTTCCCTGTAGTGCTGACTTTAGCTCCTTTTTACTGTAGTACCTGGGACTCTCCCTTTCACATCAAACCCCAGCTAAGTTATGCTACTTCAAGTACACTGGGGGTTGATATCTGGTTGAATACACATTTTACAATAGCCCACAGGTTTCTTTTCAGTTTCTAGTGAGAAGATGTAATTAATTCAAAGCAGAAATATTTAATAAAGCAATGCAGTAAAAAACAAAGTTGTGACAATGCATTGTCTCTTTTGAAACTAGGACACGACTTCCAAGAAATACAGGCATCAACTTTGGAAGAATGACGATACATGGGAATTATATATGGGCTGTGCGCAAGCACTTCACACTTACTGAGCCCACATATTCATAAGCATCTAGGTGACCTAGAAGATAAAACAGCAGGTAAGGAATCATGAAGACATGAATGGAAACTTGGCCTCAGAAATTTTCTAACTATGTGACTGTGGGCAAGTCACTTCATTGCTGTTTGACCTGTAACATGGGGATAATAATAGTACCTACATCCTTGGGTAGTTGTGAGGATCAAATGAGATAAGAATTTCAAAGCACTTAGCACTGGTGCAGCCACATAGGAAGCACAATGAAAATTAGCTATCATACACTCCAGCAGACAAGCCCATATATCCTGAATCCTAGAAGTACGAGTAAAAGGAATTCTCAGGAGTAGGAAGAGTTCAAATTTGGTTTTAAGGTGTACTGCCTCCTAGGAATAGTAGGAGGAATTGATTGAATCCATGACAGCATCTCTTTAGCCTCCCATTCTCTTAAGGCTGCAGTTCACCCTCTGACCTAGCTCCCTAAGGAACAATGGCAAATTCTAGTGAGTCAAGCACCTTTGGCCACTGGGAGGAGCAATGGATGGTTCTTCTTAAATTCCAATTGTTTGGGAGTCATTTGTTGTTGCTGTTTGTGCTTTTTGAGGAGCACAATGACATGAAAGAATAATGTCTTGACTTGTAGGTGAATCTGAATTAAGGTAAGGTGGAGTTGTGCAAGGGGGTCAGCCTGATTTTCTCTTTCAGAGTCATCAAAGTCCAGGGATAAGAGGAAAGTCAAGAGAACTGGCCATAGCCCTGGATGCAGTGGATGACCTTGGCATGTGTCTGGGATGTCTGAACAAGCTCTAAGTGATTCACAGCTCCTGCTTCAGCTGCTTTCATGGCCATTGCATCTAAGGGTTCTTGTGTGCCCATTCTAAGAACTCAGAGAATCTTCAAAAAAAGACGTGAGTGTTGTATCCACCATCATATTTAACTAGTTCTGGAAAGAAGACTTTGTATTCTGGAAGCTAGTCTTTGATGCACAGCTGTGTACTGAAGGAGTAGGGAGCTTGGAATGGGCTTTTTCAAATGAATTAAGTTGACAGAGGGAAAAATTGTCTTACAGAAATATCACTTAAGGCTTAGAAGATGGGGAAATCACTCTTGCCGCCCCCCACTCCCTGTTCACCAACCAATCCAGCCCCATCTGCTGGGTAGGATGTCATTAATGACATGCAGATGAGGAAGAGGCAGCCCAGTCAGAACAGTTTTTCAAACTGAGGGAGGAGTGTGATCAGGAATAGTGATATCCCAGCTACATTCCACCTGTTCAGAAGAGGACCCTTTCTCACTGCAGACTCTTGAGGGGGAAGTGTCATCTTCCAGTCGTGACTCTACAATGCATTCTAAGTTCTTTTCTATGATATTTTATCTCTTAATGGTGGGTGAATATTTGTTCCAGTGAAGAAATTATCTTGAGATTTTACCTCTAAATATTTGCCCTGGGGCATCAACATAAACTTTCTTCCTTCCATCTGTAACCTACTTCTTACCTCACAGGTGGCCAACTGGATGACAGGGTCATTCAACATCGAAGTTACCTGGTATCAAGGACAGGACAATTAGTGATCTTGGGATGTGACCCCATCTCTGGACACAGCAGGGCATTGTGGTGCCATCAGATACTGGATCAAGGCCCTGAGATGCTCTTTTCCTTCTATAACAAGGGAGAGAGGGATAAAGGAGAAATCCCAAATCTATTTAAAGCTGAACAGGACAACAATTTCTACTTCACCCTCAAAATCAGTTCCTTGGAGCAGGGGGATTCTGCTCTCTATCTCTGTGCCAGCAGCAAAGACACAGTGCCACAGAGGCACCTCCCATCTGTTCACAAACCTGTTTGGCCCAAACCCAGGGAGCAATGAAAGGGGAGGCAGGAAGCAGGAGGCTGACATCAATTCCAGCTCAGCACCAGGGACTGGGGTCAACTGTCTTGTTCCCTCCAGTGCTGACATTAGCTACTTCTCATTGAAGTAGCTGGGCCACTCCCTTTCATATAGTAGCCAACAAAGTGATGATGGTTCCTGCATTCTGCTGGTGCCCAGCCGCTCAAAGCTATAGCTCCTGAGCCTTCATGGACATATTTGCTTTTTCTAGTCAGGGAGAGAATGCAATGAATCCAAAGCAGAAATACTTCATTAAATATGATAGTCAAACACAAAGTAGTAACAGGACATTGTCTCCTCTGAAGCTGTGCTATAATCTGACATGTATGTGCATCAACAATGGAAAAATGACACATATAGCAATCATGTAGCAGGTTATACAAGCAGTTCTCCTCTATTCCTAAGTACTCAGAGGTTCCCAAACATATTTGGCCTACTGCACCCCTTTTGAAGTAATCACTCAGCACACCTTCAGCCAATGGAAATCTACTTCCTTTACCTTTTAATGCTTTTTTTTTTTAAATTGGCATCATTTCAAACTACAACCATCCCCATGGACCTTCCCAGTGATACCTATTATGTGATATTGTCCAGTTTGGCAACATATTATAGATGATGCAGTTGAAAAAGCACCAGGTATGGAATCAGGGAGACATGAGTTAAAATTTAAGCCCAGACACTTGTTAGGTATGTGACTGTGGGGAAGTCACTTGATCTATTTTCCTCAATTTCCTCATCTTTTATTCTTTTTGGTGAGGCAATCAGAGTTAAGTGATTTGCCCAGGGTCACACAGCTAGTAAGTGTCAAATGTATGACACTGGATTTGAACTCAGGTCCTTCTGACTCCAGGGCCAGAGCTCTATGCACTGTACAACCTAGCTGCCCCCTCTGTTTCCCCATCTTCAAAATGGAGATAATAATAACCTTACCTCTGGGAGTTGTTGAGATGATCAAGTTAGATATTTGTAAAGCACTTGTTATATGCCTGGTGAAGAGTAAGTTTGATATGAATGTTAGCTGTTATTATTGTTGTTGTTACCAGTGTTATTATTGTTATGATTGCAGTTATTTTTTTTGTTTGTTTTATGTAAAGGACTTCTGAAGTATTTAAGTACCGGTAAGAGGTATTTTCAGGAGTAGGAAGGGTTGAAGTTCAAATCTGGCTTTAAAGAGTGCAGACTAGTAGGAAAGGAAAGTGATGCTAATTAAATCCCTGAAACTCTGTGTTTTTAAACCCTATTCTTCCTTCTTCTAAGGTCATGGCTACCTTTTCTACCCGGCTTCCCTGAAGAGAAAGGATAAATCCTGGTGATCCTATCACCTTTGACCACTAGTAGGAGCTATGATTACACTACAATTCTGATGGTTCTGGGAAGAACACAGAGAATGGTCAAATACAGATGTGATAGTTGTAGCCACCACCCATGTTTAACTAGTTCTGGAAAGGAGACCTTTTACCCTGGAAGCCAGCCTGATGAACAGTTGTCTCCTGAAGGAATATGGACTTTATAAAATTGAATTTGTTTCTTCCTTTCTTTCTTCCCTTCCTTCCTTTTTCCTTACCTCATATCTTCTCTTTCTTTCTTTCTTCTTTCTTTCTTTCTTCTTTCTTTTTTCTTTCTTTCTTTCTTTCTTTCTTTCTTTCTTTCTTCTTTCTTTCTTTCTTCTTTCTTTCTTCTTCTTTCTTTCTTTCTTTCTTTCTTCTTTCTTTCTTTCTTTCTTTCTTTCTTTCTTTCTTTCTTTCTTCCCCTTCCATTCCTTTTTTCTTTGTGTTTTTTTTTTCTTCTGTAGACAGAGGGATCAACTGTGTCTGATAAATATCATTTAAGTCTTGGTGGCAAGGGGGATCAAACTTCCCCACACTCTCATACTTCCTGCTTGCCAACCAAGGCCAGCCCCACCTGCTGAGTATAATGTCATTAATGACATACAGATGATGAAGAGGTAGGGACAGGGCTGAGCCCTGTTAGAACAGCTTCTTGGATGGGGGAGGAGCAGGGTAATGAGTAGTGATACCACAGGCACATTCCCCTTGGTCAGGAGAGAAGCTTCTCTCACAGCAGACACCTGAGGGATGAAGTGCCCTCTTCCAGACGTGAACCTACAAAACAGTCCGAGTTTTTCTTCTGTGTGATAATTTATTTTTGAATGGCAGATGATTATTTATTGCAGTGAAGAAATTATCTTGAGATTCTATCTCTCAATATTTCCCTTGGGGGCATCAACAGAAACGCTCTTCCTTCCATCTGTTACTTTCTCCTTCTTACCACACAGAGGGTCAACTGGATGCTAGTGTCTCTCAACTCAACAACATCCAAGTTACCTGGTATTAAGGACAGGCCAGTCAGTGATCCTGCAATGTGATCATATCTCTGGACATGAGAGGGATTTTTGGTCCATGAGAAACTGGGTCAAGCCCCTGAGATGCTCTTTTACTTCTATACTAAGCAATTGAATGAGGAAGGCAAAATCTCTGTTGGATTCACAGCTCAATAGCATGGGAATTTCCACTTCAGCCTCAATATCAGTTCCTTGGAGCAGGGGCATTCTGCCCTCTCTCTCTGTGCCAGCAACATATACTCAGTGCCATAGAAGCACCTCTCATCTGTTCACAAGCCTATTTGGCCCAAGTCCAAGAAACAATGACAGGGGAGATAAGGAAGCAGGAGCCTGACATCAGTTTTAGCTCAGCACCAAGAACTTGGGTCACCCATCATTTTCCCTCTAGTACTGTCATTAGCTACTTCTCACTGTAGTGCTTTGCACCCTGCCTGTCATGTAATACAAAAAAATCCATGTTGCCTCAAAATACTCTGAATCCCTATCCACTTAAAACCACAGCTTGTGAGCCCCCATGCATGTATTTTCTTTTTCTAGTCAGAGAGAGGATGCAATAGTTCAAAGGAAAACATTTCATTAAACAGAGTAATAAAAGACAAAGGAGTAATTGGACATTTCCCTTTAAGCTGGGCATGTTTTCTCATAAGTGGATGCATCATCAATGGAAGAATAACTGCACATAGCAGTTATATATAGGTTACACAGGCTGTTCACATACACTGAGCCCACATCCTATAAGTGTCTAGCTCATTTCAGTTGGGATTCAGTCAAAGGGCCACACTTGAGGACCTAGAGGGTCACATGTGTCCTTAAGGCTGCAGGTTCCCCACCCCCTGAACTAGAAGATACAGTGGATAGAGAAGCTGGTGTGGCCTCAACAGGACATGAGTTCAAATCGAGGCTGAGACACTTTTGAATTATGTGACTCTAATTGAGTCACTTCATCCATTTGCCTGAGTTAATCATCTTTAAGAGGAGGCCCGGCCTCCTAGGGTTTTATGTGGATAGAATGAGATAATAATTGTGGAGAGCTGAACACAGTGCCTGGAACATGTATGGTAATTGCTACAGAAACATTAGCTATTTTTTATTATGATTTTATTATTTATCACTATATAAGGGGATCCTGAAATATAGAAGAATAGGAAATGGGAATTTTCATGAATTGCCAGAGTTGAAATACAAAATTGTTTTTAAGGTGTGGTTTCTAGTAGGGAATGAAGTAGGAACTGATTGAATCCCTGACACCATCTTTTTTAGCCTCCTACCCTTCCTTCTCCAAAGGCCGCAGTTATCCTTTCACCTAACTGTCCTAAGGAGGAAGGAGAAGTTCTTCTACCACCTTTGGAGACTAGGAACAATTATGGTTCCACTCATGTTCTGATGGTTTGGGGAAGAACATAGAGAATCTTTAAATGAAGATGTGATTGTTGTATCCACCATTCACATGAAGCTAGTTGTGGAAAAGAAACCTTGTGTCTTGGAAGCCAGCCCTGATGCCCAACTTTCTATTAAAGCTGTACAGAGAGTATAAATGGATTAAGAAAATCTGCTGGTAAAGGGAACAAACGTTGCCAGTTTTGTTGTTGTTGTTTAGTTGTTTCTGTGATGTCCAACACTTCCTCACTCCATTTTGGGTTTTCTTGGCAAAGATACTGGAGAGGTTTGCCATTTCTTTCACCAGCTCATTTTATGGATGAGGAACTAAGGCAAACAGGATTAAGGTACTTCCCCAGAGTCACATAGATAGTAAGTGTCTGAAGCTGGATTTCAACTCAGAAATATCAGTCTTTCTGAATCCAAGCCCAGTGGGCTATCCACTGTACCACCTAGCTGTCCTTACTGTCTCTGATGAATATCATTTAAGTACTAGAGAAGAAAAGGGCTGACCACTTCAGGATCTTTGCAAAGATAACCCCTTAAGGGGCACAAACAGTCTAACATTGCTGAAATGACTAAACAAAGGTTTAGGAGAATATATATCACCCCTTCTTTATACATACATACATTCCCTGCCTGCCATTTAAGACCATACCCACCTGGGCATAAGATGTCATTACTGATATGGAGAGGGGGAGGAGGTGGTGACAGGGCTGAGCCTGCACCATGTTAGAGCAGGCTCTCAGATTGAGGATATGGATCAGCGACAATGATTCACAGGTGCATTCCACTTGATAGGGAGAGGAAGCTCTCTCACTGCAGACCCCTGAAGGGGAAATGCCCCCTTCCTGACCTTACCCTACTATGCATAACAAGTTTTTTTCCCTTTATGATAATATATCTCTTAGTAGTAGGTGAATGCTGGCCATAGTTGGGAAATTGCCTCTTGAAGTTCTACTTCTAAATCTTTCTCTTATGGCTTCAACAGAAACCTTCTTCCTTGGATCTGTTGCTCAGCTTCTTTCTTCTTCTTGCCCCACAGGTAATCAATTAGACCCCAGAATCCCTCAATATGGAAGTCACATGGTGTCAAGGATAGTTCAGTCTGTGATTCTGGGATGTGACTTCATCTCTGAACACTTCACATTGTAGTACTGTCAGATACAGGGTCAGGGCCTTCAGGTGTTCCTTATGTTCTTTTCTACTTAAGCAATTTTTAATTTGTATCCATTTATTATTGTATGTATGTATGTATGTATGTGTGTATGTATCTATCTATCCATGTATCTGTCTGTCTGTCTATTTTGTCTATCATCTATCTATGACTGTGTATCTGTCTATCTATCCATCTATCAATATCTGTTTGCATCCTGAAGCCTAGAAGTAAAGGTAAAGGGAATTTGCAGGAGTAGAAAGCTGAATTTCAAATTTGGTTTTAGGTAGTGCTGACTAGTAGGAAAGAAAGGAGGCACTGAGTGAATGCCTGAGACCATCTCTTCAGCACCTTATTCTTCCTTCTCCTAAGGCCACTACTAGCTTTTGACCCCAGCTCTCCTAAGGAGCAAGGAGAAGTGCTGCCATATTATGACCTCTAGCTGGAGCATTAGTTCCACTCTAATTTGGACATTTTGGGGGGAAAATAGAAAATCTTCAAATAAAGACATGATGGCTGTATCAATCTCTCCTGTTTAGCTGGTTCTGGGAAGGCAACCTTGTGTTTCAAAAGCCAGCTCTACTGCACAGCTATGTATTGAAGGAGTAATTGGCTTTTCAAAAACCATTCTTTTGGCATGGGGAACATCTGTCTCAGATAGATATCATTTAAGGCTTCCCAGAAGGGGATCAGTCCTCCACACCCTCACACATACTCAGGAACAGGTCTGCGCCTGCATCATGTCAGGGCAGGATACATGTGGGAGTTGGGGAATATCAGCAAGAACAGTAATCACACAGGCATATTCCTCCTGTTTGGGAGAGGAATCTTTCTCATTACAGATTCCTGAGTGGGGAAATGCCTTTTCCATCCCTGACTATCCTAGGCATTCCAGGTTTTTCTTATGTGTTATGATATGTTCCTTATTAAGAGTTAAATACTGGTCTCAATTGTGAAATTGCATTTTGAGGTTTTACCTCTAAGTATTTCCCTTGAGGCTTCAGTAAAAGCTCTCCTCCTGAATCTGTTTGGTGTATTCCTTTTGGATATTCCTAGATATTCCTTTTCCTTCTTACACCACAGTTGGTTAACTGGTCAAAATCACCCGGTCTCAAGGATTGGACAGCAAGTGATCCTAGATGTAACCCCATCTCTGGACAGAGTGGGATTGTGGTACCATCAGATACAAGATCAGGGCGCTGAGATATTCTTTTAGTTCTCTTTTAAGTAATTGAGTGAGACAGGTAAAACCTCTGAGCAATTCATGACATCAATTTTAGCTCAGCACCAGGGAGTAGGGCCTCTTAAGGTTTTCCCTTTAGTGCTTACTTCAGCTCCTTCTTAGCATAGTACCTGGGAACCTCTCTCTGACATAAAACCCCAGCTAAGTTATGCTACTTCAAGTACCAATTGAAACAACATTTTGCAAGGCCCCACAGGTTTCTTTGCAGTTCTTAGTGAGAGTATGTAATTCATTCAATGCAGAAATATTTAGTGAAACAATGTAGTAAAAAACAAGGTTGTGACATGCTGTCTCTTTTGAAGCTAGGACACGACTTCCCAGAAATACAGGCATCAAAGTTGGAAGAACGACTTCACGTAGGAATTATATATGGGCTGTGCACAGACACTTCACACTTACTGAGCTCACATATGCATAAGCATCCAGGTGACATAGTGGATAGAACAGCAGGTAAGGAATCATGAAGACATGAGTGGAAACTTGGCCTCAGAAATTTTCTACTTATGTGACTGTGGGCAAGTCACTTCATGGCTGTTTCAGCTGTAAAATGGGTAGTTGTGAGGATCAAGTGAGCTAAGAATTTTCAAGCACTTAGCACTGGTGCAGCCACAAAGGAAGCCAATAAAATGTTAGCTATCATACACTCCAGCAGACAAGCCCATATATCCTGAATCCTAGAAATACAAATAAAAAGAATTCTCAGGAGTAGGAAGGGTCTAAATTTGGTTTTAAGGAGTACTGCCTCCTAGGAGTAGAAGGAAGAAGCTGATTGAGTTCCTGAGACCATCTCTTTAGCCTCCTACTCTCTTCTCTTAAGGCTGCAGTTACCCTGTGACCTAGATCCCCTAAAGAATATTGGCAAATTCTAGTGAGTCAACCATCTTTGGCCACTGGGAGGAGTGATGGATGGTTCTTCTAAAATTCAGATTGTTCTGGGAAGTCCTTTGTTATTGCTGTTTGTACTTTTTGAGGAGCACCAATGACATGAGAAGAATAATGTCTTGACTTGTAGGTGAATCTGATTAAGGTAAGGTGGAGTTGTGCAAGGGGGTCAGCCTGATTTTTTCTTTCAGAGTCATCAAAGTCCAGTGATAAGAGGAAAGTCAAGAGAACTGGCCATAGCCCTGGAAGCACTGGATAGCCTTAGCATGTGTCTGGGATGTCTGAACAAGCTCTATGTGATCCACAGCGCCTGTTTCAGCTGCTTTCATGGCCATTGCAACTCAGGGTTCTTGTCTGCCCATTCCAAGAACTTAGAGAATCTTCAAAAACAGGCATGACTGTTGTATCCGCCATCATGTTTAGCTAGTTCTAGAAAGGAGACTTTGTATCCTGGAAGCCAGTTCTTGATGCACAGCTGTGTACTGAAGGAGAAGGGAGCTTGTCATTGGCTTTTTCAAATAAATTCATTTGGCAGAGGGAACAAGTGTTTCAGATAAAGATCATTTGAGGCTTAGAGGATGGGGGAATCACTCCTGCCTACACTCATACACACTCCCTGTTCACCAACCAATCCAGCCCCACCCACTGGGTAGGATGTCATTAATGACATGCAGATGAGGAAGAGGCAGCCCAGTCAGAACAGCTGCTCAAACTGAGGGAGGGGTGTGGTCAGGAATAGTGATATCCCAGGTACATTCCACCTGTTCAGAAGAATACCCTCCTCACTGCAGACCTGAGGGGGAAATGTCCTCTTCCAGACCTGACTCTACAATGCATTCTACATTCTTCTTCTCTCTGATATTTTATCTCTTAATGGCAGGTGAATATTTTTTCTGATGAAGAAATTATCTTGAGATTCGACCTCTAAATATTTCCCTTGGGTGCATCAACAGAAACTTTCTCCCTTCAAATTATTGTTACCTTCTTCTTCTTACCTCACAGGTGGTCAACTGGATGACAAGGTCATGCAACATCCAAGTTACCTGGTGTCAAGGACAGGACAGTCAGTGATCTTGGGATGTGACCCCATCTTGGGACACAACGAGGCTTTTTGGTGCCGTCAGATACTGGGTCAAGGCCTTGAGATGCTCTTTTACTTCTATGATAAGGAAGAGAGGGGTACGGGAGAAATCCCTAATCGATTCAAAGCTGAACAGGACAACAATTTGTACTTCACCCTGAACATCAGTTCCTTGGAGCAGGGGGATTCTGCTCTCTATCTCTGTGCCAGCAGCAAAGACACAGTGTCACAGAGGTACCTCCTATCTGTTCAGAAACCTGTTTGGCCCAAGCCCAGGGAACAATGAAAGAGGAGGCAGGAAGCAGGAGGCTGACATGAATTCCGGCTCAGCACCACAGACTGGGGTCATCTATCTTGTTCCCTCCAGTGCTGACATTAGCTGCTTCTCATTGAAGTAGCTGGGCCACTCCCTTTCATGTAGTAGCCAGCAAAGTGATGTTGGTTCCTGCATTCTGTGGGTGCCCAGGCACTGAAAGCTATAGCCGATGAGCCTTCATGGACATATTTGCTTTTTCTAGTCAGGGAGAGGATGCAATGAATGCAAAGCAGAAACATTTCATTAAATGTGATAGTCAGACACAAAGTAGTAACAGGACACTGTTTCTTCTGAAGCTGTGCTATAGTCTCACTTTTGTGTGCATCAACAATAGAAGAATGACACACATAGCAATCATGTAGCAGGTTATCCAAGCAGTTCTCCTATATCCCAAAGGATTCAGAGGTTCCCAAACATATTTGGCCTACTGCCCCCCTTTAAAAAAACATTCAAAAGCCTTCAACCAATGGAAATCTACTTTCTTTACCTTTGAATGAATTCTTTTTTTTTTGAAATTTGCATCATTTCCAACTACTACCATCCCCATGGACCTTTCCAGTGCCACCTAGGATGTGATATCGTACAGTTTGGCAACCTATTATAGATGACACAGTCAAAAAAGAACCAGATGTGGTATCAGGAAGACATGAGTAAAATTTTAGGCCCAGACACTTGTGAGGTATGTGACCTCGGGCAAGTCACTTTACCTATCTTCCTCAGTTTCCTTTTGTTTTATTCTTTTTGGTGAGGCAATTGGAGTTAAGTGACTTGCCCAGGGTCACACAGAGAGTAAATGTCTAGTATGTGAGGTTGGATTTGAACTCAGGTCCTTCCGACTCCAGGGCCAGACCTCCATATACTACGCCACATAACTGCCCCCTCCTTTTGCCCATCTTAAAGTGGAAATGATAATAGCACCTAACTCTGAGTGTTGTTGTAAGGATCAAATTAGATATTTGTAAAGCACTTACACAGTGCCTGGTGAAGAGTAAGTTTGATATAAATGTTAGCTGTTAATATTGTTGTTATTTATCATTATTATTGTTATGATTATAGCTACTTTTTCTTTTTATATAAAGGACTTCTGAAATATATAAGTATTGGTAACATGTATTTTTAGGCATAGGAAGGGTTGAAGTTCAGATTTGGCTTTAACAAGTGCTGACTAGTGGGAAATGAAAGTGGTGCTGATTGAATCCATGAGACTCTGTCTTTTTAACCTTCTTTCTCCTACGTTCATGGCTCCCCTTCCTACCCAGCTTCCCTAAAGTGAAAGGACAAGTCTTGGTGATCCTACTACCTTTGGCCACTAGTAGGAGCTATGATTACATTCCAATTCGGATGGTCCTGGGAAGAACACAGAGAATGGTGAAATACAGATGTGATTGTTGTATTCACCATCCATGTTTAATTGGTTCTGGAAAGGTGACCTTGTATCCTGGAAGACAGCCTGATGAATAGTTGTGTACTGAAGGAGTATGGAATTTATAATTGGCTTTGTTTCTTCCTTTCTTTCCTCCCTTCCTTCCTTTTTCCTTACCTCATATTTTCTCTTTCTTTCTTTCTTTCTTCTTTCTTTCTTTCTTTCTTTCTTTCTTTCTTTCTTTCTTTCTTTCTTTCTTTCTTCCCCCCTTCCTTCCTTCTTTTTTCTTTCCTTTTTGTGTGTGTAGGCAGAAGGAGCAACTGTGTCTGATAAATATCATTTAAGGCTTGGGGGCAAAGGGGATCAACTTTCCCCACACTCATGTTCTTTCTCCTTCCCAACCAAGGCCAGTCCCACCTGCTGAGTAGAATGTCATTAATGACATACAGATGAGGAAGAGGTAGGGACAGGGCTGATCCCTGTTAGAACAGCTTCTTGGATTGGGGTAGAGGGCGTGCGAAGGAACAGTGATACCATAGGCACATTCCATTTGGTCAGGAGAGAAGCTTCTCTCACTGCAGACTCCTAAGGGACAAAATGGCCTCTTCCATACTTGAACCTACTAAACAGTCCAAGTTTTTCTTCTGTATGATAATTTGTTGCTGAATGGCAGGTGATTATTTGTTGCAGTGAAGAAATTATCTTGAGATTCTACCTCTAAATATTTCCCTTGGAGGCCTCAATAGAAACTCTCTTCCTTCAATCTGTTACTTTCTTCTTCTTCTTACCTCACAGGTGGTCAACTGGATGCTAGGGTCACTCAACAACATCAAAATTACTTGGTTTCAAGGACAGGTCAGTCAGTGATCCTGCCATGTGACCTCATCTCTGTACATGAGAGGGTATTCTGATTCAGAAGATACTTGGTCAAAGCCCTGAGATGCTCTTTTACTTCTATACTGAGCAATGGAATGAGGAAGGCAAAATCTCTGATGGATTCATAGCTCAAAAGCATAGAAATTTCCACTTCAGCCTCAACATCAGTTCCTTGGAGCAGGGGGATTCTGCCCTCTCTCTCT
The DNA here is from genome assembly GCF_003287225.1 of Phascolarctos cinereus. Classification (NCBI taxonomy): domain Eukaryota; kingdom Metazoa; phylum Chordata; class Mammalia; order Diprotodontia; family Phascolarctidae; genus Phascolarctos; species Phascolarctos cinereus. The sequence continues at coordinate 101,073,565 of NW_027555514.1, read as the reverse complement.
GTGCCAGCAACATATACTCAGTGCCACTCCTCTCATCTGTTCACAAACCTGTTTGCCCCAAGTACGAGAAAGAGTGATGGGGGAGGTAGGGAAGGAAGAAACTGATATCAATTTTAGCGCAGCACCAAGAACTCAGGTCACCATCATTTTCCCCCTAGTACTACTTCTCACTGTAGTGCTTTGCACACTGCCTGTCATGTAATACTAAACCAAAGCCATGTTGCCTCAAGATACTCTGAATCCCTATCCACTCAAAACCACAGCTTCTGAGTCGCGATGCATGTACGTCCTTTTACTAGTCAGAGAGAGTTTGCAATAGTTCAAAGGAAAACCTTTCATTAAACAGCATAGTAACAGACAAAGGAGTAACAGGACATTTCCCTCTAAGCTGGGCACGTTTTCTCATAAGTAGATGCAACAGCAATGGAAGAATGACTGCACATAGCAGTTATATATAGATTACAGTTCACATATACGGAGCCCACATCATTGTAAGTGTCTAGCTCAGTTCAGTTGGGATTCAGTCAAAGGGCCACACTTGAAGACCTAGAAGGCCACATGTGGCCTTGAGGCCCCTGAACTAGAAGATACAGTGGATAGAGAAGCTGGTATGGTGTCAGGAGGACATGAGTTCAAATCGAAGCTCAGACACTTTTGAATTATGTGACTCTAATTGAGTCACTTCACCCATTTGTCTGAGTTACTCATCTTTAAAATGAGGCCCTGCCTCCCAGGGTTGTTGTGTGGATAAAATGAGATAATAATTGTGAAGAGCTTAGCACAGTGCCTGGAACATGTATGGTAAATGTTACAGAAGCATTAGCTATTTTTTATTACGATTATTATTTATTACCATATAAGGGGATCCTGAAACATAGATGAATAGGAAATGGGAATTTTCATGAGTTGCCAGAGTTGACATTTAAAATTGTTTTTAAGGTGTGGTTTCTAGTAGGGAATTAAGTAGGAACTGATTGAATCCCTGAGACCATCTCTTTAGCCTCCTACCCTTCCTTCTCCAAAGGCCACAGTTATCCTATCACCTAACTGCCCTAAGGAGGAAGGACAAGTTCTTCTACCACCTTTGGAGACTAGGAAGAATTACGGTTTCACTCATGTTCTGATGGTTTGGGGAAGAACATAGAGAATCTTTAAATGAAGATGCGATTGTTGTACTCACTATTCATGTTAAGCTAGTTGTGAAAAAGAAACCTTGTGTCTTGGAAGCCAGCCCTGATGACCAGCTTTGTATGAAAGCAATACAGAGAGTGTAAATGGGTTAAAAACATCTGCTTGTAAAGGGAACAAATGTTTCCACTTTTGTTGTTGTTGTTCAGTCATTTCAGTGATGTCCAACTCTTTCTCATTCCATTTTGGGTTTTCTTGGCAAAGATATTGTGGAGGGGTTTACCATTTCCTTCACCAGCTCATTTTATGAATAAGGAACTAAGGCAAACAGAATTAAGGTACTTGCCAAGGGCCACATAGATAGTAAATGTCTGAAGCTGGATTTCAACTCAGAAATATTAGTCTTCCTGATTCCAAGCCCAGTGGTCTATCCACCATACTACCTAGTAGTCCTTACTGTCTCTGATGAATATCATTTAAGTACTAGAGAAGAAAAGGGGTAGTACTTCGGTATCTTTGCAAAGATAACCCCAAAAGGCATCACTAAGAGTCTGACATGACTGAAATGACTGAACAAAGGTTCAGGAGAAGGAATATCACCCCTTCTTTATACATACATACATTCCCTGCCTGCCATTCAGGACCATCCCCACCTGGTGGATATGATGTCATTTCTGATATGGAGAGGAGGAGGAGGTGTGACAGGGCTGAGCCTGCACCATGTTAGAGCAGGCTCTCAGATTGAGGAGATGGATCAGGAACAGTGATATCACAGGTGCATTCCATTTAATAGGGAGAGGAAGCTCTCTCACTGCAGACCCCTGAAGGGGAAATGCCCCCTTCCTGACCTTACCCTACTACGCATAACAGGTTTTTTTTCCCCTTATGGTAATATGTCTCTTTGTAGGAGGTGAATGTTGGTCATAGCTGGGAAATTGCCTCTTGAAGGTCTACTTCTAAACATTTCTCTTAGGGTGTCAACAGAAACCTCCATCCTTGGATCTGGTGCTCAGCTTCTTTCTCCTTCTTGCCCCACAGATAGTCAACTAGACACCAGAGTCCCTCAATACTCAAGTCTGTGATCCTGGGAGGTGACTCCATCTCTCGAAACTTCCTCACATTGTGGTACCATCAGATACAGGCTCAGGGCCTTGAGATGCCCTTTAACTTCTTTTCTACTTAAGCAATTTTTAATTTGTATCCATTTATTATTCTCTCTCTCTCTCTTTCTTTCTCCCTCTCTCTGTCTCTCTCTCTCTCCAACTGTCTGTCTGTCTATCCATATATCTGCCTATTTTATCTATGTATCTATGTATCTATGTATCTATCTGTCTATCTATCCATCTATCACTATCTATTTACATCCTGAAACCTAGAAATAAAGGTAAAGGGAATTTGCAGGAGTAGAAAGCTGAATTTCAAATTTGGTTTTAGGTAGTGCTGACTGACAGGAAATAAAGGAGGCACTGAGTGAATGCCTGAGACCATCTCTTCAGCACCTTATTCTTCCTTCTCCTAAGGCCACAACTGGCTTCTGACCCAGCTCCCCTAAGGAGCAAGGGGAAGGCCTAGCATCTTGTGGCCTCTAGGTGGAGCTTCAGTTCCAGTTAAATTTGGATGGTTTTGGGGAAAAAATAGAACATCTTCAAATTAAGACATGATTGCTGTATCAATCTCTCCTGTTTAGCTGTTTCTGGGAAGGGAACCTTGTGTTTTAAAAGCCAGCTCTACTGCACAGCTATGTATTGATGTAGCAGGAAGCTTGTAATTGGCTTTTCCAAAACCATTCTTTTGGAAGAGGGAGCATCTGTCTCAGACAGATATCATTTAAGGCTTCCCAGAACAGGATCATCCTTCCTCACTCTCACACATACTCAGGGACAGGGCTGAGCCTGCATCATGTCAGATAGATGTTGGAGGTGGAGATGTCACCAAGAATAGTAATATCACAGGCATATTCCTCCTGTTTGGGAGAGGAACCTTCTCATTAAGGACTCCTGAGTGGGGAAATGCCTCTTCCAGCCCTAACTATATTAGACATTCCAGGTTTTTCTTATGTGTTATGATCTGTTTCTTGTTAAGAGGTGAATAGTGGTCTCAATTGTGAAATTGCCTTTTGAGGTTTGACCTCTAAGTATTTCCCTTGGGGCTTCAGTAAAAGCTCTCCTCCTGGATCTGTTTGGAGTATTCCTTTTGGATATTCCAGGATATTCCTTTTCCTTCTTACCTCGCACTTGGTTAACTGGCCAAAGTCACCTGATCTCAAGGATTGGACAGTCAGTGATCCTGGGATGTAACCCCTTCTGTTGACACAATAGGGCATTGTAGTACCATCAGACACAAGATCTGGGCCCTGACATATTCTTCTACTTCTCTTTTAAGCAATTGAGTAAGAAAGGAAAAACCTCTGAGTGATTCATGACAACAATTTTAGCTCAGCACCAAGGACTAGGGCCCCTTAACATTTTTCCTTTAGTGCTGACTTAAGCTCCTTCTTACTGTAGTATCTGGGACTTTCTCTCTTACATAAAACCCCAGCTAAGCTATGCTACTTCAAGTACTCTGGGGGTCCCTATCCAACTGAAACTACATTTTGCAAGTGCCCACAGGCTTCTTTTCAGTTCTTAGTGAGGATGTAATTAATTCAAAGCAGAAATATTTAATGAGACAGTCCAGTAAAACACAAGGTTGCGATAATGCATTGTCCCTTTCCAAACTAGGACATGAATTCCCAGAAATCCACGCATCAACATTGGAAGAATGATGACTCAAAGGAATTATATATGTGCTGTACACAGGCATTTCACACTTACTGAGCACACATATGCATAAGCATCTAGGTGACATAGTGGATAGAACAGCGGGTAAGGAATCATGAAGACATGAGTGGAAACTTGGCCTCAGAAATTTTCTGCTTATGTGATTGTGGGCAAGTCACTTCATGGCTGTTTCACCTGTAAAATAAGGATAACAATAGTACCTACATCCTTGGGTAGTTGTGAGGATCAAGTGAGATAAGAATTTTCAAGCACTTAGCACTGGTGCAGCCATATAGGAAGCATGATAAAATGTTAGCCATTAGCAGACAAGCCCATATATCCTGAATCCTAGAAGTACAAGTGAAAGGAATTCTCAGGAGTAGGAAGAGTTCAAATTTGGTTTTAAGGTGTACTGCCTCCTAGGAATAGTAGGAGGAGTTGATTGAATCCCCGAGATGATCTCTTTAGCTTCCTGCTCTTCTCTTAAGGTGGCCGTCACCCTCTGACCTAGCTTCCCTAAGGAACAATGGCAAAATCTAGCAATTCAACAACCTTCGGCCACTGGGAGGAGCGATGGTTTTTCTAAAATTACAATTGTTCTGGGCAGCCATTTGTTGTTGCTGTTTGTGCTTTTTGAGGAGCACCAATGACATCACAAGGGCAATGTCTTGACTTGTAGGTGAATCTGATTAAGGTAAGGTGGAGTTGTGCAAGGGGGTCAGCCTGATGTTTTCTTTCAGAGTCATCAAAGTCCAGGGATAAGAGGAAAGTCAAGAGAACTGGGCTTAGCCCTGGATGCAGTGGATGACCTTGGCATGTGTCTGGGATGTCTGAACAAACTCTAAGTGGTCCACAGCACCTGTTTCAGCTGCTTTCATGGCCATTGCAACTCAGGGTTCTTGTCTGCCCATTCCAAGAACTTAGAGAATCTTCAAAAACAGGCATGACTGTTGTATCCACCATCATGTTTAGCTAGTTCTAGAAAGGAGACTTTGTATCCTGGAAGCCAGTTCTTGATGCACAGCTGTGTACTGAAGGAGAAGGGAGCTTGTCATTGGCTTTTTCAAATAAATTCATTTGGCAGAGGGAACAAGTGTCTCAGATAAAGATCATTTAAGGCTTAGAAGATGGGAATCACTCCTGCCTACACTCACGCACATTCCTTGTTCACCAACCAATCCAGCCCCACCTGATGAGTAGGATGTCATTAATGACATGCAGATGAGAAAGAGGCAGCCCAGTCAGAACAGCTGCTCAAACTGAGGGAGGGGTGTGGTCAGGAATAGTGACATCCCAGGTACATTCCACCTGTTCAGAAGAATACCCTCCTCACTGCAGACTCCTGAGGGGGAAATGTCCTCTTCCAGATCTGACTCTACAATGCATTCTAAGTTCTTCTTCTCTATGATGTTTTATCTCTTAATGGCAGGTGAATATTTGTTCCAGTGAAGAAATTATCTTGAGATTCAACCTCTAAATACTTCCCTTGGGGCATCAACAGAAGCTCTCTTCCTTCAATCTGTTACCTTCTTCTTCTTACCTCATAGGTGGTCAACTGGATGACAGGGTCATTCAACATCCAAGTTACCTGGTGTCAAGGGCAGGACAGTCAGTGATGTTGGGATGTGACCCCATCTTGGGACACAAAGGGGCATTTTGGTACCGCCAGATACTAGGAAAAGGCCCTGAGATGCTCTTTTACTTCTCTAATAAGGAAGAGAGGGGTAAAGGAGAAATCCCTAATCGATTCAATGCTACACAGGACGACAATTTCCACCTCACCCTCAACATCAGTTCCTTGGAGCAGGGGGATTCTGCTCTCTATCTCTGTGACAGCAGCAAAGACACAGTGCCACAGAGGCACCTCCCATCTGTTCACAAAGCTGTTTGGCCCAAGCCCAGGGAGCAATGAAAGGGGAGGCAGGAAGCAGGAGGCTGACATCAATTCCAGCTCAGCACTAGGGGCAGGGGTCCTTTGTCTTGTTCCCTCCAGTGCTGACATTAGCTACTGCTCATTGAAGTAGCTGGGCCACTCCCTTTCATTTAGTACCCAGCAAAGTGATGTTGGTTTCTGCATTCTGTGGGTGCCCAGCCGCTCAAAGCCATAGCTCATGAGCCTTCACGGACATACTTGCTTTTTCTAGTCAGGGAGAGGATGCAGTGAATCCAAAGTGGAAACATTTCATTAAATATGATAGTGAAACACAAAGTAGTAACAGGACACTGTCTCCTCTGAAGCTAAGCTATAGTCTCACATTTGTGTGCATCAACAATGGAAGAATGACACACAGAGCAATCATGTAGCAGGTTATACAAGCAGTTCTCATATATCCCTAAGGATTCATAGGTTCCCAAACATATTTGTCCTACTGCCCCCCTTTAAAAGATCACTGAGCACCCCCTTCAACCAATGCACACCTACTTTCCTTACCTTTCAATGTTTTTTTTTTTTGAAATTTGCATCATTTCAAACTATTACTTCCCCATGGACCTTTCCAGTGCCACCTAGGATGTGATATCACCCAATTTGGGAACCTATTATAGATGATACAGTTGAAAAAGCACCAGGTTTGAAATCAGGAAGACATGAGATAAATTTAGGGTGAGACACTTGTTAGGTATGTGACCATGGAGAAGTCACTTTGCCTATCTTCCTCATTTTCCTTGTCTTTTATTCTTTTTGGTGATGCAATCAAAGTTAAGTGACTTGCCCTGGGTCACACAGCTAGTAAGTGTCAAGTAGGTGAGGTTGGATTTGAACTCAGGTCCTTCTGACTCCAGGGCCAGAGCTCTATCTATTGTGCAACCTAGCTGCCCCGTCTGTTTCCCCATCTTTAAAATGGAGATGATAATAGCACCTACCTCTATGGGTTGTTGCAAGGAGCAAATTAGGTATTTTTAAGGCACTTAGCACAGTTCTTGGTGAAGAGTAAGTTTGATATAAATGTCACCTGTTATTATTGTTGTTGTTATTATTATTATTATTTTTATGATTGCAGTTATTTTTTCTTTTTATATAAAGAATTTCTGAAGTGTATAAGTATCAGTAACAGGTATTTTCAAGAGTAGGAAGGGTTGAAGTTCAAATTTGGCTTTAAAGGAAAACATTTCATTAAATAGCATAGTAAAGACAGAAGACTAGCAGTACCTTTCCCTTTGAAGTTGGGGCACATTTCCTCATCAATAGATGCATCAGCAATGGAAGAATGACTGCACACAGCAGTTATATATAGGTTACACAGGCTATTCATATACACTGAGCCCATATTATCATAAGTTTTCAGCACATTTCAATTGGGATTCAGTCAAAGGGCCACACTTGAGGACCTAGAAGCCCACATGTGGCCTTGAGGCACCCCCTGAAATAGAAGATACAGTGGTATGGTGTTACGAGAACATGAGTTCAAATCGAGGCTCAGACACTTTTGAATTATGTGACTCTAATTGAGTCACTTTACCCATTTGCCTGAGTTACTCATCTTTAAGGTGAGGCCCTGCCTCCATGTTATGTGGATAGAATGAGATGATAATTGTGAAGAGCTTAGCACAGTGCCTGGAACATGTATGCTAAATGATACAGAAGCATTAGCTATTTTTTATTATGATTATTAGTTATTACCGTACAAGGGGATCCTGAAACATAGATGAATAAGAAATGGGAATTTTCATGAGTTGCCAGAGTTGAAACTCAAAATTGTTTTTAAGGTGTGGTTGCTAGTAGGGAATGAAATAGGAACTGATTGAATGTCTGAGGTCATCTCTTTGGCACCTTACCCTTCCTTCTCCTAAGGCCACAGCTAACCTTTCACCTAACTGCCCTAAGGAGGAAGGAGAAGTTCTTCTACCACCTTTGGAGACTAGGAAGAATTATGGTTCCAGTCATGTTCAGATGGTCTGGGGAAGAACATAGAGAATGTTTAAATGGAGATGTGATTGTTGTATCCACCACTCATGTTAAGCTAGTTGTGGAAAAGAAACCTTGCGTCTTGGGAGCCAGCCATGATGCCAGCTTTGTATGAAAGCAGTACAGAGAGTGCAATTAGATTTAAAAAATCATCTGGTAAAGGAACAGCTTTTCCAGTTTTGTTGTTGTTGTTTAGTCATTTCTGTCATGTCTGACACTTCCTCACTCCATTTTGGGTGTTCTTGGCAAAGATACCAGGGGGATTTGCCATTTCCTTCACCAGCTCATTTTATGGATGAGAAACTAAGGCAAACAGGATTAAGGTACTTGCCCAGGGCCACATAGATAGTAAGTGTCTGAAGCTGGATTTCAACTCAGAAATATTAGTCTTCCTGATTCCAAGTCCAGTGGTCTATCCACCATACCACCTAGCAGTCCTTACTGTCTCTGATGAATATCATTTAAGTACTAGAGAAGAAAAGGGGTAGTACTTCGGTATCTTTGCAAAGATAACCCCAAAAGGCATCACTAAGAGTCTGACATGACTGAAATGACTGAACAAAGGTTTAGGAGAAGGAATATCACCCCTTCTTTATACATACATACATTCCCTGCCTGGCATTCAGGACCATCCCCACCAGGGGATAGGAATTCATTACAGACATGGAGAGGAGGAGGAGGTGGTGACAGGGCTGAGCCTGCACCATGTTAGAGCAGGCTCTCAGACTGGGGAGATGGATCAGGAGCAGTGATATCACAGGTGCATTCCCTTTGATTGGGAGAGGAACCTTTCTCACTTAAGACTCCTGAAGGGGGAAATGTCCCCTTCTTGACCTTACCCTACCATACATACCAGGTTTTTTTGTCCTATATGATAATATACATCTTAGTAGCAGGTGAATGCAGGTCATAGCTGGGAAACTGCCTCTTGAAATTCTACTTCCAAACATTTCTCTTAGGGCTTCAATAGAAACCTTCCTCCTTGTATCTGTTGCCCAGCTTCTTTCTTCTTCTTGCCCCACGTGTTTTCAACTTGATATCCAACCAGAGTCACTCAATACTTAAGTTATGTGGTGTGAAGGATAGGACAGTGTGTGATCCTGGGATGTGACCCTATCTCTGGACACTTCACTGCACTGTGGTACCATCAGATAGAGGGCCAGGACCTGAGATACCCCTTATATCCTATTGTACTTAAGCAATTTTTAATTGGAATCCATTTATTTTTCTATCTATCCATCTATCCATTTACCTGTCTATTTAATCCATCTCTCTATCAATCCATCCATCCATTCATTTATTTAATCTATCTATCTATCTATCTATCTATCTATCTATCTATCTATCTATCTATCTCTCTATCTCTCTATCTCTCTATCTCTCTATCTATCTATCAATCTATGGCTGTCTATTCATCTATCTATCAATATCTATCTAGATCCTGAAGCCTAGAAATAGTGGTAAAGGGAATTTGCAGGAGTAGAAAGCTGAATTTCAAATTTGGTGGTAGGTAGTGCTGACTGACAGGAAATAAAGGAGGCACTGAGTGAATGCCTGAGACCATCTTTTCAGCACCTTATTCTTCCTTCTCCTAAGGCCACAACTAGCTTCTGACCCAGCTCCCCTAAGGAGCAAGGGGAAGGCCTAGCATCTTGTGGCCTCTAGGTGGAGCTTCAGTTCCAGTTAAATTTGGATGGTTTGGGGGAAAAAATAGAACCTCTTCAAATTAAGACATGATTGCTGTATCAATCTCTCTTGTTTAGCTGTTTCTGGGAAGGGAACCTTGTGTTTTAAAAGCTAGCTCTACTGCACAGCTATGTATTGAAGGAGTAGGGAGCTGGTAACTGGCTTTTCAAAAAGCATTCTTTTGGCAGAGGGAACAACTGTCTCAGAGAAATATCATTTAAGGCTTCCTAGAACGGGATCATCCTTCCCCACCCTCACACATACTCTGTGCCTGCCATCCAAAGCCAGCCCCACCTGCTGGGTAGGAAGTCATTAATGACTTGCAGAGGAGAAAGAGGGAGGGACAGGGCTGAGCCTGCATCATGTCATGGCAGGATAGATGCGGGAGTGGGGGATTTCACCAAGAACAGTAATATCACTGACATATTCCTGCTTTTGGGGAGAGGAACCTTTCTCATTTCACACTCCTGAGTGGGGAAATGCCTGTTCCAGCCCTGACTATACTAGGCATTCCACGTTTTTCTTATGTGTTCTTATCTGTTTCTTTTTTTCCTTTTTTTGTTTTATTTTGAATGAATAAATGAACAGAGATTTATTTAGCACACTATTTACAAAACACTGTGCTAAGTGCTGGACATACAAATAGAAAATCCAAACGTTCTTTATCTCAAGGAGCTCACATTCTAATGGAGAGATGGCAGATACTGGCATTTCAGGCATAAGTCCTATGGAAGGGCTCCATAGTCCTTAGAGTGAAGTCACAAAGCAGATGGTAATACATTTTCGCTGACAAAATCATGTCCTTTGCTGGTTCTGACCCATTTGACAATGCCCAGGACTTTAATTTCACAATGGCATTCTTTTCTGGGTCTTTAATAGCTAAATTTGTGGAGGAGACAGTGGCTTCATTATTCATGGAAGCAATGACTACAATCACCACAAGAAAATAAATTGGAATGACAATAAAACTGTATGTGTTATCATTGTAATAACCATGTTCAGCACTGGAGAAGACAGCTAGCATATTAGAGAAGAATGAACACAAGGTTTGAAGATAGAGGACCTGAATTCAAATCTGTATTGTTACTACCTGTGTGACCTTGGAGAAATCATTAAATCTCCATGAGCTTCAAGTTCCCCTTCTGTAACATGAGGGAGACTCAGACTAGGGAGCTTCTAAGGGCCCTTCTGGATCTAGCTCTATGATTCTATGAGAAAATGCACCTTTCTCCCTTCTTTTTATTTTAATATGAATTTATTTATTTTTAGTTTTCAACATTTACTTTCACAAGATTTGGAATTCCAAGTTTTCACCCCATCTTGTAGTTCCCCCCGCCCCAAGATGGCATGCATTCTGAATATCCCTTCCCCTAGTCTGCCCTCCCTTCTATCTCCCCCCGCCCCCATTCTCTTATACCCTTCCACTTCTATTTTCGTACAGGGCAGGAGACATTTCTATACCTCATTTTCTGTATTTCTTATTTCCCAGTTGCATGTGGAAACATTTTTTTTAAACATGTGTTTTTAAAACTTTGGGTTCCACATTTTCTCCCTTCCTCCCACCCCACCCACCCTCATTGAAAAGGCAAGGAAGTCAATACAGGCCATACATGTGCAGTTATGCAAAACACTTTCATAGTAGACATGTTGGGAAAAACTAACTCTATTTCCCTTAATCCTATCCTGCCCCCCCTATTTATTCTATTTTTTCTTTTGACCCTGTCCCTCCTCGATCTGTTTCTTTTTAACAGGTGAATACTGGTCCCAATTGTGAAATTGCCTTTTAAGGTTTTACTTCTAAGTATTTCCCTTAGGACTTCAGTAACAGCTTTCCTTCTGGATCTGTTGGGATATTACTTTTACATATTCCTAGATATTCTTTTTCCTTCTTACCCCACGGGTGTTAACTGGTCAAAGTCACCTGGTCTCTAGGATTGAACAGTTAGTGATCTGGGATGTAACCCCATTTGTGGACACAATAGGACATTGTGGTACCATCAGACACAAGATCTGGGACCTGGGATAGTCCTTTACTTCTCTTTTGAGCAATTGAGTGAGAAAGGAAAAATCTCTGAGCAATTCACGACATCAAGTTTAGCTCAGCACCAGGGAATAGGGCCCCTTAAGATTTTCCCTGTAGTGCTGACTTTAGCTCCTTTTTACTGTAGTACCTGGGACTCTCCCTTTCATATCAAACCCCAGCTAAGTTATGCTACTTCAAGTACACTGGGGGTTGATATCTGGTTGAATACACATTTTACAATAGCCCACAGGTTTCTTTTCAGTTTCTAGTGAGAAGATGTAATTAATTCAAAGCAGAAATATTTAATAAAGCAATGCAGTAAAAAACAAAGTTGTGACAATGCATTGTCTCTTTTGAAACTAGGACACGACTTCCAAGAAATACAGGCATCAACTTTGGAAGAATGACGATACATGGGAATTATATATGGGCTGTGCGCAAGCACTTCACACTTACTGAGCCCACATATTCATAAGCATCTAGGTGACCTAGAAGATAAAACAGCAGGTAAGGAATCATGAAGACATGAATGGAAACTTGGCCTCAGAAATTTTCTAACTATGTGACTGTGGGCAAGTCACTTCATTGCTGTTTGACCTGTAACATGGGGATAATAATAGTACCTACATCCTTGGGTAGTTGTGAGGATCAAATGAGATAAGAATTTCAAAGCACTTAGCACTGGTGCAGCCACATAGGAAGCACAATGAAATATTAGCTATCATACACTCCAGCAGACAAGCCCATATATCCTGAATCCTAGAAGTACGAGTAAAAGGAATTCTCAGGAGTAGGAAGAGTTCAAATTTGGTTTTAAGGTGTACTGCCTCCTAGGAATAGTAGGAGGAATTGATTGAATCCATGACAGCATCTCTTTAGCCTCCCATTCTATTAAGGCTGCTTTTACCCTCTGACTTAGCTCCCCTAAGGAACAATGGCAAATTCTAGTGAGTCAAGCACCTTTGGCCTCTGGGAGGAACAATGGATGGTTCTTCTTAAATTCCAATTGTTTTGGGGAGTCATTTGTTGTTGCTGTTTGTGGTTTTTGAGGAGCAGCAATGACATGAAAAGAATAATGTCTTGACTTGTTGGTGAATCTAATTAAGGTAAGGTGGAGTTGTGCAAGGGGGTCAGCCTGATTTTCTCTTTCAGAGTCATCAAAGTCCAGGGATAAGAGGAAAGTCAAGAGAACTGGCCATAGCCCTGGATGCAGTGGATGACCTTGGCATGTGTCTGGGATGTCTGAACAAGCTCTAAGTGATTCACAGCTCCTGCTTCAGCTGCTTTCATGGCCATTGCATCTAAGGGTTCTTGTGTGCCCATTCTAAGAACTCAGAGAATCTTCAAAAAAAAGACGTGAGTGTTGTATCCACCATCATATTTAACTAGTTCTGGAAAGAAGACTTTGTATTCTGGAAGCTAGTCTTTGATGCACAGCTGTGTACTGAAGGAGTAGGGAGCTTGAATGGGCTTTTTCAAATAATTAAGTTGGCAGAGGGAAAATGTCTTACAGAATATCATTAAGGCTTAGAAGATGGGGAAATCACTCTTGCCCCCCCACTCCCTGTTCACCAACCAATCCAGCCCCACTGCTGGGTAGGATGTCATTAATGACATGCAGATGAGGAAGAGGCAGCCCAGTCAGAACAGTTTCAAACTGAGGGAGGGTGTGGTCAGGAATAGTGATATCCCAGGTACATTCCACCTGTTCAGAAGAGGACCCTTCTCACTGCAGACTCTGAGGGGGAAATGTCCTCTTCCAGTCCTGACTCTACAATGCATTCTAAGTTCTTTTCTATGATATTTTATCTCTTAATGGCAGGTGAATATTTGTTCCAGTGAAGAAATTATCTTGAGATTCACCTCTAAATATTTCCCTGGGGCATCAACAGAAACTTTCTTCCTTCATCTGTACCTTCTTCTTACCTCACAGGTGGTCAACTGGATGACAGGGTCATTCAACATCCAAGTTACCTGGTGTCAAGGACAGGACAGTTAGTGATCTTGGGATGTGACCCCATCTCTGGACACAGCAGGGCATTGTGGTGCCATCAGATACTGGATCAAGGCCCTGAGATGCTCTTTTCCTTCTATAACAAGGGAGAGAGGGATAAAGGAGAAATCCCAATCGATTTAAAGCTGAACAGGACAACAATTTCTACTTCACCCTCAAATCAGTTCCTTGGAGCAGGGGGATTCTGCTCTCTATCTCTGTGCCAGCAGCAAAGACACAGTGCCACAGAGGCACCTCCCATCTGTTCACAAACCTGTTTGGCCCAAACCCAGGGAGCAATGAAAGGGGAGGCAGGAAGCAGGAGGCTGACATCAATTCCAGCTCAGCACCAGGGACTGGGGTCAACTGTCTTGTTCCCTCCAGTGCTGACATTAGCTACTTCTCATTGAAGTAGCTGGGCCACTCCCTTTCATATAGTAGCCAACAAAGTGATGATGGTTCCTGCATTCTGTGGTGCCCAGCCGCTCAAAGCTATAGCTCTGAGCCTTCATGGACATATTTGCTTTTTCTAGTCAGGGAGAGGATGCAATGAATCCAAAGCAGAAATATTCATTAAATATGATAGTCAAACACAAAGTAGTAACAGGACATTGTCTCCTCTGAAGCTGTGCTATAGTCTGACATGTATGTGCATCAACAATGGAAAAATGACACATATAGCAATCATGTAGCAGGTTATACAAGCAGTTCTCCTCTATTCCTAAGTACTCAGAGGTTCCCAAACATATTTGGCCTACTGCCCCCTTTTAAGTAATCACTCAGCCACCTTCAGCCAATGGAAATCTACTTCCTTTACCTTTTAATGCTTTTTTTTTTTAAATTGCATCATTTCAAACTACAACCATCCCCATGGACCTTCCAGTGATACCTATTATGTGATATTGTCCAGTTTGGCAACATATTATGATGATGCAGTTGAAAAAGCACCAGGTATGGAATCAGGAGACATGAGTTAAAATTTAAGCCCAGACACTTGTTAGGTATGTGACTGTGGGGAAGTCACTTGATCTATTTTCCTCAATTTCCTCATCTTTTATTCTTTTTGGTGAGGCAATCAGAGTTAAGTGATTTGCCCAGGGTCACACAGCTAGTAAGTGTCAAATGTATGACATGGATTTGAACTCAGGTCCTTCTGACTCCAGGGCCAGAGCTCTATGCACTGTACAACCTAGCTGCCCCTCTGTTTCCCCATCTTCAAAATGGAGATAATAATAACCTTACCTCTGGGAGTTGTTGAGATGATCAAGTTAGATATTTGTAAAGCACTTGTTATATGCCTGGTGAAGAGTAAGTTTGATATGAATGTTAGCTGTTATTATTGTTGTTGTTACCAGTGTTATTATTGTTATGATTGCAGTTATTTTTTTTGTTTGTTTTATGTAAAGGACTTCTGAAGTATTTAAGTACCGTAAGAGGTATTTTCAGGAGTAGGAAGGGTTGAAGTTCAAATCTGGCTTTAAAGAGTGCAGACTAGTAGGAAAGGAAAGTGATGCTAATTAAATCCCTGAAACTCTGTGTTTTTAAACCCTATTCTTCCTTCTTCTAAGGTCATGGCTACCTTTTCTACCCGGCTTCCCTGAAGAGAAAGGATAAATCCTGGTGATCCTATCACCTTTGACCACTAGTAGGAGCTATGATTACACTACAATTCTGATGGTTCTGGGAAGAACACAGAGAATGGTCAAATACAGATGTGATAGTTGTAGCCACCACCCATGTTTAACTAGTTCTGGAAAGGAGACCTTTTACCCTGGAAGCCAGCCTGATGAACAGTTGTCTCCTGAAGGAATATGGACTTTATAAAATTGAATTTGTTTCTTCCTTTCTTTCTTCCCTTCCTTCCTTTTTCCTTACCTCATATCTTCTCTTTCTTTCTTTCTTTCTTTCTTTCTTTCTTTCTTTCTTTCTTTCTTTCTTTCTTTCTTTCTTTCTTTCTTTCTTTCTTTCTTTCTTTCTTTCTTTCTTTCTTTCTTTCTTTCTTTCTTTCTTTCTTTCTTTCTTTCTTTCTTTCTTTCTTCTTTCTTTCTTTCTTTCTTTCTTTCTTTCCCCTTCCATTCCTTTTTTTTCTTTGTGTTTTTTTTTTCTTCTGTAGACAGAGGGATCAACTGTGTCTGATAAATATCATTTAAGTCTTGGTGGCAAGGGGGATCAAACTTCCCCACACTCTCATACTTCCTGCTTGCCAACCAAGGCCAGCCCCACCTGCTGAGTATAATGTCATTAATGACATACAGATGATGAAGAGGTAGGGACAGGGCTGAGCCCTGTTAGAACAGCTTCTTGGATGGGGGAGGAGCAGGGTAATGAGTAGTGATACCACAGGCACATTCCCCTTGGTCAGGAGAGAAGCTTCTCTCACAGCAGACACCTGAGGGATGAAGTGCCCTCTTCCAGACGTGAACCTACAAAACAGTCCGAGTTTTTCTTCTGTGTGATAATTTATTTTTGAATGGCAGATGATTATTTATTGCAGTGAAGAAATTATCTTGAGATTCTATCTCTCAATATTTCCCTTGGGGGCATCAACAGAAACGCTCTTCCTTCCATCTGTTACTTTCTCCTTCTTACCACACAGAGGGTCAACTGGATGCTAGTGTCTCTCAACTCAACAACATCCAAGTTACCTGGTATTAAGGACAGGCCAGTCAGTGATCCTGCAATGTGATCATATCTCTGGACATGAGAGGGATTTTTGGTCCATGAGAAACTGGGTCAAGCCCCTGAGATGCTCTTTTACTTCTATACTAAGCAATTGAATGAGGAAGGCAAAATCTCTGTTGGATTCACAGCTCAATAGCATGGGAATTTCCACTTCAGCCTCAATATCAGTTCCTTGGAGCAGGGGCATTCTGCCCTCTCTCTCTGTGCCAGCAACATATACTCAGTGCCATAGAAGCACCTCTCATCTGTTCACAAGCCTATTTGGCCCAAGTCCAAGAAACAATGACAGGGGAGATAAGGAAGCAGGAGCCTGACATCAGTTTTAGCTCAGCACCAAGAACTTGGGTCACCCATCATTTTCCCTCTAGTACTGTCATTAGCTACTTCTCACTGTAGTGCTTTGCACCCTGCCTGTCATGTAATACAAAACCAAATCCATGTTGCCTCAAAATACTCTGAATCCCTATCCACTTAAAACCACAGCTTGTGAGCCCCCATGCATGTATTTTCTTTTTCTAGTCAGAGAGAGGATGCAATAGTTCAAAGGAAAACATTTCATTAAACAGAGTAATAAAAGACAAAGGAGTAATTGGACATTTCCCTTTAAGCTGGGCATGTTTTCTCATAAGTGGATGCATCATCAATGGAAGAATAACTGCACATAGCAGTTATATATAGGTTACACAGGCTGTTCACATACACTGAGCCCACATCCCTATAAGTGTCTAGCTCATTTCAGTTGGGATTCAGTCAAAGGGCCACACTTGAGGACCTAGAGGGTCACATGTGTCCTTAAGGCTGCAGGTTCCCCACCCCCTGAACTAGAAGATACAGTGGATAGAGAAGCTGGTGTGGCCTCAACAGGACATGAGTTCAAATCGAGGCTGAGACACTTTTGAATTATGTGACTCTAATTGAGTCACTTCATCCATTTGCCTGAGTTAATCATCTTTAAGAGGAGGCCCGGCCTCCTAGGGTTGTTATGTGGATAGAATGAGATAATAATTGTGGAGAGCTGAACACAGTGCCTGGAACATGTATGGTAATTGCTACAGAAACATTAGCTATTTTTTATTATGATTTTATTATTTATCACTATATAAGGGGATCCTGAAATATAGAAGAATAGGAAATGGGAATTTTCATGAATTGCCAGAGTTGAAATACAAAATTGTTTTTAAGGTGTGGTTTCTAGTAGGGAATGAAGTAGGAACTGATTGAATCCCTGACACCATCTTTTTTAGCCTCCTACCCTTCCTTCTCCAAAGGCCGCAGTTATCCTTTCACCTAACTGTCCTAAGGAGGAAGGAGAAGTTCTTCTACACCTTTGGAGACTAGGAACAATTATGGTTCCACTCATGTTCTGATGGTTTGGGGAAGAACATAGAGAATCTTTAAATGAAGATGTGATTGTTGTATCCACCATTCACATGAAGCTAGTTGTGGAAAAGAAACCTTGTGTCTTGGAAGCCAGCCTGATGCCCAACTTTCTATTAAAGCTGTACAGAGAGTATAAATGGATTAAGAAAATCTGCTGGTAAAGGGAACAAACGTTGCCAGTTTTGTTGTTGTTGTTTAGTTGTTTCTGTGATGTCCAACACTTCCTCACTCCATTTTGGGTTTTCTTGGCAAAGATACTGGAGAGGTTTGCCATTTCTTTCACCAGCTCATTTTATGGATGAGGAACTAAGGCAAACAGGATTAAGGTACTTCCCCAGAGTCACATAGATAGTAAGTGTCTGAAGCTGGATTTCAACTCAGAAATATCAGTCTTTCTGAATCCAAGCCCAGTGGGCTATCCACTGTACCACCTAGCTGTCCTTACTGTCTCTGATGAATATCATTTAAGTACTAGAGAAGAAAAGGGCTGACCACTTCAGGATCTTTGCAAAGATAACCCTTAAGGGGCACAAACAGTCTAACATTGCTGAAATGACTAAACAAAGGTTTAGGAGAATATATATCACCCCTTCTTTATACATACATACATTCCCTGCCTGCCATTTAAGACCATACCCACCTGGGCATAAGATGTCATTACTGATATGGAGAGGGGGAGGAGGTGGTGACAGGGCTGAGCCTGCACCATGTTAGAGCAGGCTCTCAGATTGAGGATATGGATCAGCGACAATGATTCACAGGTGCATTCCACTTGATAGGGAGAGGAAGCTCTCTCACTGCAGACCCCTGAAGGGGAAATGCCCCCTTCCTGACCTTACCCTACTATGCATAACAAGTTTTTTTCCCTTTATGATAATATATCTCTTAGTAGTAGGTGAATGCTGGCCATAGTTGGGAAATTGCCTCTTGAAGTTCTACTTCTAAATCTTTCTCTTATGGCTTCAACAGAAACCTTCTTCCTTGGATCTGTTGCTCAGCTTCTTTCTTCTTCTTGCCCCACAGGTAATCAATTAGACCCCAGAATCCCTCAATATGGAAGTCACATGGTGTCAAGGATAGTTCAGTCTGTGATTCTGGGATGTGACTTCATCTCTGAACACTTCACATTGTAGTACTGTCAGATACAGGGTCAGGGCCTTCAGGTGTTCCTTATGTTCTTTTCTACTTAAGCAATTTTTAATTTGTATCCATTTATTATTGTATGTATGTATGTATGTATGTGTGTATGTATCTATCTATCCATGTATCTGTCTGTCTGTCTATTTTGTCTATCATCTATCTATGACTGTGTATCTGTCTATCTATCCATCTATCAATATCTGTTTGCATCCTGAAGCCTAGAAGTAAAGGTAAAGGGAATTTGCAGGAGTAGAAAGCTGAATTTCAAATTTGGTTTTAGGTAGTGCTGACTAGTAGGAAAGAAAGGAGGCACTGAGTGAATGCCTGAGACCATCTCTTCAGCACCTTATTCTTCCTTCTCCTAAGGCCACTACTAGCTTTTGACCCCAGCTCTCCTAAGGAGCAAGGAGAAGTGCTGCCATATTATGACCTCTAGCTGGAGCATTAGTTCCACTCTAATTTGGACATTTTGGGGGGAAAATAGAAAATCTTCAAATAAAGACATGATGGCTGTATCAATCTCTCCTGTTTAGCTGGTTCTGGGAAGGCAACCTTGTGTTTCAAAAGCCAGCTCTACTGCACAGCTATGTATTGAAGGAGTAATTGGCTTTTCAAAAACCATTCTTTTGGCATGGGGAACATCTGTCTCAGATAGATATCATTTAAGGCTTCCCAGAAGGGGATCAGTCCTCCACACCCTCACACATACTCAGGAACAGGTCTGCGCCTGCATCATGTCAGGGCAGGATACATGTGGGAGTTGGGGAATATCAGCAAGAACAGTAATATCACAGGCATATTCCTCCTGTTTGGGAGAGGAATCTTTCTCATTACAGATTCCTGAGTGGGGAAATGCCTTTTCCATCCCTGACTATCCTAGGCATTCCAGGTTTTTCTTATGTGTTATGATATGTTCCTTATTAAGAGTTAAATACTGGTCTCAATTGTGAAATTGCATTTTGAGGTTTTACCTCTAAGTATTTCCCTTGAGGCTTCAGTAAAAGCTCTCCTCCTGAATCTGTTTGGTGTATTCCTTTTGGATATTCCTAGATATTCCTTTTCCTTCTTACACCACAGTTGGTTAACTGGTCAAAATCACCCGGTCTCAAGGATTGGACAGCAAGTGATCCTAGGATGTAACCCCATCTCTGGACAGAGTGGGACATTGTGGTACCATCAGATACAAGATCAGGGCGCTGAGATATTCTTTTAGTTCTCTTTTAAGTAATTGAGTGAGACAGGTAAAACCTCTGAGCAATTCATGACATCAATTTTAGCTCAGCACCAGGGAGTAGGGCCTCTTAAGGTTTTCCCTTTAGTGCTTACTTCAGCTCCTTCTTAGCATAGTACCTGGGAACCTCTCTCTGACATAAAACCCCAGCTAAGTTATGCTACTTCAAGTACCAATTGAAACAACATTTTGCAAGGCCCCACAGGTTTCTTTGCAGTTCTTAGTGAGAGTATGTAATTCATTCAATGCAGAAATATTTAGTGAAACAATGTAGTAAAAAACAAGGTTGTGACAATGCATTGTCTCTTTTGAAGCTAGGACACGACTTCCCAGAAATACAGGCATCAAAGTTGGAAGAACGACTTCACGTAGGAATTATATATGGGCTGTGCACAGACACTTCACACTTACTGAGCTCACATATGCATAAGCATCCAGGTGACATAGTGGATAGAACAGCAGGTAAGGAATCATGAAGACATGAGTGGAAACTTGGCCTCAGAAATTTTCTACTTATGTGACTGTGGGCAAGTCACTTCATGGCTGTTTCAGCTGTAAAATGGGTAGTTGTGAGGATCAAGTGAGCTAAGAATTTTCAAGCACTTAGCACTGGTGCAGCCACAAAGGAAGCACAATAAAATGTTAGCTATCATACACTCCAGCAGACAAGCCCATATATCCTGAATCCTAGAAATACAAATAAAAAGAATTCTCAGGAGTAGGAAGGGTCTAAATTTGGTTTTAAGGAGTACTGCCTCCTAGGAGTAGAAGGAAGAGCTGATTGAGTTCCTGAGACCATCTCTTTAGCCTCCTACTCTTCTCTTAAGGCTGCAGTTACCCTGTGACCTAGATCCCCTAAAGAATATTGGCAAATTCTAGTGAGTCAACCATCTTTGGCCACTGGGAGGAGTGATGGATGGTTCTTCTAAAATTCAGATTGTTCTGGGAAGTCCTTTGTTATTGCTGTTTGTACTTTTTGAGGAGCACCAATGACATGAGAAGAATAATGTCTTGACTTGTAGGTGAATCTGATTAAGGTAAGGTGGAGTTGTGCAAGGGGGTCAGCCTGATTTTTTCTTTCAGAGTCATCAAAGTCCAGTGATAAGAGGAAAGTCAAGAGAACTGGCCATAGCCCTGGAAGCACTGGATAGCCTTAGCATGTGTCTGGGATGTCTGAACAAGCTCTATGTGATCCACAGCGCCTGTTTCAGCTGCTTTCATGGCCATTGCAACTCAGGGTTCTTGTCTGCCCATTCCAAGAACTTAGAGAATCTTCAAAAACAGGCATGACTGTTGTATCCGCCATCATGTTTAGCTAGTTCTAGAAAGGAGACTTTGTATCCTGGAAGCCAGTTCTTGATGCACAGCTGTGTACTGAAGGAGAAGGGAGCTTGTCATTGGCTTTTTCAAATAAATTCATTTGGCAGAGGGAACAAGTGTTTCAGATAAAGATCATTTGAGGCTTAGAGGATGGGGGAATCACTCCTGCCTACACTCATACACACTCCCTGTTCACCAACCAATCCAGCCCCACCCACTGGGTAGGATGTCATTAATGACATGCAGATGAGGAAGAGGCAGCCCAGTCAGAACAGCTGCTCAAACTGAGGGAGGGGTGTGGTCAGGAATAGTGATATCCCAGGTACATTCCACCTGTTCAGAAGAATACCCTCCTCACTGCAGACTCCTGAGGGGGAAATGTCCTCTTCCAGACCTGACTCTACAATGCATTCTACATTCTTCTTCTCTCTGATATTTTATCTCTTAATGGCAGGTGAATATTTTTTCTGATGAAGAAATTATCTTGAGATTCGACCTCTAAATATTTCCCTTGGGTGCATCAACAGAAACTTTCTCCCTTCAATTATTGTTACTTGTTACCTTCTTCTTCTTACCTCACAGGTGGTCAACTGGATGACAAGGTCATGCAACATCCAAGTTACCTGGTGTCAAGGACAGGACAGTCAGTGATCTTGGGATGTGACCCCATCTTGGGACACAACGAGGCTTTTTGGTGCCGTCAGATACTGGGTCAAGGCCTTGAGATGCTCTTTTACTTCTATGATAAGGAAGAGAGGGGTACGGGAGAAATCCCTAATCGATTCAAAGCTGAACAGGACAACAATTTGTACTTCACCCTGAACATCAGTTCCTTGGAGCAGGGGGATTCTGCTCTCTATCTCTGTGCCAGCAGCAAAGACACAGTGTCACAGAGGTACCTCCTATCTGTTCAGAAACCTGTTTGGCCCAAGCCCAGGGAACAATGAAAGAGGAGGCAGGAAGCAGGAGGCTGACATGAATTCCGGCTCAGCACCACAGACTGGGGTCATCTATCTTGTTCCCTCCAGTGCTGACATTAGCTGCTTCTCATTGAAGTAGCTGGGCCACTCCCTTTCATGTAGTAGCCAGCAAAGTGATGTTGGTTCCTGCATTCTGTGGGTGCCCAGGCACTGAAAGCTATAGCCGATGAGCCTTCATGGACATATTTGCTTTTTCTAGTCAGGGAGATGCAATGAATGCAAAGCAGAAACATTTCATTAAATGTGATAGTCAGACACAAAGTAGTAACAGGACACTGTTTCTTCTGAAGCTGTGCTATAGTCTCACTTTTGTGTGCATCAACAATAGAAGAATGACACACATAGCAATCATGTAGCAGGTTATCCAAGCAGTTCTCTCTATATATCCCAAAGGATTCAGAGGTTCCCAAACATATTTGGCCTACTGCCCCCCTTTAAAAAAACATTCAAAAGCCTTCAACCAATGGAAATCTACTTTCTTTACCTTTGAATGAATTCTTTTTTTTTTGAAATTTGCATCATTTCCAACTACTACCCCCATGGATTTCCAGTGCCACTAGGATGTGATATCGTACAGTTTGGCAACCTATTATAGATGACACAGTCAAAAAAGAACCAGATGTGGTATCAGGAAGACATGAGTAAAATTTTAGGCCCAGACACTTGTGAGGTATGTGTTACGGGCAAGTCACTTTACCTATCTTCCTCAGTTTCTTTTGTTTTTTTTTTTTGGTGAGGCATTGGAGTTAAGTGACTTGCCCAGGGTCACACAGAGAGTAAATGTCTAGTATGTGAGGTTGGATTTGAACTCAGGTCCTTCCGACTCCAGGGCCAGACCTCCATATACGCCACATAACTGCCCCCTCCTTTTGCCCATCTTAAGTGGAATGATAATAGCACCTAACTCTGAGTGTTGTTGTAGGATCAAAATTAGATATTTGTAAAGCACTTACACAGTGCCTGGTGAAGAGTAAGTTTGATATAAATGTTAGCTGTTAATATTGTTGTTATTTATCATTATTATTGTTAATTATAGCTACTTTTTCTTTTTATATAAAGGACTTCTGAAATAATAATAAGTTTGGTAACATGTATTTTTAGGCATAGGAAGGGTTGAAGTTCAGATTTGGCTTTAACAAGTGCTGACTAGTGGGAAATGAAAGTGGTGCTGATTGAATCCATGAGACTCTGTCTTTTTAACCTTCTTTCTCCTACGTTCATGGCTCCCCTTCCTACCAGCTTCCCTAAAGTGAAAGGACAAGTCTTGGTGATCCTACTACCTTTGGCCACTAGTAGGAGCTATGATTACATTCCAATTCGGATGGTCCTGGGAAGAACACAGAGAATGGTGAAATACAGATGTGATTGTTGTTATTCACCATCCATGTTTATTGGTTCTGGAAAGGTGACCTTGTATCTGGAAGAACAGCCTGAATGAATAGTTGTGTACTGAAGGAGTATGGAATTTATAATTGGCTTTGTTTCTCTTCCTTTCTTTCCTCCCTTCCTTCCTTTTTCCTTACTCATATTTTCTCTTTCTTTCTTTCTTTCTTTTTTCTTTTTTCTTTCTTTCTTTCTTTCTTTCTTTCTTTCTTTCTTTCTTTCTTCCCCCTTCCTTCCTTCTTTTTTCTTTCCTTTTTGTGTGTGTAGGCAGGAAGCAACTGTGTCTGATAAATATCATTTAAGGCTTGGGGGCCGGGGATCAACTTTCCCCACACTCATGTTCTTTCTCTTCCCAACCAAGGCCAGTCCACCTGCTGAGTAGAATGTCATTAATGACATACAGATGAGGAAGAGGTAGGGACAGGGCTGATCCCTGTTAGAACAGCTTCTTGGATTGGGGTAAGGGCGTGCGAAGGAACAGTGATACCATAGGCACATTCCATTTGGTCAGGAGAGAAGCTTCTCTCTCACTGCAGACTCCTAAGGGACAACCTCTATACTTGAACCTACTAAACAGTCCAAGTTTTTCTTTCTGTATGATAATTTGTTGCTGAATGGCAGGTGATTATTTGTTGCAGTGAAGAAATTATCTTGAGATTCTACCTCTAAATATTTCCTTGGGGCCTCAATAGAAACTCTCTTCCAATCTGTTACTTTCTTTTTTTCTTCTTACCTCACAGGTGGTCAACTGGATGCTAGGGTCACTCAACAACATCAAAATTACTTTTTGGACAGGTCAGTCAGTGATCCTGCCATGTGACCTCATCTCTGTACATGAGAGGGTATTCTGATTCAGAAGATACTTGGTCAAAGCCCTGAGATGCTCTTTTAACTTCTATACTGAGCAATGGAATGAGGAAGGCAAAATCTCTGATGGATTCATAGCTCAAAAGCATAGAAATTTCCACTTCAGCCTCAACATCAGTTCCTTGGAGCAGGGGGATTCTGCCCTCTCTCTCTGTGCCAGCAACATATACTCAGTGCCACTCCTCTCATCTGTTCACAAACCTGTTTGCCCCAAGTACGAGAAAGAGTGATGGGGGAGGTAGGGAAGGAAGAAACTGATATCAATTTTAGCGCAGCACCAAGAACTCAGGTCACCATCATTTTCCCCCTAGTACTACTTCTCACTGTAGTGCTTTGCACACTGCCTGTCATGTAATACTAAACCAAAGCCATGTTGCCTCAAGATACTCTGAATCCCTATCCACTCAAAACCACAGCTTCTGAGTCGCGATGCATGTACGTCCTTTTACTAGTCAGAGAGTTTGCAATAGTTCAAAGGAAAACCTTTCATTAAACAGCATAGTAACAGACAAAGGAGTAACTGGACATTTCCCTTTAAGCTGGGCATGTTTTCTCATAAGTGGATGCAACAGCAATGGAAGAATGACTGCACATAGCAGTTATATATAGATTACAGTTCACATATACGGAGCCCACATCATTGTAAGTGTCTAGCTCAGTTCAGTTGGGATTCAGTCAAAGGGCCACACTTGAAGACCTAGAAGGCCACATGTGGCCTTGAGGCCCCTGAACTAGAAGATACAGTGGATAGAGAAGCTGGTATGGTGTCAGGAGGACATGAGTTCAAATCGAAGCTCAGACACTTTTGAATTATGTGACTCTAATTGAGTCACTTCACCCATTTGTCTGAGTTACTCATCTTTAAAATGAGGCCCTGCCTCCCAGGGTTGTTGTGTGGATAAAATGAGATAATAATTGTGAAGAGCTTAGCACAGTGCCTGGAACATGTATGGTAAATGTTACAGAAGCATTAGCTATTTTTTATTACGATTATTATTTATTACCATATAAGGGGATCCTGAAACATAGATGAATAGGAAATGGGAATTTTCATGAGTTGCCAGAGTTGACATTTAAAATTGTTTTTAAGGTGTGGTTTCTAGTAGGGAATTAAGTAGGAACTGATTGAATCCCTGAGACCATCTCTTTAGCCTCCTACCCTTCCTTCTCCAAAGGCCACAGTTATCCTATCACCTAACTGCCCTAAGGAGGAAGGACAAGTTCTTCTACCACCTTTGGAGACTAGGAAGAATTACGGTTTCACTCATGTTCTGATGGTTTGGGGAAGAACATAGAGAATCTTTAAATGAAGATGCGATTGTTGTACTCACTATTCATGTTAAGCTAGTTGTGAAAAAGAAACCTTGTGTCTTGGAAGCCAGCCCTGATGACCAGCTTTGTATGAAAGCAATACAGAGAGTGTAAATGGGTTAAAAACATCTGCTTGTAAAGGGAACAAATGTTTCCACTTTTGTTGTTGTTGTTCAGTCATTTCAGTGATGTCCAACTCTTTCTCATTCCATTTTGGGTTTTCTTGGCAAAGATATTGTGGAGGGGTTTACCATTTCCTTCACCAGCTCATTTTATGAATAAGGAACTAAGGCAAACAGAATTAAGGTACTTGCCAAGGGCCACATAGATAGTAAATGTCTGAAGCTGGATTTCAACTCAGAAATATTAGTCTTCCTGATT
The DNA here is from genome assembly GCF_003287225.1 of Phascolarctos cinereus. Lineage (NCBI taxonomy): Eukaryota > Metazoa > Chordata > Mammalia > Diprotodontia > Phascolarctidae > Phascolarctos > Phascolarctos cinereus. The sequence goes on along the minus strand of NW_027555514.1, from coordinate 101,047,397 downwards.
CCAAGCCCAGTGGTCTATCCACCATACTACCTAGTAGTCCTTACTGTCTCTGATGAATATCATTTAAGTACTAGAGAAGAAAAGGGGTAGTACTTCGTATCTGGTATCGCAAAGATAACCCCAAAAGGCATCACTAAGAGTCTGACATGACTGAAATGACTGAACAAAGGTTCAGGAGAAGGAATATCACCCCTTCTTTATACATACATACATTCCCTGCCTGCCATTCAGGACCATCCCCTGGTGGATATGATGTCATTTCTGATATGGAGAGGAGGAGGAGGTGTGACAGGGCTGAGCCTGCACCATGTTAGAGCAGGCTCTCAGATTGAGGAGATGGATCAGGAACAGTGATATCACAGGTGCATTCCATTTAATAGGGAGAGGAAGCTCTCTCACTGCAGACCCCTGAAGGGGAAATGCCCCCTTCCTGACCTTACCCTACTACGCATAACAGGTTTTTTTTCCCCTTATGGTAATATGTCTCTTTGTAGGAGGTGAATGTTGGTCATAGCTGGGAAATTGCCTCTTGAAGGTCTACTTCTAAACATTTCTCTTAGGGTGTCAACAGAAACCTCCATCCTTGGATCTGGTGCTCAGCTTCTTTCTCCTTCTTGCCCCACAGATAGTCAACTAGACACCAGAGTCCCTCAATACTCAAGTCTGTGATCCTGGGAGGTGACTCCATCTCTCGAAACTTCCTCACATTGTGGTACCATCAGATACAGGCTCAGGGCCTTGAGATGCCCTTTAACTTCTTTTCTACTTAAGCAATTTTTAATTTGTATCCATTTATTATTCTCTCTCTCTCTCTTTCTTTCTCCCTCTCTCTGTCTCTCTCTCTCTCCAACTGTCTGTCTGTCTATCCATATATCTGCCTATTTTATCTATGTATCTATGTATCTATGTATCTATCTGTCTATCTATCCATCTATCACTATCTATTTACATCCTGAAACCTAGAAATAAAGGTAAAGGGAATTTGCAGGAGTAGAAAGCTGAATTTCAAATTTGGTTTTAGGTAGTGCTGACTGACAGGAAATAAAGGAGGCACTGAGTGAATGCCTGAGACCATCTCTTCAGCACCTTATTCTTCCTTCTCCTAAGGCCACAACTGGCTTCTGACCCAGCTCCCCTAAGGAGCAAGGGGAAGGCCTAGCATCTTGTGGCCTCTAGGTGGAGCTTCAGTTCCAGTTAAATTTGGATGGTTTTGGGGAAAAAATAGAACATCTTCAAATTAAGACATGATTGCTGTATCAATCTCTCCTGTTTAGCTGTTTCTGGGAAGGGAACCTTGTGTTTTAAAAGCCAGCTCTACTGCACAGCTATGTATTGATGTAGCAGGAAGCTTGTAATTGGCTTTTCCAAAACCATTCTTTTGGAAGAGGGAGCATCTGTCTCAGACAGATATCATTTAAGGCTTCCCAGAACAGGATCATCCTTCCTCACTCTCACACATACTCAGGGACAGGGCTGAGCCTGCATCATGTCAGATAGATGTTGGAGGTGGAGATGTCACCAAGAATAGTAATATCACAGGCATATTCCTCCTGTTTGGGAGAGGAACCTTCTCATTAAGGACTCCTGAGTGGGGAAATGCCTCTTCCAGCCCTAACTATATTAGACATTCCAGGTTTTTCTTATGTGTTATGATCTGTTTCTTGTTAAGAGGTGAATAGTGGTCTCAATTGTGAAATTGCCTTTTGAGGTTTGACCTCTAAGTATTTCCCTTGGGGCTTCAGTAAAAGCTCTCCTCCTGGATCTGTTTGGAGTATTCCTTTTGGATATTCCAGGATATTCCTTTTCCTTCTTACCTCGCACTTGGTTAACTGGCCAAAGTCACCTGATCTCAAGGATTGGACAGTCAGTGATCCTGGGATGTAACCCCTTCTGTTGACACAATAGGGCATTGTAGTACCATCAGATACAAGATCTGGGCCCTGACATATTCTTCTACTTCTCTTTTAAGCAATTGAGTAAGAAAGGAAAAACCTCTGAGTGATTCATGACAACAATTTTAGCTCAGCACCAAGGACTAGGGCCCCTTAACATTTTTCCTTTAGTGCTGACTTAAGCTCCTTCTTACTGTAGTATCTGGGACTTTCTCTCTTACATAAAACCCCAGCTAAGCTATGCTACTTCAAGTACTCTGGGGGTCCCTATCCAACTGAAACTACATTTTGCAAGTGCCCACAGGCTTCTTTTCAGTTCTTAGTGAGGATGTAATTAATTCAAAGCAGAAATATTTAATGAGACAGTCCAGTAAAACACAAGGTTGCGATAATGCATTGTCCCTTTCCAAACTAGGACATGAATTCCCAGAAATCCACGCATCAACATTGGAAGAATGATGACTCAAAGGAATTATATATGTGCTGTACACAGGCATTTCACACTTACTGAGCACACATATGCATAAGCATCTAGGTGACATAGTGGATAGAACAGCGGGTAAGGAATCATGAAGACATGAGTGGAAACTTGGCCTCAGAAATTTTCTGCTTATGTGATTGTGGGCAAGTCACTTCATGGCTGTTTCACCTGTAAAATAAGGATAACAATAGTACCTACATCCTTGGGTAGTTGTGAGGATCAAGTGAGATAAGAATTTTCAAGCACTTAGCACTGGTGCAGCCATATAGGAAGCATGATAAAATGTTAGCCATTAGCAGACAAGCCCATATATCCTGAATCCTAGAAGTACAAGTGAAAGGAATTCTCAGGAGTAGGAAGAGTTCAAATTTGGTTTTAAGGTGTACTGCCTCCTAGGAATAGTAGGAGGAGTTGATTGAATCCCCGAGATGATCTCTTTAGCTTCCTGCTCTTCTCTTAAGGTGGCCGTCACCCTCTGACCTAGCTTCCCTAAGGAACAATGGCAAAATCTAGCAATTCAACAACCTTCGGCCACTGGGAGGAGCGATGGTTTTTCTAAAATTACAATTGTTCTGGGCAGCCATTTGTTGTTGCTGTTTGTGCTTTTTGAGGAGCACCAATGACATCACAAGGGCAATGTCTTGACTTGTAGGTGAATCTGATTAAGGTAAGGTGGAGTTGTGCAAGGGGGTCAGCCTGATGTTTTCTTTCAGAGTCATCAAAGTCCAGGGATAAGAGGAAAGTCAAGAGAACTGGGCTTAGCCCTGGATGCAGTGGATGACCTTGGCATGTGTCTGGGATGTCTGAACAAACTCTAAGTGGTCCACAGCACCTGTTTCAGCTGCTTTCATGGCCATTGCAACTCAGGGTTCTTGTCTGCCCATTCCAAGAACTTAGAGAATCTTCAAAAACAGGCATGACTGTTGTATCCACCATCATGTTTAGCTAGTTCTAGAAAGGAGACTTTGTATCCTGGAAGCCAGTTCTTGATGCACAGCTGTGTACTGAAGGAGAAGGGAGCTTGTCATTGGCTTTTTCAAATAAATTCATTTGGCAGAGGGAACAAGTGTCTCAGATAAAGATCATTTAAGGCTTAGAAGATGGGGAATCACTCCTGCCTACACTCACGCACATTCCTTGTTCACCAACCAATCCAGCCCCACCTGATGAGTAGGATGTCATTAATGACATGCAGATGAGAAAGAGGCAGCCCAGTCAGAACAGCTGCTCAAACTGAGGGAGGGGTGTGGTCAGGAATAGTGACATCCCAGGTACATTCCACCTGTTCAGAAGAATACCCTCCTCACTGCAGACTCCTGAGGGGGAAATGTCCTCTTCCAGATCTGACTCTACAATGCATTCTAAGTTCTTCTTCTCTATGATGTTTTATCTCTTAATGGCAGGTGAATATTTGTTCCAGTGAAGAAATTATCTTGAGATTCAACCTCTAAATACTTCCCTTGGGGCATCAACAGAAGCTCTCTTCCTTCAATCTGTTACCTTCTTCTTCTTACCTCATAGGTGGTCAACTGGATGACAGGGTCATTCAACATCCAAGTTACCTGGTGTCAAGGGCAGGACAGTCAGTGATGTTGGGATGTGACCCCATCTTGGGACACAAAGGGGCATTTTGGTACCGCCAGATACTAGGAAAAGGCCCTGAGATGCTCTTTTACTTCTCTAATAAGGAAGAGAGGGGTAAAGGAGAAATCCCTAATCGATTCAATGCTACACAGGACGACAATTTCCACCTCACCCTCAACATCAGTTCCTTGGAGCAGGGGGATTCTGCTCTCTATCTCTGTGACAGCAGCAAAGACACAGTGCCACAGAGGCACCTCCCATCTGTTCACAAAGCTGTTTGGCCCAAGCCCAGGGAGCAATGAAAGGGGAGGCAGGAAGCAGGAGGCTGACATCAATTCCAGCTCAGCACTAGGGGCAGGGGTCCTTTGTCTTGTTCCCTCCAGTGCTGACATTAGCTACTGCTCATTGAAGTAGCTGGGCCACTCCCTTTCATTTAGTACCCAGCAAAGTGATGTTGGTTCTGCATTCTGTGGGTGCCCAGCCGCTCAAAGCATAGCTCATGAGCCTTCACGGACATACTTGCTTTTTCTAGTCAGGGAGAGGATGCAGTGAATCCAAAGGAAACATTTCATTAAATATGATAGTGAAACACAAAGTAGTAACAGGACACTGTCTCCTCTGAAGCTAAGCTATAGTCTCACATTTGTGTGCATCAACAATGGAAGAATGACACACAGAGCAATCATGTAGCAGGTTATACAAGCAGTTCTCATATATCCCTAAGGATTCATAGGTTCCCAAACATATTTGTCCTACTGCCCCCCTTTAAAAGATCACTGAGCACCCCTTCAACCAATGCACACCTACTTTCCTTACCTTTCAATGTTTTTTTTTTTTGAAATTTGCATCATTTCAAACTATTACTTCCCCATGGACCTTTCCAGTGCCACCTAGGATGTGATATCACCCAATTTGGGAACCTATTATAGATGATACAGTTGAAAAAGCACCAGGTTTGAAATCAGGAAGACATGAGATAAATTTAGGGTGAGACACTTGTTAGGTATGTGACCATGGAGAAGTCACTTTGCCTATCTTCCTCATTTTCCTTGTCTTTTATTCTTTTTGGTGATGCAATCAAAGTTAAGTGACTTGCCCTGGGTCACACAGCTAGTAAGTGTCAAGTAGGTGAGGTTGGATTTGAACTCAGGTCCTTCTGACTCCAGGGCCAGAGCTCTATCTATTGTGCAACCTAGCTGCCCCGTCTGTTTCCCCATCTTTAAAATGGAGATGATAATAGCACCTACCTCTATGGGTTGTTGCAAGGAGCAAATTAGGTATTTTTAAGGCACTTAGCACAGTTCTTGGTGAAGAGTAAGTTTGATATAAATGTCACCTGTTATTATTGTTGTTGTTATTATTATTATTATTTTTATGATTGCAGTTATTTTTTCTTTTTATATAAAGAATTTCTGAAGTGTATAAGTATCAGTAACAGGTATTTTCAAGAGTAGGAAGGGTTGAAGTTCAAATTTGGCTTTAAAGGAAAACATTTCATTAAATAGCATAGTAAAGACAGAAGACTAGCAGTACCTTTCCCTTTGAAGTTGGGGCACATTTCCTCATCAATAGATGCATCAGCAATGGAAGAATGACTGCACACAGCAGTTATATATAGGTTACACAGGCTATTCATATACACTGAGCCCATATTATCATAAGTTTTCAGCACATTTCAATTGGGATTCAGTCAAAGGGCCACACTTGAGGACCTAGAAGCCCACATGTGGCCTTGAGGCACCCCCTGAAATAGAAGATACAGTGGTATGGTGTTACGAGAACATGAGTTCAAATCGAGGCTCAGACACTTTTGAATTATGTGACTCTAATTGAGTCACTTTACCCATTTGCCTGAGTTACTCATCTTTAAGGTGAGGCCCTGCCTCCATGTTATGTGGATAGAATGAGATGATAATTGTGAAGAGCTTAGCACAGTGCCTGGAACATGTATGCTAAATGATACAGAAGCATTAGCTATTTTTTATTATGATTATTAGTTATTACCGTACAAGGGGATCCTGAAACATAGATGAATAAGAAATGGGAATTTTCATGAGTTGCCAGAGTTGAAACTCAAAATTGTTTTTAAGGTGTGGTTGCTAGTAGGGAATGAAATAGGAACTGATTGAATGTCTGAGGTCATCTCTTTGGCACCTTACCCTTCCTTCTCCTAAGGCCACAGCTAACCTTTCACCTAACTGCCCTAAGGAGGAAGGAGAAGTTCTTCTACCACCTTTGGAGACTAGGAAGAATTATGGTTCCAGTCATGTTCAGATGGTCTGGGGAAGAACATAGAGAATGTTTAAATGGAGATGTGATTGTTGTTGTATCCACCACTCATGTTAAGCTAGTTGTGGAAAAGAAACCTTGCGTCTTGGGAGCCAGCCATGATGCCCAGCTTTGTATGAAAGCAGTACAGAGAGTGCAATTAGATTTAAAAAATCATCTGGTAAAGGAACAGCTTTTCCAGTTTTGTTGTTGTTGTTTAGTCATTTCTGTCATGTCTGACACTTCCTCACTCCATTTTGGTGTTCTTGGCAAAGATACCAGGGGGATTTGCCATTTCCTTCACCAGCTCATTTTATGGATGAGAAACTAAGGCAAACAGGATTAAGGTACTTGCCCAGGGCCACATAGATAGTAAGTGTCTGAAGCTGGATTTCAACTCAGAAATATTAGTCTTCCTGATTCCAAGTCCAGTGGTCTATCCACCATACCACCTAGCAGTCCTTACTGTCTCTGATGAATATCATTTAAGTACTAGAGAAGAAAAGGGGTAGTACTTCGGTATCTTTGCAAAGATAACCCCAAAAGGCATCACTAAGAGTCTGACATGACTGAAATGACTGAACAAAGGTTTAGGAGAAGGAATATCACCCCTTCTTTATACATACATACATTCCCTGCCTGGCATTCAGGACCATCCCCACCAGGGGATAGGAATTCATTACAGACATGGAGAGGAGGAGGAGGTGGTGACAGGGCTGAGCCTGCACCATGTTAGAGCAGGCTCTCAGACTGGGGAGATGGATCAGGAGCAGTGATATCACAGGTGCATTCCCTTTGATTGGGAGAGGAACCTTTCTCACTTAAGACTCCTGAAGGGGGAAATGTCCCCTTCTTGACCTTACCCTACCATACATACCAGGTTTTTTTGTCCTATATGATAATATACATCTTAGTAGCAGGTGAATGCAGGTCATAGCTGGGAAACTGCCTCTTGAAATTCTACTTCCAAACATTTCTCTTAGGGCTTCAATAGAAACCTTCCTCCTTGTATCTGTTGCCCAGCTTCTTTCTTCTTCTTGCCCCACGTGTTTTCAACTTGATATCCAACCAGAGTCACTCAATACTTAAGTTATGTGGTGTGAAGGATAGGACAGTGTGTGATCCTGGGATGTGACCCTATCTCTGGACACTTCACTGCACTGTGGTACCATCAGATAGAGGGCCAGGACCTGAGATACCCCTTATATCCTATTGTACTTAAGCAATTTTTAATTGGAATCCATTTATTTTTCTATCTATCCATCTATCCATTTACCTGTCTATTTAATCCATCTCTCTATCAATCCATCCATCCATTCATTTATTTAATCTATCTATCTATCTATCTATCTATCTATCTATCTATCTATCTATCTATCTCTCTATCTCTCTATCTCTCTATCTCTCTATCTATCTATCAATCTATGGCTGTCTATTCATCTATCTATCAATATCTATCTAGATCCTGAAGCCTAGAAATAGTGGTAAAGGGAATTTGCAGGAGTAGAAAGCTGAATTTCAAATTTGGTGTGTAGGTAGTGCTGACTGACAGGAAATAAAGGAGGCACTGAGTGAATGCCTGAGACCATCTTTTCAGCACCTTATTCTTCCTTCTCCTAAGGCCACAACTAGCTTCTGACCCAGCTCCCCTAAGGAGCAAGGGGAAGGCCTAGCATCTTGTGGCCTCTAGGTGGAGCTTCAGTTCCAGTTAAATTTGGATGGTTTGGGGGAAAAAATAGAACCTCTTCAAATTAAGACATGATTGCTGTATCAATCTCTCTTGTTTAGCTGTTTCTGGGAAGGGAACCTTGTGTTTTAAAAGCTAGCTCTACTGCACAGCTATGTATTGAAGGAGTAGGGAGCTGGTAACTGGCTTTTCAAAAAGCATTCTTTTGGCAGAGGGAACAACTGTCTCAGAGAAATATCATTTAAGGCTTCCTAGAACGGGATCATCCTTCCCCACCCTCACACATACTCTGTGCCTGCCATCCAAAGCCAGCCCCACCTGCTGGGTAGGAAGTCATTAATGACTTGCAGAGGAGAAAGAGGGAGGGACAGGGCTGAGCCTGCATCATGTCATGGCAGGATAGATGCGGGAGTGGGGGATTTCACCAAGAACAGTAATATCACTGACATATTCCTGCTTTTTGGGAGAGGAACCTTTCTCATTTCACACTCCTGAGTGGGGAAATGCCTGTTCCAGCCCTGACTATACTAGGCATTCCACGTTTTTCTTATGTGTTCTTATCTGTTTCTTTTTTTTCCTTTTTTTTGTTTTATTTTGAATGAATAAATGAACAGAGATTTATTTAGCACACTATTTACAAAACACTGTGCTAAGTGCTGGACATACAAATAGAAAATCCAAACGTTCTTTATCTCAAGGAGCTCACATTCTAATGGAGAGATGGCAGATACTGGCATTTCAGGCATAAGTCCTATGGAAGGGCTCCATAGTCCTTAGAGTGAAGTCACAAAGCAGATGGTAATACATTTTCGCTGACAAAATCATGTCCTTTGCTGGTTCTGACCCATTTGACAATGCCCAGGACTTTAATTTCACAATGGCATTCTTTTCTGGGTCTTTAATAGCTAAATTTGTGGAGGAGACAGTGGCTTCATTATTCATGGAAGCAATGACTACAATCACCACAAGAAAATAAATTGGAATGACAATAAAACTGTATGTGTTATCATTGTAATAACCATGTTCAGCACTGGAGAAGACAGCTAGCATATTAGAGAAGAATGAACACAAGGTTTGAAGATAGAGGACCTGAATTCAAATCTGTATTGTTACTACCTGTGTGACCTTGGAGAAATCATTAAATCTCCATGAGCTTCAAGTTCCCCTTCTGTAACATGAGGGAGACTCAGACTAGGGAGCTTCTAAGGGCCCTTCTGGATCTAGCTCTATGATTCTATGAGAAAATGCACCTTTCTCCCTTCTTTTTATTTTAATATGAATTTATTTATTTTTAGTTTTCAACATTTACTTTCACAAGATTTGGAATTCCAAGTTTTCACCCCATCTTGTAGTTCCCCCCGCCCCAAGATGGCATGCATTCTGAATATCCCTTCCCCTAGTCTGCCCTCCCTTCTATCCCCCCGCCCCCATTCTCTTATACCCTTCCACTTCTATTTTCGTACAGGGCAGGAGACATTTCTATACCTCATTTTCTGTATTTCTTATTTCCCAGTTGCATGTGGAAACATTTTTTTTAAACATGTGTTTTTAAAACTTTGGGTTCCACATTTTCTCCCTTCCTCCCACCCCACCCACCCTCATTGAAAAGGCAAGGAAGTCAATACAGGCCATACATGTGCAGTTATGCAAAACACTTTCATAGTAGACATGTTGGGAAAAACTAACTCTATTTCCCTTAATCCTATCCTGCCCCCCCTATTTATTCTATTTTTTCTTTTGACCCTGTCCCTCCTCGATCTGTTTCTTTTTAACAGGTGAATACTGGTCCCAATTGTGAAATTGCCTTTTAAGGTTTTACTTCTAAGTATTTCCCTTAGGACTTCAGTAACAGCTTTCCTTCTGGATCTGTTTGGGATATTACTTTTACATATTCCTAGATATTCTTTTTCCTTCTTACCCCACGGGTGTTAACTGGTCAAAGTCACCTGGTCTCAGGGATTGGACAGTCAGTGATCCTGGGATGTAACCCCATCTGTGGACACAATAGGACATTGTGGTACCATCAGACACAAGATGAGGGACCTGGGATATTCTTTTACTTCTCTTTTGAGCAACTGAGTGAGAAAGGAAAAATCTCTGAGCAATTCATGACATCAAGTTTAGCTCAGCACCAGGGACTAGGGCCCCTTAAGGTTTTCCCTTTAGTGCTGACTTTAGCTCCTTCTTACTGTAGTACCTGGGACTCTCCCTGTCATATAAAACCCCAGCTAAGTTATGCTACCTCAAGTACACGGGGGTCCCTATCCGATTGAAATCACATTTTGCAAGTGCCCACAGGTTTCTTTTCAGTTCCTAGTGAGAAGATGTAATTAATTCAAAGCAGAAATATTTAATAAAACAATGCAGTAAAAAACATGGTTGTCTCCTTTGAAGCTAGGACATGACTTCCCAGAGATACAGGCATCAACGTTGGAAGAATGATGACACATGGAAATTATATATGGGCTGTGCACAGGCACTTCACACTTATTGAGCTCACATATTCATAAGCATCTAGGTGACCTTGAAAATAAAACAGCAGGTAAGGAGTCATGAAGACATGAATGTAAACTTGGCCTCAGAAATTTTCTACTTATGTGACTGTGGGTAAGTCACTTCATTGCTGTTTCACCTGTAAAATGGGGATAATAATAGTACCTACTTCCTTGGGTAGTTGTGAGGATCAAGTGAGATAAAATTTTCAAGCGCTTAGCATTGGTGCCGCCACAAAGGAAGCACAATAAAATGTTAGCTATCATACACTCCAGCAGACAAGCCCATATATCCTGAATCCTAGAAGTACAAGTAAAAGGAATTCTGAGGAGTAGGAAGAGTTCATATTTGGTTTTAGGGAGTACTGCCTCCTAGGAATAGTAGGAGGAGTTGATTGAGTCCCTGACAGCATCTCTTTAGCCTCCCATTCTCTTAAGGCTGCAGTTACCCTCTGACCTAGCTCCCCTAAGGAACAATGGCAAGTTCTAGTGAGTCAAGCACCTTTGGCCACTGGGAGGAGCAATGGATGGTTCTTCTTAAATTCCAATTGTTCTGGGGAGTCATTTGTTGTTGTTGTTTGTGCTTTTTGAGGAGCACCAATGACATGAAAAGACTAATGTCTTGACTTGTTGGTGAATCTAATTAAGGTAAGGTGGAGTTGTGCAAGGGGTTCAGCCTGATTTTCTCTTTCAGAGTCATCAAAGTCCAGGGATAAGAGGAAAGTCAAGAGAACTGGGCTTAGCCCTGGATGCAGTGGATGACCTTGGCATGTGTCTGGGATGTCTGAACAAGCTCTAAGTGATCCACAGCTCCTGCTTCAGCTGCTTTCATGGCCATTGCAACTAAGGGTTCTTGTCTGCCCATTCTAAGAACTCAGAGAATCTTCAAAAAAAGTTGAGTGTTGTATACACCACCATGTTTAGCCAGTTGTAGAAAGGAGACTTTGTATTCTGGAAGCTAGTCTTTGATACATAGGTGTGTACTGAAGGAGTAGGGAGCTTGAAATGGGCTTTTTCAAATAAATTCAGTTGGCAAAGGGAACAACTGTCTCACCTAAATATTATATAAGGCTTAGAATATGGGGGGAATCACTCCTGACCACACTCACACACACTCCCTGTTCACCAACCAATCCAGCCCCACCCACCGGGTAGGATGTCATTAGTGACATGCAGATGGGGAAGAGGCAGCCGAGTCAGAGCAACTTCTCAAACTGAGGGAGGGGTGTGGTCAGGAAAGGTGATATCCCAGGTATATTCCAGCTGTTCAAAAGAGGACCCTCTCTCACTGCAGACTGCTGAGGGGGAAATGTCCTCTTGCAGACCTGACTCTACAATGCATTCTAAGTTCTTCTTCTCTATGATGTTTTATCTCTTAATGGCAGGTGAATATTTGTTCCAGTGAAGAAATTATCTTGTGATTCGACCTCTAAATACTTCCCTTGGGGCATCAACAGAAGCTCTCTTCCTTCAATCTGTTACCTTCTTCTTCTTACCTCATAGGTGGTCAACTGGATGACAGGGTCATTCAACATCCAAGATACCTGGTGTCAAGGACGGAACAGTCTGTGATCTTGGAATGTGACCCCATCTCTGGACACGTCAGTGCAGTCTGGTACCGTCAGATACTGGGTCAAGGCCCTGAGATGCTCTTTTCCTTCTATAACAAGGGAGAGAGGGATAAAGGAGAAATCCCTAATCGATTCAGCGCTACACAGGACGACAATTTCTACTTCACCCTGAACATCAGTTCCTTGGAGCAGGGGGATTCTGCTCTCTATCTCTGTGCCAGCAGCAAAGACACAGTGCCACAGAGGCACCTCCCATCTGTTCACAAAGCTGTTTGGCCCAAGCCCAGGGAGCAATGAAAGGGGAGGCAGGAAGCAGGAGGCTGACATCAATTCCAGCTCAGCACCAGGGACTGGGGTCAACTGTCTTGTTCCCTCCAGTGCTGACATTAGCTACTGCTCATTGAAGTAGCTGGGCCACTCCCTTTCACATAGTACCCAGCAAAGTGATGTTAGTTCCTGCATTCTGTGGGTGCCCAGCCACTCAAACCTACGGCTAATGAGCCTTCACGGACGTATTTGGTTTTTCTAGTCAGGGAGAGGATGCAATGAATGCAAAGCAGAAACATTTCATTAAATGTGATAGTCAGACACAAAGTAGTAACAGGACATTGTCTCCTGTGAAGCTGTGCTGTAGTCTCACATGTATGTGCATCAACAATGGAAGAATGACACACATAGCAATCATGTAGCAGGTTACACAAGTAGTTCTCATATATCCCTAAGGATTCGGAGGTTACCAAAGTTGTTTGGCCGACTTCCTCCTTTTAAAAAAAATTACTCAGCCCCCCCCTTAACCAATGTAAATCTACTTTATTTACCCCTTAATGTTTTTTTGGTTTTAAAATTTGCTTCATTTCCAACTACTACCATCCCCATGGACCTTTCCAGTGCCACCTAGGATGTTATATCGTCCAGTTTGGCAATGTATTATGGATGACACAGTTAAAAAAGCATGAGGTTTGAAATCAGGAATACATGAGTTAAAATTTAGGCCCAGACACTTATTAGGTATGTGACTGTGGGGAAGTCACTTTACCTGTTTTCCTCAGTTTCCTCATCTTTTATTCTTTTTGGTGAGGCAATCAAAGTTAAGTGAGTTGCCCAGGGTCACACAGCTAGTAAGTGTCAAATGTATGAGGTTGGATTTGAACTCAGGTCCTTCTGACTCCGGGGCCAGAGCTCTATGCACTGTGCAACTTAGCTGCCCCCTCTGTTTCCCCATCTTTAAAATAGAGATGATTAAAGCCCCTACCTCTGGGGGTTGTTGTGAGGATCAAATTAGATATTTGTAAAGAACTTAGCACAGGGACTGATGAAGAGCAAGTTTGATATAAATGTTAGCTGTTATTATTGTTGTTGTTACTATTATTATTATGTTTTCTTTTTATATAAGGGACTTCTGAAGTATTTTAGTACCAGTAATAGGTATTTTCAGGAGTGGGAAGGGTTGAAGTTCAAATCTGGCTTTAATGAGTGCTGACTAGTAGGAAATGAAAGTGGTGCTAATTAAATCCCTGAAACTCTATCTTTTTAAACCCTATTCTTCCTTCTCCTAAGGTCATGGCTACCCTTCCTACCCAGCTTCCCTGAAGTGAAAGGACAAATCCTGGTGATCCTACCACCTTTGGCTACTAGTAGGAGCTATGATTACATTGTAATTGTGTTGGTTCTGGGAAAAACACAGAGAATGGTCAGATACAGATGTGATTGCTGTAGCCACCACTCATGTTTAACTGGTTCTGGAAAGATCTTTTACCCTGGAAGCCAGCCTGATGAACGGTTGTCTCCTGAAGGAATATGTAACTTATAATTGCCTTTGTTTCTTCCTTTTTTTCCTCCCTTCCTTCCTTTTTCCTTACCTCATGTTTTCTTTCTTTCTTTCTTTCTTTCTTCTTTCTTCTTTCTTTCTTTCTTTCTTTCTTTCTTTCTTTCTTTCTTTCTTTCTTTCTTTCTTTCTTTCTTCCTTCCTTCCTTCCTTCCTTTCTGTCTTTCTGTCTTTCTTTTTTCTTTCTTTCTTCTGTAGACAGAGGGAGCAACTGTGTCTTATAAATATCATTTAAGTCTTGGCGGCAAGGGGGATCAAACTTCCCCACACTCTCATACTTCCTGCTTGCCAGCCAAGGCCAGCCCTACCTGCTGAGTATAATGTCATTAATGACATACAGATGAGGAAGAGGTAGGGACAGGGCTGAGCCCTGTTAGAACAGATTCTTGGATTGGGGAAGGGGCAAGAGAAGGAACAGTGATACCATAGGCACATTCCCCTTGGTCAGGAGAGAAGCTTCTCTCACTGGCGACTCCTGAGGGACGAAATGGCCTCTTCCAGACGTGCACCTACAAAACAGTCCGAGTTTTTCTTCTGTATGATAATTTATTTTTGAATGGCAGGTGATTATTTGTTGCAGTGAAGAAATTATCTTGAGATTCTACCTCTCAATATTTCCCTTGGGGGCATCAACAGAAACTCTCTTCCTTCAATCTGTTACTTTCTTCTTCTTACCTCACAGGTGGTCAACTGGATGCTAGCTAGTGCCTCTCAACTCAACAACATCCAAGTTACCTGGTGTCAAGGACAGGTCAATCAGTGATCCTGAGATGTGACACCATCTCTGGACATGGGAGGGATTTCTGGTCCATCAGATACTGGGTCAGGGTGCTGAGATGCTCTTTTACTTCTATACTAAGCAATTGAATGAGGAAGGCAAAATCTCTGATGGATTCACAGCTCAATAGCATGGGAATTTCCACTTCAGCCTCAATATCAGTTCCTTGGAGCAGGGGGATTCTGCCCTCTCTCTCTGTGCCAGCAACATATACTCAGTGCCACAGAAGCACCTCTCATGTGTTCACAAGCTTGTTTAGCCCAAGTCTAAGAAACAATGACAGGGGAGGTAGGAAAGCAGAAGCCTGACATCAATTTTAGCTCGGCACCAAGAACTTGGGTCACCCATCATTTTCCCTCTAGTACTGTCATTAGCTACTTCTCACTGTAGTACTTTGCACACTGCCTGTCATGTAATACTAAAAAAGCCATGTTGTCTCAAGATACTCTGAATCCCTATCCACTCAAAACCACAGCTTCTGAGCCCCGATGCATGTACATCCTTTTATTAGTCAGAGAGAGTTTGCAATCGTTCAAAGGAAAACCTTTCATTAAACAGCATAGTAAAAGACAAAGGAGTAACAGGACATTTCCCTTTGAAGCTGGGGCACATTTTCTCATAAGTAGATGCAACAGCAATGGAAGAATAACTGCACATAGCAGTCATATGTAGGTTACACAGGCAGTTCACATATGCTGAGCCCAAATCCTTATAAGTGTCTAGCTCATTTCAGTTGGGATTCAGTGAAAGGGCCACACTTGAGGACCCAGAGGGCCACATGTGGCCTTGAGGCTGCAGGTTCCCCACCCCCTGAACTACAAGATACAGTGGATAGAGAAGCTGGTATGGTGTCAGGAGGACATGAGTTCCAATCAAGGCTGAAACAGTTTTGAATTATGTGACTCTAATTGAGTCACTTCACCCATTTGCCTGAGTTACTCATCTTTAAGGTGAGGCCCTGCCTCCCAGGGTTGTTGTGTGGCTAGAAAGAGATAATATTTGTGAAGAGCTTAGCATAGTACCTGGAACATGTATGCTAAATGCTACACAAAGAACATAGAGAATTTTTAAATGGAGATGTGATTGTTGTATCCACCACTCATGTTAAGCTAATTCTGGAAAAGACACCTTGTGTCTTGGAAGCCAGCCCTGATGCCGAACTTTGTATTAAAGCAGTACAGGGAGTGTAATTAGATTTAAAAAATGGTCTGGTAAAGGAACAACTGTTTCCACTTTTGTTGCTGTTGTTCAGTCATTTCTGTCATGTCCAACTCTTCATCGCTCCATTTTGGGTTTTCTTGGCAAAGATATTGTGGAGGGGTTTGCCATTTCCTTCACCAGCTCATTTTTTGGATGAGGCACTAAGGCAAACAGGATTAAGGTACTTGCCCAGGGCCACATATATAGCAATTGTCTTAAGCTGTATTTGAAGCCAGAAAGATTAGCCTTTCTGATTCCCAGTCCAGTGGTCTATCCACTGTACCACCTAGCTGTCCTGACTGTCTCAGATGAATATCACTTAAGTACTAGAGAAGAAAAGGGCTGACCACTTCAGGATCTTTGCAATGATAACCACTAAAGGGTTCGGGAAGAGTCTGACATTTCTGAAATGACTGAACAAAGGTTTAGGAGAAGGTATATCACCCCTTCTTTATACATATGTACATTCCCTGCCTGCCATTTAAGACCATACCCACCTGGGCATAAGATGTCATTACTGATATGGAGAGGAGGAGGAGGTGGTGACAGGGCTGAGCCTGCACCATGTTAGAGCAGGCTGTCAGACTGGGGAGATGGATCAGGAGCAGTGACATCACAGGTGCATTCCATTTGATTGGGAGAGGAAGCTCTCTCACTGCAGACCCCTGAAGGGGAAATGCCATCTTCCTGACCTTACCCTACTACGCATAACAGGTTTTTTTTCCCCTTATGGTAATATGTCTCTTTGTAGGAGGTGAATGTTGGTCATAGCTGGGAAATTGCCTCTTGAAGGTCTACTTCTAAACATTTCTTTTAGGGTGTCAACAGAAACCTCTGTCCTTGGATCTGGTGCTCAGCTTCTTTGTCCTTCTTGTCCCACAGACAGTCAACTAGACACCAGAGTCCCTCAATACTCAAGTTACATGGTGTTAAGGATAGCACGGTCTGTGATCCTGGGACGTGACTCTATCTCTTAACACTTCACCACATTGTTGTACCATCAGATACACGGTCTGGGCCCTGAGATGCTCTTTATATTCTTTTCTACTTAAGCAATTCTTAATTTTTATCCATTTATTATTCTATCTATCTACGTATCTATCTATCTACCTATCTACCTATCTATCTATCTATCTATCTATCTATCTATCTATCTATCTATCTGTCTGTCTGTCTGTCTGTCTGTCTTTGTATCTGCCTATCCATCCATTTATCATTATCTATCTTCATCCTGAAGCCTAAAAGTAGAGGCAAAGGGAATTTGCAGGAGTAGAAAACTGAATTTCAAATTTAGTTTTAGGTAGTGCTGACTAGTAGGAAAGAAAGGAGGCACTGAGTGAATGCCTGAGACCATCTCTTCAGCACCCTATTCTTCCTTCTCCTAAGGCCACAACTAGCTTCTGACCCAGCTCCCCTAAGGAGCAAGGAGAAGCCCTACCATGTAATGGCCTCTAGGTTGAGGTTTAGTTCCAGTCAACGTTGGATGGTTTAGGGGCAAAAATAGAATATCTTCAAATAAAGACATGATGGCTGTATCAATCTCTCCTGTTTAGCTGGTTCTGGGAAGGCAACCTTGTGTTTTAAAAGCTAGCTCTACTGCACAGCTATGTATTGAAGGAGTAGGGAGCTTGTAATTGGCTTTTCAAAAAGTATTCTTTTGGCAGAGGGAACTGTCTCAGAGAAATATCATTTAAGGCTTCCCAGAACGGGATCACCCCTCCCCACCCTCATACATACTCTGTGCCTGCCATCCAAGGCCAGCCCCACCTGCTGGGTAGGAAGACATGAATGACTTGGAGAGGAGGAAGAGGTAGGGACAGGGCAGAGCCTGCATCATATCAGGGCAGGATAGATGTAGGAGGGGGGATATCATCAAGAATAGTACTATCACAGACATATTCCTCCTGTTTGAGAGAGGAACCTTTCTCATTGCACACTCCTGAGTGGGGATATGAATCTTCCAACCCTGACTATATTAGACATTCTAGGTTTTTCTTGTGTGTTATTATCCATTTCTTATTAACAGGTGAATACTGGTCCCTATTGAGAAATTGCCTTTTGAGGTTTGACCTCTAAGTATTTCTCTTGGGACTTCAGTAAAAACTCTCCTCCTCGATCTGTTTGGGGTATTCCGTTTGTATATTCCTGGATATTCCTTTTCTTTCTTACCCCACAGGTGGTTAATTGGCCAAAGTCACCTCATCTCAAGGATTGGACAGTCAGTGATCCGGGGTGTAACAACATCTGTCGACATAATGGGGCATTGTGGTACCATCAGACGCAAGATCAGGTACTTGGGATATTCTTTTTCTTCTCTTTTGAGCAATTGAATGAGAAAGGAAAAATCTCTGAGCAATTCATGACATCAAGTTTAGATCAGCACCAGGGACTAGGGCCCCTTAAGGTTTTCCCTTTAGTGCTGACTTAAGTTCCTTCTTACTGTAGTACCTGGGACTCTCCCTTTCACATCAAACCCCAGCTAAACTATGCTACTTCAAGTACTCTGGGGGTCCGTATCCAATTGAAACAACATCTTGCAAGTCCCCACAGATTTCTTTGCAGTTCTTAGTGAGAGGATGTCATTAATTCAAAGCAAAACTATTTAATGAAACAGTGTACTAAAATCAAGGTTGCGACAATGCATTGTCTCTTTTGAAGCTAGGACACGACTTCCCAGAAATACAGGCATCAACGTTGGAAGAATGACAACACATGGGAATTATACATGGGCTGTGCACAGGCACTTCACACTTACTGAGCTCACATATGCATAAGCATCCAGGTGACTTAGAAGATAAAACAGCAGGTTTTTATGAAGACATGAGTGGAAACTTGGCCTCAGAAATTTTCTACTTATGTGACTGTGGGTAAGTCACTTCATTGCTGTTTCACCTGTAAAATGGGGATAACAATAGTACCTACATCCTCGAGTAGTTGTGAGGATCAAGTGAGATAAGAATTTTCAAGCACTTAGCACTGGTGCAGCCACAAAGGAAGCACAATAAAATGTTAGCTATCATACACTCCAGCAGACAAGCCCATATATCCTGAATCCTAGAAGTACAAGTGAAAGGAATTCTCAGGAGTAGGAAGAGTTCAAATTTGGTTTTAAGGAGTACTGCCTTGTAGAAATACAAGGAGGAGTTGATTGAATCCCTGACAGCATCTCTTTAGCCTCCCATTCTCTTAAAGCTGCAGTTACCTTATGACCTAGCTCCCCTAAGGAACAATGGCAAATTCTAGTGAGTCAAGCACCTTTGGCCACTGGGAGGAGCAATGGATGGTTCTTCTTAAATTCCAATTGCTCTGAGCAGCCATTTGTAGTTGCTGTTTGTGCTTTTTGAGGAGCACCAATGACATCACAAGGGCAATGTCTTGACTTGTAGGTGAATCTGATTAAGGTAAGGTGGAGTTGTGCAAGGAGGTCAGCCTGATTTTCTCTTTCAGAGTCATCAAAGTCCAGGGATAAGAGGAAAGTCAAGAGAACTGGGCTTAGCCCTGGATGCAGTGGATGACCTTGGCATGTGTCTGGGATGTCTGAACAAGCTCTAAGTGATCCACAGCTCCTGCTTCAGCTGCTTTCATGGCCATTGCAACTAAGGGTTCTTGTCTGCCCATTGTAAGAACTTAGAGAATCTTCAAAAAAAAGACGTGAGTGTTGTATCCACCATCATATTTAACTAGTTGTAGAAAGGAGACTTTGTGTCCTGGAAGCTAGTCTTTGATGCACAGCTGTGTACTGAAGGAGTAGGGAGCTTGAAATGGGCTTTTTCAAATAAATTAATTTGGCAGAGGGAAAAATTGTCTTACAGAAATATCACTTAAAGCTTAGAAGATGGGGAAATCACTCTTGCCCCCCCACTCCCTGTACACCAACCAAGACCAGCCCCACCCACTGGGGAGGATGTCATTGATGACATACAGATGAGGAAGAGGCAGCCCAGTCAGAACAGCTGCTCAAACTGATGGAGGGGTGTGGTCAGGAATAGTGATATCCCAGGTACATTCCACCTGTTCAGAAGAATACCTTCCTCACTGCAGACTCCTGAGGGGGAAATGTCCTCTACCAGTCCTAACTCTACAATGCATTCTTCTCTATGATATTTTATCTCTTAATGGCAGGTGAATATTTGTTCTAGTGAAAAAATTATCTTGAGATTCAACCTCTAAATATTTCTGTTGGGGCATCAACAGAAACTCTCTTCCTTTCATCTGTAACCTTCTTCTCACTTCACAGGTGGTCAACTGGATGACAGGGTCATTCAACATCTAAGTTACCTGGTGTCAAGGGCAGGACAGTCAGTGATCTTGGGATTTGACCCCATTTCTGGACACAGCAGGGCATTGTGGTACCGTCAGATACTGGGTGAAGGCCCTGAGATGCTCTTTTCCTTCTATAATAAGGGAGAACAGGAAGAAGGAAAAATCTGTGGTCGATTCAAAGCTGAATAGGACAACAATTTCCACCTCACCATCACCCTTGGATCCTTGGAGCAGGGGGATTCTGCTCTCTATCTCTGTGCCAGCAGCAAAGACACAGTGCCACAGAGGCACCTCCCATCTGTTCACAATCCTGTTTGGCCCAAGCCCAGGGATCAATGAAAGGGGAGGCAGGAAGCAGGAGGCTGACATCAATTCCAGCTCAGCACCATATACTGGGGTCATCTATCTTGTTCCCTCCAGTGCTGACATCAGCTACTGCTCATTGAAGTAGCTGGGCCACTCCCTTTCATTTAGTACCCAGCAAAGTGATGTTGGTTCCTGCATTCTGTGGGCACCCAGACGCTCAAACCTATAGCTCATGTGCCTTCATGGACATATTTGGTTTTTCTAGTCAGGGAGAGGATGCAGTGAATCCAAAGCAGAAACATTTAATTAAATGTGATTGTCAAACACAAAGTAGTAACAGGACACTGCCTCCTCTGAAGCTCTGCTGTAGTCTCACATGTGTGTGCATCAATGATTGAAGAATGACACACAGCAATCATGTAGCAGGTTATCCAAGCAGTTCTCCTATATCCCTAAGGATTCTGAGGTTCTCAAAGTTGTTTGGCTGACTTCCTCCTTTTAAAAAAAAATTACTCAGCCCTCCTCTCAACCAATGGAAAGCTACTTTCTTTACCCTTTAAGGTTTTTTTTTTTAAATTTGCATCTTTTCAAACTACTACTGACCCAATGGACCTTTCCAGTTTCACCTAGTATGCGATATGGCCCAGTTTGGGAACCCATTATAGATGATCCAGTTGAAAAAGTGCCAGGTATGGAATCATGAAAACATGAGTTAAAATTTAGGGTCAGATACTTGTTAGGTTTGTGACTGTGGGGAAGTCACTTTACCTATCTTCCTCAATTTCCTTATCTTTTATTTTTTTTTTTTTGGTGAGGCAATTGGAGTTAAGTGACTTGTCCAGGGTCACACAGCTAGTAAATGTCAAATGTGTGAGGTTGGATTTGAACTCAGATCCTTCTGACTCCAGGGCCAGAGCCCTATCCACTGTGCAACCTAGCTGCCACCTCTGTTTCCCCATCTTTAAAGTGGAGATGATAATAGCATCTCCCTCTGTGCGTTGTTCTGAGGACCAAATTAGATATTTTTAAAGCACTTAGCACAGTGCCTGGTGAAGAGCAAGTTTGATATAAATGTTTGCTGTGAATATTGTTGTTGTTATTATTGTTATTGTTATGCTTGCAGTTATTTTTTTCTTTTTATATAAAAGACTTCTGAAATATATAAGTATTGGCAACAGGTATTTTCAAAAGTAAGAAGGATTGAAGTTGAAATTTGGCTTTAAAGGAAAACCTTTCATTAAACAGCATACTAAAAGAGAAAGGAGTAACAGGATATTTCCTTTTGAAGTTCAGGCATATTTTCTCATAAGTAGATGCATCAGCAATGGAAGAATGACTGCACATAGCAGTTTTATATATATAGGTTACACAGGCTTTTCACATACACTCAGCCCACATCATCATAAGTGTCTAGCTCAGTTCAGTTGGTATTCAGTCAAAGGGTCACACTTGAGGACCCAGAAGGCCACATGTGGCCTTAAGGCTGCAGGTTCCCCACCCCCTGACCTAGAAGATAAGTGGATAGAGAAGCTGGTATGGTGTCAGGAGGACATGAATTCAGATCGAGGCTCAGACACTTTTGAATTATGTGACTCTACTTGGGTCACTTCACCCATTTGCCTGAGTTACTCATCTTTAAGATGAGGCCCTGCCTCCCAGGGTTGTTGTGTGGATAGAATGAGATAATAATTGTGAAGAGCTTAGCACAGTGCCTGGAACATGTGCTAAATGCTACAGAAGCATTAGCTATTTTTTATTATGATTATTATTTATTACCATATAAGGGGATCCTGAAACATAGATGAATAGGAAATGGGAATTTTCATGAGTTGCCACAGTTGAAATTCAAAATTGTTTTTAAGGTGTGGTTGGTAGCAGGGAATGAAGTGGGAACTGATGGAATCCCTGAGACTATCTCTGTAGCCTCCTACCCTTCCTTCTCCAAAGGCCACAGTGATCCTTTCACCTAACTGCCCTAAGGAGGAAGGACAAGTTCTTCTACAACTTTTGGGGACTAGGAAGAATTATGGTCCCACTCATGTTCTGATGGTCTGGGGAAGAACATAGAGAATCTTTAAATGAAGATGTGGTTGCTGTATCCACTACTCATGTTAAGCTAGTTCTGGAAAAGAAGCCTTGTGTCTTGGAAGCCAGCCCTGATGCCCAGCTTTGTATTAAAGCAGTACAGAGTGTAAATGGATTTAAAAAATCTGCTGGTAAAGGGAAGAACTGTTTCCAGTTTTGTTGTTGTTGTTCAATAGTTTCAGTCATGTCCAACTCTTCATCACTCCATTTTGGGTTTTCTTGGCAAAGATACTGCGGAGGGTTTTGGCATTTCCTTCACCAGCTCATTTTATGGATGAGGAACTAAGGCAAACAGGATTAAGGTACTTGCCCAGGGCCACAGACATAGTATGTGTCTGAAGCTGTGTTTGCATTCAGAAAGATTTGCCTCCCTGATTTCAAGCCCGGTGCTCTATCCATTGTACCACCTAGCTGTACTTACTGTTGCAGATGAATATCATTTTAGTACTAGAGAAGAAAAGGGCTAACTACTTCAGTATCTTTGGAACCATAACCCCAAATGGGGTCACAAAGAGTCTGATGTGACTGAAATGACTGAACAAAGGTTTAGGAGAAGGAATATCACCCCTTTTTTATACATACATACATACATTCCCTGCCTGTCATTTAGGACCATCCCCACCTGTGGATAGGAATTCATTACAGACATGGAGAGGAGGAGGAGGTGGTGACAGGGCTGAGCCTGCACCATGTTAGAGCAGGCTGTCAGACTGGGGAGATGGATCAGGAGCAGTGATGTCACAGGTGCATTCAATTTGATTGGGAGAGGAACCTCTCTCACTGCATACTCCTGAAGGGGGAAATACCCATTCCAGACCTTACCCTACCATGTATACCAGGTGTTTTTTTCCTCCTTATGATAATGTATCTCTTAGTAGTAGCTGAATGCTGGTCATAGTTGGGGAACTGACTCTTGAAGTTCTACTTCTAAACATTTCCCTTGTGGCTTCAACAAAAACCTTCCTCCTTGTATCTGTTGCTCAGCTTCTTTCTTCTTCTTGCCCCATAGGTAGTCAGTTAGACACCAGAATCCATCAACACCCAAGTTATGTGGTGTCAAGGATAGTACAGTGTGTGATCCTGGTATGTGACTCCATCTCTGGACACTTCCTCACATTGTGGTACCGCCAGATACAGGGTCAGGGGCTTGAGGTGCTCTTTATATTCTTTTCTACTTAAGTAATTTTTAATTTGTATCCATTTATTATTCTCTCTCTCTCTCTCTCTCTCTCTCTCTCTCTCTCATCTATCTATCTCTCTATCTTTCTATCTCTCTATCTCTCTATCTATCTGTCTATGTATCTATCCATATATCATTATCTATTTACATCCTGAAGCGTAGAAGTAAAGGTAAAGGGAATTTGCAGGAGTAGAAAGCTGAATTTCAAATATGGTTTTAGGTAGTGCTGACTAGTAGGAAATAAAGGAGGCACTGAGTGAATGCCTGAGACCATCTCTTCAGCACCTTATTCTTCCTTCTCCTAAGGCCACAACTAGCTTCTGACCCAGCTCCGCTAAGGAGCAAGAAGAAGTCCTACCATCTTATGGCCACTAGGTAAAGCCTTAGCTCCACTCAAATTTAGATGGTTTGGGGGAAAAAACAGAAAATCTTCAAATAAAGACATGATTGCTGTATCAATCTCTCCCGTTTAGCTGGTTCTGGGAAGACAACCTTGTGTTTCAAAAACCAGCTGTACTGCACAGCTATGTATTGAAGGAGTAGGGAGCTTGTAATTGGCTTATTTTTTTTTTAGGCAATTGGGGTTAAGTAACCTGCCCAGGGTAACACATCCCGTAAGTGTCAAGTGTTTGGTCTGAGGCAGGATTTGAACTCAGGTCCTCCTGACTTCAGGGCCAGTGCTTTATCCACTGCCCCACCTAGCTGCCCCTTAATTGGCTTTTCAAAAAGTATTCTTTTGGCAGAGTGAACAACTGTCTCAGATAAATATCTTTTAAGGCTTCTCAGAAGGGGATCAGTCCTCCCTACCCTAACACATACTCAGGGACAGGCCTGAGCCTGCATCATGTCAGGGCAAGATAGATGTGGGAGGTGGGGTTATCAGCTTGAATGGTAATATCACAGGCATATTCCTCCTGTTTGGGAAAGGAACCTTTCTCATTACAGACTCCTGAGTGGGGAAATGCCTTTTCCAGCCCTGACTATACTACGCATTCTAGGTTTTTCTTATGTATTATGATCTGTTGCTTATTAACAGGTGAATACTGGTCCCAATTGTGAAATTGCCTTTTGAGGTTTTACCTCTAAGTATTTCTCTTGGGGCTTCAGTAAAAGCTCTCCTCCTGGATCTGTTTGGTGCATTCCTTTTGGTTATTCCTAGATACTCCTTTTCCTTCTTAACCCCCAGGTAACTGGCCAAAGTCACCTGATCTCAAGGAATGGACAGTCAGTGATCCAGGATGTAACAACATCTTTGGACAGAATAGGACGTTGTGGTATCATCGGATACAAGATCCCGGCCCTGAGATATTCTTTTTCTTCTCTTTTAAGCAATTGAGTGAGAAAGGAAAAATCTCTGAGCAATTCATGACATCAAGTTTAGATCAGCACCAGGGACTAGGGCCCCTTAAGGTTTTCCCTTTAGTGCTGACTTAAGCTCCTTCTTACTGTAGTACCTGGGACTCTCCCTTTCACATCAAACCCCAGTTAAATTATGCTACTTCAAGAACCCTGGGGGTCCGCATCCAATTGAAACAACATCTTGCAAGTCCCCACAGGTTTCTTTGCAGTTCCCAGTGAGAGGATGTCATTAAATCAAAGTAAAACTATTTAATGAAACAGTGTACTAAAAATCAAGGTTGCGACAATGCATTGTCTCTTTTGAAGCTAGGACACGACTTCCCAGAAATACAGGCATCAACGTTGGAAGAATGATGACACATGGAAACTATATGTGGGCTGCACACAGGCACTTCACACTTACTGAGCTCACATATGCATAAGCATCCAGGTGACATAGTGGATAGAACAGCAGGTAAGGAATCATGAAGACATGAGTGGAAACTTGGCCTCAGAAATTTTCTACTTATGTGACTGTGGGTAAGTCACTTCATTGCTGTTTCACCTGTAAAATGGGGATAACAATAGTACCTACATCCTCGAGTAGTTGTGAGGATCAAGTGAGATAAGAATTTTCAAGCACTTAGCACTGGTGCAGCCACAAAGGAAGCACAATAAAATGTTAGCTATCATACACTCCAGCAGACAAGCCCATATATCCTGAATCCTAGAAGTACAAGTGAAAGGAATTCTCAGGAGTAGGAAGAGTTCAAATTTGGTTTTAAGGAGTACTGCCTTGTAGAAATACAAGGAGGAGTTGATTGAATCCCTGAGACCATCTCTTTAGCCTCCTACTCTTCTCTTAAAGCTGCAGTTACCCTCTGACCTAGGTCCTCTAAGGAACAATGGCAAATTCTAGCGAGTCAACCATCTTTGGCCACTGGGAGGAGCTATGGTTCTCTTAAAATTCAGATTATTCTGGGGAGTCATTTGTTGTAGCTGTTTGTGCTTTTTGAGGAGCACCAATGACATCACAAGGGCAATGTCTTGACTTGTCAGTGAATCTGATTAAGGTAAGGTGGAGTTGTGCATGGTGGTCAGCCTGATTTTCTCTTTCAGAGTCATCAAAGTCCAGTGATAAGAGGAAAGTCAAGACAACCAGGCTTAGCCCTGGATGCAGTGGATGACCTTGGCATGTGTCTGGGATGTCTGAACAAGCTCTAAGTGATCCGCAGCACCTGCTTCAGCTGCTTTCATGGCCATTGGAATTAAGGGTTCTTGTCTGCCCATTCCAAGAACTTAGAGAATCTTCAAAAAAAGGCATGACTGTTGTATCCACCATCATGTTTAGCTAGTTCTAGAAAGGAGACTTTGTATCCTGGAAGCCAATCTTTGATGCACAGCTGTGTACTGAAGGAGTAGGGAGCTTGTCATTGGCTTTTTCAAATAAATTCAGTTGGCAAAGGGAACAACTGTCTCAGATAAATATCATTTGAGTCTTAGAATATCGGGGGAATCACTCCTGACCACACTCATACACACTCCCTGTTCACCAACCAATCCAGCCCCACCCACCGGGTAGGATGTCATTAGTGACATGCAGATGGGGAAGAGGCAGCCGAGTCAGAGCAACTTCTCAAACTGAGGGAGGGGTGTGGTCAGGAAAGGTGATATCCCAGGTATATTCCAGCTGTTCAAAAGAGGACCCTCTCTCACTGCAGACTGCTGAGGGGGAAATGTCCTCTTGCAGACCTGACTCTACAATGCATTCTAAGTTCTTCTTCTCTTTGATATTTTATCTCTTAATGGCAGGTGAATATTTGTTCCAGTGAAAAAATTATCTTGAGATTCGACCTCTAAATATTTCCTTTGGGTGCATCAACAGATACTCTCTTCCTTCAATCTGTTACCTTCTTCTTCTTACCTCACAGGTGGTCAACTGGATGACAGGGTCATTCAACATCCAAGCTGCCTGGTGTCAATGACAGGACAGTCTGTGACCTTGGGATGTGACCCCATCTCTGGACATCTTGGGGCATTCTGGTACCGTCAGATACTGGGTGAAGTCCCTGAGATGCTCTTTTCCTTCTATAATAAGGGAAACCCAGAAGAAGGAAAAATCTCTAGTCGATTCAAAGCTAAACAGGAGAACAATTTCCACCTCACCCTCACCATTGGTTCCTTGGAGCAGGAGGATTCTGCTGTCTATCTCTGTGCCAGCAGCAAAGACACAGTGCCACAAAGGCACCTCCCATCTGTTCACAAACCTGTTTGGCCCAAGCCAAAGGGGAGGCAGGAAGCAGGAGGCTGACATCAGTTCCAGCTCAGCACCATATACTGGGGTCATCTATCTTGTTCCCTCCAGTGCTGACATCAGCTACTGCTCATTGAAGTAGCTGGGCCACTCCCTTTCATTTAGTACCCAGCAAAGTGATGTTGGTTCCTGCATTTTGTGGGTGCCCAGCCATTCAAAGCTATAGCTCATGTGCCTTCATGGACATATTTGGTTTTTCTAGTCAGGGAGAGGATGCAGTGAATCCAAAGCAGAAACATTTAATTAAATGTGATTGTCAAACACAAAGTAGTAACAGGACACTGTCTCCTCTGAAGCTGTGCCATAGTCTCACATGTGTGTGCATCAGTGATTGAAGAATGACACACATAGCAATCACATAGCAGGTTATACAAGCAGTTCTCCTATATCCCTAAGGATTCGGAGGTTCCCAAACTCATTTGACCTACTTCCCCCTTTTAAAAAATAATTATTGCGCACCCCCCCAACTCCTAGAAATCTACTTTCTTTACCCTTTGGTGTTTTTTTTAATATGCTTCATTTTACACTACTACCATCCCCATAGACCTTTCCAGTGTCACCCAAGGGTGTTATCACCTACTTTGGGAAGCTATGACAGATGATGGAATGGAAGAAGCACCAAGTATGGAATCAGGAAGACATGAGGTAAAATTTAGGCCCAGACACTTGTTAGGTATGATATTGTGGCAAAATCACTTTACCTGTTACCTCAGTTTCCCCGTCTTTTTTTTTTTGGTAGGGCAATCATGGTTAAGTGACTTATCCAGGGTCCAGCTAGTAAGTGTTAAGTGTGTGAGGCTGGATTTGAACTCAGTCCTCCTGACTCCAGGACCACAGTTCTATCCACTGTGCAACCTAGCAGCCCCTCAGTTTCCCCATCTTCAAAGTGAAGATGATAATAGCACCTACCTCTGGGGGTTGTTGTGAGGATCAAATTAGGTGTTGGTAAAGCACTTAGCACAGTGCCTGGTGAAGAGTAAGTTTGATATAGTTGTTACCTGTCAATATTGTTGTTATGATTGCAGTTATTTTTTTTTTCTTCTTATATAAAGCAGTTTTGAAGTATATAAGAGCAGGTAAGAGGAATTTTCTTGAGTGGGGAAGGTTGAAGTTCAAATGTGGCTTTAATGAGTTCTGCTTGATAGGAAATGAAGGTAGTGCTGGTTGAATCTCTGAGACTGTCTTTTCAGCCCCTATTCTTTCTTCGCCTAAGGTCATGGCTATCCTTCCTACTCAGCTTCCCTAGATGCAAAAGGACAAGACCTGGTGATCCTACCACCTTGGGCCACTAGTAGGAGCTATGCTTATATTCCAATTCTGATGGTTCTGGGAAGAACACAGATAATGGTCAAATACAGATGTGATTGTTATGTCCACCACCCATGTTTAACTGGTTCTGGAAAGGAGACCTTGTACCCTGGACACCAGCCTGATGAACAGTTGTGTATTGAAGGAGTATAGGGCTTATAATTGACTTTGTTTCTTCCTTCTTTCCTCCCTTCCTTCCTCTTTCCTTACCTTATATTTTTCTTCCTTCCTTCCTTCCTTCCTTCCTTCCTTCCTTCCTTCCTTCCTTCCTTCCTTCCTTCCTTCCTTCTTTCCTTTCTTCCTTCCTGGTGTCAGCTGCGTTGGCACATGGCTGCAGTCCCTTTGTCACAGTTCAACACAAGTAAAGACAGAAAACACAGCAGAAAGATAGGACTTTTGCTCCTCTCAGATTACAGACAGCCTGACAATGGTTTGTTGCTTCTGGTAATGTGACAAACAAGAGAGAGTGCTCAGTGGCAAACCACCCACCAAGCTACATGACAGGCATAAAAGTGACTACTGTAAGGCGGGCTAATCAAGGCACAAACAAAGCATTTGTTATATCTTCACTTTCTTTTTACATTCTCTACATTTTTCATGGGCTGCCTGAAATCCTTTGGAGGGCTGCAAGTGGCCTTTGGGTCATATGTTGTGCAGGCCTGCTCTAAATATTTCCCTTGGGAAACCCTTCTCCTTGGATCTGTTCTCCAGATTCTTTCTTCTTCTTACCTGTCAGGCGGTCAACCAGATACTAGAATCATACAACACTCAAGTTACCTGGTCTCAAGGATAGGATAGTCAGTGATCCTGAGATGTTACTACATTTCTGGACATAGTGGGGCATTGTGGTATTGTCATATACAAGATGAGGGCCTTGAATTGTTATTTTCCTTAAATTTTAAGCAAAGGAATGAGAAAGGAAAAATCTCTGAGCCATTTATGATTAAACAACATGAATACTTCCATTTCTACCTCAATATCAGTTCCTTGCAGCAGGGGGATTCTGTCCTCTATCTCTGTACCAGTAGCATAGACATAGTGCCAAGAGGCACCTCTCATCTGTTCACAAACGTGTTTGGTCAAAGACCAGGTAACAATGAGAGGGGACATAGGAAGCAGGAGGCTGACATCAATTCTGGCTCAGCACCAAGGTCTAACGTTTTCCCTCTTGTGCTGATTTTAGTTATTTCTCACTGTGATACCTGGGCCACTCCCTCTCACATAACACCTAGAAAAGCTATGTTGCTTCAAGGAGGTACTCTTTTTGTCCTTATCCACTCAAAACCATAGCTCACAAGTCTCCACGGGTATATTTGCTTTTCTATTCAGGGGGAAGATGCAATTAATTCAAAGCAGAAGCATTTAATGAAAGAGTACCGTAAAACACAAAGTTGCAATAGAACATTGTCTCTGAAGTTGGGGCACATTGTCCCATAATTACATGCATCCACATTGGAAGAATGACTATGCAGAGGAATTTTAATTATATATGGGGTGTATATAGGCAGCTCACTTAGACTGAGCTCACATACACATAAACATTTAGGTGACACAGTGGATAGAACTCCAGGTAAGGAATCAGGAAGACATGAGTGGAAATCTGGCCTCGGAAATTTGCTAGCTATGTGACTATGGGCAAGTCATTTCACCCCTATTGGTTTCATCTGTAAAGTTGGGGAAACTAATAGCACCTACTTCCCAGAGTTGTTATGAAGATCAAATAGGACAATCATTTTAAAGGGCTCAGCATGTGCTGACCACATAGTAAGTGCTATATAAATGTTAGCTATTATATACACACATATCTCTCTTTATGTATATACATACAGACATATACATATAAATACCTAGATAGACAGACAGATAGACAGACAGACAGACAGGTAGATAGATAGATAGATAGATAGATAGATAGATAGATAGATAGATAGATAGATAGTCAATCCTGAAGTATAGAAGTATGAGTAAACGGAATTTTCAGGAGTAGGAACAGTTGAACTTCAAATTTGGCTTTAAAAAGGGCTGACTAGTAGGAAGGAGAAGCAGACTAAATCTCTGAGACCATCTCTTCAGCTCCCTACTCTTCCTTTCCTCGGCCACAGCTCCCCTCCAACACAGCTCCCCTAAGGAGCAAGGACAAATCCTAGTGATTCTACTACTTTTGACTACTCGGAAGAGCTATGGTTCCTTTAAGTTCTGATGTTTCTGGGAAGACCATAGAGAATGTTATTGTTGCATAAAGATGTTATTGTTGCATCCACCCCACATGTATGTCTGGAAAGCAGGCTTTGTGTCCTAGAAGCCAGCCATGATGCACAGCTCTGTATCAAAGGATTAAGGAGCTTGTAATTGGTTTTTAAAAAAGTAATCAGTTGGCAGAAGGAACGACAATCTCAGATAGATATCATAGAAGGCTTAGCAGAAGGGTGATCACTCCTCCCCACATTCAGCATGCTCCCTGCCTGCTATCTAAGGCTAGCCCCACCCACTGAGTAGGACATCACTAGTGACATGAAGATGAGGAGGAGGTGGTGACAGGGCTGAGCCTGCACCATACCATGTTAGAGCAGGATCTCAGACCACTGGTGGTGATGGGGAGGTGATGAGGAACAGGGTATCACAGTCACATTCCATCCGCTTAGGAGAGGAACCTCTCTCTCCACAGACACCCAAGGGGACCCTTCTTCTAGCCCTGACCCAACTATGCATAACAAGGTTTTCTTTAATATGATGATTTGTTTCTTAATAGCAGGTGAATACTGGTCCCAGCTGGGATTTTGCCTTTTTTAGGTTCTGCCTCTAAGCATTTTTCGTAGGGCTTCAATAGAAATTCTCCTTGGATCTGTTATGCAGTTTCTTTCTTCTTCTTACCCATAGGTGGTCAAATGGATACTAGAGTCACTCAACATCCAAGTTACCTGATAACCAGGACAGGACAGTCAGTGACCCTGGGATGTGACCCCATCTCCGGACATCCAGATGCATTGTGGTACCGTCAGATACAAGGTCAGGGCCTTGACATGCTCTTTTACTTCAATTTTAAGCAATTGATTGAGAAAGGAAAAATCTCTGAGCGATTCACAGCTAAACAGTATGAAAATTTCTACTTCAACCTCAATATCAGTTCCTTGGAACAGGGGGATTCTGCCCTCTATCTTTGTGCCAGCAGCGAAGGCACAGTGCCACAGAGTTACCTCTTATCTGTTCACAAACTTGTTTGGCTCAATGCCAGTGAGAAATGACAGGGGAGAAAAGAAGGAGGAGACTGACATAAATTCCAGTTTAGCCCCAGGGACTGGGGTCACCTACCACTTTCCCTTTGGTAATGACATTATCTACTTCTCACTGTGTACCTGGGACACTCCCTCACTCTTAATACTCCAGCAAAGCTATATTGCTTTGAGGTACTCTGTGGGTCCATATCCACTCACAATCATAGCTTATGAGTTCCCATGTATATATTTCTTTTTCCACTCAGGAGGAGGATGAAATGCATTCAAAGCAGAAGTATTTAATGAAGTAGCATAGTGAAACATAAAGTACAAACAAGACATTGTCTTCTTTGAAGCTGGGGCACATTGTTCTATTATTACACATATCCACATTGGAAGAATTATTACAGATAGGAATCGCATATGGAGTATACACAGGAAGCTCACACATACTGAGCTTACATAGGTAAACAGCTAGTGGCCCCAGTGGTACCACCTACTGGGTCTCAGCCAAAGTCTACTTCTTGCTCATGAGAGGAGTAATTAGCTCTGCTCTCTTTCTTTCTTTCTTTCTTTCTTTCTTTCTTTCTTTCTTTCTTTCTTTCTTTCTTTCTTTCTTTCTTTCTTTCTTTCTTTCTTTCTTTCTTTCTTTCCTTCTTTCTTTCTTTCTTTCTTTCTTTCTTTCTTTCTTTCTTTCTTTCTTTCTTCCTTCCTTCCTTCCTTCCTTCCTTCCTTTCTTTCTTTCTTTCTTTTCTTTCTTTCTTTCTTTCTTTCTTTCTTCTTTCTTTCTTTCTTTCTTTCTTTCTTTCTTTCTTTCTTCTTTCTTTCTTTCTTCTTTCTTTCTTTCTTCTTCTTTCTTTCTTTCTTTCTTCCTTCTTTCTTTCTTTCTTCCTTCCTTCCTTTCTTCTTCTCCTTCCTTCCTTCCTTCCTTCCTTCCTTCCTTCCTTCCTTCCTTCCTTCCTTCCTTTCTTTCTTTCTTTCTTTCTTTCTTTCTTTCTTTCTTTCTTTTTCTTTCTTTCTTTCTTTCTTTCTTTTTTAGAGTATAATCCAGAGTCTAAGGATCAGCCCTTTTAGTGAGAAAGAAGTTCCTTCACATATCTAATGTTGTAATATGTTCATCATAAGGAGAGAACTCTTGGAGTCTTAAGGGGTAGGGGCTATTCTATTTTTGAACACATACCAACTGCCTAACTATAGCCTGGAGACATTTTGTTTATTTTTGAACTGATTTCCCACTAACAAGTTCAAAGTCCTTATCCTCAGCCTCTATCCGACTTAGGGTTAGAAATTACCATCTCTATTACAGTAGGAGAATGGGGTAACTGTAGAGGTGATGTAGAGGCCTTTAGCCTTGTAAGATAAGGCAAATGGTTACCTATTGTAATCAAGGAAGAAGTGATGGTCCAAGGCATGGTCTGTAACAGTTTGAAACATTTTAAATTCCTGCCTTTCCCATAACAATATGGCCAACTGCTCAGGCTTTCCTATATGAATAAGACTATTCTGGACTTCTTAGTTCTTCTAGTTACCACTTATGACCAGAAGATGTTGCTGGACACATACAATAACAATATAACAATGGAGGGCCACAGTATTGGAAGAGTCAAGCTCCCTTTTGTTGTTATACTCATTTCTTACCTCCAGGACCTGGTTACTAAGTACATAGCTTTCTCTTGTTCTCATCAAACCCAATTGCAGATGACAGCGTCATGCTGTAGCAGAAAGAGCATGGGGCATGGAAACAAAAGACCTGGAGGTTTGAATGACAGGCTCATTGTGGTAACATGGAAACAGCAACAAAAATAATATGACAATAATAATAATAATAATATCTAGCATTTTATATAATGCTTTAAGTTTTACAAAGTCCTTGCCAGAGGACCTGGGTTCAAATCTCAGCTTTGCTATTTACTAGCTATCTGACCCTGGACAAATCGTTTAGCTTCTTCATGTATGAAATGAAGCAGTTTAACCAAATGACTTCTAAAGTCTCTTCCAGCTTTAAATCTGTGTCTTATGCTTAGTGATTCTATTCTGCTTGCTACAGTCAGAAAGTCACTGAACTCTTCTCACCCACAACTTCATCATTTATAAAATGAGGGGTTTAACTAGATGCTGCCAAATCCTCATCTTTACTCCATAGCACATGTGTACACTACTCAATGCCTTCCCTCTGCTGCTCTCCCTAGTTAGCCTTCCTTCTCTGGTCCTGTATTGTTGTTGTCCTTCAGTCATTTCAGTCATGTCCAGCTCTTTATGACCCATTTGGGGTTTTCTTGACAAAGACATTGGAGTGGTTTGCCATTTCCTTCTCTAGCTCATTTTACAGATGAGGAAACTGAGGCAAACAGGGTTAAGTGACTTGCCCAGGGTCACACAGCTAGTAAGTGGCTGAGGGCAGATGTGAACTCAGAAAAATAAGTCTTCTTGATTTCAGGTCTAGTGGTCTATCTCATTGTGCCACCTAGCTGCCCTGTCTTTATAAAGCCTACACAGTCTTCAAGGTTCAAATTCAAATCCACTCCTCTAAGGAGTCTTTCCTGATCAGCTTAGTACACAGTGATCTTGCCCTTCCCAAGAATTCCCATCATCCCAATTGCTAGTATCACTCATTGAGGCTGATATCATGTGAGACTTTGCTATATCTTGTGCGTTTTCTTTTATTCAGTCTTCGGTTCTTCAAATTTTTGTACTTTTCTGTTTCTCCCACTTTCTAACAAAGTGTCTTCTCAAAGCAGGTGCCCAATAAATATATTAAAAGAGAGTGGTGACCTGGTATCCAGACTCCTCTGCTTTTCCAGGAGACACTTATAAGAAGGTTTAATATCTTTCTACACCCATATTAAAACACTATTTTATCTATCATTTTACTGTTAGCAGCAAAATTCTAGCATTCCATATTCTATTTTTTTAAAATTACATTGCCAATTTTTTGTCTTCATATTCATTTCTAAATGCTTCTTTTGTACCAAAGACTATAAAAGAGAAAGAAGAAATCACATCAGCAAAAGTAACCAAGGCATCAGTCAAGACTGATAGTATAACAGTGTTTCATGCCCACAAACCCTCACTACCTCTCAGCTCATGGAAAAGTACTCTACCTCATTGACCACTAGGAAGCACTGTGGTTGCATTAAAATTCAGGGCACTATGTGGAGCAGAAATTGCATCTCAATGGGGGAAGGGAAAGAGAAGCCTTCAAACAAAGACTTGCTTACTTTATCTATGGAGGAAAACATATATTTTGGCAGCTAGCCCTGACTTATAACTGTGTACTCAAGGAGAGGGAGCTTGTGGTGAGGAGGTCTTTATTTCCTGGTGGCAGAGAAGCAACTGTCACAGATAAACACCATGAAAGCTATTGGGGAATGGGATTCATAACCCATCCCATATACTCACCTGGCTGGCCAGCCAAGGTCTACCTCAACTGCTGGGTAGATGGCAGTGCAAAACATGAATGGGACAAGGAGGAAGAAAAGGGGGAGAGAGAGAGAACGAGAGAAGGAGAGAGAGAGAGAGGAGAGAGAAGGGGAGAGAGAGAAGGGGAGAGACAGAGACAGACAGAGACAGGCAAACAGAAAGGCAGAGAGACAGAGAGAGAGACAGACAGACAGAGAAATAGAGACAGAGAGACAGAGACAGACAGAGAGACAGACAAAGAGAGACAGACAGTGTAAATAGAAGGACAGAAAAAAAGAGGAAGGAAGCAGAAGAAAGAAGAGGTCCTGTGTCATGTCAGGACACTCTGAGGTTGGGGAATGAGAAGGGACTATAACGTTGCACAAACACTGCGCCTATCACGAGTAGGATTCCCAGAGCACTAACTCCCTCTCACACCAGAGCTAAGAGATGTCCTCTTCCTGCCATAACCTTGGTACAGGTAGCAAATTTTTTTCTGTTGTGTGGAAATTTTTCCTGTAAGAACAGATTTGTTCTTGGCGTAGACAGGAAATTGCTATGACTCCAACATAAATTTCTTCCTAGGATACATGTCTCAGCTTTTTGCTTCTTCCTGTACTCATCTAATGGTTCCTAGTTACTCAAACCCAAGGGTGTGCTGGTAAATGTCTAACAATTGACTCCACCACACCCCACCCCCTTCCCACCAAATATATGAAGCATTGTATTAGTTTAATCTGTATTATTAATGTTTTATCCAACACTTTCTTAAATCTAGAAGATCAACAAAACAATAAATCCAATGCTGATTTGAGTGTCAATTTCTGAGTATAAATGCTCATACTGAAAATTTAACAGTTGGCTCTCACCAACAGATAGGTACTGGCTCTAACGCACCCCTGGCTAAATCCTAAGACATCTAAGTCTCTGGGAAGGGATAGGCGGTGGTTGTAGGATATAACCCCATCTCCGAACCCAACAGAGTCTTGGTACCATCAGGGGCAGGGTCACCAGATGCTGTTTTACTGTTTCAATAAGAAACTGAATGCAAAAGGAAATAGTTTCTGATTGATTCATTGCTGAGCAGCAAAAGAACTTTCATTTCAACATTTCTACCATTCTTAGGAGCAGGATGACTGAGCCCTGCATCTCTGTGTCGATAGCAAAGTCTCAGAGCTGCAGGATCTTCTCCCCTTTGTGCATAAACTTACCTGGCCCCAGCACAAGAAGTCATATCAAGGAAAACAGTGGGCTGACATACTTTCACCTGTGTCCCAAAGACCCTCAATAGTGTCACCTAACAGTCTCATAACGAACTACTTAGTCACCACTTAGGTCTACTAGAGGAGCTAGGTTCACATTGAAGTTTACTACAACATGATAACATTTGGGACATCACTTAACCTTTTCAGGTAATAGTTTCCCTATTTTATAAAATGAGAGGGAAGAAGTCAAGTAGATTGTGGCCAAGCACTACCTCCTAGCCTCAGTTCTAAATCTTATGATCATAGTTCCTCTTTTCAATGGGGTTTTATTTGTTGAGGGAAATCTCACACACACAGACACACACACACACACACACACACACACACACACACACACGCACACACGCACACACACTATCCTTCCCTGATACCTGATAGGCTAGTTAACTCACTCTTCCATGAAAACTCTACATACCCAAATACATGCACATAACTCACTGCTTTGATCTTTTCCCTCTCAAGTTGAAGGTCTTTCCTGCTCTCCTTAGTCGTAAACTTAAAAAATTCTCCGTGGTAACACTTTGATTCCATTCTCCCCCACTTTTTGTTGTTGTTGTTGTTGTTAAGGATTGGGTCTTCCCATTTTGCTCAGGCTAGATGTACAAGGATTATCCACAGAGCCAATAATGCTTACTGATCAGCATGGACTCATTGACATCTTCCGTTTCCAACTTGGTCCAGTTTGCCCCTCCTTAGGAAGTGTGGTGGCTCCCTATCCTGGGGCTCACCATGTTGATGCTAGACTTCATGTAGACACCCAGTTGGCTTAGCCCCACTGTACCCAAGAATTCCTGAATTCAAGTGATTCCTCCGATCTCATCCTTCTAAGTAGCTGAGATGATAGGCATGCACCAATATGTTCCTCCCAATACAACACCTATTCCTTCAGAAATATCTTCTCTGATCATCTCAGGCCACAGTGATATTTTCCTCCCTTTAATTCCCATAGTACTGATGGCTAGCATCACCCGTTTGGCCTTATATCATATACGGCTTTGTAACATCCTGTACTGCTTCTAAAATTTGTTCTTTGGCTTTATGGGTATCAGGAATGAAGTAAACTTTGAAGTCCCCTCTGTTTCTCCTCTTAAATAGCTTAAAAGACACATTAGTGCTTGATGCCAAGACTTACACCTTTTTGTTTCCCACATAGGACCTATTCAGTGGCATGGACAGTCTTGTATATAGCAGCACACAGGGCTATACACAAAGTAGGTGTCCAATAAACATATGTTAAATAAAATATTTGTTGAATAATTTGTGACCCCTGGCACCCAGAGCTGCCTTGTTTTTCTAGCAAGGCACACATAAACAAAGCTATGATATTCTACTGAAACTAGATTTTACTGATAATTTCATTATTCACAGCAAAATGAAGTAGCATTACATATTTTACATGAAATATTTTAGTGTTTTGGGACCTCAGAAAGCTTTATGCATGCTTATATAGCCCTTAAGTTAGAGGTTACCAAGAAAAAGGACAGGTTTCTTTAAGAGACTTTCTGCTGGTTTGTTGAGCCACCCACACAATGTATTTTTTTATACAATGTATAATTTCATACAAATTAGTGGGTTTTTACCAAATCACTGGGCACATCTCTGGTTCATAAAGCCTTAAGAATGAGTACATTTATTTAAAGGACAGTGGAAAAACAAATGAACCCATGGGCATAAGAATGCTGAGCATTGAACAACCAAACTACAAACTCCCATATAAATCACAGTATGCAAAAAGCTAGAGCTCTCATTGTAATTCTTCTACAGTACATGCCTCCTACAAAAGCTCCCATGGTTTTTCTTAGGGCTATGACCCATCATCACTCGTGTCCTTTTCTCTGCAGTTATTCTCAACTTTCAGTTAATGGTGCCAGTTATCTTTGTTTATGGCTCTCAGGGGCCAAAGTCTATCTCAGTCCTTTGTTTAGGGATTCTGTTGTACTAATCCACTGCATTCTGCCTGTGGTGACTCAGCCTCGATGAATGGGTATTTTTCTCTCAGAGATGTAAGGATATTCCTGGAGTTAATTTTTTGGGGGCCAAGGACCTCAGGACTTCCCTCCCACACTCCATGTAAAGATTTGATGCAATGCCAGCAAAGTATCATTCATGTTTTCCATTTCTCCCAAAGAATCAGACTTCCACCACTTTCTTACTTTATGAGCGCAAGCTCAGCTTTAAGAAGCATTCCATTTTGCCCCTCGTTGAGTTTTGGGTCCTCCCCAAGAACAATACAGCTCCCTCATTCATTTTCCCAATCTTCCTGCAGCTTACGATAATGCCAAATCAGGACCAAGAGAAACCATCAAAATCCCACAATGCCTGCAATATCTGCAGTGAGAGAATAGGTGAGAGAAGTACCTCATGGTCTCCTATTTGAAGATTCCACCATACTTAGAACTGGAAGGAACATTATCCTTTCAGTTGAATACCTAGTTAAATGTCTAACACCATGAGTGTTTGTGAAGAAGTGTAAGGTTAATAGGGACTCGTAAGCTATGGGTTTTTGTGGATGCAGAACCATTCTGCAAGGTGCAAGGAGAGTGCCTAAAGCCCTTCAACTGCCTTTTGGGTCTGAAGCCTGGGGCCAGAGTGATCCATCCACCCATCTATCTATCTATCTATCTATCTATCTATCTATCTATCTATCTATCTATCTATCTATCTATCTATCTATCTATCTACCTGTCTGTCTGTCTGTCTGTCTATCTATCTATCTATCTATCTATCTATCTATCTATCTATCTATCTATCTATCTATCTATCTATCTATCTATCTATCTAAAGAGGAACACAGATACTGTAGGTAAAAGTTGTATTTTTGTGCCAGAAACCTACACCAAGTATTCTTCTTCGTATTGAATGTCAGAGTGCTGGTCCCCTGAAGAAAGAAATCATCGGCAGATAATGGAAACTGAAGAGTATGGAAAAACCACAGAATAAGAAAGGTCAGAGAGGGAGCAGTGATGAATGACCACCATTGGTGGGAAGTTGAATTGAGGTATAGGTAGCGGAGTTGTGGAGGGCAAAGACAGAGCATGGAGAACAGCTTCCTGTGACAATTGCTAAGGAAAGCCGTACATTACAGCTTCCAGAAAAAAAAAAACCACCACCAAAAACAAACAAAAAACCCCCAAGCAAGCTAGAAAATGCTAATAGATTTAATATTAGAAAGTTATTGTGTGTGTATGTGATTTTTACTTTTTTGGAGGGGAAGCCATATCCTTCTCCTTTGTTTCACCAAAGAAAGAAGTTAATATACATTGTTGTTTGTTCTACCCACCTCATCCCAGTCTTATCAATTCTCTTGTGGCACATATTTGTTCAGAATAAAATAAAAATAAGCTTAACCTCATCTGGAGACAAAACCTGCTATAAAAGGATGGACAGCAAATAATCAGAATATTTAAGGAGCCAACAATTACTAACAGCAGCAGGGTCAATTTTCCAGCCATCAGTAAGGCAGTAGATGAGGAAGAGGAAGGAGAATGGATGTAATTCTAGAGGTCCCAAAGAGCAGTAAGGCTGGCAGAGACAGGCAAACAGGAAATTTTATCCAGGCAGATCACTCCTTAAGAAGATCAGTGAGTCAAACAAGATTTTAACTGTTCAAGATCATATTCATTTTGGAGTAGCAGCATTCTTCACTTGTAATCAGCTAATAACTACTAGCATATGAGCCCACATCCTGAGCTCCTTTCTTCTCCATGGAACTTAAAAGTTCACAGGGTTCCCCCTTTTTCCTCCTCTCCCCATGCATGCTGTGTGGCTCCTGACTCTCATACTCTTTCAGTCTTTCCTTCTGTCTCATGAAAAAACAAGCAAACAAAAAAACCTAAAACTAAATCTTAGACTTCTCACTGGTTCCTGTGCTGATGAAGGCTATATTCATATCTTTAGAGAGATTTCAGTTGCATAGTGAGGTCAGAAGCTAGATATTAAGAATGCGAGGTGAAGAAATAAGAGTCAATAAGGGGTAGAGTACACTTTCTTGTACTTTGTAAAAGGGATAAAAGATACCACAATAGTTTGGAGGAATGGTGGAATCAATTGAAGATTTTTTTTTAAGGATGAAGACGACCTGGACATGTTTGTATCTAGGAAGTCACCAGTGTATAAAGAGAGATTAAAGATAAGAAAGAATGATAGAGGTGGGATGTTTTCAGAGTAAACAAGAAGGGATTAGATTAAGACTGTAGGAGAAGGGTTAACCTTGCTAAGGAGAAGACACATCTCTCCACCTGAGGCTGAAGCAAACAAAGAATGGAGAGGGTGACATATATACTACTGGAGGCGGAACTCTGAATTAGTGCAACCACTCTGGAAAAAAATAGAAATTATACTAGAAAACAATAGAAAATCAGCAAAAAAACTTATTGAGGTAATAACTTTAGTAATTTAACAGGATTTTGTAGATCTACAAAAGGCATTAGCATTTCAATATAGCAATGTAGCAATAAAAAGAGAGAAAAATGACAAAAAGAGAAAGCTC
Source organism: Phascolarctos cinereus (assembly GCF_003287225.1). NCBI lineage: Eukaryota > Metazoa > Chordata > Mammalia > Diprotodontia > Phascolarctidae > Phascolarctos > Phascolarctos cinereus. The sequence goes on along the minus strand of NW_027555514.1, from coordinate 101,006,460 downwards.
ATTTGAAATAACTACATAAAGCACAAATTATTTGGGAGTCAATCTATTAAGACCCTCTTAATACAATAAGACTACACAGACTTTTTATACAAATAAAGGAAGATTAATATAATTACACAGATATACATATATGTTATATATTTGTATATGTATGCATTTATGTATGTATACACACATACATATACATATACATATACATATACATGCACAAGGAAAGGAGGTTAATGGAAATGGCTAGATAAGCAAGAATCAGAAACAATTGAATTCAATTGTTCAGAGTGCAATAAGTTCAAGAACATTAATGATTTTGGGGGAAACTCTGACAATAGCGGCTGAAAAAGCTGGAAAGCAGTTTAGCTCAAAAAAAGTTTTAGGGCAGCTAGTTGGTGCAGTAAATAGAGCCCTGGCCTTGAAGTCAGGAGGACCTGAGTTCAAATCTGACCTTAGGCACTTGACACTTACTATCTGTGTGACCCTGGGCAAGTCATTTAACCCCAATTGCCTCACCAAAAAAAAAAAAAAGTTTTACATGTACACTGGACCTCAATATGAAATAGCATTTTAAAAAAATGGATGAAAATGGAAGGAAGTATCTATAACACTTATGAGTAGGGGGGAGACAGGAGAGATAAAATAAATAAAACAAACGATTTTTATTTCATGATACTGAAAAGCATTTAAACAAAATCAATGCAATTAGGATGAGAAGAGAAACTGCCAAATGGGAAAGAATCTTTGCATCACATATTTCTGACAGGGCTTTGATATCCAAGATACATAAGACATTAATACAAATAAGAAAAATCAAGGGCTATAAATAAGTAGTCAAAGGACAAAACATAATTTTCAAAAGAATTACAATCTGCTAACTGCAAAAACAAAAGATTGCTTCAAATCACTTATAATTCAAACAAAACCATTCTGAGGTCACTTCATTCCCCCACAAATTGGCAAAGGTGATAAAGGATGGAAATAGTCAATGTTGGAGGTGGTGTGGAAACACTAGCACACTGATATGATCGTGGTTGTTCCATTCATTCTGGAGATTAATTTAGAATTATGCTGAAAAAAAAAAGACTACATTGCCCATCCTCTTTCATGCAGAAATCCCACTGTTAGACATATGGCCCAGGGAGGTCAGGAAAGAAAAGTCCTATGTATACTAAAATATCCATATAAACAATTTTTTGTGGCAGTGAACACCTAGGAATTGCTTCAACTGGGACCCCATAAACTGGGAAATGACTAAACAATTTCTAAGTGAATGTAACAGCATAATATTTCACCAGAAGAAACAATGACTATGAGGAATTCAGAGAAACAGGAATATTTGTCTGAACTGATGCAGAGTGAAGTAAATAGAAACAAGAGAATTGTGTATATATACAGAATGACTACGACAATATAAAAAAAAATACCATGTAATTATTATATCCATGCTTGGCTCTGGAGAAGAAAGGAGGAAATCACTCTTCTCCTTTTATTTGAGTGTTGAGGGATTATGGCTATGGAAAAATCAGCATGCTGCCTGAATTAGACAATATGTTGCTTGACTTTTTTTTCCTTTTTTTTTTTGTGATGAAGAAAGACTTGCTGTGTAGGGGAGAAGGGAGACACTATATTCAGAAAAGTCTGTGATGTAAAAACAAAAGACATCAATATAACTTTAAAGAGAAGGAAAAGAATTGGAAGAATATCTACAGTAATTGGTAGATTTAGGATTCATAGAACACTTGAACTACTTGAGAAATGCTTCCTAGTAGAAAGAAAATTTAAATAAGTTCTCGAAGCTATGAAAGGAGAATGAGGCTGGATATTAGCCCCCTTCTGAGTTGTTGCAAAATGCATAAAGATGACTGTTGATTAACGTAAAGCTCAAAATTCTCTCTCTTTTTTAATGACCATAAAATTAAATTAACTTATGACTAAACATAAGGCCATGCCTTTCTGTGGGAGGCAGCACTCCCTAGAAGTGCTTCTGACCTGAGAAATGGTGTCTGCTCTTTTATACCCACCGCAGACCAACATGTCAACTTAGGACATCCTGGTGCTTTTAAATTTAGTCAAAACTGCAACATCATACACTTGGTCTGCCGGGGGGGGGGCGGGGTGTAACCTCAGTGTCCCAGCTCTGCTCTTAGCACATTCTAGAGAAACAGCTCGTGCTGAAGAGAAGCTACAAACCTCCTCTGACACCAGCATGAGCACCAGATTCCTCTACTATGTGACCTGCTGTCTCCTGGGGACAGGTTGGGCATAGACTTTGGGAATAACATAGTCCTACTTTTGCTGAAGCCTAGCTCCAAGCTTTTCTATGTGTTTTTGATACCAGACTAACTCTCAGGATTTGTGTGCTAGCTTCCTTTTTATCTTTTCCTACAGTCCCCTTGGATGCTGGAGTCACCCAGACCCCACATCTAATCACAAGGACTAGACAGAATACAAATCTGAGATGCAAGCAGAATTTGGGTCACAATACTCTGTACTGGTATCAACAGGACTCCAAGATGGGACTTCGGATAATGTTTTCCTTCAATAATAAAAACCTTATTGAGAATGCTACTATTTCTAATCGCTTCAAACCAAACTCTTCAGACAATTCTCTCTTGGATCTTCACATTGAATCCTTACAGTCAGAGGACACAGCCACATACCTTTGTGCCAGCTCTGTAAGCACAGCATTGTAAAGTCACTTGCTCTCTGTGCACAAACCTCCCCAGTCCCCAGCACAGGAAGTAGAGGAGGAAAGATGGGACATGAAATGCTGACGAGGAGATGAGGAGAGCACCAACTTAGGTCTGGCCTCATTTCCTGGAAGAGCCTTAGTGGAGCTGGGTATCGGTGGTCACTTTCGTAATCTCTAGAACTCAATGTTGTCAACTTGCCCAGGGGTGAGCAGGTTCTGGGAAAAGTAGTTATGCTACCCAAACTCAAAAAGGACTGACTAGTAAGCTAGAAAATGACTTTATTCACTTAGAATGAGAGATAGAACTACAGAGATGAGACGAATGCTCTTTTTGGCTCTCACCTTAATCTCCTAGGAAGAAGCCTATTCAGGAAATCTCATTAGTAATTTAAAGTTGTTTGGTAAAAAATGTAACAAACAGAACTATGTGGCAGCAATGAATTATATTTCCCTAATTGTACTAATCCAAGACATTGTTCTCCATCAGATATGTACCTGTTGAGACTAGATTTGGCTGGTCAGAGTACTGCCCCCACATCAACACAATGCTGGGCACAAGAATGCCTGCAACAAACCAAAAAGAATTCAAAGATAGTGTGGGGACAACGGTAGATTTAGGGCTTATGAAGGATGTGTAATCATTGAGTAGGGCTTCCCAGAGAAAGGAGAATTTAAGTAAGATATTAAAGGTAAAGGGGGAGAGGAAGAACAATAGAAAATGCCCAAATAGATGATTGCCCCAAGCAATACACACACACACACACACACACACACACACACACACACACACACCCCACCCAACCCCTCACCACACTATCCAAATATATTGTGATATTTCTTTTTAAAAAATCCTTTATTTTTAAAAATTTAATTTAATTTTCAATTAATAACATTTTATTTCCTCTCCCTCTTATTTCCCTACCCCCTCCACAAACTCTTTTGGTAAAAAAAGAAAAAAACAACCTGTAAGAAATAAGAATAGTCAAACAAAACAAATTCCCACATTGGCCATGTCCAACAAATAAATGCCTTGTTTTGTACCCTGAGTTCATCACCTCTCTGTCAAGAGTGAGTAGCATGCTTCATCATGAGTCCTCTGGAATCATGGTTGGTTAATATGTTGATAAGAGTTCTTGAAAGACCATCCTTTTCTGAGGGAGACAAGTCTCTGGGTGTGTCCGTGGCCTAGGAAAAGGCTTTGTTCCTCTACCCTCAGTATAGGCCATAGGTGACCCTACTGTTTTTGGTGATGGCCAAGATTTTGCTACCACTGACTTCCTCCATCTAGAAGTGGGCACAACCTCAATGTTAAATGTAAGAGGAGAGAGACATGGCTAATTTGTGGCCCTATTCTGAGGTGATTGACAATGCACAAGCAGATGACTGCTCTGTGCAAAGCGCTGGAAAATACAAATATGACTTGTCTGAACACAAAGATCGTGTCTTTCTGGGTATAGCTCTGGCCTGGGAAAACATCTCTGCTCCCCTGCACAATGCAGACCAGCCTCTCAACTAAGAAGACCATGGTATTTTTGGAGATGTTCAATTGTGACATCATAGATTTACTCCCCCTAGGAGTGGGCACAGCCTCAGAGTCCTTCGGTTCTCACCATATTCTATAGCCTGGAGTCCTGTGTTCAGAAGACAGCACTAGGTTCCTCTACTGTGTGACCTTTTGTCTCCTGGGGGCATGTGAGGTTGCTTGGGTGCTGAGGATGACACAATCCTGCTCTCTCTGGGCTTAACTCCTAGTTTTCCCATTGTGCTTTTAATCTCAGACTAATTCTCAGAATCTGTATCCCATCTCTTTTGTTTTCTTCTCCCATAATTCCTTTGGATGCTGGAGTCACCCAGACCCCATGGCACAAGATCACAAGGACTGCACACAAGGCAAACCTGAGATGTGAGCAGGATGTGGGCCATGACACTCTGTGCTAGTATCAACAGGACTCTGGGATGGGACTTCGGATGATGGTTTTGTTCAATAATAAAGTACTTATTGAGAATGCTGCCATTTCCGATCGCTTCAGATCAAAGTCTCCAGAACATTCTCACTTGTATCTTTACATTGAGTCCCTCCAAATGGAGGATGCAGTTACATATCTGTGCGCCAGCAGCTCAGCCGTGCACAGTACTGTAACGTCACATGCTTCCTGTATACATACTTCTGTAGGCTCCAGCACAGGAAGCAAACAGAGGTGAGACGAGAAACAAAATGTTAATCAAAGAAGCAACAGCTCCTCAGGCTAGGCCTCACATGCTGGAAATGTCCAGGTTGGGTTACATATGATAGTGTTTTCATCTTCACTTTGCAGGTTCAGAAATTTAACTTTACCAGACTATTCTGGTTGCTATGGAAAGTAGTCACACTAACCAAAACTTAAAAGGGACTGATTTTTAAACAAGAAAGAGTCTTTATTAAGTGATAATTAGCAATATAACTCCTGAGATAAGATGAAGTCTCTTTTTTACTCCAAATGTTTACTCAAAATCTCTTCCCAAGAAATAGGTCTATCAGAAAACCAAATTAATAATGGAAAGGTTAGAAGAGATCAAAACAAAGAATGCTGCATGACCATGAAGACTTTTTGTTTCCAAATGCACTCAAGCAAGACTTTCTTCTCCACTAGAAACCTGTTGAGATAACTGGGGTACTAATCTTCTGGTCAGAGTACTTACCATTTGATAGACAAAGACCAGTTTATTTTTTCTGGTTTTGGTAGTTGTCAGTCATTTCCATAGCCATCAGACTGTGAACTCCTTTAGGGCAGGAGCTGCCTTTTGCCTCTTTTTGTGTCTCCACTTCTTAGCCCAGATCCTAGCACGTAGTATGTGCTCAATAAATGTTTATTGACTGCTCACAGTGAACATAACAGTACTATAAGCTCACACACTTAGAGGTAGAAGGAAGGAAATGCTAAATATTGGGAGGGATGGAGAATGAGAATTGGTGTTTGTGTTCCAGTCACTGCTCTGGCTAGAGTAGCCAACATAAATACTCTGATCAGTTTAATAAATCCATCCCTGATGAAGATGAATGTCTTGAATTAGAATAGACTGGATATGTCATTTTCCTAATTCTGATCTATTGTTTCAGAGAAACTTTTTACTACTAATTTGGTTTTTTGAGTTGGCTTTCTTAGACATCATCTAATATAACACACAGAGAGAGAGAGAGAGAGAGAGAGAGAGAGAGAGAGAGAGAGAGAGAGACTTAATGAAGATTTTAGGGGAAATTTTAGCTCAAAAGAAATATGCAAATCTATCTAAGGCAAATTCTATATATTAGGGATGTAATTATTAACAATAATCCTTAAATACGCAGACATATGACTGTTCCTAAAAAGAAGATAAAAATAGATTCCATAAAGAAAAAACAAAAGAGAGAATGGGCTATTATAGGGGCTGCTCCTCTATCCACCAGGCTATGTATGCAGGGAGGTATATGGATCTATCATTTCTGGTGTCTATTCTATCACCTTTGGGGAGGAGAGTTAGCAGGGAGCAATACTGTCTATGATCTTTTCTATCATTTTTGCAATCACAACTTTGAAATTGTTCAGAGACAATCCCAGAGTGCCATTAAAATTCTGTTGATTATGCTTAGCATGGATTTCTTCTGTACTTCATTAAGTAGAGTCTCTCTTCCTGACTTCATCTTCTTAAGTGTAACTGACTGACCTCACAATGTATGTTAATTAGGTTCTAAGGAGTTCAAGTATAGGTGCGGCAGTTACACTGTCATTACTGATTCAATGAGACAAATTTAAAAACTGATAGATCTGTCTGATTTTGTGTGTTGGTTGTGTGCTTCTGCTAGGCATAGAGGGTCAAGGAAGCATTAGCAACACAGGAGGAAATGGGGACTTTGACCTTGTGTCCTTTTTCCAACATAGTAAAAGTCTGTTTACCCTCTTTTAGACTATTTATAACAAAACTGAGCACAGAGGGACGTGGAAGAAAAGGATGGGGAAAAAAAAGACATCCACAAAAGCTGTAATCCAGAGAACTGCTTGGGCATGAGACAAGGAAATGAAATAAATAGAAAAAGAAGAGAGGGGTCAGTAGGAACCATCTGGAAATGTACAAGTCCTATTCCCAACTTCTTAAGATAGTTTCCAGTGGAAACCTAAGTGAAGTGGCACAAAAATCTTTCTATGCAAAGAAGTACCTCAATGAGGGATTTATCTGTATCTATCAATATCTATAAACTATCTCTATCTTTTTATATCTATACCTATGTCATCTATATTGTTATCCATATCTATGTCATTGCTGTAGCTAAATACACTTATATCTTGATAAAGATATAGATATACCTGAGGCATCTCTGGCTTCCTTACCTATTTCTCTCTCCTGGCCACTTTGGAAATCTCTGTATCTCATCTCTCTCTGCCTTTTTGTGTGTGTCTCTCTCCCTCTAAAAAAAAAAAATTACATACCTCCTTTTCCTTGCTCTTCAATCAATTTGAATTATTTTTGTCTCCCTTTCTATTTTCTCAATGTCTCACTAACTATAGTTCAAGGTCATTACTTTGGAAAATAAATAAAATCCATTAATAAATAAAACAAAACATCCCTATCCCCTAGTAAAGCAAAATAAAAACCAAAAGCCAACAACAATGACAAAAACCCAGTGAATGTCAAGAAGTATATCACGTATATTTTATATATGTATGTGTGCATGTGTGTGTTCATTTGAGATAGCAAAAATGCTTTGGATAATGTAGTAAAGTAACGCTTTCACTTTTAGCCTGTTATCCAATCCAAATTCAAGAACCACTTGGCCACTAAGAAACTCAGTTTCTGGGCTTGGAAAGGGGGTTTCCTTCCTGTTCATGTGAGGTGTCCCTGTCCTATTTAAGAAAGTAACCCTTGGGCTAGGAGTCTTTGGAGAGAGTTACAGCACAGATCAAACATCTTAAAAAAGGAGAGGAAAGATTTTAAGACGACAAATACAGTTTATTAACAGGTGGTAAGGGTTAGGAGTTGCTCAGCCCTGAGCCATACATCCTGAGGAGCTGAGAGGAAATGGTGATGATGCTGGGGAAGAAATGTCATCAGCAGTATTACTAGTAGTTGGTGAGCCCTAGGAACAAATGGAAAATACCTGAATATTACGGTCAGGCCTCAGCTTCAAATATTTTTTTCAAAACTTTAGCATCAAATGGCTTCCCAGGATAAGTATTCTATATTCTCTCTCCTTCCTCACAGGCTCAATGGATGACGAAATCTCCCAGACCCCAAGATTACCAGTTGTAGGAACAGAACAGGGGAGGGGGTGACCTTGAGATGTGACCAGGATCAAGGAGATGACGTTATGTCCTTGCACCAAAAAGGCCTAGATCAAAGACCTAAAAAGCTTTTCTATTTCTACAAGTACTTTACAAAGGGTAAAGACATCCACAGTAACTTCCATTCTAGCCAGCCAGACACCTCCCTCTGTTACCCTCACGTCGGCTCCCTGGCTTTGGGGGACTCAGCATGTGTCTCTGTGCCAGGATGAAATTCACAATCATACCCCTGTAGAGTAACTTCCTCTCTATGGACAAACCCTTTTAATTCCTACACATAACCACTAATTCTCAAGAGCCTTATGCATGGCACTTTCCAGGCTTCATGCTTTCCTATTCTCCAGGGAGGGGAAGTAGCCTTGTGCCTTCAGCCAGTCCATTTTGTTCTAAGGAGTTGAAAGATTTGAGACTGAACATAAAAGTAAATAGAGAGCAGCTGTCAGCTAACATGTTTCCCAGGGAGTGACCACAGTACTCACTCTGATTGAGATCAAGCCCCCAGCTCTGAAGAACCAAAGAATAGTTATCCAAGGGGCAGAACCTGGTCACTCTTTGTGCAAGGCTAGGAATGCAAGATCTCTGTCTCCCCTTTGTCATTTAGGGCACTCTTTTAAATCAAGCGTTCTTGGCCAGAGATTCATGTATACATTTCATAGAATTTGAGGCCTTGGATGGGGGAAATTATTACATCTTTGTTGTCAGTAACCTCTAACTAAAATTTAGAATTTCCTTCAATTATGATTAAAAAAACCATTATTCTGATAATGTCCATAGGTTTCACCAGACTGCCAAAGGAGCATATGATACAAAGAAGGGTTAAGAACTGCAGATATTTCATAAAGTCTGTAAACTTTAATGGGAAAAAATTGCATCTTTATTTTCAGTAACCTCTAACTGAAATTTGAAATTTCCTTTAATTATGATTTTTAAAAAAATTATTTTTTTTGTTTTTGTTTTTGTTTTGTTTTAGGCAATTGGAGTTGTGACTTGCCCAGAGTTACACAGCTAATAAGTGTCAAGTGTTTGGTCTCAGGCTGGATTTGAACGTAGGTCCTGATGACTTTAGGGCTGGTGCTCTATCCACTGTGGCACCTAGCTGCCCCATAAAACCCCATTATTCTGATAAGTGTCCATAGATTTCACTAGACTCTCCAAGGAGTGTATGATATACAAAATGGGTAAGAACCTCTGTCTTATGTCCATGATGGGAATAACTTGGGCACCTCATTTATCCTCCCAGAGATTTCTTTTCCTCATCTGGAAAATGAGGGCTGTGATCTCTAGGTACCTTTGGGTTCTATGATACTGCTCATGCTGGAATAAGTAGTAGGAGAGTGGAAATCTTGGGGGAAGTTGTCACAGAGATTCACCATGGGGCAAACAGGTGCTTCCTTAGGATAAAATAGAAAATCTCCATTAGCCAAGAAATCAGGAGGACCAAAGAGCTGGGATTCCTAGGTCTTAGGATTTCCTCTCAGGGATGAAATGAAGATAGAAGATGCCGGACTTCCAATTGCTCCTGGGGTCCAATATATGTTATAGGTCCTGGAAAGCTAAGAGAAAAATATAATGGTACTGAACAAAGCAATCGATAGATAGCCTCATGGTCTCTGGAGGATGTAAACGGACATCAAGAGGTATGAAAGACATATGGTGATAGGTGCTGATGGATTCGTGTAAAGAAAAATTGGAGAACTGGTGGGTATGGAAAGATAGGTACTAAAAATTTCAAATGTAGCAAGAATTATGGAATGTGGTGTAGAATGTACTCACTTGCATGCCATCCCTTGGCTTGCTACATAATACATTCCTACATTTAATCTTATCATCCTAAGCTCTAGGGCAATCCAGAGATATCTCCTATGTATCTCCTAATTAATCAATAAAATTTCAAATTATGTCTCAATTATCTCTCAAGTAACTAAGTACAGAACCCCCACCAGCTGATAAAATATTATTTATTTAATAAACCGGAGAAAATTCCTTCCTCAATAGTACAGACTCACATTTTCCTAGATATTAAGTATCATCTCTTAGAATTAAATAATTATTAAAGTTACCAAGCAAGCAATTTATAAACAATGAAATCAATGGTAACATAAAAACATAAATTTTGTTGCTGTTCAATAATTTTTAGTCATGTCTGATTTACTGTGATCCCATTTAGGATATTCTTGGCAAAGACACTAGAGTGGTTTCCCATTTCCTTCTCCAGCTGTGAGGCAGATGGGATTAAGTGACTTGCCCAGAGTCACAGAGCTAGTGTCTGAGGCCAAATCTGAACTCATGGAGATGGGTATTTCTGACTTAAGGTCCAGCACTCTATCTACTGTGCTATCCAGCTGCTCCCACCCACCCCCAAAACAAACAAACAACTAAACAAACCAAAGCTAGTGTTTGAGACTTGATTTGAACTCAGGTCTTTCTAACTCTAGGTCTGATGCTCTATCCACTGTGCCATCTTGCTGCTTTTAAAACACAAATATTTACAATGCTTCAGCTTTGAGAAATGTTGGTTGGTCAAGTGCCTACTATGTGCTGAGCATTTTGCCACATTTAGAGTCACTTCAAACTATCACCGAAACTGCAGGTGACTTATCTTCATTTCTGAAAACACAATTCTTTACCTCCGAAAAATTCTTTTAGCAAAATAAAGGTGAAAACAGCTTCATCAGAAAAGAAGAGCCCTCCTCTTTTCTCTCTGTCTTCTCTAGCTTTTCCTCAGGCAGGACAGAAAAGTCTTTTGACAAGACTCATTCCTCATTGAATTATCTTTAGAAAGTTTCTTCACAATGTGAATTAAAACAATTTTCACAAAGTTTTACTTCTTCTTCTTTCTCTCTGTGTTCTTTAATTTTTCCCGTCACTGATATTACAGGTTTTCTCAATCTCCTCACTAGAATCTCAGACCTCTCCAGGAAGGGAGAAGATTGCAAATTGCCTATAAGGCAGAATTTTATTGTGTCTTAAGATATAGCAACAGTATATGGTTTCTTTACGGGAGAGGCTAGTGAAACAGGTCTTCGACTAGATTAGAGAACTGTCCTACTCTCTCTACTCATTGTTGCACAAGCTCCTTAGCCTTGTGCCCTCATCTCTGAAAGGGCATGCTGAGGAATCTGGAGGAGTGGAGCTGAAGTACAGAAGTTATCAGATCAATGGTGAATCAACTCTTCCTCATGAACTGGTACCATCAGCTCCTGCAGCCATCATTTATTAAGAATTTAATACGTGGAAGTCAGACCCTATAAGTAAAGCATACTTGAGAAATAGGTGCAAGGCTTAGGCTCATGGCCACGTTCTAAGGAAAAGTAATGAACTTTGGCTGGTGGCATCAGGAAATAACAAGGGAGGTTTTATGAAAGTAATTGCAAAGACAGGAGCAATTGCTTTATAGTGTGGTCCTAAAACAGGATCCCAGAACATGAAATTAAGGGAGGTAAGGAGGTCTATTTCTCTGCTTAGCTAAAACAAGTCAAGGGAAAAATACAAGAAAGGAATATTTTCCCTTCTGGTTTTGGAGGGACTGCTAGTAGGACCAAAGAGAGAGATTGGATTTATCTCTTCAATACACTCATCTTTTCCAAGTACTCTCCATGGAACTTTGGGAACAAGACAATCCTACCCCATCGGCCTCTAGGGGAACTATAGTTTCACTGAAACCCAGAGGTCTCTGAGTAGCAGAATTGATTGAGGAGGGGAAAATAAATTGAACTGGTAATAAAAATTTGATCAAGGGATTATTTCCATATCACCCCCCACCACTCATGTCTACACTGTGAGGATTTAAATAGAAGCAATTCATTCACCTAAACCTAGACAAGTTTGGGCAGCTGTACATTTCAGAAAACAACCAATGCAACTAACCAGACACTTACCTCTGTTATCTTCATATGAGCTCTCTGAGTTTGAGGGACTGGACCACATGTCTCCATGCCAATAGCAAATACACAGCACTTCAGAGTCATCTTCATCCACCACTTTCTGTTGTCAGGAGCCTCATACATGACCTCTACCATGCTCAACCATCTTCCAGGGGTTGTTGTTGTTGTTACTGTTCAGTCATATCTGACTCTTTATGACTCTCATTTAAGCTTTTCTGGGCAAAGATTCTGGAGTGTTTTACCATTTCCTTCTCCAGCTCATTTTACAGATAAGGAAACTGAGGCAAACAGGATTAAGTGACTTGCCTAGGGTTGCACAGCTAGTAAGTATCTGAGGCCAGATTTGAACTCAGGAAGATGGGTCTTCTTGCCTTCAGGCCCAGCACTTTACCCATTTCACTATCTAGCTATTCTTTCATGGGTAAGATGTGGTTTTGTGCTATGACTATTGCATTTATACAGAGTAGGCAGGGAATAGCCCTAAAAGGCTTGGTGTGAACATGCTAGCTGGAACTATGACAGAATCAGACCTCATTCTCCTAGCTGGCTTTCTGCCCCAATCTAGCATAGTAACTAGCTATGACTTAAAGATTTCCAAGGGCTCCTTGAGCTTACTACTTCTAAGTATTCTTGTCAGAGGCTCAAGGCATGCTAGAACTAAAGATAATGCCCGAGGCTATCAAACTAGAGAACTGATAAGCCTTCTCTTATAGAGGAAGATGGTGAATTGTAGATGAAGTGCAGCAGATGGTAGCAGAGACCAGCAATAAGAGAGATATCTAGTAGATACAGCTTCAACAACAACAGCAACAAAAGGTAACTTAGCCAGCAGCATCATTGGAAGACATAACAAATTCCCAATTTGGAAGCTGTGTAGCATCAGAGGTGTGAATTTCCCTAGATATATATGTAATGTGGCCATATGAACCTTGTGTTCCTAAAATGTATGTGCCATGATAGTTCCCTGCATTTTCATCCTACAACATTGGTATTAAATTAACATACGACAAGTACAAGATAATCTGAGAAAGGAGAAGGAGAATCAGGGAGGCTTTCTACAGAAGATTGCAACTAACTTTAATTTTGAAGGAAGCTAAGAATTCCAAGAAGCAAAAATCTATTCTAAAAATATGTAAGGGAAAGGCTGTACCAAAGTAGGAGGCAGGAAATAGAATCCCAGGCTGACTGGCTTTAAGTACCAAGAAGAGAAATTGGAGGCAGGATGAAAGGCTTTCAATTCTAAGTCGGGAAGTTTGTATTTTATTCTACAGGTAATCAAGAACCACCAAGGACAGGTGACAAATAGGACATTAACATGGAGGGACTTGTGTTGCAAAATTATTTGGGTATTTAATTGGAGGATTGGTTTAAGAAGGGAGAACCTGGGCAAAGGCAGAACTATTATAAGGCTATTACAATTGCCCAGACAAGAGGTACTGAAGACTTCTATTAGAATTGTTGCTTGGTTTTTCAGTCACATCTGACTCTTTGTGATTCCATTTGGGGTTTTCTTGGCAAAGGTACTGGAGTAGTTTGCCATTTCCTTCTCCAGCTCCTTTTACAGATGATGAAACGGAGGCAAACAGAGTTAAGTAACTTGCTCAGGACCACATAGTAAATGTCTGAAGTCTATGACTAGGCAAGAATTTGCCTAGAATTTGATTGGTTTCTGTTTATACTCTAAACTGAAATAAGGTCTCCTAATTGGCTGGGGTCTAGTCCAAGATTCAGAAGCATTTTCCCTGAGGGTAAGAGACATCTCATCAGTCATATTTTCAGAGACTTACTTACCCTCTATAGGGGCTAGGCCTTAAATAAGAAAATAAAAAACCTGGATCTTAACTTAATAATAGGTTATTAATATAATTGAAAAATAATAATTTCTCTCAAGCCAGATTTGAACTCCAAAAGATGAGTCTTTGTGATTCCAGGCCCAGAATCTTATCCACTGGGCCACTAGCTGCCCTTTCTATTAGGGTTATGGCCATGTAAATGAAAAGCCCCTGGACAACAGTTATTGACCTTCTTCATTTTCTCCCAAGGAATGGTTGAAAAAGGTTAAGGTTCATAATCTGAACATCCATGGATTAATCTATTCAAGGAACTGAATCTGCTCATTTAGAGTAAAAGGGTGAGTGAATGAGAGCTCTCTGTTCAATAAGCCACCTAAGGTACTATTTTAAAATAAAATAAAATAAAAAGAATGACCTTGAGCAAGTGACCAAAACCTTTAAGGGCTCAGTTTTCCCCATCAAATGGGTCCCTTCCTCCAACATTGTAGGGTTCTATATAGATACATGGGATGGGGATATGTAGAGAGGTCTTGTGAATGAGGCTGTTTTCTAGGTGAAATCATCACAAAGTTTCACTAGAGGTCATACCATAGCTTCCCCATGTTTCTACAGGAATCAGATTTCAAGTAGAGGAGGGGACAGAAGAGGAGAATAGAAGAGAGAAGAAAAGAGGAGAGCAGAGAAATACTGAGACTCTTCATCTCAGCTTCTCCCCAAAGCAAAACAGTGAAGCCTAGAATATAAAATGTGGTGCCTCCTGCTACTCTTGGGGCCTAGCATGTGCTATGAAATCTACTGATTTGGGGGTCCAGATGGTGGTGAAGGTGTTAGGGAAAGAAGGGGGAAGAGGAGCTGTATGTTTTTTAGAGGGCATGAAGGGGCACTAAAGAGTATTAAGGCCCTGGCTCAGACAGTAAGTGAATTATAGGCTGAAAGAGACTCCATTTTACCCTCCAGGGAGAAAGTGCTATAAAGGCAATATGACAGTGTTGGGTTCTGACATGATCTAGGGAAGGGCTGGAGAAGTGGAGGTTGGAGAAAGACAAGAATAACATAGAATTCCCCAGTTAAGGCTTTGTCTCAGTCCAGAACTGGCTGCTTTCTCTTACTTGTCCATTCCCTGTTCCACTAGGTGCTGGTCTTGGAGTGCTCATCACTCAGAACCCGAGCAGAGGGATCTAGAAGAGTGGAGCCTCAGCCAAGATTTGTTGTGAGCAGAATGAGGATCAATTTCCTACCATGCTATGGTATCAACAGCTTCCACAACAAGGCTTGGTACTTATTGCGATTACAAATGAGGGCATCTCAGCCACCTATGAGAAAGGATTTGAAGAGACTAAGTTCCCTATTAATCGAACAGAGTTAAAATTGTCCACTTTGACAGTGACTGGTATGAGTCCTGAAGATAGTGGCCTCTATTTCTGCAGTGCTAGTTACACAGTGAGAGAACTGGGTCCAAGACTACAGCAAGAACCTTTGCTTTTCCTCTCCTGTTCGCATCTGGAGAAGTCGAGGGATTCTGAGAAGAGGGAAACCACAGCTATGGCTAAGATAGCAGGATGTTGGGCAACCAGTGAAATAGTGGTGGAGGTCGGTGGGAAGAAGAAAGAGAGGATGTGGGGTATCTAAGTAAAGCAGATGCAATCATATAATATAATTAGAAAGACTGGTTTACTATTTTGAGCATCATAACATAAATTGATTCCAGTTGCAAAGAGGATGTTGGCAGAAAGAATGGGGTCAAGACCTCAGATAGTAGAAAATAAAAGAGACTTATTGAACTGAGATCTAATGTGGTTTCTATCCTGTTATATGATGAAGACCAATATGCCAGCTGTCCCAAATTCATACTCTGCTTTCCTTACTAACTCTGATGCTGTTAAAACAAATAATACCTTCTGCAATTAATCATGGGATTAACAACATATAATTTCTATAATTAATTAAATTAATAATATATACTTAATCATCATTTTTTTTTCCATAGGGATTGGTACTGAATCAGTGATTTCATAAGAATTCCCAAGTGAGGAAATTCCTCTACAATTTAAGCCAGCACCTTTCATGTAATTAAGAGTCCTAGAGAGCTGGCGAGAATACTGAAAGGTAAATGACTTACCCAGGGTGATACAAGCGGTATGTAGCAGAAACCAGGGTTTCTAGGCTTCTTGACTGCTTTACTTATCCATTAAATCAGAGGTGTGAAACCCCAATGAGTGGGTCTTGAGTGGGCTTGAGCAAGATTAAAATGTAATTGGAAAATGCTTAACAAAATAAATAAAAATACAATAAAATATGATGCTACATTTAAAAACCAAATCAATACATAGCCCACAGGAACCTGTAACACAGAGTGACCCCATGTGGAGTTTTCTTGGCAGACATAGTGGAGTGGTTTATCATTTCCTTCTCCATCTGAAGATGAAGAAACTGAGGCAAACAGATTAAGTGTCTTGTCTGGGGTCACACAGCTAGTAAGTGCCTGAGGCCAGATTTAAACTCAGGAAGATGAGTCTTCCTAATTTCAAGCCTGGTGCTTCAGCCACTGTGCCACCAGATGCCCATTTATGGATTAGTGGCTTCTATTTCTGTTTGAATTTGATGCCACAGCACTAACATCATCTTGCCTCTCAAGAAGAGAGGGGAAAATAAGTTAACATGATAAAAAAAATTAAAAAGGAACCTTTAGAAAGGTGGATGTCAAATCTGATTGATATCTAAAAGTGTTAGAATTATAGCTGGAATATATAAGTCATCATAATAGGTTGGAATTATAAGTGAAATAAATAAGTCTATGAAACTAATTCAAATTAGATTCTGTGACAAAACTCTAGAACTACAAGTTTTCTGCCAACATATCATTTGTATCCTCCAAATCCTTTACCCTGTAGTACAGGGCTTTTCTTACTACCCTGCAGTACAGAGATTTCAATTGGATATACTTGGGATATTGAAGGATGTGGGAGGTCGTAGATCTAATTGTCCAAGTAGTCAACATGAGGGCCTCTAGGTCCTCAAGTTTGGCCCTTTGACTGAATCTAAACTTCACAGAACAAATCCTCTTAATAAAAGAGTTTGTTCTGTAAAACTTGGACTTAGTCAAAAGGCCACATCTTAGACTCTAAGGAGATGCCATCTCTGATCTTGAGTTAGTAGGAAAGTTTAACTCAGGCGGTATTTGAGAGAGAATAATTCAGCTTATAGTTTGGTCCCAGTTTTTACCTTCCTTGTGGTAAGACACAAAAAGAAGCAATGAGTGAAAATAAGAAGCTTTTCTTTCTTGTGCCTACAATACAATTCAACAGGAGTAAAAAAAAGGGGGGGGGATAATATGAGTCTAGGCCCCTTGCTCTAGAACTTCAGATTCTTCTTGTCATTGTTTAGTCATTTTTAAGTTGTGCCCGACTCTTTGTGACCCCATTTAGTTTGTTTTTTTTTTTTTTGGTAGAGATACTGGAGTGGTTTGCCATTTCCTTCTCCAGCTCATTTTACGATAAAGAAACTGAGGCAAATAGGGTTAAGTGACTTGCCCAGGGTGATACAGCTAGTAAGTGTCTGAGGCCAGATTAGAACTCAGAAAGATGAATCTTGTTGGAGGCAAGACAAAAAAAAAGAGGCTATTTTACCTTTGAGAAGTGATTTCTAATCTCTTCTCTCTTCTCCTTAAGCTAGAGGCAACATAATGTATAATGGAAAGAACCTTGAATTTGGAGTCAAAGGTACTGAGCTTAAATCTTGAATCTGCTATTTATTTATTACTACCTATGTAATAATATGGGCAAGCCATTTAGTTTCTCTGCATCTCAGTTTCTTCATATGTAAAATGAAGGGTTGCATTAGATTTCCTCTAAGGTTCCTCCAAACTCTACATCTTATGAACTGAGGGCTATGTATGAATGCTTCCTTTCCTGGATTACCCTGGAACAAGAGGAGTCGCAGTCACTGTGGTTCCACTGAAAATCAGGGGTCTGTTAAGAAGGTGGAGAAATCAGGTCAGAATCAGGAGAGGAAAGCCAGATGTGCAACTCTTTCTGGAGAGGAGCTCTTTGTGGCCTATCAACTCTCATATACTATTATGCATGACAGGTTTCAATTGGATATATTTGAGATATAGAGAGATGTGAGAGGTCATAGATCTAATTGTCCAAATAGTGAACATGGGGAAAATGAGCAACCATCTCAGAGAAACATATGTATATGTATGTATGTATGTATATATAAATATATATATGTATATATACATATATGTATATAAATATATATGTATATATGTATATGTGTATATGTATATGTATGTATATATGTATATAGATAGATACAGATAGATATAGATATAGATATAAAGATATTAGGGAGTCTGAATTTTTTTGGCAATCAGTTCAGATTAGCCTAGGCCAGTCTATCCCTGCCCAGTCCATTCTGCTATACCTCCATGACAATGCAGACAGCTGTGGAGAACATAAAATTTTTTTAAAAGCAGAGTCGACTCTGGCCTCTTTAAAGAAAATGCTCTTGGAGTATGGAGACCAGTAGCATAAGTGATATCACAGGTAGATACCATCCAGTGGTCACAAGAAATCCCACCTCTCCAACCTCAGATGAGAAAAGTCTTGAGTGAGGATGGCCCGTTGAAGTCCAGACCCCACTACGGGCACAGCTGTGTTTGTCTCTTAGCAGCTGGTGAGTTCTAGGCACAGATGACAAATTTCTAAATGAGGCTTTAGATTTAAACTTTAACTCACAGTTCTAATCACAAGCCCTCATCCCAGGATCAGCTTTCTAGCTTTTCTCCCCTTCTTCATGGGCTTTGTGGCTGATGAAATCACCCAGATCCCAAAACATCTAGTTGCAGGAACAAGTCAGACAGCAACCCTGAGATGTGACCAGGATCAGAAATATGATACCATGGCCTGGTATCAACAGGACCTGGGGAAGGAATCAAAGCAGCTTCTCTATTTCTATGATCAGACTATTAAAAGGGATAAAAATTTCCCTGACAATTCCTGAGGCAGATCTTTCCCTGCTGGATTATACAGAAGGAGACCAAGAAAGCTAGAACTCAATTCTCTCCTAACTTCCAAACCCCAGAGTCTAATGCTAATGTAATAAATTCTTTAATGGAATGGAATGGAATTTCTCCCCGATCTTGCCAGGGGCATCAGATTCCTCACCGGGTGACCATTTTTTTTTTCTGCCAAAACTGACTTTCGTAAGAATTTCTCATCCTACTTTGCTGAAGACTATCTCTAAATTTATCTTCCTTCAATCATCTTATACTTGTCTTTTTAACAGGCCCTACAGATGCTGAAATCACTCAGCTCAACCAAAAAAAAAAGGGAAAAAAGTTACATGATAATTTTATTATATATTTTAAAGGAATATCAAATTGTACATAATAGACGCACAGTACCATGAAAAATCATTTTTTTTCTATTCTACTATGTTTTAGAAACCTTTTTTAATTTCCTAAGTTCAGAATAAAATAAATAAAATTTTTAAAAAGAGTAGATTTAACAATGAAGCTCTGTGCAGATGAGCTGTTTCTTGAATTATTGCTTATTTTGGGAAAGTAGGGTGCTCTATCCTAAGAACGGCTTTATTTGCAAATTTTAAAAATGAGCCAAAAGTTTTATGTAACTCATTTCTGAAACAGCAAGGAAATATATCCTTAATGGAAATGTTTGCTTAATTAAAAAGTCGGTTAAGATGATGTCAATACATTTAGTATATTTTCAATTAAAAAAAAAAGAGGGGCTTAGATTGGATGTCCTCTGCAGTAGAGCTACGATCCAATGACTTTAACTAGGACTAGGCTCCTGCCTCACTCAAACTTGTCTGTTAACTTCATTCATCTTTTCCTTCACTTGTCTTAAGTACTGTCTACAATGAAACCTTGACTTCCTGTTGGTGTCTATATTTCTGGGACTCTAGTTCACTTTCCAATTCAAGTAGCTGCCTTTGCAGTTCGTTCTATTTTCTCTCTATGTGCTGCCCAGATACTTAGCTACTGATGTAACAGCTCAGAGGTCTTTCACGTCTTTTACTTTAGGTGGCACGTTGGGCAAAGGAAGAGAGAGATAATTGTGTGTTGTACAAATGCACTTTGACCGTGATTTTCTGAGGCGTATTAAAGGTTGTTTGACCTTTTCAAATCTGCACCCAATTTCAAATCAGATGGATTTTTTTCCATGGTGATAGGCTTTTGAAAAATCTAACATTTTCCAAACTTGTAAAGAACTTTAAAAAAGTTTTCAGATTTTCAAAAACCTGTTTCAATGCAAGATTCAACCTTTATCATTTACCCTTCTCTAGTAAGTCAAAGGACTGTATTTTGAAAAGATCTTTAAATATTGTAAGATACTTTTTTAGAGTTCATGTAATTTGTTTCTCTTTTCCCAAAAAGAAGTTTACTCAACTCATCTCTGGATTAGGGGTGTCTAGACCTTGGCCTAAGAAATCACCAGAGAATTAGTTCCATGGGGTTCAAAAAGTGTTGGCTTGAAAATGAACTTTATAGTAATAGTTGGACAGAAGCTATACATCCTCTGTTTTATCTCCCAGAAAGTGTACCAAGCTTTCACTCTCAGAGAATGGGGTTGAGTAACCAGCTCTGAAAGATCGTGATCTAACAATTGTGAAGAAAGTCTGTTCATTCCGAGTAGAGAGCAGAAAGGCAGATAATTTTGGATGCATTGAGTCTTCTAGAGGAAAGTACTGGATATGGAGTCTGAAGACTTACGTTTGATTGTCAAACATTATCAAACATCAAATTTTCTACTTGTGTGGACAAGTCATTTGACCAATCAACAGGTTTCAACCGTTGCTGTTCATCCTTCATTTTCAAAGAGGACCAATGACATCAGGAGGGTGATGTCTTGGCTTGCAAGTGAATTGGATTTAAGTGAGGCAGGGCTGGGCAAAGTCACCAGCCTCACTCTCTCCTCCGGAATCATCAGAGTCCAATGGAAAAACAAAAGTCAAGATGACCACTAATGGCCCAGAATTTCAACTACCTCATCCATAAAAGAAGGGGATGAAACTAGATGATCTCACATGTACTATAATACTGCCAAATGAGGATAATGACCTTGGAAAGGGCATTTAACTTCTCACAGTGCTCCACCAGAGGGCAGACTAGTACTGCCCTGTGATTTTGTAGAAAACCACTGTACTGCTAGAGAAAGAGGAGGGGTGGGGCAGCTAGGTGATGCAGTGGATAGAGCACCGGCCCTGAAGTCAGGAGGACCTGAGTTCAAATTCGTCCTCAGACCAAACACTTGATACTTAACTAGCTGTGTGACTCTGGGCAAGCGCTTAACCCCAACTGCCAAAAGAGAGAGAGAGAGAGAGAGAGAGAGAGAGAGAGAGAGAGAGAGAGAGAGAGAGAGAGGAGGGGCAAGGAATAAAGAAGAGCTGAACAGAAATTAATTCAATTGTCTCATCCATAATCTTTTCTTTAAAGAGAACAGAGGAGACCAATAATAGAGATGCTGAAACTGCTGTTGCTTCTTGGGCTTACTAAGTCCACAGAATTTGGAGAACTGGTTAAAAAAATGATGAGGGTAATAGGGAAGAAGCCCCATGTCTCATAGAGTATGTAAGGGGTCCAGGAGAGGACTATACTCACCAGTCAGGAGAGAAGCAAAAGTATAGGAAGGTTCTGATAGGGCAAATACCCCTGAGGCTAAGATTGAATTATGGTCCTAGGTTCTTAGTGGACAATGTTGTGATGGGAGAAGAGTGAGGAATGCGGGATACAGAGCTTTTAACTTCTAGATTTATTTGACTCCAGGCCAACTCTACTTATTGACCTCCTCTTCACCAGGCTTTGGGCTTGGAGCTTTTGACTCACAAAAGTCAAGCCAAGGGATATAGATGAGTGGAGATTCAGTGCAGATCCAGGGTCATCTGATTGACTTCAGTGTTCTAGTCACCATGCGGTATCAGCAGCTTCCAGAGCAGAGCCTGGTACTGATTACCCTTTCCAATTCAGGCTCTTCCCCAGACTATGAGAAGGGCTTTGATTCAGCCAAGTTCCTCATCAAGCAACCAGATTCAAAATCCTCTATTCTAACAGTGACTGATGTAAATACTCGTGACAACGGCCTCTATTTCTGCAGTGCCAGTGACATAGTGAGGAACTTGACTCAAAGACCAAAGCAAAAACATTAGCTTCTTCTCTCCCAGCCACTCAAATAAGATTGTAAAGGAAGGCAAACCACAACTATGGCTAAGATAGTTCTGGTGGTGAACATACAGTTTTCTGTACACGGGGCACCACGGCCTGGCAGGGGGTGGGAGTGGGGGGCTTCTGAGGGGTGTGTTTTTGGTCTGTTATGTCTGTAACAAGATAGCCTCTGGAACTGACCTGTATAGCTTGACCTCTGGATTGTATATGGTAACTGGGAATCAGTACATAATAGTTCTGCTGGTAAAACAGTCCTGTTCACACAAGGGAAATTCTACAGAGGTCAGCTTGTTCTTGTAACAAGGAGAGATAGTTTGCCTCACTGGGGCCCATTCATGAGTTATTGCCAGAGATAGGGTCTGTGGAGAGATATGGTCCTAGGCCTAGGGTCCAAACAAGTGAAAGTCAGGGATTTTCTCTCATTGGCCCAGACTCATCTACTCTGAGGAGACAAACAACCACACGGCAGAAAAGACTGGATGCCATGATGGGATCAGAGCTTCAATTGGGGAACCCCATGTGGACTATGGTTGGTCATGAGGCATTTCATGTGTGGAGGCTGGGGCACCAGGAATCTCTTCTCTCCACTGAGTGGTATCTACCTATGATGTCACTGGTCTTCTTAGCCTACCCTCCCCCAACCCAAACCACCTAAGTAATACTTGGAACTCTTCCCAAGCATCCAATCAAAAGTACTGCCAAAAGGTGTTCTGTCCCTATAGAGACAGCCAAAACAGAACAAGAGGCAGACTGCTTCTTGGTGACTCTGCCCCATTGGCTACTAGGAGGCTCTGTGCTTCCACTGAAAATGCAGATGGGACAGGGAATGTCCCACAGGGGGAGATAGTGTGAGGTGGGACAGGGAGATTAGGGCTGGTTGGGGAAGGAATAAAAAAATAGAGCCCTTAGTAGTAAAGGCTTAATCAGGTTTTAGAAACTCTAAAGTCAATTCAGAGGATGGAGAAATAAATACAATTAATACAAAGGACAAGCACCCACTACTGAAGGGGGCTGGCAGAGGACAGCAAATGACTCTTTGTGGCAGATAAAGTGAGTGGTGGGAAGGAGGAGAAGCCAGGTAGTGATAAAACTAGTACAGATAGAGAGAGTTGAGTCCTGTTTGCCTTTGGAGTCCAGAGGATTCTGAGAAAGAGCAAAGAGATGAGCTTTGGGTAGTGAAGAAACAGATGTGTATCTGGTTCTGGAGTGTAATTCTGTCAACTTGTCCCTGCAAGAAGCCTTCAACTTCAGTCATGGATGACAAGGATGTCCATGGAATCTACGTAAAGTGAGTGGGGAGATGGTAAGGGAAGGTCTGATTGGCCTAAAATGGTATCTATAATGAGCTAGTAAACAGTATCAGATAACACATTTAGTTCAGGAAATTTTGTAAATCTCAAGTAGGAAAGCTGAACAAGGATGGCGGGAAGATAAAATGGAAGGGTCATATCGAACCATGCCTGCATATATGTGTTCGATGATGCAGGCAGATAGAGTAACCTCATTAAATATTCAGGAATGGGACTCTTCTCACACAACTTAGTTCAAATTTGGATTCCTTTAATACTCAACTAAAATCTCACTTTCTACAGGAAGATTTTCCCAATCTCTTTTGGTTATAGTGACTTCCCTCTCTTAATCATTTCCTATTCATCTGTATATATGTTTCTATATCTGTGTGCTGTTATATCTCTCTTTTTCGATTGTGAGCTCCTTGAGGACAAGGATTGTCTTTTGCCTCTTTTTGTATCCCCAGTGATTATTACAATGTCTGGCAGATGATAGACACTTAATTTTATTGATTGATTAACCAGTCAGTCAGCAATCAATTACGTACTATGGAGACCAGTTTCGCTCCATGCTGCTCTATAAAAGGCAATGAAGAAAACGACACAAAAAAAGGAGTGACAGCTAGTAAATTCCCAAGTATTACTTAGGTGGTTGGGGTTGGAGGAGGGTAGACTAAGACACCAGTGACATCACAGGTAGATACCACCCAATACAGACAAGAGATTCCCAGTGCCCCAGCCTTCACACATGAAATGCCTCATGACCAACCACATTCCACACAGGAATGCCCCAATTGCAGCTCTGATCCCACCATGGGCTGCAGTCTTTTCTGCTGTGCGGTTGTTTGTCTCCTCAGAGTGGGTGAGTCTGGGCCAATGAGAGAAAATCTCTGACCTCTAGGACCCAGTTTGAAAGCTTTTCTTCATGGTTTACTGTTAATCACCTAACTTCTGTCTCTTTCCATCACAGATTTCACAGATGAGAAAATTACCAAAACCCCCAAGTATCTGGTTACAGTGGCCAGGCAGCCTGTGGTACTGAGATGTGAGCAGGATCAGGAAGAAGACAATATGTATTGGTACCAACAGGAAATGGGGCAAGAACCAAAGTTAATCTTCTACTCTTACAACAAGTATGAAACATGGAGAAATAGCACTCCTGATAACTTCCATGGCAGTTGACCCGATATTTCTCTCTGTTACCTTACCATCACGTCCCCAGGTTTGGGGGACTCAGACGCATATCTCTGTGCAAGTGGAAGTGACACAGCACTGCAGACTCACTTCTTCTTTTGGCATAAACTTGTATCTCTAATAATCAATGGCTAATCTCAGGAGACTTGTATGTGTCAACCCATCTCCAGGGCAGGTTTGTGGCTACACCAGCTCCATCTGAGTGGGAGAGGGGAGAGGAAGATTGGCTTTAACCCTTGAAGAACTGGAATGAGCATACTAGCTAGGACTAAAGTGGGCTCTCTGTTGAGCCACTGAAAAATATTGGGTAAAGTACTGAGGTCAGGGAGTTCTGTGGGTCTGAACAGGACAGGCAGAAATGACTGATAGAAATACTAAATGAGAGGGTGGATAATTCAGGAAAATTCAGAGGTCAAAGAGATGACAACTGAATGGGATGAGAGTTTTACCGAAGTGATGGTGCTAAAGAACTGAAGCAATCCAGTGGCTTTTGGAAGACAGGAGTGCAAGAGGCTGGACAGGGTTCTACTTTCAGTATTTTTTTTTCTTTTTAAGAAAGCCAGAGGAGAATAAAGAACACTAGATCTTTAGGTGGCCAAAGGAATCTGCTGATGATTATGAAATCATGGGCAAGAAAGGAAAGACCCTGGGGACACCAGGTACCCCCTAGTGTCTCCCTGCCCCTTCCAGCTTCCTTTTATGTGTTGTCTTCTCCCATTAGATTGTAAGATCCTTGAGAGCAGGAACAGTCTTTCTTTTTCTTATTTGTGTCTTCAGCACTTAGAGCAGTTCCTGGCATGTAGTAAACACTTAATGAATGTTTATTGAATTGAATTGATAGGGTCTTGTTCGGATTTTTTTTTCCAGGATGGGGAGACTTAGAAGTGGTCCATTGAATTTCAACATACTCTTCATTCTAGATTTCCTGTTTTTCTCAAACACATGGCTCTCTTCTGCCTCCTATGCTAATACTCCAACAACATGCAATTGTCTGATCCCACTGCTTAAAGCTGAAACCTTTCATACTGACTCCCTGTCTCTGAACCCTTACAAAGGTCCTCTCACCCATTCCCATCCCACACATGTGCTTCCTGTGATATCATCATCTTTCTGCTACTGCTTCTTTATACTGCTCTTTGTGGCATACTACATTTTTTATTTTGTTATATTTTGTGGGCAAACTGCCCTATATCTTAGTCCAATTTCTCTTATTTTCTTTCTACCTTCACTTCCTTACCTTAACTGAAATTTGGCTCTATGATGACGACAACACATCTCTTTGGCTATTCCTTTGGAAGTTTTACCTTCTCCGTCTCCCCTTGACTCTGTGAAAAAAGACAGGAAGTGGGCCTATTTATGATACTCTAACGTAAGTTCTGGATTCTCTCCCTGGTCCTCCTCACTTGAATCTTAGGTTCTTTCTCTGTATATTCTTTTAAAATGCCTAAAGCTCTTCCTTGCTCCCTCCTGCCATTGACCCTATCATCCTAGATTTTATCTTCCTAGATGACTTTAACACCAGAATCATATTATTTCTCTACAGCCTGTCTCCTACCATCGTCCTCACTGGCTCCAACTTTGTCATTGGTAACTGACTTGATGACTTAATCTCATTGCTCCTTGGGTTGCTTATTTTGCTGACTTTATAGACCTTTGTCTCTACTCCACCTTAGGTGTGCTTCAAGAAGATCCTATACTGGGCTATGTTACAGGACACTGCTTCATTTTCAGTGTTTCAACTCTCTCCCCTCACCACCCTGTCTAAACATAGCACCCTTACTTTCCAGCTTTCCTTCAACCCTATCACTCACTAAACAAGTTCTTTATTGCTACTGAGACTTTTAAGTGATGAACCTTTTGCAATTTGTTCCATCTATGAAACTCCTTCTAGCTTGTTTTCAATCCTTGTCCATTGTGGATTCCAAGGTGAGTTATTAATGGTGCCTTGGCCAACACTTTGACTCCATCACCCATCTTATTCATCATCGTAATACAGACTGACAACATTAATAACAGTACAGGTACATAGCATGTGTTTAGTAATTATTTGTTGAATAATAATAATGCATACTTTAAAAAACTAGACCTATGATTTCATTGATGCAGGGAGATACTAGTGGGGACTTTCTTAAACTATGCAAATTGCAACTTATGGTATTGAGAGAGTTGCCTGGAAGAAGTGAAGTGATTTTTTGCAGAGTCAGCCTACACACATACACACACACACACACACACACACACACACACACACACACACACACACACACACAGAGCAATCCCTTGACATTCACCATGGTTAGGGATACAGGAACCCTGTGAATGTGAAAAATCATGGATATTTTTGATAATTCTGATCATATTTATTTAACACACAAAAAAATCCCAGGGCACCCTTAAAAAGTTGTAATTCCTACATGATATTAGTATGTTGCACAGCATATGGAGTCTTGGAAGTCTTAGGTATAGTTATAGTAATTTTTTCATGTATTTTCTTCTTCTTTGAAAAGGACAAGGTAGGGGCAGCTAGGTGGCACAGTGGATAGAGCACTGGCCCTGAAGTCATGAGGTCCTGAGTTCAAATCTGGCCTCAGACCAAACACTTGACACTTACTAGCTGTGTGACTCTGGGTGAGTCACTTAACCCTAATTGCCTAAAAGCAAAAAAAAAAAAAAAAAGAAAAAAAAAGAAAAGACAAGGTACAGCCATCACTGATGGAGAAAATCACATGATTGAATCTGGATGGTAGAGAGACAAAGAGATATTTCCAAAGAGAGTAAGTAACCCACAGTTCTGCAGTGCATTGATATTTTTAAGAAAATTTAACTCTTCATAATAAATGCATGTATTTTAATGTAGATTTATTGTAGTAAATGATAAAATAGATGAGTAATATACAGTATCTATGCATTTATAACTTGTTACTTTTTTTAGTTTTTTTTTTTAGTGTGCTGCACATTTCCAAAAATTCACATTTATTTATCGTGGCCAGTCCATTAATAACTGGGAATTTGAAATTCTAGAATGTTGAGCATGTATACACACACACACACACACACACACACACACACACACAGTTTATATATACACAGTATATACAGATATACACATACATATTTACATACATACGCACACATATATATGCTTAGATAAACATATACTATATACACTCATACACACACACACACCTAGGTGGAGCAGTGGGTAGAGGACTGGGCCTGGAATCAGGAAAACCCAAATTCAAATCCAGCCTTATACATTTACTGATTATGTGACCTTGTGCAATTCACTGAACCCTGTTTGCCTCAATTTCCTCATATATAAAAAGATCTGGAGACGGAAATGGCAAACCATTCTACTATCTTTGCCAAGAAAACCCCTAATGGGATGATAAAGAGTCAGATACTACAGAATGATAATAAAAATATACATACATACATACATACATACATACATACATACATACATACGTACACACACACATATATGCACACATACACACACACACACACACACTCACACATACTATGGTTGGTTGGTTGCTGTCCTTTGTTCTAGAAGAGGACCAAAATGACATCTCTATGCTGGACAAGTTACAGTGTGTCTGACTATGCCTGATCAGACCCATACGAGCTCAGAATGCTCTACCACAGGCTGGCCGCAGATAGTTCATGTGAACGTTTGGGGTGGATTTTCCATCTTTGTGTATCTCACATTTCTTTTGAGCTGCTTCAGTTTGGCTTTGCTCATAAAATGTAGCACCTTCTTTGATGAGGGTACACCACACAGGGTGGTGGTTTTTTGCCAGCATCTCCTATGGCACACAATCAATTCCAAAGTTCTTTAGAGTGACCTTGAGAGTGCCTTTGTATCGCTTCTTCTGACCACCATGTGAGAGCCTTCCTTGTATGAGTTCTCTAAAGATTCTAAGGACTAAAATAGCTTTTAGGCAAGTGTTTGTTTGGCATTCGAACACCATGGCCAGCTCATTGGAGTTGCATTCTCTGCAGTGGAGTTTGAATGCTTGGCCCTTTAGCTAGAGAAAGAACCTCCATGTCTGGTACCTTATCTTGCCAGGTGATCTTCAGAATCTTCCTAAGACAATCCAAATGCAGGTGATTCAGTTTGCTGGCATGGCTCTGGTATATTGCCCAGGTTTCATAGGCATACAACAATGAGGTCAGTACAATAGCTCTGTAGAGTTTGGTAGTTAGTTTAACACCTCATCTCTTACATACTTTCCTTCAGGCCTCCCAAATATTGAGCTAGCTCTGGCAATGTATGGGTCAACCTCACCATCAATGTGTACATCCCTGGAAAGTATACTGCAAAGGTAAGTGAACTTATCCACAGTATTCAGAACTTCTCCATTTGCTGGTGGTTCCATGTATGGATGAAGTGGTGCTGGCTGATGGAGCACCTGTGTTCTTTTGGTATTAATTGTGAGGCCAAAATTAGTACAAGCAGCAGAGAAATGATCCATATTTTGTTGCATCTCAGTTTCAGAGGTGACATTGAGAGCACAATCATCTGGGAACAAAGGAATCATGTACCAACTCTCTCTTTAGTTTAGTCCTGGCTTGTAGCCTTTTGAAGTTAAATAATTTACCGTCAGTGTGGTACCTGACCTTGTTGCCAAGTTTGTTCTCATTGAAGACATCTGACAACATTGCTGGGAACATTATGCTAAAAAGCCTGGGAGCAAACACACAGCCTTGTTTCCCTCCAGCAGTGACAGGGAAAGCATGACAGCATTGTTCATTATACAGAAACATGCATACACACACACACATACATATACATATACACCCATATGTAAAAGTGTGTATATATGTATATATACATTTATGTATGTATATCAGAAACAGGACCCAGCCTTCCTGACTCTGAGTCAAGCTTTTTTTCTTCCTATACCAGAGTGCTATGCTACTCAGATGCATTATAGCACTCAATATTTCTATTCTGACTTATTTGTGTACATGTCTTATCTCCCCAACCAGACGTTAAGCTTCTTCCATATAGTAGATAACTCATTCCTTTTATTTTCTTCATCATCTAGAAAAACACTTTGACTATGGGCTTCTTATAAATGTTTGTGGAATGAGTTAAGGAATGAATTCACATATAGAAAGTAAAATGTAAGCTTGCACCCTTCATTACAATAGATGACAGTCAATTCTGTCCATTCCTGTTGGTTCCTTTAGCTGGTGCTTCATATGTCCCTGGCCTTAACTAGCTGGTTCCTTTAATGTTCAGCTTTGCTTTGCGAAAGATTGGAAGACTGGAGGACAAATTTACCCTATTGGCCACTAGAAGGAGCTGTACTTCTTTTGAAATTCAGAGTTCTCTGAAGGGACTTTGGGAAAGATGGTGTTAAGAAGGAAGTCTGACGCTTGAAGCACAGTTACAGGCATGCCTAGAACACTGGAGACATTTTGCACCACTGCTCTTTGATCTTCTTGTTCCACCCCCATTAACTTCTGCAAGACCAGTGTAGCATTTAATGAACAATATCAAGTAGGAGAATTATTTTTAAGCTAAATTCTAATAAGTAGCTTTAAGGTAAGTGACTGTGTGTACATGATTACTATGTATTTTACTGTCCTCAATGTGCCAGCTTTGTCCTAAAAATTATGACAACCTAGCATCATGGAAGTTTAGAGCTAGGAAGTGATCATCTAATTCAACTTAGTCAATCATTAAGCTTTTATTAAACTGCTGCTATGTACCAGGCATAGCGAGAAATACTGCAGATACAAATGCAAAAACAGAGTCTCTGCCCTAAAGTAGTTCCCATTCTAAATGGGAGATAAGTGCAATTAACTGCATACGAAGTTTCTCTCTCTGTCTCTCTGTCTCTGTCTCCTTCTCTCTCTCTCTCTCTCTCTCTCTCTCTCTCTCTCTCTCTCTCTCTCTCTCTCCCCCCTCTTTTTCTCTCTCCCTCTGTCCCTCTCTCTCTGTCTTTTTGTCTCTGTATCCCTGTATATCTATATGTCTGTTTGTCTATCTATCTATCCATCTATATCTATCTTGTCAACTTATCTATCTAAATCTATCTTGCATGTCTACCCATCTGTATCCGTCTGTCTGTCAATCTAGGAACCTAGCTATCTATCATCTGTTTCTTATTCATCTATCAGCTATAATATGATTGGAAGGTAATCTTAGATGATGATGATGATCATGATGCCCTTGACAATAAGAGGGAAGTTCAGAAGAGAAGGAAGTTTTAAAATAAAGATAATTGTGTTTTTGACATGGTGTTTGATATACCTATAGACCATACAATTTGAGAAATACAAAAGGCAGTTGGTATGAGATTGGAGCTCAGGAGAGAGACCAGGGCCAGATACAGGTATCTGGGCATTGTCTCCATAGAGGAGATAATTGAGCTGAAGGGAACTGATGAGATGCCAATCAAGTAGCATAGAGGGAGAAGAAAAGAGGGCACCTACAGTTAGTTATTGGAAACAACCTATACTAAGAGACTGTGCTAGATCAGTCAGACAGGCAGCAGAAGAAAAAGAGAGAACAATGTCTTAAAATCCTATAGATAAAAGAATATTTTGGAGACAAAGGTGACTGATAGTGTCAAAGGTCGCAGAGAGGTTAAGGAGGATGAGAATTGAGAAAAGGCCATTAGGTTTGCCAATTCAGAAATAACTGGCAATACCAGAGGGAATAATTTTAGATGAATCATGTCTCACAGATGAGGGAACTTGTAGGCTAAAGGGGGAAAGTGGCTTGCTCAAAATGTCACTGCCACTTAATGGCAATGCCAAGGTTAGAACCCAGATTTTTATTCCCAATCCAATTTTTTTTCTTCTAAAAAATTAAATTTTTTTGCTCTGAACTTAAACATAAAAAAATTATAAATTTTCTGTGTGCACAACAGAACACAAAAAGATAATTGTAACTGAAACTGTGAAATTCCAGTTCATACCAGTTGACATATGTGTATGTGTATATGTATACATGTAATGTTGTTCTGCAGAACAAGCCCCCAAACCTGAAATAATTTTAGAAAGAAATTTATTAAGTCATTGGTAGAGAGAAAAAGCCAGAAATAAGGGGTGGCTTTCTCCTTCCCCCAACATCAGGTTGACCCCCATATGAACCATCTGACAAGGGTATTACATATACATCACATGAAGTGAACCCAAAACAAGGATTCTTTGGGTGGATCCAGGACCTGGAAGAAATTCCTTGTAGCCATCTCTGGCATTCATATACAGTTACCAAGGTGAGGTGACTTTGGGGGTACACTCACATAAGGTTAGATTTAAATGGAATAATAATTTTTCCAAATGATACAATAATGCATTCTTTTCACAGTGAATGCACATATATATGTATATGAGTATGTATATATATATATGTATACACATATATATACACACATACACCATGTATATATAATATCTATCTATATATCTATCTATGTGTCTATCTAGCTACCTATCTATCTTCCACATGTTACTTCCTAAATTTCCCTGCTTCTCCACTCTTCCTTCTGAAACACCGGACTCAGCGCTTTTTGTCTGTATTGCCAAACCCAATGATCAGGGGAAACACAATGAAAGCGAAGGACATAATGACCACTTACTTGGGATAGTCCTGCCATAGACTTGGAACCCAAATTATTCTACTTGCCCCTTATTGCTCAGAGTTGAGAGGCCCTTGCCTCTCAATTGTTTTTGCTCTGTGCTTGCAAATTTGATTTTACTCCCTTTCATTCAAACTGTTTGTACAGGATGGGTGGGAGTAGGGGGAGGTGTAGCTTACTTAGAAATTTGTAAGAAGCTGCCCTCTTTGCCCTCTTCAGGACAATCACCCTGCTGGCCTGGGAGGCTGGGCTGCGTTCAGCTGTCTGTGAGAGTCTCACCCTACACAACTGACTTGGGGAATAATTTAGTGACAGTTTCTCACTTTACTGACTACTGAGAGGTCAAGATGTGCCAGTTATCATTCATGGAAGGGGAAGAAAATTAAAAAAGGAAGAGAAGGTGTGAACTCATAAAAGGAGTATGTTGGGGAGGGGCAGATTTTTGGTTTGAAGGAGGCTAGAAGATGAGCAGCTGAGCCAGAGGTGACTGTGGGGGGAAGAAGGGGTATGTGAGTAGTGATGGGAGAGTTCAACAAAACTAATAAGGCATTCTGAGGCTTAGCTCAGATGGCCAGGGAGGAGAGACTGGCACAAAAGCATCCAGGCAAGTCAAAGTACTGCCAAAAGGTGTTCTGTCCCTGGAGACAAAGCCAGAACAGAGCAAGAAACAAACACTAGGTGACTTTACCCCACTGGCCACTAGGAGGCTCTGCGGTTCCACTGAAAATGCAGAAGGGACTGGGTGTGTCTCCCAGGGGAGATAGTGTGAAGTGGGACAGGGGTATTAGGTATGGGTGGGGAAAGAATTTTAAAAAAAAGCATCTAGCAGTAAAGACTTAATCATATTTTAGGAACTCAGGTATGAGGGAAATAAATATAAGCAATACAAAGGACAAGCACCTACTACTAAAGGAAGCTGGCAGAGGACAGCTAATGACTCTTTGTGGGAGATACAGTAAGTAGTGGGAAAGAGGAGGAGCTAGGTCATGATAAAACTAGTACAGATAGAGTTGAGTCCTGTTTGCCTTTGGAGTCCAGAGGATTCTGAGAAAGAGCAAAGAGATGAGCTTTGGGTAGTGAAGAAACAGATGTGTATCTGGTTCTGGAGTGTAATTCTGTCAACTTGTCCCTGCAAGAAGCCTTCAACTTCAGTCATGGATGACAAGGATGTCCATGGAATCTACGTAAAGTGAGTGGGGAGATGGTAAGGGAAGGTCTGATTGGCCTAAAATGGTATCTATAATGAGCTAGTAAACAGTATCAGATAACACATTTAGTTCAGGAAATTTTGTAAATCTCAAGTAGGAAAGCTGAACAAGGATGGCGGGAAGATAAAATGGAAGGGTCATATCGAACCATGCCTGCATATATGTGTTCGATGATGCAGGCAGATAGAGTAACCTCATTAAATATTCAGGAATGGGACTCTTCTCACACAACTTAGTTCAAATTTGGATTCCTTTAATACTCAACTAAAATCTCACTTTCTACAGGAAGATTTTCCCAATCTCTTTTGGTTATAGTGACTTCCCTCTCTTAATCATTTCCTATTCATCTAGTATATAGCTTGTTTCTATATCTGTGTGCTTGTTATCTCTCTTTTTCGATTGTGAGCTCCTTGAGGACAAGGATTGTCTTTTGCCTCTTTTTGTATCCCCAGTGATTATTACAATGTCTGGCAGATGATAGACACTTAATTTTATTGATTGATTAACCAGTCAGTCAGCAATCAATTACGTACTATGGAGACCAGTTTCGCTCCATGCTGCTCTATAAAAGGCAATGAAGAAAACGACACAAAAAAAGGAGTGACAGCTAGTAAATTCCCAAGTATTACTTAGGTGGTTGGGGTTGGAGGAGGGTAGACTAAGACACCAGTGACATCACAGGTAGATACCACCCAATACAGACAAGAGATTCCCAGTGCCCCAGCCTTCACACATGAAATGCCTCATGACCAACCACATTCCACACAGGAATGCCCCAATTGCAGCTCTGATCCCACCATGGGCTGCAGTCTTTTCTGCTGTGCGGTTGTTTGTCTCCTCAGAGTGGGTGAGTCTGGGCCAGTGAGAGAAAATCTCTGACCTCTAGGACCCAGTTTGAAAGCTTTTCTTCATGGTTTACTGTTAATCACCTAACTTCTGTCTCTTTCCATCACAGATTTCACAGATGAGAAAATTACCCAAACCCCCAAGTATCTGGTTACAGTGGCCAGGCAGCCTGTGGTACTGAGATGTGAGCAGGATCAGGAAGAAGACAATATGTATTGGTACCAACAGGAAATGGGGCAAGAACCAAAGTTAATCTTCTACTCTTACAACAAGTATGAAACATGGAGAAATAGCACTCCTGATAACTTCCATGGCAGTTGACCCGATATTTCTCTCTGTTACCTTACCATCACGTCCCCAGGTTTGGGGGACTCAGACGCATATCTCTGTGCAAGTGGAAGTGACACAGCACTGCAGACTCACTTCTTCTTTTGGCATAAACTTGTATCTCTAATAATCAATGGCTAATCTCAGGAGACTTGTATGTGTCAACCCATCTCCAGGGCAGGTTTGTGGCTACACCAGCTCCATCTGAGTGGGAGAGGGAGAGGAAGATTGGCTTTAACCCTTGAAGAACTGGAATGAGCATACTAGCTAGGACTAAAGTGGGCTCTCTGTTGAGCCACTGAAAAATATTGGGTAAAGTACTGAGGTCAGGGAGTTCTGTGGGTCTGAACAGGACAGGCAGAAATGACTGATAGAAATACTAAATGAGAGGGTGGATAATTCAGGAAAATTCAGAGGTCAAAGAGATGACAACTGAATGGGATGAGAGTTTTACCGAAGTGATGGTGCTAAAGAACTGAAGCAATCCAGTGGCTTTTGGAAGACAGGAGTGCAAGAGGCTGGACAGGGTTCTACTTTCAGTATTTTTTTTTCTTTTTAAGAAAGCCAGAGGAGAATAAAGAACACTAGATCTTTAGGTGGCCAAAGGAATCTGCTGATGATTATGAAATCATGGGCAAGAAAGGAAAGACCCTGGGGACACCAGGTACCCCCTAGTGTCTCCCTGCCCCTTCCAGCTTCCTTTTATGTGTTGTCTTCTCCCATTAGATTGTAAGATCCTTGAGAGCAGGAACAGTCTTTCTTTTTCTTATTTGTGTCTTCAGCACTTAGAGCAGTTCCTGGCATGTAGTAAACACTTAATGAATGTTTATTGAATTGAATTGATAGGGTCTTGTTCGGATTTTTTTTTTCCAGGATGGGGAGACTTAGAAGTGGTCCATTGAATTTCAACATACTCTTCATTCTAGATTTCCTGTTTTTCTCAAACACATGGCTCTCTTCTGCCTCCTATGCTAATACTTCCAACAACATGCAATTGTCTGATCCCACTGCTTAAAGCTGAAACCTTTCATACTGACTCCCTGTCTCTGAACCCTTACAAAGGTCCTCTCACCCATTCCCATCCCACACATGTGCTTCCTGTGATATCATCATCTTTCTGCTACTGCTTCTTTATACTGCTCTTTGTGGCATACTACATTTTTTATTTTGTTATATTTTGTGGGCAAACTGCCCTATATCTTAGTCCAATTTCTCTTATTTTCTTTCTACCTTCACTTCCTTACCTTAACTGAAATTTGGCTCTATGATGACGACAACACATCTCTTTGGCTATTCCTTTGGAAGTTTTACCTTCTCCGTCTCCCCTTGACTCTGTGAAAAAAGACAGGAAGTGGGCCTATTTATGATACTCTAACGTAAGTTCTGGATTCTCTCCCTGGTCCTCCTCACTTGAATCTTAGGTTCTTTCTCTGTATATTCTTTTAAAATGCCTAAAGCTCTTCCTTGCTCCCTCCTGCCATTGACCCTATCATCCTAGATTTTATCTTCCTAGATGACTTTAACACCAGAATCATATTATTTCTCTACAGCCTGTCTCCTACCATCGTCCTCACTGGCTCCAACTTTGTCATTGGTAACTGACTTGATGACTTAATCTCATTGCTCCTTGGGTTGCTTATTTTGCTGACTTTATAGACCTTTGTCTCTACTCCACCTTAGGTGTGCTTCAAGAAGATCCTATACTGGGCTATGTTACAGGACACTGCTTCATTTTCAGTGTTTCAACTCTCTCCCCTCACCACCCTGTCTAAACATAGCACCCTTACTTTCCAGCTTTCCTTCAACCCTATCACTCACTAAACAAGTTCTTTATTGCTACTGAGACTTTTAAGTGATGAACCTTTTGCAATTTGTTCCATCTATGAAACTCCTTCTAGCTTGTTTTCAATCCTTGTCCATTGTGGATTCCAAGGTGAGTTATTAATGGTGCCTTGGCCAACACTTTGACTCCATCACCCATCTTATTCATCATCGTAATACAGACTGACAACATTAATAACAGTACAGGTACATAGCATGTGTTTAGTAATTATTTGTTGAATAATAATAATGCATACTTTAAAAAACTAGACCTATGATTTCATTGATGCAGGGAGATACTGGTGGGGACTTTCTTAAACTATGCAAATTGCAACTTATGGTATTGAGAGAGTTGCCTGGAAGAAGTGAAGTGATTTTTTGCAGAGTCAGCCTACACACATACACACACACACACACACACACACACACACACACACAACACACACACACAGAGCAATCCCTTGACATTCACCATGGTTAGGGATACAGGAACCCTGTGAATGTGAAAATCATGGATATTTTTGATAATTCTGATCATATTTATTTAACACACAAAAAAAATCCCAGGGCACCCTTAAAAAGTTGTAATTCCTACATGATATTAGTATGTTGCACAGCATATGGAGTCTTGGAAGTCTTAGGTATAGTTATAGTAATTTTTTCATGTATTTTCTTCTTCTTTGAAAAGGACAAGGTAGGGGCAGCTAGGTGGCACAGTGGATAGAGCACTGGCCCTGAAGTCATGAGGTCCTGAGTTCAAATCTGGCCTCAGACCAAACACTTGACACTTACTAGCTGTGTGACTCTGGGTGAGTCACTTAACCCTAATTGCCTAAAAGCAAAAAAAAAAAAAAAAGAAAAAAAAAAAGAAAAGACAAGGTACAGCCATCACTGATGGAGAAAATCACATGATTGAATCTGGATGGTAGAGAGACAAAGAGATATTTCCAAAGAGAGTAAGTAACCCACAGTTCTGCAGTGCATTGATATTTTTAAGAAAATTTAACTCTTCATAATAAATGCATGTATTTTAATGTAGATTTATTGTAGTAAATGATAAAATAGATGAGTAATATACAGTATCTATGCATTTATAACTTGTTACTTTTTTTAGTTTTTTTTTTTAGTGTGCTGCACATTTCCAAAAATTCACATTTATTTATCATGGCCAGTCCATTAATAACTGGGAATTTGAAATTCTAGAATGTTGAGCATGTATACACACACACACACACACACACACACAGTTTATATATACACAGTATATACAGATATACACATACATATTTACATACATACGCACACATATATATGCTTAGATAAACATATACTATATACACTCATACACACACACACATCTAGGTGGAGCAGTGGGTAGAGGACTGGGCCTGGAATCAGGAAAACCCAAATTCAAATCCAGCCTTATACATTTACTGATTATGTGACCTTGTGCAATTCACTGAACCCTGTTTGCCTCAATTTCCTCATATATAAAAAGATCTGGAGACGGAAATGGCAAACCATTCTACTATCTTTGCCAAGAAAACCCCTAATGGGATGATAAAGAGTCAGATACTACAGAATGATAATAAAAATATACATACATACATACATACATACATACATACATACATACGTACACACACACATATATGCACACATACACACACACACACACACTCACACATACTATGGTTGGTTGGTTGCTGTCCTTTGTTCTAGAAGAGGACCAAAATGACATCTCTATGCTGGACAAGTTACAGTGTGTCTGACTATGCCTGATCAGACCCATACGAGCTCAGAATGCTCTACCACAGGCTGGCCGCAGATAGTTCATGTGAACGTTTGGGGTGGATTTTCCATCTTTGTGTATCTCACATTTCTTTTGAGCTGCTTCAGTTTGGCTTTGCTCATAAAATGTAGCACCTTCTTTGATGAGGGTACACCACACAGGGTGGTGGTTTTTTGCCAGCATCTCCTATGGCACACAATCAATTCCAAAGTTCTTTAGAGTGACCTTGAGAGTGCCTTTGTATCGCTTCTTCTGACCACCATGTGAGAGCCTTCCTTGTATGAGTTCTCTAAAGATTCTAAGGACTAAAATAGCTTTTAGGCAAGTGTTTGTTTGGCATTCGAACACCATGGCCAGCTCATTGGAGTTGCATTCTCTGCAGTGGAGTTTGAATGCTTGGCCCTTTAGCTAGAGAAAGAACCTCCATGTCTGGTACCTTATCTTGCCAGGTGATCTTCAGAATCTTCCTAAGACAATCCAAATGCAGGTGATTCAGTTTGCTGGCATGGCTCTGGTATATTGCCCAGGTTTCATAGGCATACAACAATGAGGTCAGTACAATAGCTCTGTAGAGTTTGGTAGTTAGTTTAACACCTCATCTCTTACATACTTTCCTTCAGGCCTCCCAAATATTGAGCTAGCTCTGGCAATGTATGGGTCAACCTCACCATCAATGTGTACATCCCTGGAAAGTATACTGCAAAGGTAAGTGAACTTATCCACAGTATTCAGAACTTCTCCATTTGCTGGTGGTTCCATGTATGGATGAAGTGGTGCTGGCTGATGGAGCACCTGTGTTCTTTTGGTATTAATTGTGAGGCCAAAATTAGTACAAGCAGCAGAGAAATGATCCATATTTGTTGCATCTCAGTTTCAGAGGTGACATTGAGAGCACAATCATCTGGGAACAAAGGAATCATGTACCAACTCTCTCTTTAGTTTAGTCCTGGCTTGTAGCCTTTTGAAGTTAAATAATTTACCGTCAGTGTGGTACCTGACCTTGTTGCCAAGTTTGTTCTCATTGAAGACATCTGACAACATTGCTGGGAACATTATGCTAAAAAGCCTGGGAGCAAACACACAGCCTTGTTTCCCTCAGCAGTGACAGGGAAGCATGACAGCATTGTTCATTATACAGAAACATGCATACACACACACATACATATACATATACACCCATATGTAAAAGTGTGTATATATGTATATATACATTTATGTATGTATATCAGAAACAGGACCCAGCCTTCCTGACTCTGAGTCAAGCTTTTTTTTCTTCCTATACCAGAGTGCTATGCTACTCAGATGCATTATAGCACTCAATATTTCTATTCTGACTTATTTGTGTACATGTCTTATCTCCCCAACCAGACGTTAAGCTTCTTCCATATAGTAGATAACTCATCCTTTTATTTTCTTCATCATCTAGAAAAACACTTGACTATGGGCTTCTTATAAATGTTTGTGGAATGAGTTAAGGAATGAATTCACATATAGAAAGTAAAATGTAAGCTTGCACCCTTCATTACAATAGATGACAGTCAATTCTGTCCATTCCTGTTGGTTCCTTTAGCTGGTGCTTCATATGTCCCTGGCCCTTAACTAGCTGGTTCCTTTAATGTTCAGCTTTGCTTTGCGAAAGATTGGAAGACTGGAGGACAAATTTACCCTATTGGCCACTAGAAGGAGCTGTACTTCTTTTGAAATTCAGAGTTCTCTGAAGGGACTTTGGGAAAGATGGTGTTAAGAAGGAAGTCTGACGCTTGAAGCACAGTTACAGGCATGCCTAGAACACTGGAGACATTTTGCACCACTGCTCTTTGATCTTCTTGTTCCACCCCATTAACTTCTGCAAGACCAGTGTAGCATTTAATGAACAATATCAAGTAGGAGAATTATTTTTAAGCTAAATTCTAATAAGTAGCTTTAAGGTAAGTGACTGTGTGTACATGATTACTATGTATTTTACTGTCCTCAATGTGCCAGCTTTGTCCTAAAAATTATGACAACCTAGCATCATGGAAGTTTAGAGCTAGGAAGTGATCATCTAATTCAACTTAGTCAATCATTAAGCTTTTATTAAACTGCTGCTATGTACCAGGCATAGCGAGAAATACTGCAGATACAAATGCAAAAACAGAGTCTCTGCCCTAAAGTAGTTCCCATTCTAAATGGGAGATAAGTGCAATTAACTGCATACGAAGTTTCTCTCTCTGTCTCTCTGTCTCTGTCTCCTTCTCTCTCTCTCTCTCTCTCTCTCTCTCTCTCTCTCTCTCTCTCTCTCTCCCCCCCTCTTTTTCTCTCTCCCTCTGTCCCTCTCTCTCTGTCTTTTTGTCTCTGTATCCCTGTATATCTATATGTCTGTTTGTCTATCTATCTATCCATCTATATCTATCTTGTCAACTTATCTATCTAAATCTATCTTGCATGTCTACCCATCTGTATCCGTCTGTCTGTCAATCTAGGAACCTAGCTATCTATCATCTGTTTCTTATTCATCTATCAGCTATAATATGATTGGAAGGTAATCTTAGATGATGATGATGATCATGATGCCCTTGACAATAAGAGGGAAGTTCAGAAGAGAAGGAAGTTTTAAAATAAAGATAATTGTGTTTTTGACATGGTGTTTGATATACCTATAGACCATACAATTTGAGAAATACAAAAGGCAGTTGGTATGAGATTGGAGCTCAGGAGAGAGACCAGGGCCAGATACAGGTATCTGGGCATTGTCTCCATAGAGGAGATAATTGAGCTGAAGGGAACTGATGAGATGCCAATCAAGTAGCATAGAGGGAGAAGAAAAGAGGGCACCTACAGTTAGTTATTGGAAACAACCTATACTAAGAGACTGTGCTAGATCAGTCAGACAGGCAGCAGAAGAAAAGAGAGAACAATGTCTTAAAATCCTATAGATAAAAGAATATTTTGGAGACAAAGGTGACTGATAGTGTCAAAGGTCGCAGAGAGGTTAAGGAGGATGAGAATTGAGAAAAGGCCATTAGGTTTGCCAATTCAGAAATAACTGGCAATACCAGAGGGAATAATTTTAGATGAATCATGTCTCACAGATGAGGGAACTTGTAGGCTAAAGGGGGAAAGTGGCTTGCTCAAAATGTCACTGCCACTTAATGGCAATGCCAAGGTTAGAACCCAGATGTTTTTATTCCCAATCCAATTTTTTTTCTTCTAAAAAATTAAATTTTTTTGCTCTGAACTTAAACATAAAAAAATTATAAATTTTCTGTGTGCACAACAGAACACAAAAAGATAATTGTAACTGAAACTGTGAAATTCCAGTTCATACCAGTTGACATATGTGTATGTGTATATGTATACATGTAATGTTGTTCTGCAGAACAAGCCCCCAAACCTGAAATAATTTTAGAAAGAAATTTATTAAGTCATTGGTAGAGAGAAAAAGCCAGAAATAAGGGGTGGCTTTCTCCTTCCCCCAACATCAGGTTGACCCCCATATGAACCATCTGACAAGGGTATTACATATACATCACATGAAGTGAACCCAAAACAAGGATTCTTTGGGTGGATCCAGGACCTGGAAGAAATTCCTTGTAGCCATCTCTGGCATTCATATACAGTTACCAAGGTGAGGTGACTTTGGGGGTACACTCACATAAGGTTAGATTTAAATGGAATAATAATTTTTCCAAATGATACAATAATGCATTCTTTTCACAGTGAATGCACATATATATGTATATGAGTATGTATATATATATATGTATACACATATATATACACACATACACCATGTATATATAATATCTATCTATATATCTATCTATGTGTCTATCTAGCTACCTATCTATCTTCCACATGTTACTTCCTAAATTTCCCTGCTTGTCCACTCTTCCTTCTGAAACACCAGACTCAGCGCTTTTTGTCTGTATTGCCAAACCCAATGATCAGGGGAAACACAATGAAAGCGAAGGACATAATGACCACTTACTTGGGATAGTCCTGCCATAGACTTGGAACCCAAATTATTCTACTTGCCCCTTATTGCTCAGAGTTGAGAGGCCCTTGCCTCTCAATTGTTTTTGCTCTGTGCTTGCAAATTTGATTTTACTCCCTTTCATTCAAACTGTTTGTACAGGATGGGTGGGAGTAGGGGGAGGTGTAGCTTACTTAGAAATTTGTAAGAAGCTGCCCTCTTTGCCCTCTTCAGGACAATCACCCTGCTGGCCTGGGAG
This sequence comes from Phascolarctos cinereus, assembly GCF_003287225.1. Lineage (NCBI taxonomy): Eukaryota > Metazoa > Chordata > Mammalia > Diprotodontia > Phascolarctidae > Phascolarctos > Phascolarctos cinereus. The sequence continues at coordinate 100,964,320 of NW_027555514.1, read as the reverse complement.
GCTGGGCTGCGTTCAGCTGTCTGTGAGAGTCTCACCCTACACAACTGACTTGGGGAATAATTTAGTGACAGTTTCTCACTTTACTGACTACTGAGAGGTCAAGATGTGCCAGTTATCATTCATGGAAGGGGAAGAAAATTAAAAAAGGAAGAGAAGGTGTGAACTCATAAAAGGAGTATGTTGGGGAGGGGCAGATTTTTGGTTTGAAGGAGGCTAGAAGATGAGCAGCTGAGCCAGAGGTGACTGTGGGGGAAGAAGGGGTATGTGAGTAGTGATGGGAGAGTTCAACAAAACTAATAAGGCATTCTGAGGCTTAGCTCAGATGGCCAGGGAGGAGAGACTGGCACAAAAGCATCCAGGCAAGTCAAAGTACTGCCAAAAGGTGTTCTGTCCCTGGAGACAAAGCCAGAACAGAGCAAGAAACAAACACTAGGTGACTTTACCCCACTGGCCACTAGGAGGCTCTGCGGTTCCACTGAAAATGCAGAAGGGACTGGGTGTGTCTCCCAGGGGAGATAGTGTGAAGTGGGACAGGGGTATTAGGTATGGGTGGGGAAAGAATTTAAAAAAAAAGCATCTAGCAGTAAAGACTTAATCATATTTTAGGAACTCAGGTATGAGGGAAATAAATATAAGCAATACAAAGGACAAGCACCTACTACTAAAGGAAGCTGGCAGAGGACAGCTAATGACTCTTTGTGGGAGATACAGTAAGTAGTGGGAAAGAGGAGGAGCTAGGTCATGATAAAACTAGTACAGATAGAGTTGAGTCCTGTTTGCCTTTGGAGTCCAGAGGATTCTGAGAAAGAGCAAAGAGATGCACTTTGGATAGTGAAGGGGAAAACATGTCTATCTGGATCTGGGGCAGGGTAACCCTTGTGACTTGTCCCTGCAGGAAGCCTTAAACTTCAGTCATGGATGACAAAGATGTTCATGGAATCTGTGTATGATCTTGAGTGACAGGGGAGATGATAAAGGAAGGTCTGATTGGCCACATTCTAAATGGGACTAAAATGGGATCTACGATGAGCTACTAAACAATACTAGATAAAGACTGAGTTCAGGAAATTCTGTAAGTCTTGTGTAGGAAAGATGAACAAGGATGGTGGGAAGATGAAATGGAAGGGTCGTATCAAACCAAGCATGCATATCTGTGTTTGATTGCTGCAGGCAGATGGAGCCACCTCATCAGATAGTCAGAAATGGAGTGCTTCTCACAGTGAACACAACTCAGTGCAAATATGGATTCCTTTAATTCCCAACTAAAATCACATCTTTCACAGGAAGATTTCCCCAATACCTCTTGGTTATAATGACTTCCTCTTCTTAGTTATTTCCTACTCATCTTGTATATAGCTTTTTGTATATCTCTTTGTATATTGACTCTCCCTTTTGACTGTGAGCTCCTTGAGGACAGGGATTGTCTTTTGCCTCTTTTTGTATCCACAGTGATCATTAAGTGCCTGACATAATAGACACTTAATAAATGTTTGTTGATTGATTAACCAGTCAATCAACAATCATTTAATTAAGCTGCTATATGTACCAGGTGCTGTAAAGACCTGTTTAGCTCCATGCTGCCCTATAAAAGGCTAGGTAGAGAATAATATAAGTAAGAGGAGTGACAGCTAGTGCATTTCCAAGTATTGCTTAGGTAGGTGGGGTTGGGGGAGGGGAGACTAACAAGGCCAGTGACATCATAGGCAGATACCACGCAATATAGACAAGAGCTTCCCAATGCTACAGGCTTCACCCATGAAATGTCAATTGACCAACCATAGCCCAGACAGGTACGCCCCAACTGCAGCTCTGATCCCGTCATGGGCTCCAATCTTTTCCGCTGTGTGATTGTTTGTCTCCTCAGAGTAGTTGAGTCTGGTCCAATGAAAGAAAATCCCTGACCTTCACTTGTCAGGACTCAGTTTGAAAGTTTTTCCTCATGGTTTACTATTAATCTCCTAGCTTTGGTCTCCTTTCATCTTAGGTTTCACAGACAGCAAAGTTACTCACACCCGCAAATATCTGGTTACAGTGTCCAGGCAGCCTGTGGTACTGAGATGTGAGCAGGATCAGGACTAAGACAGTATGTATTGGTATGGACAGGAAATGGAGCAAGAACCAGAGATAATCTTCTTCTTCTACAAGCAGTATACAACATGAAGAAACAATACTCCTGATAACTTCCATGCTAGTCGACCAAGTAATTCCCTCTGTTACCTTAACATCCCATCCTCAGGTTTGGGGGACTCAGCCACATATCTCTGTGCCTGTAGCAATGCCACAGCGCTGCAGACTCACCTCTTCTCTTGTGCACAAATCTTTTGTATCTCTAACAAGCTATGGCTACTCTCAGGGACCTTGAATGTGGCTTTTTTAAGGAGCTCAGCCAATCTCCAGGGCAGCTTTGTGGCTGCACCTGCTTTATTAGGGCAGTAGGGGGAAAGAAGGAAGGGGAGGAAGATCGGCATCAACCTTTAAAGAACTGGCGTGAGCATACTAAAGTGGGCTCTCTGTTGTCAACTGAACAATGTTGGGTAAAGTACCGAGGTCAGGGAGTTCTGGGGGCCTGAGTAGGAGAGGCAGAAACAACTGATGGAAATATTAAATGAGAGGGTGAATCACTGTATGGAGACTTCAGGAAAATTCAGAGGTCAAAGAGAGGATAATTGAATAGGATGACAGGATTAGAGAAGTATTGGTGCTGAAGAACTGAAGCAATCCCACTGCTTAAAGCTCAATCCTTTCATGCTGACTCCCTCTCTCTGAACCTTACAAAGGTCCTCTCACCCATTCCCATCCCACACATGTGCTTCCTGTGATATCTTCATCTTTCTGCTACTGCTTCTTTCTACCGCTCTTTGTGGCATACTACATTTTTGGTTTTGTTATATTCTGTGGCCAAACTGCCCTGCATCTTAGTCCAACTTCTCTTATTTTCTTTGTACCTTCACTTCCTTGCTTTAATTGAAATTTGGCTCTATGATGAAGACAACACATCTTCTCTTCGGTTTTTCCTTTGGAAGTTTTACCTTCTCCCTCTCCTCTTGACTATGAAAAAGGACAGAGAGTGGGCCTCTTTATGATACTCTAATAGAAATTCTGTATTCTCTCCCTGGTACTCATCATTTGAATCCTAGGCTCTTTCTCTGTATCTTCTCTTAAAATGACTAAAGCTCTTCATTGTCCCCTCCTGCCATTAACCCTGGTTTTATCTTTCCAGATGACTTTAACAGATTCATACTCTTTCTCTATAGCCTGTCTCCCACCATCATCCTCATTGGCTCCAACTTTGTTGTTGGTCATTTGTCATCTGATGACCCAATCTCATTGCTCCTTGGGTTGCTTATTTTGTTTACTTTACAGACCTTTGTCTCTACTCCACCTCAGGTGTGCTTCAAGAAGATCCTGTACTGGCCTATGTTACTGTTACAGGGCACTGCTTCATTTTCAGTGTTTCAGCTCTCTCCTCTCACCACCCTATCTGATCATAGCACCCTTACTTAGCTGGAAAGCTTCCCTTCAAACCTCAACACTCACTAAACCAGTTCTTAATTGCTACTGAGGCTTTTAAGAGCTGAACCTTTTGCAATTTGCTCCATCTACTAAACTCCTTCTAGCTTGTTTTCAATCCTTGGCTGTTGTGGATTCCAAGGTGAATCATTAATGATGCTCAGGCCAGCAATTAGACTCCACCCTATCTGACTTTTCAGCATAATACACACACACACACACACACACACACACACACACAATATATATATATATAACAGTACATCACACACAGCATGTACTTTATAAATATTTATTGAATAATAATAATGCATGCTTTAATGTAGGGATAGACTAGTGGAGACTTTCTTCACCACTGCAGATTACAATTTATAGTATTGAGAGAGTTTCCTGGAAGCACAAGAGATGAAATGATTTTTCCCAGGGTCAGCCTATGCTCACACACACACACACACACACACACACACACACACACACACACACCACAGTTGTCCCTTGTCATTCACTGTGGTTAGGGGTATAAGACCCCTGCAAAGGTGAAAAACCATGAATAACTCTAGGATCCACCAAACCTCCGTTTTTAATAATTCTGATATACTTGACATAGAAAACAAATAAAACAAACACTGCACCAATAAAAAGTTTCAGTTTCTACACGAGATAGCATCTTACACATAGAGTCTTCAAAGTATCCGGTGTAGCTGCAGCAATTTCTTCATGGCTTTTCTTTTATAAAAGCACAAGATACAACCATCACTGATGGAGAAATTCACATGACTGGGTCTGGATGGTAGAGAGACAAAAAGTTGGTGTCCCCAAAGAGAGTACTTGGTTTATAATTCTTTAGTGCACTGAAACTTTTGACAAAATTTAACTATTTATAACAAATTTATGTATAGATACTCATGGTAATAAAAGATGAAATATATTAATAATAAACAGCATTTATTCATTTATAGCTTATTTAATTTTCATTTTAGTTTCCTTTTGTATGCTGAAAATGTCAAAAAAATTCCCATTTAATTATCTTTGACCAACTCATGAATAACCAAAACCTGGAATGTGAAACCTGGGTATATTAAGGGATGACTGTGTCTGTGTGTGTCTGTGTGCCCACCCACTACTGAAGGAAGCTAGAAGATTCTTTGTTAAAGATAAAGTGAATGGTGGGTTGGAGAACGACCTAAATGGTGATAAAACTAGTACAGATAGAGATAGTTGAGTCCCATTTGCCTGTAGAGTCCACAGGATTCTGAAAAAGAGCAAGAAGATGAACTTTGGGTAGTGAAGGAGAAAACAGATGTCCATCTGGGGAATAACCCTGGTAACTTGTCCTTGAAAACAGCCTTAAACTTCAGTCATGGATGACAAGGATGTCCATGGAATCTATGTAGAATCTTGAGTGAATGGGGAGATGATAAGGGAAGGTCTGATCGGCCACATTCTAGAGGGCACTAAAATGATATCTATGATGAGCTACTAAACAATACTAGATAAAGTATTGGGTTCAGGAAATTCTGTAAGTCTTGTGTAGGAAAGATGAACAAGGATGGTGGGAAGATGAAATGGAAGATCATATCAAACCATGTGGGCATATCTGTGTTTGTCATGGTGCAGACAGATGGAGTGACCTTATTAGATATTCAGGAATGGAGCCCTTCTCACACTGAAGACAACTCAGTCCAAATTTGAATTCCTTTAATTCTCAGGTAAAATCTCATTTTTTTACAAGAAGATTTTCCTAATTCCTTTTGGTTATAATGACTACCCTTTCTTAATTATTCCTATCCATTGTGTATATAGCTTGTTTATTTATATTTGTTTGCATGCTGTCTTTCCCTTTAGATTGTGAGTTCCTTAAGGGCAGGGATTGTCTTTTGTCTCTTTTTGAATCCCCAGTGATTATTACTAAGTGCCTGGCACATAGTAGGTACTTAATAAATGTCAATTGACTGATTAACTAGTCAGTCAATGAACAAACATTTAATTAAGCTCTTACTATGTACCAGGTGCTGTAAAGACCTGTTTAGCTCCATGCTGCCCTATAAAAGGCCAGGTAGAGAATAATACAAGTAAGAGGAGTGACAGCTAGTGCATTTCCAAGTATTGCTTAGCTAGGTGGGGTTGGGGGAGGGGAGACTAACAAGGCCAGTGACATTATAGGTAGATACCACGCAATATAGACAAGAGCTTCCCAATGCTACAGGCTTCACCCATGAAATGTCAATTGACCAACCATAGCCCAGACAGGTACGCCCCAACTGCAGCTCTGATCCCGTCATGGGCTCTAATCTTTTCCGCTGTGTGATTGTTTGTCTCCTCAGAGTAATTGAGTCTGGTCCAATGAGAGAAAATCCCTGACCTTCACGTGCTAGGACCCACTTTGAAAGATTTTCCTTATGGTTTAATGTTAATCTCCTTCCTTCTGTCTCCTTCTATCACAGATTTCACAGACAAAAAAAAGTTACCCAAACTCCCAAATATTTGGTTGCAGTGGCCAGGCAGCCTATGATACTAAGATGTGAGCAGGATTAGGAAGAAGACAATATGTATTGGTACCAACAGGAAATGGGGCAAGAACCAAAGTTAATGTTATTCCATCATAACAAGTATATGGCATTGATAAACAACACTCCTGACAACTTCTGTGGCAGTAGACCAAGTAATTCCTCTGTTACCTTGACATCACATCTGTAGGTTTGGGGACTCAGCTACATATATCTGTGTCCGTGGCAGTGTAACATGGCACTGTGGAATTACGTATTCTCTTGGCACAAACCTTATGCATCCCCAACAACCAACTTTTACTCTTAGGGACCTTTTATGTAGCTTTTAAGAAGTTCAACCTATCTGCAGGGCAGATTTGTGGCTGCAGCTGCTAGAGTGGGAGAAAGAGAGAGAGAGAGAGAGAGAGAAAGAGAGAGAGAGAGAGAGAGAGAGAGAGAGAGAGAGAGAGAGAGAGAGAGAGAGAGAGAGAGAATAGACATTAATCCCATAAACCCTTAATGAATTGGCATGAGCAAGGATCGACACATAGTAGCTACTCAATACATGATTATTCCCTCCCTGCAAAGAAGAGTTTTTTTCCTAAGGATGTAGAAGACATGGTCTCATTTGTAGGCAGCAAGGACAAAACCAGTAGATGGGAAAGACTGAGGTTAGAGAGAGAAAGAGGTGGGGGAAGATTGAGGAGGCAATTTTGTGTAGTAGATGGAAGGGGATAACATCATGTTCCTGCTCAACTATTAGAGCCTGAGTTTATAGTTTTTAACCAGTTTAGAGTTTAGAGTGCCAATTCTATTTCACTTCTGAGAAATAGCACCAGCCATTTCCAAGGGAGTCCCCAGTCTCCACAAATGGATTCTTAATCAATTTGAATCGATTACTATAGCATGGATGTATTAGACACAGATTTCTTCAGATCTTAAGAAACAATTGAACTGTCAATACAAGTTTCAAAGCTTTTGCAGCAGAATGTTTTCAGAATATGTTCTCTGCTTTGAATGAAGGCAAACATCTCTCTCTTTGGTCAGGGCAACTTTCATTTATGATGCTCCTGAGCCAGAGGACTTTCATGTTTTTGTTTTTTAAACTCCATTCTGTGCATTTGAATTCTTACCAAGGACAGCTTAAGTTTCATTGTTGTTGTTTAACTTTCAGTTGTATAGCATTTTCTGATCCTTCCTTTTCCCCATTTTTATTGGGCCTGCATTGTGATAAAGGAAATTTCCAATGAGAAAACTTTCTGCCGATTCAAATTAGCACCTGACATGCATTTCATAGTTGTAGCAGATTGTTTGGGGACACTAAAAGATGAAATACCTTGTGAAGGGCCGGACGAGTAGCATGTGTCAGAGGCTAGATGTGAACCCAAGGCTTCCTGACTCCCAAGACTGCCTCCCTAGCCACTAAACACCTGGCCTTTCTTTTCCCCCCTGTAGCCAAGAAAATGTGTTTTGTTTTTGGCTTTCCCTGCCAGCCTCCGCTTATCTTGAGTTTTAGTGACATTACTCTGTACAAGGTCCAAAGATTTCCCCATTGCTTTAAAGTAGATTATTTCTTCAGGAAGCTTCAGTCTTCGTAAATTATTAAGAAAAGAGGTATGGAACCTCTCCTCACTCCTTTGCCCAAGGGTGTGTTTTTGGGGAGTGGTGGGGTAAAACATTGTATAATGTCACATTTTTGCATGTGTTTTGCGTGTTCAGTTTTACTGATTTTTTTCCCTTCTTTTTTTATTTTTGTTTTCAAAAGAAAATTCTTTGTTATAAGAAGGCTCTCTGGGAGCAGGAAGGAAGAGAATATGGAGGGAAATTTAGCTGTCAATAGATATCCACAATAGGCTTTGCATATTGTCCTGAGTATTTGTACAAAGAAGCTAAGTGGCGCAGTGGATAGAGTATCAAGCCTGGGGTCAGGAAGATCATTTTCCTGAGTTCAAATCTAGCCTCAGACACTTTCTAGCTTTGTGACCCTGGGCAAGTCACTTAACCATGTTTGCCTCAGTTTCCTCATCTGTAAAATGATCTGGACAGAGAAATGGCAAACCATTGGGGACACTAAACTAGTGTTTTTGTTAAGAAGACACCAAATAGGCTCATGAAGAGTGGGACACAACTAAACAACAACAACAAATTTGTATAAAAATGAAATGAGTCATCCGGATAAAAAGTCAGCCATGAAACAAATCTATGTTCAAAGATCTAAAACTAGATGGGACCTCAGAAGGATGGAAGGAAACATGTATTCATTAAGTGCTCACTAGTGCCAGGCACCTTCAAATACAAGCAAAAGAAAACTTGCCCCTGACCTCCAAGAGCTTATGTTCTAATGGTAAAAGACAAGATACGAAAGGAAGCTAAGAAGGTGGGAGGGAGGAGGGATGGTTTATCTAGAAGCCAGGAACAGGACTCAAAGAACAAGGAAGACTACACAAATCCCTCCACAAAATGAAGGCTTAAGAAGGAACCTATTGGAGGCTTTATTAAATAGACTGCAGATTTCACTCAATCCAACGCCTCATTTTACAGATGAGGAAGCTAAAGCCTAGGAAAACTAAGTGACTTGTCCAAGGCCATTTAGAGAGAAAACATCAAGGGTTTGAACCCATGTCCTCTGATCCCAGGGGCAGTACTCTATATGGTACGATACTCTCTCTGACTTGTTTGCTGAGTGTGTCCATTAAATGCAACCACATACATCCATGGTTGATTGAGGGGACTGCTCCCATTCATATCTTGAATGTTTCACCCTTGCTCTGAGTAGTAAGCAAATCCCTCCCTGTGTACTGAGGTGGAGAAAGACAAGCCACACCTAACGTGCAGAAGGAACTCAAGAGTCCTCAGTCCCACAGGCGCTCTACCCTAACAAACCAGAAACCTGGCCTTCAGAGATGTCTCACTCCTGCCCTGATGCCATCGTGGAAACCAGACTTCTCAGCTGTGTGGCCATTTGCCTCTTGGGAGCAGGTAAGTGCTCAGCCCAGAAGAAGGGATCAGGCCTGAGTTTTGGACCTTCCTCTTTTGGCTGCAATGTCAGATTCCCTCTTGCACTCAGCCTCCTAGCTTCTCTTTCTCCCCTCACAGGTTTGACAGATGGCATCGTTCTCCAGACCCCAAGATACTTGGTCACAGACACAGGACAAGCAGTGGCACTGAGGTGTGACCAGGACAAGAATTATGATTATATGTACTGGTACCAACAGAAACCAGGACAAGAGCCAAAGCAACTTCTCTACTACTTTAAGTTGTCAGATATGAAAAAAGAAGAGGGTATCTCTTATAACTTCCAAGCCAACCGGACAAACATTAACCTCTGTTACCTTAGTATCAGTTCCCTGAGTTTGGGCGATTCAGCTATATACCTCTGTGCTATCAGCATGCACAGTGCTATAGAGTCACCTCCTTTTTGGGCTTAAACTCCACTCTTAATCCATGCCCAACAACTCAGTCTTGTAAGGAGCCTTATCTATGCTGCTTGGATAGGAAGTTGGTTTGTGGTTACAGTAGCCTTCTTTGTAGAAAGAAGTTGTGCATTAACCCCTAAAAGCATGGGTGAGTCATTCAGAGCATATTTAATAGAGGACCAGGCATTGATCCAAAAGTGACTATTGGTGAGGTCAGTTTAAGCTTTGGTATCCATGAGTATAGTGATCGAGAATTGCTGGAGGTCTGAGCCGGGCAGCTAGGTGGTGCAATGGATAGAGTGTCAGGCCTGGAGTCAGGAAAACTCATCTCCCTGAGTTCAAATCTGGCCCCAGGCACTTATTAGCTCTGTGACCCTGGGCAAATGACTTAACTTTTTGCCCCAGTGTTCTCATTTGTAAAATGAGCTGGAGAAGGAAATGGCAAACCACTCAGTATCTTTGTCAAAAACACAAAACAAAACAAACAAACAAAAAACACAACACAAATGAGATTAGGAAGAGTTGGACATGACTGAAAAATGACTGAACAAGTTGGGTAGACAGTAAAGATCGGGTAAAAGTGCTAAGGGATGGTCAGAATATGATATCCAATCAAGCAAAACAGGAGGGCAGAGCTTGTTAATCTCAGAACTACAGAACATCAGAGACAAAAGAGCCCTATCAGATCGTAAAATCATAGATTTAGAGCTGTGTAGGACCTTAAGTCATCCACCTATTGACAACAGTTCCATTTACAAATATGAATACAAATGTGAAGCCCCAAAAGATACTACAATGTCTAAGATCACAAATAAGCTATTTAGTGGCATGACTATGGTGAGGACCTACATGTTCCTATTTCCAATGCAGAGGAAACTTTCCATTCAACCCATTTGGAAAAAAGAGTTAAAAAGATGAGTGGGGCAGGGACTGAAGATGAGGGAAGCAAAGTTGTAGTTTATCTCTGCAAAGAAAGCCAGGGAAGAGAAGTGCATGCCTTAGAGGAAGAACATGGAGGAAAATGTTTCTCAGTTAAGCCATTTCAGGCAACTGTAGGAAGAGCCCTCTCCCTTTTGTACAATGCTCTGTATACAAGGTTGTAAGGAATATGGAGAAGGGAAAGGCAAGGAAATAATGGTCAGGAAAGGAAGACTGGTATGGAGATGGAGAGGCTGGTTGGGACCAAATTTGAGAGCAGATAACTGCCAGTTATGGAGTTTAAAGCTTATTCTCCTAGGCACTGGAAAGCTACTAAAATATTTATTAGCATAGAAATGGGGAGGGGTATGCCTCCAGGAAAGGAACATTTCAGACAGGATGAGAAGAAATCAAGCCTATAATATCAGTCTATTTCCCTACCAAACGCAAGTACCAGTAAGAGTCCTTATAATTTGTGTTTTAACTGGTAAAAGATCTCTCCTCCATTTTCCTGTGAGAATCAGAGCATCTAAACAGACATGGCAGTCTGTAGGAAATGTCATGTCACAGAGAGACACAACCAATCACAGACTAGGAAGCCTCAGATAGTAGCTATACTCCAGAGACTGGCAGATGCTTCACTCCTTTCTTGTCACTACTATGGATACCATACTCTTCTGGTGTATGGCCATTTGTCTCCTGGGGGTAGGTGAGTCTTGGGCACAACCGGGAAATTCTTGTCTTGGACTTGCCAAACTTGGCTTCAAGGTGAAGTCTACAACTTACTCCTTACTCCACAGATGCTGGAGTCTTCCAGACCCCAAGAAGCCTGGTCACAGAGAGGAAAAAAAATGTGGTGCTGAAATGTGACCCAATCAAAGGACATAATTATGTTTACTGGTATCAACAGCTCCCAGGACAAGAATTGACATTGCTGGAATATCGTGACAATAATCAAGTCATTCATAGTTCAGGAATGTCCAAGCCCCTATTCTCTGCTGACTGGCCCAGGGGCTCACCATGCAGCCTGAAAATCCAACCTGTGGAATTAGAGGATTGAGCCCTATATTTCTGTGCCAGAAGCTTAACCACAGTGCTGCAAACTAACCCCTCTCTATGCATAAATATTCCCAGCTTTGGGAAACAGAAAACCATGGACTGGGTATGTGGATGGGGATGAAACATTAAGAAAAAATTCTAGGTGTCTAAACTAATCTTGGGCTACTGGGTCCTAGGGGAGATAGAGTGGGAAGTTGAGGAAATGAGAAGGTTTGGGATTCAGTAGAGTGTTAGGCACTTAATATTAGTGTTAGCGGAACAGCTAGGTGGTGAAGTGGATAGAGTTTTGAGCCTGGAGTCAGGAAGAGTCATCTTCCTGAGTTCAAATCTGGCCCTAGAAACTTACTAGCTGTGGGACCCTGGACAAGTCACTTAACCCTGTTTACTTCAGTTTCCTCATCTATAAAATAAACTGGAAAAGGTAAACAACTCCATTATCTTTACCAAGAAAACCTGATACAAGGTCATGAAGAGTTGAACATGACTAATTGCCTAAACACCACCACCACCAATAACAATTATTATGATAAGGGAATCAATATTGCGGTTCAAATAAAAATGAATGCTTACTACATGTGACCTTGAAGTCTTTTAGACTCTCTGAGATGTGGTTTCATTCTGTAAAATAAGGAGGTTCAGCTAGATGACCTTTGTGGTCTGTTTAACTGTAAGAGCCATCTGCAAACAACAGGAAAGGGCAGGACCAGTGACAATGCCTGTAATTAGCATGTGTGCATCAAGGATTACACACTTTTTACATTGATGGAGAAAGCCACAGATTTTTTCACCCTCAAATGCCTGAAAGCATGACATCCAAGCAAGCAGATGCTTCTCTTTTGCTTCTATTGGCCATTGTGAAGGGCTCCCCCCTCCCCCCATAATTCTGGGTTGGGGGCACAGAACACAGAGCCAGCTCCCTGGCTTGATCCCTTCAGTGACTTATTAGTTTCTTTCTCCACATGGGGGCAGTAAAAATTTTTAAACGAATTGTCTCCCTCTATCAAAACCCTTACATTTCTGTGTTTTACAACTCATGTACTATTTAGAGCTAGAAGAAACATCAGAGACCATCTAGTACAACTCTTTAATTTTATGGATGAGGAAATTGAAGCCTTGAGATCTAGTGACTACAGCCCCTTGCTTCCAAATAGTCTTCTCTATGCTATTCAAGATGGGCATTTTGTGTATCTCATTCTCACCATCAGAGTCTGGCTGCTCAATTATTTCTCTGTCAAGCCATCCCACCTTCTGTAGAGTCCAAAACATTTTCATTTCAGCTGAAGTCTACTTCCTCCAAGCTTAGTCTTTAATAAAGATACCTCTTTGTTAGGCAGATTCTCCTGAACTGTTTGCTAACAAGTAAAAAAAGACAAAAGATTCCTTATTATTCTTCCTCCTAATTCTACCTATGGGCTGGCATTGCTCTGAGTTCTGGAATTTCATATAATTTTTTGTCAATCAATCGGTAAGCATTTGTTGCAGTCACTATGCTAAGTTCTGGAGATAAAAATACAAGAATGATATATTTAAATGCAAGGATCTTACATACGATCAGAAGAGACAAACTAAATTAATACAAGGTTAATTCTCTGATTGCAGAGAGGGCACTAAGTAACTTGGGGGAATCATCTGAAAACTTCAGGGGCATATGGCAACTGTCTTTAAGTATTTGAGAGGATGTCATATAGAAAGATTATATGTGCATTTGCTTGCCATAGAAAGGAGGAGCAATGGATGGAAATTGAAGAGATGCAAATCGATCGCCGTGGGGTGGTGGAAAGGGTAGGCTTCAAATACTGTTACAAGCCATCTGACACTGGCAAAGGTACTTTCTCGCTCTGGGCCTGAGTTTCCTCTCCTGTAAAAGGGGTGGTGGTGGTGGTAGTCTTGGATTAGGTGATCTTGAAGGTATATTTAGGGTTTAAATCCCTTTATCTCCTTGAGTGTGCTCCTAACACTGGTTATGGCAGAGAGGCAGAGATTGGAGGCACACCCAGAAGCTTTCTGTCCTGTAAGTAAATATGTGATGATGCTGAGGACAGCAACACAAATAAATAAATAAATAAATAGATAAAGAAATAAATAAATGAATGAATAAATGAATGAATAAATAAATAAATAAATACAGAGGGATTTAGAAAGGCAGTATCAACAGAATGAATCAGGAAGAGCCAGGCACTGTGCTAAGGGCTGGACAGGCTCTCAAAGGAGATGGAGTGAGTTGAGCCCTGTTGAAGTGTTTATGACTCTTTACATATTCATACGCTCACAGATCCCAGAGGCTGATAACGTTTGTGTTTGCAGAGGGACTGAAGTTTCCCTACCTTGTTCCATCAAGTGTGCATGCTCTTCTCTGGAGGTGTTTATAAGATGGTGAATGTTGACGCAGACAGTGACATCAAAGATAGATCATGCTTACTGAGGCCAGGTGATCTCAGATCTTTACTTCCAGATACCAGAGCCCTGAGCTGGTAAGATGATCCATTCCTGCCTCGTCCCTGACATGGACATGAGATTCCTTCACTGGTTTTCCATTTTTCTACTAGGAGCGGGTAAGGTATGAGGCCACTGGAAATCCTATGCTTAGGCTTTCTGTTGGCTTTCCTTTCCCTGACTCAATGCTTCTATCTCATTTTCACGCAGGGTTTACAGATGCTGGCGTCATCCAGGTCCCGAAACAGCTTATCACAGAAACAAGAAGGACAGTGACACTGACGTGTCACCCCATTTCTACACATGTTAGCCTTTACTGGTACCGACAGAACAAAGGGGAGAGAATAGAGTCGCTGGTATACTTCCAGAACAATCGGCCTTTGGATGACACTGGATTGCCAAAAGATCGGTTCTCCGCTGAATGGCCTGAAAAATCACCGTCAACCCTGAAGATCCAGACCACAGAGCTCAGGGACTCTGCTTTCTATCTCTGTGCTAGCAGCCCAACCACAGCACTGCACAGTCATCTCCTCTCTGCACACAAATCCTCTTTCTTTTCCCTGAGCAGGGTGCCCCCCAGTTCCTCCCTCCCTGGGAGAGGAAGTGGGGTTGTAGCTTCAGCTGTCCCCCAGCCTCTTGCAGAGGGTGGTAGAGCATTAACTCTTAAAGAGTTTCCTCATCTGTAAAATGAGGTGGACTATTTGTTACATGGCAACCAAGGTGCCTACTGGCTCTAAATCTCTGATCTCATGAAGCCTTTGTATCCTCCTCCACAAAAGGAACAATGAGCTCTTAGGTGCTGAGATTGTGAGTTACCTTGTCAAGGGTGGCATAGCCAACTCCCGGTACTTATTAACCCCCAAAGGCTTAGGCCTTTCTATTTGTGATTAGGATTTATGAACATCCTCTCCTGTATCCTCTCCCTCTCCACCCCTCCCCCTCTCTCCCAACCTCTTTACACAAAGTTATTCATGACACATTCTTAGGTCAGTCTTCCAGAGGCTACTAAATAAATGTCTATCACCACATCCAGAGCCATAATTAGGGAGGGGTGACTCTATCTCTGAGCCAGTAAGGGATATTCAGAAGATGACTGAAAACATTGCCCAGGGTTTGCCACCTAGTCTATCTGTGTCATTGGCAACATAAGAACTCACTCCTCTTTAGCAGTTAAGGAACCTGGTTAGGTTTCATCCTCCTCATGGACAAACCTCAGTTAAGCCTACAACCTCCTCCAACTCCTCTCCCAGCCACTGCTACTTGCCCTAGATGCAATAAAAATTCTGACTATGGATTATTAACTAGGATTATTCAATTAACAAATGATAATTTAATGCTTGCTATGAACAAGGGACTCTGCTGGGTATTCAAATGCCACAAATGACTAGAGTAGGAATAATGGAAGATAGAAAGGCAGCTGTGGGGCACAGTGGATACAGAGTGTTGGACCTAGTGTCAGGAAGACCTGAGTTCAAATCTAGTCTCAGACACTAACTGGCTATGTAACTCTGGGCAAGTCACTTAGCCTTTATCTGACTCAGTTTCCTTGCTTGTAAAATGAGGATCATGACAGCATCTACCACCCGGAGTTGCTGTGTTGATAAAATAACATAGTATTTGTAAAGTACTTTGCAAACCTTAGAGTGCCATGTAAGTGCTAGCATATAATGAATCCAAATTCTCTCTCTCTCTCTCTCTCTCTCTCTCTCTCTCTCTCTCTCTAGCTAGGAAGAGTTCTCTAACAGAGGTATTATTATCTCCTGGACACTGGGACATTATGACATTATGATAATCAATAAATCCTTACATTGTAAACTGATTACACTGATTGTGTTTATGCAATCAATAAACCCTTGCACTGGGAATAGACCAAGAAAAAAAACAGCTTCTGTCCTCAAGGACCTTATATTATAAAAATGTGAAAAAGCATGACATATTTATATTGGACTTTGTGGTAACAAAAAGATTCATAAATACTATGTGCCATTAGATTGCCACAACAATTCAAAGAGATATGTAGTATTTGAAGAAGGGAAAGTGATTCTGGATTTGTGGAGAAAATACTGACCTTCCTGACCCTTAATAGCTGCGATAAGGGCAAGAGTTGGTATCAGCTGTTGTAACAGCAACGCTAAGTGAAGTGATGCAGAATTCCAGCAGAGGGCAGAAGAGAGCTTCTTTAGCATTCTCTCCACGGAGAGAAAAAGATCTGGCATTTCAGCTGACCCTCAGTTTCTCCTTTGAGGAAAGAGTGCAGTCAGTTCCAGAAGATGCTGAGTCTTCTATTGCTTCTAGGACCCAGTATGTGCCTAGAAGTCCTGGGGAGTTAGGGGAGAACTCATGATGGTGTAAAGCACATGCTCTGTATGAGAGACAGCGTATTGAGGGAGGGGGATTGTGTGGTAAGGGAGATTTGGATGAGAGATAAATGGGGACTGAAGGATAATAGAGAAAAAAGAAGGATAGTGAAGAGAAAAAAATCCCATCAAGGATATTTGTCTGACTGCTAGCTTAGCTGCTCCCACTAATTGATGTTGTTCTTTACCTCTCCAGGTTCTGGGCTTGGTGCTCTCATCTCTCAGCAACCAAGTAGAGCCATCTGGAAGAAGGGATCTTCTGCACTGATCCACTGTCATCAGATTGATAGCCAATTAACCTTCATGTACTGGTATCGTCAGCTTCCTCAACAGAGCTTGGTACTGATGGCTACTGCGAATCAGGGCACCCCAAGCAACTATGAGGAGGGTTTTAATAAGGACAAGTTCCCCATCAGTCGTCCAGATACAAAATCCTCTACTCTGGAAGTAATTGATTTGGGTCCCAAAGACAGTGGCATTTATTTCTGCAGTGCCAGTGACACAGAATGTGACTTGAATCAGAGACCAGAACAAGAACCATTCCTTTTTCTCTTTCTCACAGCTGGCCTATGTGGGGGCCCTGAAGAAGGTAGCAAACTGAAGTTTTGGCTAAGACAGAGTATACTGGAGAATTATCAGATGAGGTGGGGTAGGTGATCTTAAATCATCTAATGAAAAGAGAAACAGGCAGGGTAACATATTGCAAGAGACTCTTGGAAAGACCATGGAGGACTTCTTGGGATCTGACATTAAATATACCTTCCAGGAGAAGGCTAAGAAACAAACACTATACAATTCCTCAAGAGATACATGGTAAAAAGATATGAATGATTTCCAAAAGAATAATTGCAACCTAACAGGAGCCTTATGAAATATTTCTCTAATTCTATAATAATAAAATTAATGCAAAATTAAACAACTCTAAGATTCTTTCTCATGCTCAGCAAATGAGCAAAGAAGACAAAAGGCAGAGTAGTGTTAGAGGGGGCTGTAAGAATACAGAAGCATGAATGTTGATTGAGCTGTAAATTAGTCTATTTTTCTAGAAAATAATTTTTAATTTTGTGAGAAAAGTTGAGAAAGTCATCATATACTCATATAGAGATCCACTACAGTATACATACTCCCAAGGAAGACAAAGACAGAGCTGACAGTTACATATATATTTAAATACTCACAGCACAACATATATTAGCACAAAAACCTGAAGCCAAGTGATTATCCCTCAACCAGGAAATGGCTAATGGAATATTATAGCAGCATAAGAAACTGAGGAATTCCAAGAAATACACTTAGATGAGCTGATGAACAGTAAAGTAAACAGAACCAGGAAAATAATATAGAGAGTAAAATAATGTAAGTGAAAAGAGCACTAAGATGAAGTTGGCTCTGAGTAATTACAATGATCAGTGTTGGCCCTGATGTACAAATAATGAAAGACATTTTAAGAGATTTAGGGGGACTCTAGGTACAGAATGGTGTATACATGGTCATGAGTCATCTCACTGTTAGTTGGTTTTGGTGGACTTTTGCTATTCCTGATTTTACAAAGGGCATAGGCTTTCTAGGTGTGTGTGTGTGTGTGTGTGTGTGTGTGTGTGTGTGTGTGTGTGTGTGTGTGTGTGTGTGTGTAAAGGGAGAACACCTCTACCTACCCTGCTTGGCTGTGATAGATGGTTACGTTGGACTGAGTAGAGGATTTAAAAAAAAACACAATGCTGAAAGTACTCAGGAAAAAAGGGGTTGGTTGAGGGATTTCCATTATAGATGAGATAGGAAGGTCTATCTTAGACATAGGAAGAACTGAGAGTACTGGTAGAATGGTTAGCTTTCTCACCCTATAAAAATGGAAGAAAGGAGGATGATATACATGAGGGATTAAGAAAATAAAAGAGATTAAGGCAACCCAGACCAAATGGTCTTAATCTTAGTAAAATATAAAGTGAGTTAATCTTCTAAGAATGAAGGCTAGGAGTGGATAGAGCTGAGGCTTGAATAAAGAATTTAGAGGAGCAGTCTTTTTTTTTTTTTAAGTGTTTTGACATCTTTCTTTAGTCAATAAACATTTACTATGTGCCCATTATGTGTCAGGCACTTTGCTAATCCCTTGGAATACAAAGATAAGGGGGGAAAATAATTCTTCCCTTCAAGGAGTTCACAGTCTAATGAGGGGAGACAACATGAAAACACCTATATACGAATGATAAATAAATAAATGGAATAAATGGGAGATAATCACAGAGATAAGAAAGAATCAGATAAGGCTTCTTTTAGAATGCTGGTTTTAATTGCTACTTGAAGGAATCAAGGAGGTGGAAGTAAGGAGGAAGAATATGCCAGTCATAGGGGACAGCCAGCGAAAATTCAGGGAGTTGGGAGATGGGAGTGTCTTGCATGAAAAATAGCAAGGAGACCGCTTGTGGGAAGTCAAGTCAAGGCATTTATGAATATATATGTGCCAGGCACACTACTGAACACTGGATGGCAGCATGTGAAGGGGGTAAGATGCAAGAATCCTGGAAAGGTAGAAATGGATCAGTTTCTAAAGGGCTTTAAAAACCAAACAGAGGAGTTTACATTCAATGTTGGAGGTAATAGAGAGCCATTGGAGTTTATCAAATGAGCAGATGATGTGGTCAGAGCTGTGCTTTGAGAAGATTGCTTTGGTAGCTGAGTGGTCAATGGATTGTAGCTAAGAGATTTAAGGCTCGGAGGCCAATCAAAAGACTACTGCATTTCAGGTATGAGATGAGAAAGGCCTGCTGGAGACTAGAAGCAGTGTCAGATGAGAGAAGGGGGACAAGGGAGAGATGTTGCAAAAGGTAAAATCAACAGGTCTGGGGAGGAGCAGTCTTGAGGAATATAATGAAAAATCAATGAAGTTAATAAAAAGATATTCATAAAGCAATGCAGATCCAGATAGCATAAATGTATAGCGCACTCAGGAAGCACTATTTCTTCCAACAGAGTTTGGCAGCCCAGAGTTAGGAACAGAGGAAAGAAGTTTAGAGGAACCTGGATTAAAGGTTAGCAAAACAGGATTAACAGAAGGGTAGGGGTAAAGGGGATTCAAGGATGGTGGAAAGTAAATTATTGAAGTAGTTGATTGTAAAGCAAGATTGGACAAGGAGAAAAGTGAGGCAAGAAAGGAATAATTAGAGAATTAAAAGAAATCAAGAAGTCAAAAGTCCCCCCATGGTATATCCATAGTTTCTACTTCAACCACCACTTTTTCCTTGCTCAATTGCAATCAGGTCCAGAATAACTGTTGCCCTTCTTGCTTCCTTAACTTTTTAAAGGATGAAATTATCATGAAGATAAACCAAGATTGGTTTATGAGACTGCTTTTGGTAAACAGAAGGTTCCAGAAAAGCTTGCATATATTATGTCTCCATTCTTGTCTGGTGACATATGTCTTGGGCACTCATTAAATTCCTTCTTATGTCTAGATAGTCTGGTGTATATTCCCAAAACAATATTACTTCCATTTCTGCCTCCATTGATCTTCACATGAATGCTCTCCACCATGCTTTCTCTCTCCAACCTACAGTACCTGAATTTCCTCATATGAGTTCTTTCTAAGATGCAGTGCTATAGTCATTACCATGGAGGACTTCTACTTGGGGTGGGACCATGGAGGTAGGTGAATAGGTAGTGATAGATATGAAAAAAAGAGTATCAATAAATCATTTTTAATACTTAGAAGAAAAACATATCTTAACAGGCAAAAAAATGGCTTTATAGGTATCATGAAATGTGATGGGATGAGATGCATAACTAGTTTGTGACTGGAAGGATATATTTGATTCAAAGGGGATATAGTGCATTGCATTTTTTTTATTTTTAGAGAAATATGTCTAATAATGTAGCAAAACAACTCTATTTAGATACCTCTTCTGATTTCCAGCTTCCCATGAAGCACAGTTGGAGCAAGGGTTAGGTCCTAATGACTCTGCCATATTGGCCACTAGGAAGTACTATGCCTCTACTCAACTCCAGGGTTCTGTGAAGAAGAACAGGGAAATTATACTGGCTCTGCCTAAGCAAAAGCCAGATTTCACTCAACTGGACCTTGTATTCATATGGCTGCATTCAACTACTCAATTGAATGGAAAGATCCCTGAGAACTTTACACAAATAGTTCTCTGCTTCATAAGCAAGAATCAATGTCTACAACTGCTTCTCCTATCAGATCTAAATTTATTTGGGAACTAGTGAATAATTAAAAGTAATCATAGTAGATCCTTTATTTGGTAAATATTCCACTTCCTAAGATCATACACATTTTTTTTGGTAAAAAATGAGGAATTTGGAGAAACATGCAATGATTTTTACAAATTGATACAGTGCAAAAGTAAGCAGAACAAAAATAATATTATGCACAACTACCAAAATATAAATGAAATAATCAGTAAAAGGATTTTGATCTCTTGGTAATTGAAAAATGCAATAAAGATCTCAGAAATATTGAAATATCCCCTTTCAAGGCAGAAAAGTGGGGGACCACTATTATACTATTACCAAATTGTGTCAACCACTATGGAATGGGACAGACTATTGCCCAAATATTGTCAAATCTGGTCACTTTATTCAATGTTTTTGTTTAACTTTTTTTTTCTGTGATCTGTTTCACAGAAGAATGTTTAAACCAAAGCCAGGGAAGTTTTTTAAAATGGCTGTGACATAAAGAAAAAGGATGCCAAATAATCATTTAAAAAAAGAGACAATGAACTTGTTTTGCCTGGTGCCAGAAGAGAGAAGTAGGAACGCTGGGTGTAAGTTGCAAAAAATTGAATTTGGGCTTGAGGTATCTAAAAGAGGAATGTGCTGCCTTTGGAGGTCCCCCCTCACTGTAGACTTTCAAGAAAAATCTGAATAGCAACTTGTCACACACAGAGGAGATTTTTGTTGTTGTTCTGATATGGTTTGGACTAGATGACCTTTGATATACCCTCCAAGTCTTAGATTCCATGACTCTGTGATGCACTTAAGCCCATGGACAGTCCGAACAAATTTTCTTTTCTCTCTGAAAGGCCTTCACCTTCCACAGAGACTACATGCTCTGTCAGACTTATAGTACTACTCCAGTCTACCTCCCTCTTCCCTCCAACCAAGTGGAACTCTCTAAGCATTTCTAAAGGAAAACAACAGTAGCAACAACAGCATCCTCTTGATGTAATGAGAATTACTGTCTAGAGGACAAAGAGCCAACCTTGGAGCAGGGTTCGAGGGCCTCCATGTCTCTCCAAAACATACTGGTCATGTGATCCTTGACAAGCCACATAAACTTTTCTTGTTCTGCTGTTAGTTGCAAAGAAGGTGACAACCTATATTGGCAGAGTGTTTCATCCTAAAGTTCCTTATACCAATGAAATATCAGCTTCAGTTCCCATCCCTGTTCCTGTGGTGAACTCCACTTCTCCTGGGGACTTAAAAGTCCTCCAGATTTGTAGTGCTACCTTAGTGTCAAAAGTACTTGGGATCACTAGAGAGGTAACCCATTCCCCTTGATGTGTGCAATTCACGGAATTCCCAGAAAAAATAAAGGTCAAAGTCAAGGTCAAAATAAAAGTCTAGGTTTACTCCTTCCTAACATGACTTCACCTATCTGCCCCTCAGCTTTCACTGCCCTTATTTTTAGGAATCCAGCATTGCTTCAGAGTGTCTTCTTTGTGTCTAGAAGGCTTGGTCTCAAAAATCTTCCCTCATTCTGCTCCTCCCATTCTGCTAATTGTGGCTTGGGTACCCAGTATTCATGGATTGCCCCAGGATCTCCTTGTTGCTCCACTTTCCCTGTCTACTGCCATCTTTGAGGCGTCATCATCCTCTGCTCTCTTTGGCCCCCTTTGTTCCCAGATGCTTAGGGAACTGGGCTCACAGGCTTTTGCTCTAGGGAGCCTGAATCTTTGTGTGTCCAGTCCCATTCTCTATGGCCACCTCAGTTCTGGACCTCCTCATTTGTACATTCTGTAACTCTCCCTTTTAAAGTCCAATGCCAAGGATCCAGGGCAGATTTTAATTTCATCAGCAATGATATATTAAAAGCCAGAGGGATATCCAGGAGCAGATGAGTTTGTAGCTTACCAGGAAGCTAAACACGTCAAGGTAATTTAGTCTGTTTTAAAATAGATGAGTTGGAAAAGGTCTCACTGGTGCTACCCTATTGATCCATCAGACTAAGAAGACTCAAGAAGTTTCCATGTGTAGTGGAAGGCAGAGAGGCACTTCAAAAGATACTTGCTCCTTTTGGAACACTTAAACCCAGTGTGGTCTTTGCAGGCTAGTCAATAAAGTTCAAGGTTCAGAAAAAATTCAAAAAGCCTAAGAGAGACTGTGATTAGAGAAAACATTGAGGTCAGAAAGAAATATTTCTGTGTTCAACAGACAAGTTCACATCCATGGGTCTGAACAAGGATGACTATCTATGGGGATACCTCCAATTCACTGAAGAAAAGGTTCACAGAATTCAAGGCAGCAAGCATTTATTTGTTGTTGTTGTTCAGTCACTGTTGATTCTTCATGACCCCATTTGGGGTTTTCTTGGCAAAGATATTGGAGTGGTTTGCCATTTCCTTCTGCAAATCTTTTTTTTTTTATGAATGAGGAAATTGAGAAGCAAATAGGGTTAAGTGACTTGCCCAAGGTCACACAGCTAGTAAGTGTCTGAGGCAAGATTTGAACTCAGGCACTCTATTCACTCTTCACCTAGCTTCTCTTTTAAGCATTTATTATTTGTGTACTATATGCCTGTAGGGACTGGGAATCTGTGGCCTTGAAGCCACATTTGGCTTTTTAGATCCTTAAGTGTGTCCTTTTGACTGAATCCAAATATTTACAACATTTACAATATTTGGATTCAGTCAAAAGGCCACACTTAAGGATCTAGATTCCCCACCTCTGTGCCAGGCGCTATACTAAGTGCTAGGAATATAAAAAAAGGTAAAAAACAGTACCTTATCTCATACTCAATATTCAATTGGGAGAGACGACATGCAAAAATTATGTCTAAACAATATGAACAACTAGGTATAAATAATGTATACACACAGACACATGTATGAATATACACCTAGATACATACACACAATAAAAACAGTACAATATACATTATATATGCATATAAAACACATATAGACACATAAACACACACATATATAAATGATACATGTATACATATAAACACATATACATATATAGATATATAAAAACACATATAGTCGCACAAATGTTCCTATATAAACATATAATATATACATATATATGCTACAACAGACATATATGAATATATAAATACACATATACATATACATACACCCATATATAAATGTTTTATTTCTTTCTTTCTATCTATCTATCTATCTATCTATCTATCTATCTATCTATCTATCTAAATATTCTCTCATTAAGATGATATCAGAGTCTTTTCCTGGCTGTTTTTCCCACCTTCTATCTCAAACACTTTTCTCCTTCCTCCTGTCTCTACCCCATCCCTACCTCCCCCCGTCAATTGTAAGTAGTTCTCCAAACACTTGAGCCACCCAGATATCTTGGGTCACAGGGAAAGGATTGGTGTTAAAGCTATGCTGTGAACAGGACTAGAACGTACTGGAATCAGCAGGACTCCAAGAAGGGAGTCCAGGTAATGCTTTAGTATAATGATAAAGACCTTGTTCAAAATGGAACCATTTTTCATCAATTTAGACTTGAGTCTCCAGACAAGACTCAGTGGTATTTGCCATGTGCCCCTGAAGTTATGAGAATTGACCAAAAATCTGTTTGCCAGCAGCAGATATAGCTCTGCAGAAGCATTTACTTGCTGTGCACAAACCTCTCATGCACCCGCACAGGAGAAATTTGAAGGTGAGATGGCCACAGGACTGTAACACACAGCTTAGGTTCAGGAACCTGGAGACCCCAGAAATTTTCACCCAAGACAATATTCAGTGTTTTAGGCCACATACCATTTGCATTATATTTTATAGCCATACATTCCATACCCCTATAACAATAATGGTTATCAGGCACATTCAAGGTCTGCTCTTCTCTATCCTAAATATTCCCAGTCCTTTCTTTCTAATGAATTAAATTTCTAAAATATTATACAGAACTGAATAGAGTATTCTAGTTATGTCTGGGTCACCAGAGAATTCATTAAGCTTATCACCTCCCTAAACCTAGACAACTTGTTTCTCTTAGACCACAATCAGCTTTTTTAGCTGCCATAAAATATTGCTTGCAGTTTACTAAGACTCCCAGCTCTTTTTCACTTGAAATGTTCCATGTTCTCCATTTTAGCCGTTGCAGTTTTTTTTTCAAGTCTGAGTACTTGGATTACACTTATGACATTAAATTTCCTTTTATGTGTTGCAGCCCAATGTTCTGACCATGCAGAATCTTTTTGAATCTTGGCTCTGTCATGCAATGTACCAGCTACCCCTTAGCTTTGTGTCATCTAACCACTTGTTATAAAGCTCATCTATATCTTTATCCAAGTCATTGGTGAAAAATGTCAAAAATATAATTAAGAACTATTTTGCCCAAGTGTATGCCAATAAATCTGACAATCTTAGTGAAATGGATAAATATTTACAAACATATAAATTGCCCAAAATAACAGAAGAGGAAGTAAAATACTTAAATAACCCCATCTCAGAAAAAAGAAATTGAACAAGCCATCAATTAGCTCTCTAGGAAAAAATCTCCAGGGCCAGATGGATTTACAAGCAAATACTATCAAACATTTAAAGAACAATTAATTCCAATACTATATAGACTATTTGGGAAAATAGGCAAAGAAAGAGTCTTACCAAATTCTTTTTATGATACGAATATGGTGCTGATACCTAAACTGGGAAGAGTCCAAACAGAGAAAGAAAATTATAGACCAATTTCCTTAATGAATATTGATGCAAAAATTGTAAATAAAATATTATCAAAAAGATTACAGAAGCATATTACGAGAATAATACACTATGACCAGGTAGGATTTATACCAAGAATGCAGGGCTAGTTCAATATTAAGAAAACTATCAGCATAATTGATTGTATCAACAATGAAACTAACAGAAACCACATGATTAACTTAATAGACACAGAAAAAAGCTTTTGACAAAATACAATACCCATTCCTATTGAAAATACTAGAGAGCACAGGAATGAATGAAATCTTCCTTAAAATGATAAGTAGCATCTACCTAAAACCTTCAGCAAGCATCATATGTAATGCAGATAAGCTAGAAGCATTTCCAATAAGATCAGGGGTGAAACAAAGATGTCCATTATCACTACTTGTTCAATATGATACTAGAAATGTTAGCTTTAGCAATAAGAGAAGAAAAAGAAATTGAAGGACTTAGAACAGGCAAAGAAGAAACAAAGCTATCACTCTTTGTAGATGATATGATGATAGAGAATCCCAGAGAATCAAGTAAAAACTTACTTGAAATAATAAACAAATTTATCAAAATTACAGGATATAAAATAAACCCATGTAAATCATCAGCATTTCTATATATTATTAACAAAGCCCAACAACAAGAGATAGAAAGAGAAATTCCATTTAAAGTTACTCTAGACATTATAATATATATATATATATAATACCTGACAAAATAAACCCAGGAACTATATGAACACAGTTACAAAACACTTTTCATGCAAATAAAGTCAGACCTAAATAATTGGAAAAACATCAGTTGCTCATGGGTAGGTTGAGTTAATATAATAAAAACAACAATTCCACCTAAATTAATTTACTTATTCAGTAAGTACTAAAGTAATTTATTTATTCAGTAAGTACTTTACTATACCAATCAAACTATCAAAAAATTATTTTGTAGAGCTAGAAAAATAATAACAAGATTCATCTGGAAGAACAAAAGTTCCAGAATATCAAGGGAACTAATGAAAAGAAATGCTAGGGAAGGTGGCCTAGCCATACCAGATCTTAAATTTTATTATAAAGCGGCAATCATCGAGCTAAGAAATAGAGTGGTGGACCAGTGGAATAGGTTAGGTACACAAGACAAAGTAGGCAATGACTATAGTAATCTACTGTTTGATAAACCCAAGGACCCCAGCTTCTGGGATAAGAACTCACTCTTTGACAAAAACTGCTGGGAAAACTGGAAAATAGTATAGCAGAAACTAGGCGTAGACCAACATTTTACACCCGATACCAAGATAAAATCAAAATGGGTACAAGATTTAGATATAAAGGTTGATACTATAAGCAAACTGGGAGAGCAAGGAATAATTTACCTCTCAGATCTATGGAGAAGGGAAGAATTTATGACCAAACGAGGTAGAGAACATTAAGAAATGCAAAATGGATAATTTTGATTACAGTAATTTGAAAAGTTTTGCACAAACTAACCAAGATTAGGATGGAAGCAGAAAACTGGGAAAGAATGTTTATAAGCAGTGTCTCTGATAAAGGCCTCATTTCTAAAATATATGGAGAACTAAGTCAAATTTATAAGAATATAAGTCATTCCCCAAATGATAAATGGTCAAAAGATATAAATAGGCAGTTTTCAGATGAAGAAATGAAAGCTGTCTATAGTCATATGAAAAAATGCTCTTAATCACTATTGATTAGAGAAATGCAAATCAAAGCAACTCTGAGGTATCACATCACACCTATCAGATTGGCTAACATAACAAAACAAGAAAATAATAAATGTTGAAGAAGATGTGGGAAAATTGGAACACTAATGCATTGTTGGTGGAATTGTGAACTGATCCAGCTATCCTGGAGAGCAATTGGAACTATTCACTAGGCTGTATCCCTAGCAGTGAGATCATATAAATGGGAAAAGGTCCTACATGTACGAAAGTATTTATAATAGCTCTTTCTGTGGTGGCAAAGAATTGGAAATTGAGGGGAAGCCCATCATTTGAGGAATGACTGAACAAGTTGTAGTGTATGAATGTAATGGAATATTATTGTGCTATAAGAAATTATGAGCAAATGGACTTCCAAAAAACCTGGAAAGATTTATATGGATTGATTTTGATCGAAGTGAGCAGAACCAGGAGAACATTGTATGTAGTAACAGCCACATTGTGTGATGACTAACTTTGATGGACTTAGCTCTTCTCAGCAATGCAAGGATCTAAGACATCTCCAAAGGTCTCATGATGGAAAATGCTATCCACATCCAAAGAAAGAACTGTGGAGTTGGAATGAGATCGAAGCATACTATTTGCTTTTTTTTCTCTTCTATTTTGTTTTGTTTCTTCTTTCTTGTGGTTCCTCCCATTGGTTCTAATTCTTCTTTACAACATGACTAAAGTGAAAATATGTTTAATAGGAAGGTATATGTAGGGCCTATATCAGATTGCATGCCATTTGAGGGAGGGAGGAGGAGAAAATTTAAAACTTGAAAGTTTATGAAAGTGAATGTTGACAACTAAAAATAAATTATTTAAAAAGGAGAAAATAAAGTTATTAAAGACATTATTAAAAAAAGAAAAGAAAAATGTTAAAAAGCACAGACCGAAGCACAGAGTTCTGAGGCATTTGAACAGAGACCTCTCTCAGCCTCAGCTTTCCCATCTGTAAAATGGGGATCATGGTGAAAGCAGCTACCTTACAAAGTTATTAAGAGGACCGAATGAGATAACAGGTAATGTAATTTGCAAACTGTAAAGTAATGTATAGAGACTAGCTATTAGAGGATGGTGAAGTTCTTTGTCAGATACAGTGGCAGTATAAGGTACAGAAAGAGTTTCCCAGAATGCATCACAGCTTCTATTTCACTTTGACAAATCCAGAGCAAGGAATCCTTTCTGATCTATCAGTTATTAATAGTTCAACATCCATTTATGAGGAGGTCTCTGTTGGAATTGCCTGGGGCTCTATTCTTGGGTCTGTGTTTTTTGACATTTTCATCAATGGCTTGGATAAAGGTATAGATGGCATTTGTGTCAGTCATCATTATATACTCATAAAATGGGAATGGAGATGGTGGAACCTACAGGACTTTCAGCCCCAAAGCCTTATGTGTGATGTAGGATGGAGAAGTAGAAGACAAGTTTCCAGGCACAGGTCCACTACAATGGACATTCATGGTAGCACTACAATGCTCTCAGCTGGGTCCCTTTAGTGAATCAGAAACGGATCCCAGAGCCTCATGGAGCTCTCAGCTCCTGGGGTTCACATGTCAGCACTGGGAATAAGGCCTCCCAGCCTGAGCATGAGGTGCACCTCTTCAGATATGGAGGGTGCTCCCCAGGATGTGGGTGTTGGCAAGGCAGAGTGATGTCACTGACGTACCTGACCAGGGAGAAAAAGTTAGCCACATAACTTATTTTTTACCATTTCCTGAAGACTAGTGGTATGAGCTGTTGAGATGGTCCCTTCCTGCTATGACCTTTCCATGAGCATCAGATTCCTTTACTGTGTGGCCATTAGCCTAATGATAGTGGGTGAGTCCTAAGCTTCGGGAAATCCTTATACTGGATTTGTCTCTAAGTTGGTTCTAACTGGATTCTACCTCAGGGATTCTGTCTTCTTTTTTCTTTCAGCTACGAGAGTCACCCAGATCCTCAGCCACCTGGTCGCAGAGAAGGGATGGAATGTGACACTGAGATGTGAACCCATTTCTTCACATGCTGTCCTGTTGTGGTACCGTCAGAACCAAGAGCAAGGCCTGGAGCTTCTGTATTACTTCCAGGACAATGCAGAAATGGAAAAGTCAGTGTTCTCATTCATGAAGAGATACTCAGCTAAATGGCCCAAAGAATCATTCTCCAGCCTGGAAATTCAGTCTCTAGAGCTAGGGGACTCAGCCCTGCTCCTCTGTGCCAGCAGTCTATCCACAGTGCTACAGAGTCATCTGATCTCTGTGCAAAGACCATCATAGTTCTGGCTGTTTCTCCAAATTCCTAACGGTCCTACCACAAACCCTCAACTCCTCTCTCCTTAGACGAAGATGTGTGGTTTCAGCTGCAGATGCATCCTTTGAATGAGGCAGCTAGTCATTAACTCTTAAAGTTCCAAGTGGGAAAATGTTAGATGACAATGACTCCTATTCTTGGAATGGCTCAGACAGCTCAGTGTACATGATAATAGCCAGTTATTATTCAGCACTTTGCAATTTGAAAAGTACTTTACCTAGACTGTCTCATTTGATTCTTATAACAACCCTAAGAGATAAGAACTATTATCATCTTTATTTTACAGAGGAGGAAACTGAGACTGAGAGGAGTTTAAAGAGGGTTAGACTACTAGTAAGCATCTGAGGTAGATTTGGGACTCAGACTTTATGGACTCCATGTCCTTTCCACTGAAGCACCTAATAGTGGTATGCAAAGATCTGAGGGAGGGAGAAATAAGTCTGTTCCTAAAGTGGAACTGCAAAGTATTCATTAATTTCCTATAATATTATTCATCAATCTCCTCCGGCATTTACAATGCAATTAAAATTGAAAATTCAATTTTAAAAATCATATCATAAATGCATACTATGTGCCAAGTATTGTGCTTATGTTAGAGGAAAAGTCACAGTCTTTATCCCCAAAAAACTTATAATCTAATAGTGGAAGGTATGGAGGGTAAAAATATGTGCAAAATAATATGTACTATACAAGGCAGTTTATGATAAATGCAAAGAAGAGGTCCTCAGTGTTTTGAACAATTTGATAGGAGATAGATCACTTTCAGGGGCAGCTAGGTAGCACAGCGGATAGAGTGCAGGGCCTGAAATCAGGAGGACTCATCTTCCTAAGTTCAAATCTGGCATCAGACACTTACTAGGAATGTGACCTTGGGCAATTCACTTAATCGTTTGTCTCAGTTTCCTCATTTGTAAAATGAGCTGGAGAAGGGAATGGCAAACCACTCCAGTATTTCTGCCAAGAAACCCCCAAATGAGGTCACTAAGAGTCAAATATGACTGAAACACAACCAAACAAGATTTCTTTCATCTGTGAAAATAAGAGAAAACTTCATAGGGCAGGAGGGGTGATGGGGGGTGGTCTGAGCTGAGCCTTAAAGGTAAAGAATTTCAACAAGTAGAGATGCACATTAGAGTCTCTTTCAGGCATGAGAGAAGATTTGTGCAAATGCAGAAAGGCAGCCTCCAGTAACAGCCAGTACTTCTATTTTGCTAAAACACGACACGTACGAAAGGGATTCATTTTAAAAAAATGAGGAGTAATCTGATTTTTGAAGACCTTGAATGTTACAATATCACAAGACAATTTTGTAGACAAGATGATGGGGGCCTGAAGGGTGGAAAGGACTTGACCACACAGTCACACAGAATGTAAGATGCAGAGCTAAGATTCAAACCTAGGTCTTCATCTCCAGTTGCAGAGCCTTTTCAGCCATGCCATGCTGTTAAAAGATAGTTTTTATTCTTTTAGGCCACAGAGATGGTAGCTACAGAATGGGGCCATGTGTTCTACATTAAGAGATACCATACAGATTTTCGATAGCTCTAGCCTGAGTGGTCAAACCAAATAATTTATAGTGAAAAATGGGAAATGAACAAAGGGAAAAAAAACTTTTTCCAACAAAAGTTTTGAATTGATATAAGACAATTGCCACAACGAACAGGTCAAAGGAATCCAGAAATAGCCTCATTCTGAAAATGGTGATGATAATAAGCATTTATATATGCTTTAAAGTTTATAAATCACTTTACAAATAATATTATTTTCTTCACAACAAAATAGGTTCTATCATTATCCCCTTTTTACATATGAGGAAACTGAAGCAAAGAGAGAGTGAGTAGTTTGCCCAGGGTCACACAGCTAGTGAAAATCTGAGCATGATTGTGACCTCAGATCTTCCTGATTCTAGGTCAAGCACTCTCTATACTACTTCACCTAACTGCCTAACACCAATACAGTCTTTGCCAAATTAGTTCAGAATACAAACTTATTTGCAGAATGTTATGAAGGAAGATAGTGGAAAAGTGTTGTTGTTCAGATGTGTTTGACTCTTTGTGACCCCATTTGGGGTTTTCTTGGCAAAGATGCTGGAGCAGTTTGCCATTTCCTTCTCCAGCTCATTTTACAGGTGAGGAAACTGTGGCAAACAGGAGTAAGTGACTTACCCAGGGTCACACAGCTAGTAAGTGTCTGAGGCTGGAGCTGAGTCTTCTTGGCTCTAGACCCAGTTCTCTATGTATTGTGTCATCTAACTGCCATAGTAAAGTACAAAACTATTATAACAAGGAAGTACAGGAGAAAATTGCTTGTAAGATGTGATATTATAATAGATGATCCATTAAATGTTTGATGTAACAAGAGCAAGAGATAGCACATAGACACTGTAATGGACCAGAATTGAAAAGGCCAGTCTGGTGGCTCACTATTACAATTGCAATAGAATGAGGCATTCACAGTCTTCATACAAGCATGGCAGAGGAAGGGCATTCATAGCAGTGAAAGGATATTTGTGAGGAACATAGATGATTCTGCTTAGCAGAGTTCTTCTGTCCTGTTCATGCTGTTAGTATGGGGGTCTGAACCCTGTGGGAAGGGCTCCAGCCCCTCATATCCTGACTTTTTTTGTATCTCCTCGGTCATGAAGCTAAATTAAGTAAATTAAATCTTAAGTATAGTTTAAATACCTTTTTTAGAAGGTCTTGAGATATTGGCCCAACACAGCAGGCCTTGAGATATTGTTCCAACATAGCAACCCAAGTGCTATCACATCACATCATATAATATCATGTCATGTCATACAATACCATGCTATATCATGTTATGTTATGTCATATCATGTCATATCATGCCATACAATATAATAGTGAATGACTGTGGAATGCTAAATACCTAGCTGGAAGGCTCTAGCCCAATTAATGGTTACTTTGTAAAGGATTTATGGCATAAAATGGTCAAGAAACACACAAAATAAAAAGGTAAATTTGGATTTCCATCTGTACTACTAGGGCAGAATACCGACGTTTATGAGACTAGATTCAGTGATGTATTGAAGTTGTTTGATAAACATAATATCCCAGCAAAGGGGGCTCAGTATTCTTTCTCATTCAAGACATAATAGACTGTTGAATTGCCTTTCCACACTAAAAAAATTCCTGTTTAAAGAAGTCATTATCTATAATTATAGCACTCTTGCAATGGACAACATGGGATCAGGGAAAAGCCCAAGGGTGGTGAAGCAAAGATAGATTATCAGGTGAACTTAATCCACGAAAATTATTTAGAAATGCAACAGTCTGAAATGCCAAGAAGCCCAGAGCTAAAAGTGAAAGTAGGTTAGAGAAAGTGATTTGTATTACAAAATAACAATACAGTAATACTTACACTAATAAAGAAATGTATTCCATAGACACAGTGTCAGAAATGATGTCTTGAGGCTTTGTTACAGGATATTTGATAAAGGGGAATTATGTTATAAAATTAAATCACTAAATGTTAACAATGTTAGTAATTTGTACCCAGGCAGTAAAGAAGATACCTTTTAGTCTATCAGGCCACAAATATGATATCTGCACCATAATATAATTTCTAATTCTAGTCTGATTGGTTCAAACAAATAATTTACATTGAAAAATGGGAAGGGGCCAAATAAAAAGATGACAGGGTGCCCAGTTCAGATGTCAACAAGGTTGAAGAGGTCAGAAAGGGAAAAGACAATAACTGAAATGTAAAAGGGAAGCCTTTTCATCCGTAAAGGAAGAATTCTAGATCTTAGAACGTATCTGAGGCTTGAATAAGTCATTCACATAAGAAAAAGCCAGAACCAACCCTGAACTTGCCTTACTCAGGCTGCCTCCACACTTTTATCCCGAGATATTCATTTGCACAAGGCACCAGTGGAAATCTGGGGAATCTCCATGAATAATAATAGTTTCCCTGACTGATGTAAACTGACTTCTTTCTGAATAAGAAAAAAAAATTATCAAAGAGGAGAGGCTGTACTCCTCCCACCTCTTTCTTGGAGATCATGTATCTCAAAGTCAAGGCTTTTAGTAAGTCAAAGAGGAGAGGTCTGTGCCAAGGATGAGAACCACAGCCATATAGCCCTCCAGTTGAACAGAATACTCTAACACTAGCTAGGATGGAGGCTAGTATTGGCAAAGATGATAAATGTTTAGCTAGTTATTTAGCAACACATTATGCAAGCTGTGACTTGGACAATCTGCTTACGTCTCTACCTTATTGGTGACTGATTCTCTTGGACCATTGTTTAGGAAAGCCACAGCTACCATGCTTTACTTCACTCCTACACTCTAGTCATCTCCTCCTAACCTACCACCTTATCACTCCTCTTCCCCATACTCATCCCTTTCTAATTTCGGGAACCTTAAACCATGATCAAATTAACTGTTCAATTATTCTTGGATGTCAATCTATCTCTCATTCACCCCTCTAACTTTTTAGACCAAAATGCTCCTCCCTGACTATCACTCATTCATAATGTTATCGGCTTTTGATGTTCATCATCATCATCATCATCAATCATCATCATCATCTTTTTCCTTGAAGGCAGGAACTTTGCTTTCAAATTTGTATCTCCATTACTCCACACTCTATGAGAACAGTTCATCCTGTTACTGAAATTCAGGAAGTCAATGGTCCTTTCTTTTTTTCTCTCAGTCACATTTTCCCACCCTCCAATCTCCTAACATGTTGAGATTTATTCATATTTCTTCATATTCTTTTTTTTTTGTACTCCTTGAAACATTTCTTCCATTATTTTAGGAAACACTCTAATATTTTATTTCCCCTGGCAATCTAAATGGAAAATTTGTGGGTCTCTGTTCCTGTTATTTTCTCCTGTAGGATGGAGACAAGAAATACTCTGTGCATTCTTGAGTGTTATTTGGTACTAGAAGAAATACAACTTGTAACATATGATATGATATATATATGACAATATAATACTAATTTTAATATTAAATTAATTAATTCTTAATTTTCTAACAGTGACAAGTATCCCTTGCGGGGATTTGTTTACTTAGAAATAATACTAGTTATAACAAATCATTCCAATGCTTAGAATGACTTTCCAAGGAGTTTTTAGTCATTGGTTTTAAGGTCTCATTTAATTTTCCCACTGGTCCCAGTTCATTATGGCTAATAAGCAAAAGTTTTTTATTTGTTTAATGATATTATAATCTGATACATTCTTATCCTTTCTTTAAGGATCCATAAGAGAAATCTCAGACCAATGAAAATATCTCTAGTAGAGCTTTGGCCAGTACTTGAGCTTTGATTGAAGAGAATCTCACTCTGATTAGGTAGTCCATAACTTAAAGAAATCACAACATTATGGATTTATAGCTTAGGGTTTTAGAGACCATTTAGTCACTGCCCCTCCCTTTTTTTTTCTAGACAATTTACTAAGGCCCATAAGGACCGAGAGACTTGCTTGAGATCACACAGATAATAAGTATCTGAGGTTAGATTTGAACTCAGAAAGATAAGCATTCCTGGTTATAAGTCCAGTGCTCTATTCACTGTGCCACCTGGCTGCCAATAAAGCTGTGATGTGGCTGTAGTAAGATACACCTGCTTTCTCACCCTCCAAATTATTTTGAAAAATTTATAATTATCTGTGAGTGACTGAATCATCCCACGACAGGAAAGCTTCATAGCACTCTTTTTCACGTCTTATAGATTCTTGCTAATTGCATCTTTGTTTGGGAAATGATGCTTAGTGTGGTGCCTTACAAGTGATGGATATTCAATAAATGCTAAATGAATGAATAAATGTTGAGTGAATTAATAAATTGCTAATTATTACAGTAACCCTCACAGTTACTTCTAACCCACCTATTAATATTTCATGTGTCTCCTCCATGCCATTGACCCATCTTTGAGCCAACCTTTAGCCATGTATTCCTTTTTCCCGCCTGACTCCACTTGGCCTGATGCAAATTTTGGCCTTTCCATTTTCCCATTTAAACAGGGCAGCCTGGGTTTACTTCCAGCTACTGATTCCAGCTGGTTCTACTCTTCTCTTCCCCTTGACCTGGAGCAGAAATTAGGCTCTGATGCTAGTGGTCTTTTTTCCACCTGCCCAAAATGGTTTCTAAATACAGCTTGTGAATAACTTCTTAAGCCCTCTAAGGGCAAAGCTATCGAAAAGAAAGGTCATTTTAGATTGTATGTGTGTGTGTGTGTGTCTGTGTGTGTGTGTGTCTGTGTGTGTGTGTGTGTGTGTGTGTGTGTGTGAGAGAGAGAGAGAGAGAGGAGAGAGAGAGAGAGAGAGAGAGAGAGTGAGTGTGAACTACAAAGGATGGTTTGACAGAGACCTTTGAAGGAAATGACATTTTGCCAAATTAGGAGGAAAAGGAAGTCTACATGATAGAAATAGTAATTTCTGTGATGAAGAAAATATCACTAACAAAGGCAGGTCAAATGTATTTGGAAGGACTTTTTGGTCAAGATCTAAGATTTAATTGGTATAGGGAATGGCCAGCGAGGAAACTCACCTCTACCAATGCAGCTTAGCAACTATTCTGTGGTTTATAGTCTTAGTAATTGCTTGGGAGCACTAAATCAGGTGATTTGGCCAGGGTCACACAGCCAGTATGTGTCAGAGGCTAGACAAAGTTGGGTATTCCTGACTCCAAGAGGGATGCCTCTTTTGGAAGATTACATTGTAAAGTTATGTACAATTCTCTTTTTTTTTTTTTGGCATTTACAAAATGTTTTCTTCACAACAATTCTGTGAAATAGGTAATACTGGTATTATCTTTATTTCATAGCGGAGGTAATGTTTGGAGATAGTTAAACGGCTTGCTTAGGGCCACATAGCTAGTGTTGAGAGGAAATTCACACCCAGGGTTCTGCTCATTCTGAGTCCAGCCCTTTCCATGAAATGATGCGTTCTCTTATGTAAGTTCAGTTAAGGGAACATTAACAGAAAAACAATTTACTGCCAGTGAGAAAAACTAAGACGGAGCAACTCTCTCATCCTGTCAGTGTGATGACAATTTTGTTGGAGTCAGAGATTGATGGGCATATTTTCTGAGAGATTGAGGTCAGAGACTGTTTCTATCTTTGTGTCCAAAGCATCTAGTTCAATTCCTCAAATATAGAAGTTTAATAAATACTTGCTGAACTCAACCAAATTGAATTGGAGGACACCTCAGAAGGAAATGGATTATCATTATTGTAAATCTTATAATTTTTCTTGAATTTTGTTGTTCATTTTTGTTTTAGTCCCATCTAACTCTTTGTGACCCCATTGAGGGTTTTCTTGGCAAAGATCCTAGAGTGGTTTGCCATGTCCTTCTCTAGCTCATTTTACAGATGAGGAAACTAAGGCAAAGAGGTTTAAATGACTTGCCCGGGGTCACACAGTTAGTAAGTGTCTGAGGCCAGACTTGAACTCAGGAAGAAGAATCTTCCTGACTCCAGGCTTGGCACCCTATCCACTGTACCACCCAGCTGCCCCAGCACCACCTAGTCAGTTGAATATATTTACTTTTGTTGTTTGTTCCTAATGAACAGTTTGCCCTTAGTTTTAAAACTTACTATACTCCCAGTCTTTATTTGCATTAACTCTGAATCCTAGCTGTACAATCCTGACATGATCAGATTCTATATCATCATGCCTGTTGGCATCCAGAAGTAGCCAAGCCTTAGGGCAATGGTAGGACTCTTAGCTAGGATTTTCAATAACCGTTATAAGGATTACCTCAGAAGTTCAGATACAATAATAGATTCTAGCAACATCATGCTGTGGAACAACTAGTCTACTTGTAGGCTCCAGCTGCTATCCCAGTCTGGGGAAATTGCTGACTGGGAAAAATCAATGTTTTTCCTTTTCCCACCCTTCTCTTTTAATTATGTCAGCTGGCAACAGAGAAACCCTTCAAAGCAGGCAAAAAGAAGGCCCATAGCAATAAAGCACATACTACATATTTTTATTTTTATAAACTATTAGTCTACTAGAAATGTGATTAAAAGAAACTATCATTTTAACGAGAGGCAATATTATATATATGCATTTTTTTTTTAAAGCATAGAATACCCATGCTGAAACTAGCATTCTGTTTTTCACTGCTGGACTTCTTATACTCCTCCCTCTCCCCTTTCCCCATGTCTCAACCCTGGTTTTCACTTCAGACTTGATAGGATAGCTTTTTCCCTCCTTAACTTGGTGCCCACAAGATCTCTAGTGTTCTCTATTTTGCAGTTCTTGGGCAATCCTGATCCTTAGATCTCAAACTCTTTGGCATTCTACAGGAAGATTATCAGAGGCTAAATCTTCCCTCACTTGACATATTCAGTCCAAGGACAGAGAATTTCCTGTACTTTTTCACTATGGACAGAAGCACACAAAGATATCTCATGTTAACTATTTATACCTTCAACATACAGATGTTTAAAAAAATCCACAATAAGAGAAAAGTGGTTTTAACTTATGCCTTCACAAAGAAATTCAGCACTTGAAGATGGCCATCCTGGAGGACATGCCCATCTAATTTTGCTTCCCTCTCACCTCTTTCCTTCCTCCAATCCTACCAATTCTCATTAAATGTTAGTCTTGCAAGGAGTGTTAGAGGTCCTATCTACCAACTTTCTCATTTAACGATTGAGGGAAATAGATCCTAGAGACAACCCAAGGGCTATGGAATCACAGGGTTAGAGATATGGAACTAAAAGAAACCTTACAGTTTATTTAGTCCTGGG
The DNA here is from genome assembly GCF_003287225.1 of Phascolarctos cinereus. Taxonomy (NCBI): domain Eukaryota; kingdom Metazoa; phylum Chordata; class Mammalia; order Diprotodontia; family Phascolarctidae; genus Phascolarctos; species Phascolarctos cinereus. The sequence goes on along the minus strand of NW_027555514.1, from coordinate 100,926,511 downwards.
GTCCACATAAGGAAAAAATTACACCTTTATTTTCTTTTATTTTAAACAAAAAGTTTATTTAAATGACAAGATGTTTGACTTGAAGAGAAAACTATCTAGGATCAATTTCTTTATAGTAATGTATCCCTACTGAGAGATGGAGATTGCCCTACATGTAATATCTATGTACAAAAAAGTTATAAAATTGTGCTTGGGTTTACAATGATAAAAGAAAAACATTGAAATTATCCAATCAAACAAGATATGGAAGGATATGTGTGTGTGTGTGTTTGTTGTTAAGCAGTGAGAGCAAAATAACTTACTGGAATATAAAGATAAAAGTTGAATGAGCATGCCACTAATGGAGAAAAGGGATATTTTCACAGGACCAGTTTGTTTTTTCACCTCCCCATCTCCATTTGATGTTGATCAAAACATACCATTGGCCATTTATTTAAAAAATACAAATCGTGCCTGTGCACAAATCGGGGAAGGGAATCAAAGAAGAGAGAAAACTATACTGCAGTAGTCAAGATGTGGATGAACCAAATCTTGGCTTTCTAACTGTGAATGTATTGTTTTCCTTGGGAGCACAGTTCTGGAGTAGAGTTGCATGTTCTCTTTTTAGTAAGTGCCTTCTGTCTGCTGCTGGAATACATCAATTGTATCTTCATCCTCTATTTCCAGCTGTGCAGGTGTGTCTGTTTCATTGATTGGCTGCCCATCAAATCAGAATCTGATCTGCCTTATTAACAAACCCTGTCGTTCACAATAGGCTTTCATTAATTATACTAAGCATTGTGTGCCTCTTAATCTTAAGTCGCACCACTGAACCATCTTGCCCTGCCACCTTCAAATTAATGTGGTCCTTGTTTTCAGTCTTGATGCTTTCCTTTGGCTTTTTGTGGGCCGAGGTTGAGTCTGGAGGTCTCCTCAGCTGCCACTTCACAAAAGAGGCACCAGGATGGTCTGCTCCGAGGGAACGGGAGAGGGGGAGGGAGGGGATGGAGAAGCAGCAGCGGCAGGAGCAGGAGGAGGAGCAGGAGGAAGACAATGGTGGTGATGGTGAGGGAGAGGAGGAGAAGAAGAAGGAGGAGGAGGAGGAGCTACACCTTTGTTTTCACTGACCTCCACCTGAAATTTAGCATTTCCTTCATTATTAATTTTAAAACTTGAATTTAAATTTTAAAGAATATGAAGTTAAAAACTTGAATATGGAAAAAGAACAACAGCAAACGACTTCCAAGAAAGGCTGTATAAGCTTTACTAAATTGCCAAAGGGGTTCATGTCACAAAAAAGGCTAAAAAAGCCTGTTCTAGTCCAACAGCCTCATTAAAATTTAAAAAAAAAGTTTAACAAGCAACAAGTATTTAACAAATACCACCCCCCCCACTGCAAAAGAGAATACTTCCTTATTCAAAGAAGAAGAGAAAAAAGAGGATTATGTGAAACTATAGGTCTTTTTTATGTACAGTTTTTTAAAAATATAAGTATATAATAAATCTAATATGCTATTTTCAAAGTTGTCCTGCTCATTTGTATTTTCCTCTGAATTTCCTTGTTTTTTATGCATTCTTAAAGACGATTCAATGCTCTACTTCTTTTTTTTCCCTTCTCCTCTTTGACAATATAGCACTAGCTTGCCTTACGCACAATACAAATCCTTTCCTCCAACATCCTCATTTTACACTTGAGGAAACTGAGGAATCAGAGAGCTTTGTTCTAGGTCACAAAAGTAGCAGATGATACTAAAACCTCAATATCCTGATTCCCAGGCCAATAGTCTTTCCCTTGTACTATGTGACCTCTCAGTACATCATCTCCTTTTGGTCTCTTCTTATACATACAGAACCCTGCTCACTCTTTGTCTAGCTCCTCTGCCAGTAGTATCCCTCCATTACTTACCATCTGTATTACTTTCAGGAGCTAGGTGGCTCAGTGGACAGAATGCTGGGCCTAGAGACAGGAACACTCATCTTCCCAAGTTCAGATCTGGACTCAGACACTTACCATCTGTGTGTGGGGTCCCAATTGGGGAAAAGCCACAAAATACAGTAATAAGTGAAAAGCCATAAAGCTATAAAAACTCTGTGAAAGGTAGAAGCCTGAACATGGTGACCTATTTAAAATCATAACTTAGATACAAAATTATATTTTAGACATTGAGTCAAAACTTAAGATACTATGACCTATGAAAGCCAGAACACAAATATTTGTGACCCATATGTGACCAGTACCTGATCAATACACAAATTTATGTGTGGGTACATTAGCTAAACTCCCAAGCTTATTACTAAGCAGAAAACCAAAAATATCCACCAATCAGCAGTGATGTACTCTCTAGCCCAGCCTCCCTTTGTCTGTTTTCTATAATTACCATGAAGATTTTGGGGGTTCTTTTTAGGGAACCACTGAATTGTGTGACTGCTGCCCCATACCACATATTGCGCCTGTTTTGTAAGTATTCATAATGATTGATTAAACTACTACTTATAATTTTCCTTTGGTATCAAAAAAATACCCCATGGTTATGGAGGAGATACAGGGTTCCCCAGCCAGGGGAATTCTGGACCTTATACTGTGTGACCCTGGGCAAGTCACTTAATCCTATTTTGCTTCAGTTTCCTCATCTGTAAAATGAGTTGGAGAAGGAAATGGAAACTTACTCCAGTACCTCTGACAAGAAAATCCCAAATAAAGTCACAAAGAGTCCAACATGACTAAATAGACTGAACAACAAAAGTTTTGGGGGCCAATCATTTAAATTTAGGTTTCAATTTTCTCATCTGAAAACGAGGAGGAAGGGCTAGAATCAAAGATACTAAATTTGTGGCCATTTGGCTATCTTTGGCCAGCAAAACTCCTCTTTGCTGCCCAAACCAGATTAAAATGGAAGTGGGAACTGTTCCACAAAATAAATAGAAATAACAATACAACTGACTAAATAAAATATAATACTGACTAATAAAGATGTAATACAGTTGACTTTTCCAAGTCAATAGGAGGCCTGCAGGGACACATTTCTGTTTGAGTTTGACACCTCTGGACTAGCTGGCCTTTAAGGCCACATGTTATTCAGTCATTTCAGTCCTTTCTGACTCTTCATGACCCCATTTGGGGTTTTCTCAGCAAAGATACTGGAGTGGTTCGCTATTTTCTTCTCCAGCTCAATTTACAGATGAGGAAACTGAGGCAAACAAGGTTAAGTGACTTGCCCAGAGTCACACAGCTATTAAGTGTCTGAGGCCAGATTTGAACCCAGGAAGATGGGTCTTCCTGACTCCAGAGCCAATGCTTTACCCACTGCACCACCTAGTTGTCTCTTTGAGCTCCCTACCAACTCTAAACCTAAAGCTATGTCCACTTGAAGCAAATCTTACTCCTCTTGTTTTTATGAGTTCTCATTTCTCCTTTGCTGGTACTTTTGCTACTCATACTCTTGTCTATTTCAACTAATCTGCTTCTCACTGCCTCTCCTTTCCACAAGAGGGCAGTATCAGCTTGCAAATATTTTAAAAAATAAGTTCATAATTCTAATTATTGTTATGATTTTGGCTAAGATGAATTTTTCTTAATCACTGATATTATGCAATTAGAGATAAGAGCTTGGAATGTAGGCTAGGAAACTAATATAATAACCCTTGGGTTCCATGTTCTTGAGAATCAAGATAAATACTAGAGCTCTGAATAAATCTCTAATATGATCTTTATCTTAGAATGTTAGAACACTTAGAACTCTAGAGCTGAAACACATATGAGCAGTCACATGATAAAACTCTTTATTTTGTGAATTAGGAAATAAAAAGACTGTAGAGGTGGTGTCCTACCCACTGGTTTAGTGCCATAGCAACTTGGACTGAAGCTTAGCTCTCCTGATTATTGATCCAAGGATGGATTTCTCTAGGAAAGACTTTCCTTTTTAACCCATACATAGTCACAATCAACAAGTGTAAGTATAATGTGCTCCAGACTAAGAACAGTCTATACTGAAAGCAAACCTCTTCTATGTGTGTGCACAAGAGAGAGACAGAGAAAGACAGAGACACAAAGACAAAGACAAAGATACACACAAATAATGACAGACAGCACTTAGTAAGCACCTCCTATGTGCCACGACTGTAGTAAGTGCTGAGAATACAATACGAGCCAGGATAAAACAATCAAATTGTTCACATTCTAATAAGGGAAGATATTACATAAAAGGGAGGTGGAGGTGGTAGAGAGAAGTCTTAGGGAGGGAAGTATTGCCAGAGGAAGAAAGTCACTGAAAGAGGTAGAAAGGTAGTTGGAAAGTCATGGGCTGGTACGGGTTTGAAATGAGTACTTAGATGCTGCCTAGAAGAGTCAGGGGGCACTGAAGAACTCTACTTTTTCCATATATCCACCTCCAAGATGGGAAGAGGTGACAATACTTTTTTGAGTCATTAAATTATAAGCTCCTTGAGGGCAGGGACTATCTTTTGCCTCTTTTTGCATCCCCTGTGCTTAGAACAGTGCCTGGCACAGAGCAGGAGGTTAAAAAAATGTTTCTTGATAGATTATTAATTGAGTCCATAGTAGCTAACACACTCACAGAACCTGTGATAATGACCCCTTAAAGAAGCATACATACATTTCATACCCCATAACTTTAGCAGCAACAATTACTCTGGGGTCCATGTCTCCTGACTGAGGAATAGTCTTTTCTTCTATCTCATAATTTGTAATCTACTCATGTCTAGGGGATGGATTATAGGAGTCAATGGATAAGGTAGCATAATAAACATAGCCCAGTAGAAATTGTGGAAGCTCAAAAGTCTGGCCTGCCCACTCCATAATAGGTGGTCAAACCTTTTCTCTAAGATTTCCCACTCCTTCTATGATTCCACCACAGAATCCAGGATCTTCTAATATGTAATTGCCTGTCTCTTGGGATCAAGTGAGTCCTGGGGACAGATTGGAGATCTCTGTCCAGGGCTTACCAAGCCTCTGATCTAAATATTTCCTTTGTGACTGTACTGCCAGCCTGTCTAGTACTCTTATCTCTCTGTTTTTTCTTCCTTCTTCCATAGGACCCATGGATGCTAGAATCATCCAGACACCCAGATACTTGGTCACAAGAACAGGAAAGAAACTGACACTGAGATGTGAACAGAATATGAAGCATAATTTTACATCTGGGTACAGAGAGGACCCGGGTTTGGGGCTGAGGCTGATTCATAGATAAGCTCCAAGTGATATTCCAAAAGGACATCTAGTATCCCAGTCAAAGATGTAGCCATTTCCTCTGATCCTGGAATCCCTAGCACCAGTTACGCAACAGAAAAGACACAGCCCTACATTGTCACCAACACAAACCTTAGTACAGAGGTGGGATGAGGGTGGGGGAGGGCAGATTTGGTTTAGTCCCAGGGCTGGATAGAAGGGAAATCTGGAACCCCATACTAAGAAAGTAAAGAGCTCCAAAGAGTAATTATCTCACAGTCCCTTTAAAAAATTCACTGAGTTAGCACAGCTCAAAGACCACTTCCTCCATGAAGTCTTCTCTTACAGCCTTGGCTGATCTCCCTTATCCATTAATCAATCAGTCAGTCACTGTGCTAAGCTCTGGGGATACAAAAAGAGGCAAAAGATGGACCCTACCCTCAAGGTCCTTACAATCTAATGGGGGAGAAAAGAAACAGACAAAGCAAGCTACGTACAAGATAAATAGGAAATAATTAACAGAGGGAAGGCACTAAAATAAGAGAGATTGGGGAAGGCTTTGTGTAGAAGGTAGGATTTTGTTGTTTGTTTTCAAAGGCCAATGCCCTGCACACGTCATGACTTGCACATGAATTGGATTTAAGTGAGGTAGAGTTGTTCAAAGTCCTCACCCTCACTTTTTCTTCCAGAGTCATTGCAGGGTTTTGAACACAAAGAAGGGATTCTGTATTTGATCCTGGAGGCAACAGTGAACCAATGGTGTTTATTTAATGAGAAAAGTAGAGGAAAGGCCATGGTTAGACCCGAGGTTTGGGCAGATTAATCTGATGGGTGAATAGAGTAAAGACAAGAGTGGGGAGAGATTTTAGGCAGGGGACTCAATCAGCAGGCTACTGAAATAGTCCAGGTGTAAGGGAATGAAGACCTGTATCAGGGTAGTGGCAGTAATCATGGTCAGAAGGGGGCATATGGAAGAGATATTATAAAGGTAAAATCAACAGGACTTGGCAACAGATTGGATGTGGGGAATGAGAGGAGAGTGAGATATTGAGGATGACATCTAGGTTGTGAGCTAGGTGACTAAGATGATGAGGGTATCCTATTATCAACAGGAAAGCTAAGAAGGTTTGGGAGGAAAATAATGGCGATGACATCTATTACCTAATGACATCATTATATTCCAAATACAAGGCATATAAGTATAATTGCAGTTAAAACACTACACAATTAAATCCAGATAATGGATGAGTAAAACAGGAAAAAAAATTTCATGTAAATTTCACTCACCTTTCTTAGTGATGACATCTCTACCAACTGTGGACTCTACAGAAATATTCTGAGGTTTGCTGAGATCATAGAGCTAGCGCTAGTATCTTTCCTTGAAGAATGTTAATAGTGGGGGCAGCTAGGTGGCGCAGTGGATAGAGCACCTGCTGAAGTCAGGAAGACCTGAGTTCAAATCTGGCCTCAGACCAAACACTTGACACTTACTAGCTGTGTAGACCCTGGGCAAGTCATTTAACCCCAATTGCATGAAAGAAAGAAAGAAAGAAAGAAAGAAAGAAAGAAAGAAAGAAAGAAAAGAAAGAAAGAAAGAAAGAATGTTAATAGAGGAATGCATGGGACAAGGTCAAAGATTCACTCATCCAGCTTCTAGCTGGTGTAACCTTGTCCTCTGTGTTCTTTCTCATCCCCCATCCAAAATACTTCAGTTCTTGGGTAGAGGGCCTTAGATACAGGAAGATTCTACCTGGAGACACAAAGACTGACCACATGGATGATGCAGAAGTAGTATAGTAGTATAGCATAATAGCATATATAGAAGTAGTATATATATATATATATATATATATATATAATATATATATATATATGTATATATATATATACACACACACATATAATATCGATCATATTTTGACAAAAATGTGAAATGATTCTCTCCAAGACTAGGATCCCGGCTTTTTTTCTGGGGGCAATGGGGTTAAGTGGGGTGTGTGTGTGTGTGGTGTTAGAGACAGATAAATACGTAAGCTGTAGTCATGCCAATAACTAGGTTTGGGCTGGGAATGGAATGTTCTTCATACCACACTGAGGGGTTGCTGTGGCCTTTACATATTTTGACTTTGAGGGTGAGGTGGGAAGTGGGATTGGTGAGATCACAGATAAACAGTATCTAGTGAAAAAAAAGGAGAGCCACAGAGCTTTGGTTCTGCCAGCTCAAACAAACCATTGCTCTCCAGGGGGACTAAAGGTGGGAAATACCCGTTTCCTGACTTGCTCCTGCCATGGGAATTAGTTTCCTCTGTTACGTGACCATTTTTCTCCTAAAAGCGAGTGAGTCCAGGGCACAGGAGAGAAATCCCCATCCAGGCTTATTCAGGCCCTGGCACCCAACCTTCTATGCTCTGTCTAAGGCTTTGTCTATTGGTTTCTGTCTCCTCTGCCCACAGATTCCACTAACACTGGATTCACCCAGAACCGAGATTCCTGGTCACAAAGACAGGACAAGAAGTTATGGTCAAGAGACCCAATTCCAGGGCAATATCTCTTGTCTTTGGGGAGCTGGAAGCTCCCAAGTGTATAGCCTGGCTCAGATACATTTAGAAAGAGGAGAGCTAAGATGGAAATTTATTTATCCATCTACAAGTTGATACTGAAGAAAAGACGACCTGGTGTTAGAGGTGATGGGTTACTATTCACTCTCCCACATCACCCATAGACAGACACAAACACACACACACATACACACACACACAACACACACACACTTCCTACTTCACCTACTGAAACTATGAGAGTTTTGTACTCAGAAAGGAAGTGACATCTGGTACCACTAAAATTTAATGCAGAAATTACAGTTTGTATTTCATTTTTTATTACCAAGAAGAAAGAGAAAAGGGAAAAGTCTCCAGTCTTGTCACAACGGTAGGGCCAGACACATCTTAGCTGAACTTGAATATTCAACCCACAGACTTGGAGGACTCAGATGAGTACTTCTACGCTAGCAGCAGAGGCACAGCCCTGTATCACCTAATTGCTTAATGTACAAGGCATATAAGCTATACTTCAGCCATTTATTTACTCCATATAAAAGACACATTTATAAGTGCACATTGACAAAGACTTTAAGCATGAAAGAATAACCCATAACTCCACTCTCCTAGGAAGTTAATATTTAATACATCAAAGTGTGAGTCATTTTGTGACTGCTGATCATCCAATTCACTTTTACCTAGGCTTTGAACTTTCTGAACAACTATCTTAAGGTCTGTATCTTTTGGCAAGCTCAAGGTTTGTCTTGGGCTCATTCTTGAGGCTGTTGTCATTTTTTCTGAGAAGGATGTAGCTTCAGAAAATTCAGAAAGGGCAGATAGGTGGTGAAGTTGGTAGAGTGCTGGCCTAGAGTCAGGAAGACTCATCTTTCTGAGTTCAAATCTGGCCTTAAACACTTACTAGTTGTGTGTGACCCTGGGCAAATCACCTGACCCTCTTTGCCTCAGTTTCCTCACTGTAAAATGAGCTGGAGAAAGCAATGGCAAACCACTCATTTCTCTGACAAGAAAATCTCAAAAGGGATAATGAAGAGTCAGACATGACTGAAAAATGGCTGAACAAAAAGGAAAGGAAATATGACACTGCCTAAGTTAGTGTTAACCTTTGTGTGTGATCTGCTTGGACTCAAAGGGAGGTAGATTTTGACTCGATGGAAAGATAAACTTCTGAATGCTCAGAGCTATCCCAAAGTGGCATGGGTTACTGGAAAGTGATTGATTTCCTCTCAATAGAAGTTTTCAGACAGACTGGCTCATTCAATCACTTGTCACAGATGTTGTAGAGATGATTCTTGGCCAAGTATGAGTTGGACTAGAGGGAGTCTGAGGACTCTTCCAAATGTAAGATTCTGTGATTCAATTAGTGCTGGTGCTTTTCAGAGAACTTTCTGGTCTTTGCTGGCTTTTCTGTTCATATCCAAGAATTCAAGGAAAATTTGGACCTGGAATGCCTCTCTATGTACTCGAGTAGGCAATCTCCCCATTGACAAGCATGTGGTCCGGAGCAGTTTCTAAGTTCTAAAAAGGGAATCCTAAAGGCTTGTGTTAATGTTGTTGTACAGTTGTGTCCAACCCTTCATGACAAATCCATGGGATTTTCTTTTTTTTTCTTTTTCATTCTTTTTTTATTTTTTAAAAATATTTTTTTCAATTACACATAAAAACAATTTTAACATTCATTTAAAACTTTTTTTGAGTTCTAAATTTTCTCCTCTCCCCTCACTTCTCATTGAGAAGACAATTTAACTCCATCAGTTGTTTTTCTGGAGATGGATAGCAGTTTTCCTCATGAATCCTTCAGAATTGTCTTAGATCATTGGAAGGCTGAGAATAGCTAAGTCATTCACAATTGATCATCATAAAATATTGCTATACTGGTGTATGATATTCTCTTGGTTCTGCTCACTTTACTTTGTATGAGTTCATGTAAGTCTTTCCAAGTTTTTCTGAGGGCATCCTGCTTGTCATTTCTTATAGCCCAATAGTGTTCCTTCACAATCATATACCACTACTTTTTCAGGCATTCCCTTGGGGTTTTCTTGGCTAAGATACTGGATTGGTTTGCCATTTCTTTCTCCAATGTGTCCCCATTTTACAGGTGAGGAACTGAGGCAAATAGGGTAAGTGACTCGCTCAGTGTCACACAGCTAGTAAGTGTCTGAGGCCAAATTTGATCTTGTATCTTCCCAACTCCAGGCCTAGCATTCTACTTACTGCACTACCAAGTTGCCCAAAGGCTACCTGGTCTTTAATGGCATAAGAACAGAGTTTATCCAAAGAACAGGCACTCTTGAATGAAAGAACAGTACCTACCTCACAGAGTTGAAGTGAGGATCAAATGAGATATTTATAAAGTGTTTAGCACAGTGACTGGCACATAGCAGGTGCTATATAAATGCTTATTCCCTTCCCTCTCTTACTATTCTCTCAGTATTTCTGTTGGTATTATTTCTTTTTGCTTCATAGAACAGTTGTCACTTGTGCAATTTCTAAGATAAAGTAAAGAAAAACCTTCAAGGTTCTCAGTCTTTTGGATTCATTCATCTCTATTGAATAACCTTAAGAATCATTCCTACATGAGAGGATTTATCCTCTGTACTAAGCATAGCTCTCCATTAGAAATTTGTTTTTCATTGGGGTTCTCTTTTCCCTTAATTTTCCCTGCAGTCTTTTCTACTACTAGATCTACATCAGATTTTCTTATAAAGTTTCAAAGGAATGCAGCCTTAAGACTTCAATCATCCTCCTAAGGCAGCTGGTAACTGGAGGAATAAGGTCACACAATTAGTAAGTAGAAGAATTGAAAATAAGGTTCCAGATTTCTGACAAGTCCACTGTTCTAAAGACAAAATCAGTTTGGTTGGATCACAACACTGTCCAGTGAGATAGAATGGGACCAGGTGGTGTAGGACTTTAAAAACTAAACAGACAGTTTATAGTTTATTCCAGAGGCAATAGGAAATCAATAGGGGCTCCTGAGCAGGAAAATCATGTGGTCAGATCTGTGCTTGAGGAAAATTACTCTGGCAGCAGAGTGAAGAATGGACCAGACTACAGATATTCCTGAATCAAGGAGACCAATCGGTAATCTGTTGCGATAATCTAAGCCAGAGCTGATCAGGATAACATACAAAAACCTTAGTAATATTGGGAGGTCCAAATATCCAAGCAATATTTCAAACAAATTATTATCAGTTGTCCCTGAAACCTGAAGGAAAAGGTCCCTACCCTGTTCAAATAGTACAATTTTCTCCCTGATTCTTTAGCGCCCAAGGTCAAACAGGTAGTGATGGATATGAATTTTCCTATGTCTTATGTTGCGTAATAGCCAAGAGTGTGCTGGTAAATGTTCAACAACTGGCTGTAAAGAAAAATGTGTGCATGACACACTTTTAAGTTTAATCTATAGTATCAACATTTTCTCCATCACTTCCTTAAGTCTAGGTAATCAACAAAATAAATTAGACACTTATCTGTAGTGTTTGCCCATTTTTGAGGTACAAATGCTCACACTGAAAATTTAACAGTCACTCCTCCCAAGCTGGTTCAAGCTGGCTCCAGCATACCCATCTTACAGACCCTGGAATGTAATGGGTCATAGCTGACCCAAAGCTGAAACTTTACCCTGTGTTTGGGGAGCTAAGTAGCACAGTTGGCACAGTGGTTAGAGTGCTGCACCTAGAGTCAGGAAGAACTGAGTTCAAATCTGACCTTGAGCTCTTACTAGCTATGTGACCCTGGGCAAGTCACTTAACTCTGTTTGCCTCAGTTTCCTCATCTGTAAATGATCTGGAGAAGGATATGGAAAACCACTCCAGTGTCTTTGCCAAGAAAAACCCAAATGGGGGTCATGAAGAGTAGGACACAACTGAAATGATTGAAAAACAACAAAAAATCCTGGGTATCTGTCTCTGTGGGACTCAAGGACATCTGGGAAGCTGAATACCTCTCACCATGAAGACCTTCATGCCACAGAATTCTTATTTTACTTATGTATCTTTTTTCTAATAGACTATAATATTACAGAGAGGGAAAAAAGAACCATGACATAAAAATAAACCTACTATAGTTTTCTCTATACAATTAATGAACTTTACATATAAAACTGAAGTATCTAATTAACTCATTTTTTTTAGGTAATTGGGGTTAAGTGACTTGCCCAGGGTCACACAGCTAATAAGTATCAATGTTTGGTCTGAGGTGAACTCAGGTCCTTCTGATTTCAGGGCCAGTGCTCTATCTACTGTGCCCCCAAGACTCATTCTTAATGTAGGAAATGATATTGAAATGAGCAGAACCAGGAGAACAATTTAACCTGTAACACTATAAAGACAGTGTCTGACATGTATTTACAAAGTAGTTGTTTGATGACTGACTGACAAAGAACTTTGAAAGACAAGTAAATTCTGGATCAAGGCCATGAGTAACCATGATTCCAGAGGACCAAAGTTGAGGCATGCTAACTACCTATCTCCTAATAGAGATGTGATCAAATCATTATTCATAATGAGACATATTATGTCGTTGGCCAATGGGGGAATTTATTTTACTTGATTATTCGTATTTGTTAAATAAGTTTTTTTTTCAATTAGGGGCAGGTAGGAGGGAGAGAAAATAAACAGTTGTTGATTTAAAAAAGTAAAATTAAATGAAATACGTAATTAAAATAGAGAAATAAGCCATAGCAGTTCTTGGTTGAGAGGTTAGTACCTGTGAGATAAGTAGAAACATTTGACCAGCATTCCTCAGGGACCATGTGAGACCAGAAATCAGAAGGTCCCATGGAAAAGAACAATGATATCACTAGAAGACATCAACGGGGCTACAACAATGCAGGTAGGAATTGCTTCTCCATGCCTCCTTCCTGACTACAGGACATCCTTAAATATATGCCCCTCCACAAATGGTCCCTAGCCACACATATTCAATGAATACACGGCTCTTCACATGTGTTTCTTTGGTATGTCCGTGTTTCCCGCTGATAATGTATGCATTTATATGGAAGTTAAAACCAGCTAAACCGGAGGAAAAAGTCTATGGCTACTTTATAACTGATTTCATTAGATGTCTTTACTGTAACTAATACTTTGCTCTTATTGACTAGTAAAAGTGCAAAGATCAAGAGCAGCTCATGATCTATACCTTTTTCAGTGGTTATGGGTACACAGAGTACTATGAATCTTGAGTAGACAGTAGCTAGCAGGAGGGAGCCACAAGTGAGTGGACAGGGTTGAGTACTCTAAGTACTTAATTAGTATAAGCATCAGCCCTCTATCTTTCTTGGATCACAGAACAAAGGTGTTTGTTAATTTGTAACCTGGAGGCAGACACTAAGCATAATGAAAACTTAAGGAAAAGATTTGCTGATGACCATTCTTAGAAAGGGAATTTGGCTCCTCTGCTTCCCCCCCTAGAGTGTGCAAACCCTTCACAAAGTGGCCCTGGGTCTTTGGGAATCCTCAGGGACAAACTTCACCCAGCTTAGAAAGTGATGTGACTGAGCTCCGCCCCCAGACTGCTCCTCCTAAGTCTTTAACAGGGTGAAACATCAGTTAAATGAGACGCGTCATTCTTTTTCTCACTTACGCCATGGGCGCCAGCCTTCTCTGCTATGTGGTTATTTTTCTACTGGAATTAGGTGAGTCCTGGACACAGATGGGAAATACCTTTACAAGGATTGCCACATTTCCTTGGAGATATAACATCAACTTCTTACATAAGTTTCACCTCCTGTCTTTTGTCTTTTTTCCTTCCAGACTCCATGCATGCTAAACTCACTCAGATCCCAAGGCATCTAATCATAGGGAAGGGACAGGCAGTGACAATGACTTGTGACCAAGACACTCAGGATGCTCGAATGTTTTGGTATCAACAAACCCCAGGGAAGGCAGGTCTAGTGCTTATGTTTTACTCAGTGGGAAAGCAGGATAAACAAGAGGGGGATGATCCTCAAGGATTTGATGCTGAGAGACCAGACATCAAGAGTTTTACTCTCAGCAAACCATCTGCAGAACCCAGGGACTCTGGGATGTATTTCTGCAGTTTCGACCACAGTGATGAAAGGGCATTTCGTTTCTATGCACAAACTTCCTTCCTTTAAACCCTAGCACAGGAAGTGGGAGTTGGTGGGTAGGGAAGAGAGTGGAGGCAACTGTCATCGAATATAAAAACTGCCCAAAGAGAAAGCAAAAATGTTTCATATATCACAATATCAAAAAGTCAGAGGAATAAAGTAAATGCTTGAGTTAGGAGTTGAATAAACTCCACAACCTAAAATGGTAGGTCCTTCACATAAGTTAAGTCTCCACATGTGCTAGTTGATCCATTGTACTGCGGTATGTACAAGGCTACAGGCTTAGATGGGCTTCCCTTTTCCTCCTTTTTGTTGAATTTCAAACCACACAGTTCCTGTGGTTGGGCTAAGCCCTTGAGATTTGGAAGTTCTGCTTGTGATGAGGAATCAAGATGCTTGGAAGTTTTGGAATGCGGACTGTTGGATTTTTATGCCCAGAACCAGAGGGTCCAATTCTCTATTCACTTCACAGCCAAGACCACAACCAACGCTTCCCTGAATCTTCAGTTACCCTGAGAATGGATCAATGCAATAAAAAGGAATCCAGAGCTGCAGAGACTGGAAGCTGTTGAAAACCTCATCAGCTGTGAGATGGAAGGGAAAACACTTCTTTCCCATAGTGCTCCCATTTGCTTCCTCCCCACCCTGTTTTTTTTTTTTAAATTCTCATGGGGGATAGGTGACTTTTCCAAAGTTCTGGAGACACAATTCAAACTCAGATCCAGGTTGGGTATTCTTTCTACTACCCTACACTGGCTCCTAAGAAGTATCAGGAAGAGTAGTAAACAGCTAGCAAGAATACCCCAAACTATCTATCTTCCAGGAACTACAGTGAGAAAATCATTCTCATATTTCAAAATTAAGTGACTCAGAGGATTTATGCAGATTTGGGTACTAATGGTAATACATTCATGGGTTTCAGTGTTGTTTGGGATGTTAGGGGGATTAGCAGTTCTGGTATGAGGGTTTGCAAGCCATTTTCAGGGCTGCTCACTCACCTTTAGTGTTCACTTGTCACCCCACTCTTGCATGTGGCTCCAAGAAACTATAACATGCACAGTGGCCACACCACAGCAAAACCATCTTGGCAAAAGTGCTAAACCAGGTTGAGGGTATCCAATGGACCTCAAACCTGTCAGTGAATTAGGGGGATGTCTATCTTAAACATATGAATACAGGCAGAATGGGTGGATGAGAACAATTTGTTCCAATGGCCACAAACTCCCATGAAGCAGGCACTGTGGAGTGCTTACAGCATAGTCAGAAATCAAAATTGCCAAAGTCATCCACTGCATCCTGAGCCCATCACCAGTTCTCCTGACTTTTGTCTTGGCACTGGACTTCGATGACTCTGGAAGAAAAAGTGAGGCTGTTGAGTTTGTTCAGCTCTCCCTCACTTAAATCCAATTCATGGACAAGTCAAGACAATGGTGAGGTCATTGGTCCTCTTCAAAAACAAAGGATTAACAATAATTCTTTTTGAAATGAAAACACATCTTCTGAAATAGTGTGAATAATGTGCTTGAAAATTATATCGCTTTCAGTATGCCAGGTAGAATCCAGCAGAGAACTTTCTAGGTATTCTGGGGAGTAGAGAGGAGAAGAGTATGGGCCAAGAGAAGTGAGGAAAAATACTCTGTTAGTCATGGCTTGCAATAGTGAGGAAACTGGAGTCCTTGCACAGTCAGTCATAAAGCATAATCAGGCTGTTACTGTGTGTCAGGCACTGTGCTATATACTCAGAATACAAAGAATACAAAAGGAAAATAAATGAGAATGGACCTTTGACCCAGAGTGCCAATACTGGACAAGGACAGGTTGTTGCCATATCATTGTATTAACTCATATTGAGCTAACAATTCACTAAACATCACCTTTCATTGAACTTTTGTTTTGGCAAGATTCCCTCATCCCATAGTCAGACATTTCATTTAAAAAAAAATTGACTATACGATTCATTCCTTTTCTATAGAGTAGGGATTCCTTGTGAATTATTAGTTGGTACATATGGCCCCCATGGTCCCTTCCAACTCTCAGATTCTGTGGTCCTGTGATTCTTGGTCTCCCAAGAGTCCTTGCTAAAATGTAAATGTATGTTATGTGAATGGTAGCATACCACACAATTCAACAACAATTCAGTCCAACAAACATTAAATACCCAGTATATGACAGACTCCAAAAGAGGCACAATATTTAGATAAATTACCTGTCCTAATCAACATGATATGAATGCAAATAACCATAATAAACAATCGTACCTGAGAAGTATGATAACGAGTTGTGCCGTGGCTTAACACAAGTGCCAGGTACATAGCCAGTGCTTAACAAATACTTGCTGGTTGAAGTGAGGGTAGGCCACTACTGACTTAAGAGATAAAGGAATCTGGGATCACAGATTCAAAGTTGGAAAGGACCTTAGAGGTCATGTGGTCCAAACCCATAATTTTAAAAACGAAGGACTAAAGATTAAATGCTTTGCCCAATATCACACAAGTAGCAAGTGGCAGATTCTAGCAATTTTATGGAATACATTTCAAAAAAAAAAAAAGAGGACATGAGTGAGGAGATCATCATTCTAGGCAGAGGGAATAGTATAGACAAAAGCACAGAGGCTAGAAAATACTGGCCCCTGACCAGGAGAGCAATTTGTGTAAAACAAAGAAGAGGAAAATAATATGGTATAAAGCTGGAACAGTAGACTTATGGATGGCCTTTTATATCAGGATTCAGAATTTTAATTTTTATCATTAAACAACAGGAAATTGTTAAATGGTTTTGAGTAGAGGTGTATGACCAAAATAACAATTCTGGCAGAAATTAAATGTGGATTAATTTATCAGAGTAGTAGTAGAAAGCTTCTAAGAAATGTTAACTGAGAGCAATATGGAAAGTGTCTAGAGCTTAGGGTTTTGCCATGGAATGAAGGCCTGGATGGGACACCACAGCGAATAGCTATTGAGCACCAGGGAGTATTATGAGGTCCCAGAGGACCTGAGAAGAGGGTGGGTTGGAATAAGCAGAAGACACTATGAGAGGTGAAGATTCCCAGCACAGTGCCTTGGGCACTGGCTCAATAAATATTTGTTTAATTCAACTGAACTGAAAAACAAAACCAAACTAAACCCTGCTTCATAATTTTCTTAGCACTGGCCAAATGTTTTTGATAAGATTTTGAGAAAACAATGCTTTTTTAGGCAGCTAATTGGTATAGTGGATAGAGTACCAGCCCGGAGTCAGGAGGACCTGAATTCAAATGTGACCAGAGACATATAGCACTTACTATCTGTGTGACTCTGGGCAAATTACTTAACTCCAATTGCCTCACCAAAAACAAAACAAACAAAAAAGCAAATAATGTTTATGCCTCTCCATAGTCTTTAGAGAAATTTGGAATCCAAAGAACATGTTTCTGTTTCATGGAATCTTCCTATTTCTAGTCTCAAGGAAGAGAGCTTGGGAGTTGATGAGACGTACATTTGAACTTCACACTGCTATTTCTAAATCTTCTAATCACTAAACCCTTCTTCTTGCCCCCAGGAAAGTCTGTGTCCCATTCTTACTGGACCCTACTCCCTCTAAATAGCTATTTTTGAAAGTATCAGATAACCTAAGTTGACGTAAGATTTTAATGCCTAGTATTAGAATCCAACTCAAAGTTTCTTTGTTTTAATTGTCCAGTTTAGAAGATGCTGTTGTCCATCCTCCATTCTTGCAGAGGACCAAAAACATCAGGAGGCTGATGTCTTAACTTGCAAGTGAGTTGGATTTAAGTTAGGCAGAGCTGGACTACTTAGAGGAAGAATGAAAGGAAATGAAAGCAAAAAGAAAACACTTCTCTTATCTGTAAGTAGGTGTGTTATCTAACATTTAAGTAACTTGTGCACATATTCTGCTCTTGCTGCCTATGGTAAAGTAGTCCCTACCACACTCCTAAAGACAGAACTGAGAATATTCTGCTGTGGTGACAAATCAGTATAAGAAGGACTTCAAAATATTTCATATAACCATGTTTTAATTATAGCTGAAGCTTGTGTGGTTGGCATAAAAGCTAACAGGCAGCCATCTGCTATGCCACCACCAAAAAAAAAATTATTGCTTTTTGTGGGAGCCAATGAAGACCATAGTTCCATAAATGGAAAGGATCCAGCCAAGTAAGGGAGGCCCAGAGCTCTTCTTCTACATCATTGGGCCAAAGCTTAGAGGAAGGATGTCAGGGACCCAATCCATTCCTGCTCTGACCCTCTCATGGGCAACAGACTCTTTTGCTGTGTCTCCATTTTTCTCCTCGGAGCAGGTGAGTGCTGGGTAGAGAAGGAACCTTCCCTTCCCCCTTTTGGAGAGAGGAGGTTCAGAGATTTGCCTTTCCCTAGAGGAAGAAACAAAGATCTCCCAGATTCTGTGCCCCAACTGTTGTCTCTTTTTTCCCCTCACACAGCCCCTACTGAAACAGAAATCACTCAGACACTCAGATTCCTGGTGACAAGGGTGAAGAAAGAGGTGACACTCAGATGTCAACAACATTTCCACCTCAACATCATGTGTTGGTTCCAAGAGAAGACACCAAATGGACCCAAGCTAATGTTTAGTTTTTGGTATGAGGAGATGAATTTAAATGATACTGTTCTGCAGCCAGTCATACCTATATTACAAAATCAAGGTCACTTGACCCTCCACATCCATGACATGGAGACAGAGGACTCAGTCACCTATTGCTGTAGCAGAAGCAAAGACACAACCTTGCAGAGCCTTCTCCAAGCTGTGAAGAAACCTACTGGCTCCGGTATAGGAAGAAAGAAGGGAGAGAAGTCACCACATCAGAGAGTTGGCTTACATCAGGAGGTTTTAGAGAGAAGAGGGATTGTCAAACCCCAGAGGCCTTTGCTAGTAGCTCTCAACTTTCATATTGGGCTGATATACAGTTCTCTGATTTATTAGAAAATGCCAGTGTGTATTGGTAGAGGGTCTCACTAGAAGTGCCCTACCCTGCTGAAACCAGACTGCTAGTCCAAAATAAAAACAAAAACAAATTGTATTCATTCATACTACATTTTCTTCTTGTGTTTCTTTTTCTCCTTCAATGGTGTGGTGATGGTGGAAGGGGCAGGGTCCCCTCTGTGTGCAGATGGTAGGGAGTATTATTCTATCTCCTCTCAGTTCATCATCTTGTCATTCGTTAATTGACTTCTCCCAGTGTGTGATATCAGAGGTGAGACATCAACTAGATATGAGGGAGATCTGATCCCCTCCATGTGAGACTCCTGATTAAATTTAGCATCCCTGAGCTGCCTTGGTGCCTCTACAGATAAAGGGAGGCCTGGTCAAATGTTAGGCCATGTCCCAGGAGGAGCTTCTCTCAGGACCATCACAGGCCTCCCTCTCCTGCAATGTCCAGGAAACTATCCAACCAAAGCCATGATGACTTCCCTGGGAGTATTCCTTCCATGTCTTCCCCCAGACTGTTTTGGTGGACACAAGAACTGCCCTTGTTGGGAAACAGGTACTGTCTTAGGTCCTTCACTGGTGTACATGTTGCCCCTCCTTGCTACCAAGCTTGTGTTTCTCCATTTAAGGCACCTAGAGGCCTTTGTGAATGAAATGGGACAGATATTGTACTTATTGGTTTGCATTACTTTCCTATCAAATCCTTAAGTAAATCTCCTTTAAGTCTCAACAAAGGACTGCCCTCAGATACAACTAGTATTTATCTATGGGACTGTATGGGGTGTGCAGGGAGGACTAGCACTTCTGGTGAAAGCCACACCCTGTCTCAGCAGACAGGCTAAACTAGGCTGAGTGTAACCAACAGTCCTCAAAGCTGTAGGTGAATCATGGGGATGAGCGTTCCCTAGCAGAATGGGTAGAGCAGAACAATTTTTTCCAATAGATATGAAGATGGCTGAAGCCAGCACTGTGGAGCTTTTAGAGCTTGATCAAATACCGAAGATGCCAAGGTGATCCTCTGCATCCCAGGTCATTGCCAGTGCTCCTGATGACTTCACGCAATTCTGCCAAGTCACCATGACTTTTGTCTTGACATTAGACTTTGATGACTCTCTGAAGAGTGGTGAGGCTTATGACTCTGTGCAGCTCTGCCTTACTTAAATCCAATTCACAGACAAGCAGGAATATGTGTTGTCTTCAAAAATGAAGGATGAACAAGAATACATCTCTGTCTACACCATCATTCTTGTAAGCTTTTTCAAGAGTAGTGGTCACGTGCCTATGATTTTCTTTGGACAAGACCCAACATAGAATCTCTGTATCTTGACTCTAAATGCCAAGAAAAATATTATACCAATTGCAAAGTGTCCATGAGCACTACAAAATCTCTTCAGTGAAGTTAATCATAATTCAGAAGTCAGCCTGTTTATATTAGAAAAGCAAAGTTGGCTAAAAAAATATGTTTGTTCAATTACTCTAGGTAGTTGGATTGGCAGTCCATTGAGTTAGTTGACCAACTTGTAAAACTAGGTCAGGTGCTTCAAATGCTGAAAAAATTGGATCCCTAATTAAAAGAGAGAGAATTTAAGCTGGAAGTAATATGAGAAGAGGTGCCATGCCTTGAGTAACTCTAACTGTCTGAGCCTTCGTTCTGAACATTGCTGGTGAGTAAGGAGAGGACCTAATTTACCCAGTCCAAGATCATGCTGATATATGAGAGCTGTTTAAAATGGAGACAACAATATGTGGGATGGGCTATGTTTTAGCCAATTCCCCTTTTCATGGGAGATCACGCTTAAGATGAAAATTTCATAATGGGACACATCTCTCACATCATTTCTGTAGAGCAGCTGTTCTTAACCTAGGATCCCTAAATTTTAAATGAATATATTTTTATGCCTATTTCAATATTGGTAACTAAGGCTATGCATTGTATTTTATGCATTTGTAAACATTTTGGGAAGGGATCCAGTTATTATGGTTGTTGAGTCACTTTCAGTCATGCTTAACTCTTCATGACCCCTTTTAGGGGTTTTCTTCACAAAGACACTGGAGTGGTTTGCCATTTCCTTCTCCAGGTCATTTTACACATGGGGAAACTGAGGTTAAGTGACTCATCAGGGTCCCATAGCTAGTAAGTGTCACAGCCTAGACTGAAACTCAGGTCTTCCTGACTCCTGGCCCCATACTCAGTCCACTGTTCAACCTAGCTTCCTCCCCAAAACAGACCAGGAAAGTATTTATTGTACAAGGCATATAATCTGTATTTCAGCTATTTATTTCCTCCATGTGAAAGGCACATTTAAAAGACAACACTCATATGTGCACATTAACAAAAACTTAAAGCATGAAAAAATAACTCATAAGTCTTCTACACTCCTGGGAAGCTGATATTTAACACATCAAAGTGACTCCAGATCATCCAGGTCACCTTTACCTTGGCTCTGCCCTTTCTGAACAAGCGACCCCAAGCTATGTCTTGCATTCCTTCTTCTCCTTGTAGTCCTCTTCTCTGAGAAGGATGTAGTTGCAGAAAATTCAGAAAGGGAAGCAAATGTGACACTGCCTGAGTTAGTGTTAATCTTTGTGTGTGATCTGCTTGGGCTCAGAGGACAGAATCAGTGAAAGTCTAAGAGGTAGATTTTGACTTGACAGAAGGATAAACTTCTGAATGCTGAGAGCTATCCCAAAGTGGCATGGGCTACTTTGGAAAGTGATTGATTTCCTCTCAATAGAAGTTTTCAAACAGACTGGCTCATTCAATCACTTGTCACAGATGTTGTAGAGATGATTCTTGGCCAAGTATGAGTTGGACTAGAGGGAGTCTGAGGACTCTTCCAAATGTAAGATTCTGTGATTCAATTAGTGTGGGTGCTTTTCAGAGAACTTTCTGGCCTTTCCTGGCTTTTCAGCTCATATCCAAGAATCCCAGGAAACTCCGGACATGGCATGCCTCTCCATGTACTCGAGTAGACTATCTCCCCATTGACAAGCATGTGGTCCAGAGCAGATTCTATGTTCTAAAAAGGGAATCCTAAAGGCTTGTGTTGTTATTGTTTGTGTTGACATGCAATCATATCCAACTCTTCGTGGTTTTCTTTTTTTTAATTAATTTTTTTATTCCAAAAATATTTTATTTTTCCCAAGTATGTGTAAAAACAATTTTAAACATAATTTAAAAAAAATTTTGAGCACTAAATTTTCTTTCTTACTCACATTTCTCCCCTCATTTAGAAGGCAAGCCATTTGATATAGGTTATACATGTGTAGTCATGAAAAACATACTTCCATTTTAATCATGTTGTGAAACAAAACATAGACAAGAAAAAAAATAAAGAAAGTTAAAACAAGTAAGTTTCAATCCACTTTCAGACTCCATCACATTTTTCTCAGTGAATAACATGTTGTATCATGAGCCCTTTGGATCATTGTATTGCTAAAAATAGCTGTCATTCAACTATTGTTTATTGTACCACATTGCTATTATTGTGTACAATGTTCTTCTTCACTTCACTTTGCATCAGTTCATATAAGTCTTCCCAGGTTTTTCTGAGAGCATCCTACATGTAATTTCTTATGGCACAATAGTATTCCATCACAATCATATACCACTACTTGTTCAGTCATTCCCATATGCTTTTCTGAGCAAAGATCTGGAGTGGTTTGCCATTTCTTTCTCCAGTGTGTCCTCATACTACAGATGAGGAATTGAGGCAAATAGGGGTCAAATAACTTAGCCAGAGTCAAGCAACTAGTCAGTGTCTGAGGCCAGATTTGGACTTGATCTTCCCCACTGTAGGCCCACTGCTTGATCCCACCTGCCCAAAGGCAACTTGTTCCTTAATGGTAT
Organism: Phascolarctos cinereus; assembly: GCF_003287225.1. Taxonomy (NCBI): domain Eukaryota; kingdom Metazoa; phylum Chordata; class Mammalia; order Diprotodontia; family Phascolarctidae; genus Phascolarctos; species Phascolarctos cinereus. The sequence goes on along the minus strand of NW_027555514.1, from coordinate 100,903,928 downwards.
AGCAAAAGAGTTTATCCAAAGACTAGACACTCTTGAATAAGCAACCCTTAACCCTAATAAACCAATAATATCACTCACAGAATCTAAAAATAAGTACTCTCAATTATGGGCCCCCAGAAGCTTTATCTGTACCTTCTGTTCTTTCTTTTCAGAGGTTGAGGAACAGGAAGGGGTTTTCTTGACACTTCCCCCAAACCCTAGAGGTAACTAGGTTTCAGAAAGACCTGAGTTAAAATCTGGCCTTAGGCATTTAGTAGTTTTGTGACCCAGGGCAAGGCATTTAACCCTAATTGCCTCAGTTTCCTCATCTGTAAAATAAGCTGGAGAAGGAAATGGTAAATCACTCCAGTATCTTTGCCAAGAAAACACCAAATGGGGGTCATGAAAGTAGGGCAGGACTGAACAACATCAAAAACCCTGGGTGTCTATCTTTGTGGGACTCAAGGAGATCAAGGAAACTGTACACATCTCACTATGAACACCTTCATGCCACAAATATCCTTGTTTTACTTACGTATCTTTTTTGGAATACACCATTGTATTATAAAATGTATTACTGAAAAAAACATAACAACCAAAATAAATTGTTTTCTCTAAACAATTAATGAACTTTCCATGTAAAATTCAAATATCTAATTAACTAAATGACTCATTCTTAATGTAGGAAATGATACAGAGTGAAACGAGCAGAATCAGGAGAACAGTTTAATCTGTAATAATGTTATAATGACAGTGTCTGACACATATTGACACAGTAATTGTTTGATGACTGACAAACAACTTTGAAAGAAAAGTAAATTGTGAATCAATGCAATGAGTAACCATGATTCCAGAGGACCAGAGATGAAGCACGCTAATTACCTATCTCCTAATAGAGATGTGATCAAATCATTATGCACAAAGAGACATATTATATCATTGGCCAATAGGATAATTTATTTTCCTTGATTATTCATATTTAATAAAAGGTTTTTTTTTCTGCTTAGGAGCAGATGGGGAGAGAGAGAAAATAAACACTTGTTCATTTATAAAAGTAAAATAAAATAAAATACAAACTTTAAAATAAAAAAAATACTCCATAGAAGTTCTTAGCTGAGAGGTTAGTAGGTGTAGACAAGTAGAAACATTTGGTCAGTGGAACACCATTCCTCAGCGATCATGTGAGACCAGAAATCAGGAGATCCCATTGGAAAAGTACAATAATATCACTAGAAAACATCAGTGGGGCTGTAGCTGTGGAGGTATGAATTGATCTGTGACTCTTTCCTGACTACTTGGGAAACTTAAATATATGCCCCTCCACAAATGGCCGCTGGCCATACATAATCCATAGCTGTTTGCCTCTTCAAATGGACACTCTTTGGTTTGTCCACTTTTGCCACTGATAGTGCGCACGTGTATAGGGAAGTTGACACCAAGTAAATCTGAAGAAAAGTCTATTACTACTTTTATAACTCTGATAGCATTACATGTCTTTAAAGTAATTCAGTCTTCTTGTTGACTACTAAAAGCACAAAAATCATCAGTGCCTCATGATCCATACTTTTTCAGTTGGTATGAGTTCATAGAGTACCGTAAATCTAGAGTAGCTAATTGGAGGGGGAAGAAAGGGTATCTAATTATAACAAGCATCAATCTTCTCTTCATCAAGAATCATACAATAAGGATGCTTGGTGGTTTATTATCTGGAGGCAGAAAGTAAGGATAATGAAAACCTAGTGAAAAAGGCTTTCTTATGATTATTCTTAGAAGGGGAATTTTTCTCCCATTTCTCCTATAGAGTATGACCTGGGATCTTTGAGAGTCCTCAGGGACAGATAGACTACCCAACTCAGAAAGTGATGTGGTTTTGCTCCGCCCCCAGACTCTATCTCCTAATTGTTTAACAGGGTGAAAAATCAGTCAGGAGAGATGTACCATCCTTTCCTCAATTATGCCATGGGCACCAGCCTTCTCTATTGTATGGCTGTATTTCTCCTGGAAGTAGGTAAGTCCTGGGCACAGATTATTAAGATTGCTACATTCCCTTTTGATATAATGTCAACATCTTACATAAGTTTCACCTCCTGTCTTTTGTCTCTTTTCTTTCCAGACTGCATGCATGCTAAACTCACTCAGATCCCAAGGCATCTAATCATAGGGAAGGGACAGGCAGTGACGATGACATGTGACCAAGACACTCAGGATACTGGAATGTTTTGGTATCAACAAACCCCAGAGAAGGTGGATCTAGTGCTGGTTCTTTACTCCGTGGGAAAGGGGGATATAAGTGATGGGGATGATCCTCAAGGATTTCAAGCCAAGAGACCAGATATCAAGGTTTTTACTCTCAGCAAACCATCTGCAGAACCCAGTGACTCTGGGATGTATTTCTGCAGTTCCAGCCACAGTGATGAAAGGACATTTCATTTCTATACACAAACTTCCTTTCTTCCACCTCAGCACAGGAAGTAGGAGTTGGTGGGGAGGGAAGGGAGTGCAGGCAACTGTCATCAAAAGAAAAGCAGCACAAAAGAGAAAGAAAAAGATGTTTCATATAACACAATATCAAAAAGTCAGTCGAAAATGCTAAATGCTTGAATTACTAGTAGAATAAAGTCTACAACCTATGATGGTAGACCCTTTTCATCAATTAAGTCTTCATATGTGTTAGTTGATCCACTGTACCATGCTATATGCAAAACTACAAGACTGAATTGGCTTCCCTTTTCCACCTTTCTGTTGGATTTCAGAGATATATTTGAAGCTACCACCCATTTATTTCCTGTGATTGGGCTGAGCCCTTGGAATTTGGAGGGGCTACTTGTGATGATGAATCAAGTTGTTTGGAAGTTTTGGAAAGAGGAATCTTGGATTTTGCTGACCCAGAGGCAGAGGGTCCCATGCTCTATTCATTTCACAGCCAAGACCACAACCAATGCTCCCTTGAATCTTCAGTCACTCTGAGAATGCACAAATGCAACAGAAAGGAGTCCAGAGTGGCAGGGATCTCATTAGCTATAAGATGGAAGGGAAAGCACTTCTGCCCCATAGCGCTCCCCTTTTCTTTCCCTTGGTACAGCTCCTAAACCGAGGAAGAGTCCCATATCTCCAACTCCTACGTTAATCCTTTCCATATCTGGAGGAAGTTCAAGGCTGTACCTCAGCACCTCACAGATCTTGCTTGGAGGTCAGGAGGAATTTGGGAAAGATGATGGGAATTAGAGAGTTCTATGTAGAAGCACTTAATACTTTTCCTTTCATTCTTTCTCTCTTTAGTAAACTATATGACTACTGTACTTCAAGTACAGTGTCCAGTTAATGAGTGTGTTAGATTATTAAGCTGAAAGAGGAGAACTCAGCCACAGGTTTCAGTGGAGAGTTAGCTGAGGTAGAGCCATAGATTTCCTATTTCTAATATTTCACTATCATCCTTTAGTGTAAAGCCCAGACCCAGTCAAGGCTGTCAGGACTTGGCAAGGAGTGGGAGAGAATGCGGAAGACTAGGCTAGGAATTTTCTGGTTGAGAACTTGCTGGTATCCAGTGAAGTTACTGAAAACTTTGTTCAGATTTTACCAAGGCTACACTACAGAATTGTGGTATTTACAGGCCTGGTGGCTCAAGGTCACCAACATCTGATGGAAAACTCATATGTTATGCTGCCTTGCTTAATAATTAAAATGTTGCTACATTGCCTTTCTGTAGGCTTAAGGAAAATAGCATAAGAACTAATTGGCATTGATTCTATTGTTTTAACTCGTTCTTCTACTTGTAGTCTTCTTCTCTGAGAAGGATGTAGTTCTGAATGCTGAGAGCTATCCCAAAGTGGCATGGGCTGCTTTGGAAAGTGATTGGTTTCCTGTCAGTAGAAATTTTCAAACAGACTAGCTCATTCAATCACTTGTCACAGATGTTAAAAAGATGATTCTTGGTCAAGTATGAGTTGGAGTAGAGGGATTCTGAGGACCTTTCCAAATGTAAGATTCTGTGATTCAATTAGTGCTGGTGCTTTTCAGTGAGCTTTCTGGTCTTTCTTGGCTTTTCTCTCCATATCCAAGAATCCTAGGAAATTTTGGACATGGCATGCCTCTCCATGTACTCAAGTAGACAATCTCCCTATTGACAAGCATGTGGTCCAGAGCACATCTTAAGTTATAAAAAGGGATCCGTAAAGGCCTGTGTTATTATTATTTAGTTGTATCCAACCGTTTGTGACCACATGAACATTTTTATGGGATTTTCTTATTTTGCTAAATTTTTCATTTAAAATAAATATTTTATTTCTCTTAATTACATGTAATTTTATTTTCATTAAAAAAATTGAGTTCCAAATTCTCACCCTCCTTCAATCCCCTCCTCATTCATTGAGAAGGCAAGTAATTAAATATAGTTTATACATGTGCAGTCATGCAAAACATATAGCCATATTAATCATGTTGTGAAAAATAACAGCAAAAAAAGAAAAACAAAGAAAGTTGAAAACAAGTATGCTTCAATTTGCATTCAGACTCTATCAGTTTTTTTTTTTCTTTGCTGGTGGATTGTACTTTTCATCATACATTGCTTGGATCGTAGTATTGCTGAGAATAACCAAGTTTTGGCTAGCTGATCATCGTACAATATTACTGACCCTGTGTACAATGTTCTTCTGGTTCTGCTCACTTCACTTTGCATCAGTTCATGCAAGTTTTCCCAGGTTTTTCTGAATGGGCCCAATTGCCAGTTGTCCTGACCTATATCTTGCCACTGGACTCTGAATGACTCTGGAGGAGAAAGAGAGGCTGCTGACTTTGCAGAGCCTTGCCTCACTTGCAAGTCAAGGTCATTGGTCCTCTGAGAAAAGAAGGATGAACAACAAATAACACAGTTTTTCTGAATCCATCCTGTAGGTCACTTCTCATTTCACAATAGTGCTGTACCCCAATCACATACTACTACTTCTTCAGCCATTTACTTGGGGTTTTCTTGGCAAAGATCTAGAAGGGCTTTTCATTTTCTTCTCCAATGTGTACCCATTTTACAGATGAGGAACTGAGGCAAATGGGAGCTAGGTGACTTACCCAGAGTAACACAGCTAACAAGTGTCTGAGGCTGGATTTGAATCCAGATCTTCCACACTCCATGCCCAGCGCTCCATCTTCCTCACCACTTATCTACTCAAAGGTAACCAGGTCCTTAATGGTTTAACAAAATAGTTTATTAAAAAAAAATAGCAACTCTTGAATATGCAACCGTTAGCCCTAAGGAACCTATACTATAACTCACAGATTCAAATGTGAGCACCATTTTGCTCACAAATCTCCCATAAATTCTCTGATGAGTGCCTCATAATTCTCTTATAACTTATGAGCTCCCAGAAGTCTTGTCTTTACCCTCTGCTCTCTAGCCAGTGGCTCTAGGAACAGGAAGTGGTTTTCTTGACCCTTTCCCTAACCCCTAGAGGTAACTGGGTGTCAGAAGCAGAGTCAGAAAGATTTCAGTTAGAATTTTGTCTTAGGGGGCAGCTAGGTGGTATAGTGGATAGAGTACCAGCCCTGAAGTCAGGAGGACCTGAGTTCAAATCTGGCCTCAGACCAAACACTTGACACTTACTAGCTGTGTGACCCAGGGCAAGTCACTTAACCCCAATTGCCTAAAAATAAAAAAAAATTAAAAAAAAAAGAATCTTGTCTTAGACACTAGTTATGTGACTTTAGGCAAGTCACTTAACCCTATTTGCCTCAGTTTCTGCATCTGTAAAATGAGCTGGAGAAGGAAATGACAAATTAATCCCATATCTTTGCCAAGAAAACCCCAAATGGGTCCATAAAGAGTTGTACATGACTGAACAAGAGAAGAACCCTGTGTATCTATCTCTAGGGACTCAAGGAGAACTGGAAAGTTGTATACCTCCTATCATGAGCACCTTCAAATATCCTTTTTTTATGTATCATTCTCTGACTACACCACAGTATTACAGAGAGGAAAAAAAGAACCGTAACAACCAAAATAAATACACTGTTGTTTTCTCTAAACAATTAATGAACTTTACATGTCTAACTGAAGTAGCTAATTAACTAAAAGAATCATTCTTAATGCAGGAAATGATACAGAGTGAAATGAGCAGTATCAGGAGAGTATCTGAGAGATAGAGACATAATAATTGTTTGAAGACTGACAAACAACTTTGAAAGATAAGTATTCTGATCTATGAAATGACTAACCATGATTTCAGATGACCAAAGATGAAGCATGCTAACTACTTATCTCTTAATAGAGAAGTGATCAAATAATTATGCAGAATGAGACAAATAACTCACTGGCCAATGTGGGAGTTTGTTTTGTTTGATTATTCATATTTATTAAAAGAGTTTTCATTTTTTCATTTAGAGGCAACTGGGAGGGAGATAAAATAAACTTTTTAATTTAAAAAAGTAAAATTAAATGAAATATATATTTAAAAATAGAGAAATAAGCCATAGAACTTCTTGGCTGAAAGGTTAGTAGCTGTGAGGCAAGTAGAAGCATTTGACCAGTGGAGCAGCTTCCTCAGTGACCACATGAGACCAAAATTCAGAAGGCCCCATGCGAAGAAGCCCTAGAAGACATCAATGGGGCTGCAAGAGTGGAGGTATGAATTGCTTCTCTATGTCTCTTTCCAGACTACATGAAATCCTTAAATATATAACCCTCCAGAAATGCTGCCTGGCCAAATATTCCACAGATATATCATTCTTCACCTGTATTTCTTTGGTGTGCCTACTCTTCCTCTGATAATGTGAACATTTATAGGGAAGTTAACACCAGGTGAACATGAGGAAAATGTCCATTGTTACTTTTATAACTCTGATTTCATTACTTGTGTTTTAAGCAATTCTGCCTTCTTATTGGCTAGATGAGGAGGGCCTCATGATAATGGTTCTTCAGTGGGTATGAGTACATAGAGTAGGATGGATCTAGAGTGGAGAGCAGCTAGCTGGAGGGATCCATATGTGAGTGGGAATGGTGGAATTATTACAACCATCAGTCTTCTCTTCATCTAGGATCATAGAACAAAGATCTTTGTTGGTTTATTAGCTAGAGTCAGAAACTAAGGATAATGAAAACTTAATGAAAAGTCTTTCTTATGACTGTTCTTGGAAAGAGAATTTGGCTCCTCTGCCTCCCCCATAGAGTGTGGATCTTTGAGAGCCCTCACAGCCAGATAGACTTCAACTGCCTTAGAAAGTGATGTGATGTTGCTCCTCCTCCAGACTCTATCTCCTAAGCATTTAACGGGGTGAAAATCAATTAGGAGAGATGTCCCATACTTTACCTAATTACACTGTGGGCATCAGCTTTCTCTACTATGTTGCTATTTTTCTCCTGGAAGTAGATGAGTCCTGGGCACAGATGGGAAATAACTTTACTAGGATTGTGACATTCCCTTGTCAACTTCTTACCCAAATTTACCTCCTGTCTTGTGTCTCTTTTCTTTCCAGACTCTGTGCATGTTAAAATCATTAAGATCCCAAGATATCCCACTATAGGCAAGGGACAGACAGTGACAATGAGATGTGACCAAGACTCAGGATACTCGAATGTTTTCATACCAACAAACTCCAGGGAGACAGGGGAAGCAAGGAGGTCTAATGCCCGTACTTTACTTTCTGGGAAAGGGGGATATACAAGAGGGGCATAATCCTCAAGGATTTAAAGTGAAGAGAGCAGATACCAAGATTTTTATTCTCAGCAAACCATCTGCAGAACCCAGGGACTCTGGGATGTATTTCTGCAGTGCTGGCCACAGCAATGAAAGGGTACTTCATTTCTATGTACAAACCTCCTTTCCTCCATTCTAACACAGAAAATTGGAGTTGGTGGGGAGGGAAGAGAGTATAGGCAAATGTACTCCCATAGGCCAAAAGAGAAAGCAAAAATGTTTCACATAACACAACATCAAAAAGTCAGAGGAATAAAGAAAATGCTTGAGTTAGGACTTGAATAAAGTCCACAACCTATGATGGTAGGTTCTTCACACAAGTAAGATCTCCACATGTGTGAGTTGATCCACTGTACTGTGGTATGCACAAGGCTACAGGCTTGGAAGGGTTTCCCTTTTCCTCCTTTCTGTTGAATTTCAGACCAGACAGTTCCTGTGATTGAGCTAAGCCCTTGAGAACTGCAGGTTTTGCTTGTGATGAGAAATCAAGGTGCTTGGATGCTTTGGAATGGAGACTGTCAGATTTTGATGACCAGAACCAGAGGGTCCAATTCTCTATTCACTGCACAGCCACAATCACAACCAGTGCTCCCCTGAATCTTCAGTTATCCTGAGAATGGATCAGTGCAACATAAAGGAATCCAAAGTAGCAGAGACTGGAAGTTATCGAAAATCTCATCGGCTGTGAGATGGAAAGGAAAACACTTTTGTCCCATAGTGATCCTCTCTGCTTCCTCCCTCTTCCTCCCCCAAAGGGGATAGTGACTTTTCTAAAGTCATATACATAGTAAATACTGGAGACACAATTCAAACTCAGATCCAAGTTCACTATTCTTTCCACTACCCCACACTGTCTCCTAAGAGGTATCAGGTAGAGTAGTAAACAGCTAACATGAACACCCCAAACTATGTATTTACCTGGAACTACAGTGAGAAAATCATTCTCACATTTCAGAATTAAGTGACTCAGAAGATTTATGTAGATTCAGGATACTAATGCTAACTTATTCATGAGTTTCAATTTTGTTTGGGATTTGGGGGAGGGATTAATGCTTCTGGCGTGAGGGTTTACAAAACCTCTTCCAGGCTGCTCACCCACCTTGGTGTTCACCTGTAACCCCACTCTCACATGTGGCTCCCAGAATCTGTAGCATGAATAGCAGCCCTATCCTGGTTAATCATCTTGGCTAAAGGGCAAAACTAAGGTGAGAGTAACCAGTGGGCCCCAAACCTGCCAGTGAGTTAGGGGAATGTCTACCCAACCATAAGAAGACTTTCCCTGGAAGAATGGACAGATGAGAAGAACCTGTCTGGACAACCACGAAGGATACTGCAATAGGCACTGTGGAGGTCTCAGAGTTTGGTCAGACATTGAGGATGCCAGGGTCACCGACTGAATCCTGAGCCCATCACCAGTTTCCTAACTTTTTTCTTGGCACTGGACTTTGATGACTCTCGAAGAAAAAACTCATGGTGACAACTTTGTGCCACTCTGCCTCACTTAAATCTAATTCATGGACAAGTCAAGATGTTGGTGAAATCAAAGGTCTTCTTTAAAAATAAAGGATCGACAATAACTCTTTTTAACATAAAAATTTCTTCTGAAATATTGTGAATAATTTGCTCTTTCAGTATGCTACCTAGGCATAAGCAGAGCACTTTCCAGGTTTTCTGGGGAGGTGGGGTAGGAGGGACAAATGTATGAGTCAAGAGAAATGAGAAAAAAAATGCTTTGTTAGTCATGGTTCTGCTGATTGGAATACTAAGGAAACTGGGGACCCTGCTCAGTCAGTAAATTATTCAAAAAGCATCATTAGGATGTTACTCTGTGTCGGGGTTTTGGAACACAAAGAATGCAAAAGGAAAATGTGTACAGAGAATGGACCTTTGACTCAGGGTGCCAACATTGGGGTGGGGAACACGGGTTGTTGCCTTATCACTCTATTAACTCTCACTGAGCTTACAATCCACTACACATCACCCTTCATAGAACTATTGTTTTGGCAAGCCTCCCTCATTCTATTCCCAAGCATTTAATCTTTTTTAAAAAATTCTAGTATATGATCTATTCCTTTGCTTACATTAAGGCAGAGATTCCTTGTGGGTTACGAGTTGGTATAAATGACACCTATGATCCCTTCAACCTATCTGATTCTGTGACCCTGTGATTCTTGGTTTCCCAGGAGCCCTTGCTAAAATGTAAAGATATATATATATATATATATATATATATATGTGTGTGTGTGTGTGTGTGTGTGTGTGCGTGTGTGTGTGTGTATATATATATTTATATATATATATATATATATATATATGTATATATATATATATATATATATATATATATATATATGTATATATATGTTTTAAAATATATTTGTTTTAATTGCCCAATTTAGAAGATGAGTATTAGGCAGATTCCTAAGCCAATAATTCTTCTATTTTGCCACCTAAATCTAACCAGTTCTAAGCTTAGGTGCTTTTCTCCTAAGGTATAAGAAAAGCCCATATCACCCTTCTAGTTTCTTCTCTAGTACAAGCTGAATTACCTTGAGCTCAGCTAGCCACCAAGGGAACAAAAATAGATCGAGCTGGCTCTTACTTTCCACTACTGATTCAGACAAAGTTATATTCTTAGATAAGGTTGGCTGCTCATTTTTCCCTTCCACCACCACCCCAAACTGAGTCAGTAAGTCCATCTTCATTATCAACTCCTAGAAGCCACTGTCAACTAGCAGACATGTTTTTGTTTGTTTGTTTGTTTTTTCCAGTGCCTTCCACCCAAGATCTGTTCATAGGATCAAGGATTTAGAGCTGGATGTCACCTTTGGAGCCACTTGGTCCAACTCTTTTATTTTATAGATTAGGAAACTGAGACTCAGAGAAGGAAAGTGACTGACTCAACCTTGTCCAACATTACATAAGTAGTGAGCGGCATAGCTGGGATTCAAACCGAGGACTTCTAACTTCAGATACATTACTCTTTCCACAGTGCCAGTCTGGCCAGCATGCCCTCCTTAGTCAATCTGGTGGCACCATGTTCCTAGGTGTGGTGGTGTCATAATATTATTGGTGTTGGATTTTTTTTTTAGATGGGAGGAGGCAATTAATAGTAAGTCACTTGACCAGAGCCACATAGATAGTAAGTGTCTGAAGCTGGATTTGCATTCAGGTCCTCCTGATCCCTGGACTGATGTTGTGTCTACTGTGCCATCTAGCTGCCCATCATCAGATAGTTGTGGAATTAATGTGGACACCTGATCATTATAGGGGTATTAAGCATAGATTTTGAGAAGGAAACATTGTCCAAATCACAAACCACAGATATATAGAATTTTGGAGCACAAAGTTAGGAGAAAGGAAGGGGTTCTTTTCACAGCAACCATTTCCATGCTATTGATTCCCCTTCTCCTCTTAACTCTTCACCAAACAAAATTAAGACCAAATATATGAACATTGCCTAGTGGAAATACTATGGCATGAGTGGGGAGGGCTTCAGCTCTGTCCCTAACTATCTGTATGACCTTATGCAAGTCAGTTTACTCTTAACCCTCAGAGTCAGCCTTTTTACAAACAGGAGTTTGGACTTACTGATCTTTAAATTCTCTTTGAACAGTATGATATGTGATTCCCCTCAGAAGATAAAAGGAGATAATAAAAGTGCTTTGGTGAGTTAAAAATGCATTATAACTATGTTCCAATCTTCTGAGAAATAATCAGTTTTGTGCCATCCCATCACTTGGGTAGAATGCTTCTTTACTCTTCAGTTTGGATTTTTTACATTCCTCTCCATTCCCATTCCTGATCTTTTTTTCTTTTATTGAAATTTGTCATTATGGCCCAGCATCTCTCTCATCATAACCTACTCCAGGAGGGGGGAACCTGTGGCCTTAAGACCACATGTGGCCTTCTCGGTCTTTAAGTGCCATCTTTTGACTGAACCTAAATTTTACAGAAAAAAAGGATTTGTTCTCTAAGATTTGGATTGTGTTAAAAGGCTGCACTTAAGGACTTTGAAGGCTACATGTGACCTTAAGGTCACAGGTTCTCCACCTCTGGCCTGCTCTTCACACAAGAGATCAGTCACATATGTAATTGTGTTTTTTCCCCTCTTTCAATCTTCCCTGATAAACCTTTAAATTCCATGGAATCATTTTTAAGAAATTGAATTGGCCAAGATTGTTGACAATATGCCCAAGAAGTAGCAACTCCTGCCTTCCAAAGCACAAGTGAAGAGGCAACTATCTTTCTCAATCCAGTAGTTTGCAATGAATGGCAAGGCTGGAAATCTTTGGAAAAGAATCCTGCCCCTATTTTATACATATCCAGCATGGATGTAACTATGGTCAAGACAAATTAGAAAATACAAGGCAGAAGCTCCTAGAAATTCATGCAAAATTGTCATCCCAGAAGTTCCAGCAGGTCTCAGGCTTTGGGTTAAGCAAAAACAAAAACAACAACAAAAAAACACCCAGTAGTCAGAAATCCTCAAGACAAAAGGGTTTTGCCTTTTGTTTAAATTTTAACTTAGTAAAGAAGGGTTTTGTTGATGCACAGAATGTTTGTGCTAGAATGGACCTTAGCCGCCATATAATCTATTCTTGTGGTTCAAATTTAAATGAGCACTGGATTTAGAATAAGAGGACCTGCCTTTAAATTTTCCCTCCCTCCCAAATGACCTTTGTGACCTGGAGCAAGTCACTCCACCTCTCATGGCCCCAGCAACCTTCCTCTTCTATAAAATGAAGGGGTCAGAATGGTTAGGCTGTCTGTAGAATACTTTCCAGCTCCAAATATAAGATACTAAATACATAGATGAGAATGCTAGATAATTCACTAGAAAAAACAGATAATCAGGACAGGTTTGAAAATAAATGTTTAATTTATTACATTATTTTTTCCCCTTAAAAAAATCAAACTGTCTGTAATAGTAAGTCATGGCTCCATATATAATTTTCCATTTCTGGTTTATTTTGTATATGGAAATACTTTTGAGGGAATGTTTGTTAACTTTAGAGTCAATGAAACTATAAAAAATTATAATAAAAACATTTCCTGTTATAATAACCTACCAAGAAAGAGTACCCTACCAAGAAACCCAGGTATCTGGAAAACAGCTCGCAACTGTCTTTCTCAACCCAGTAGTTTGCAATGGCAAAGGCTGAAATCTTTTGGAAAAGAATCCTGCCCCAATTGTACATTTGTCTGGAATGGATGTGGCTATGGTCAAGATGGATTAGAAAAGACAAGCCAATAGTTGCTAGAATTCATGGAAAACTAACATCCAAGACCCAGAAAGAAAAGGGTTGTTTAAGGTCACAGAGAGAAAAAAAAAATTCTGACAGCCTGAAGAGCTAAGATGAAGAAACCAGTATAACATGCCTTGAAAGGAAAAAGAAAACACTTCTCTTGTCTGTATGTACCTCCGTTGTCTAACATAAAGTAACTTATACACATATCCTGTCCTTGCTGCCTACGGTAAAGTAGTTACTACCATACTCCAAAAGTTGGGCCTGAGAAGGTGCAGCCATTGTGCCAAATCAGTGTAAGAAGGACTTCAGTATGTTTCATATAACGATGATTTAATACAACTAAAGCTTTTGTGGTGGGCATAAAAGCTAACAGCCAACCATCTGATATGCCATCACCAAGAAAAAAAAACTGTCTTTTGTGGGAGCCAATGAAAATAACAGTTCCATAAATAGAAATGATCCCTCCAAGCAAAGGGGTCCCAGAGCTCTTCTTCTACATCTTTGGGCCAAAGCTCAGAGTTACAAACCCAATCCATTCCTGCCCTGACGCTGACATGGGCAACAGACTCTTTTGCTGTGTCTCCATGTTTCTCCTTGGAGCAGGTGAGTGCTGGATAGAGAAGGAAAATAGTCCTTCTGGAGAGAGGAGGTTCAGAGATTTCCCTTTCCCTGGAGGATGAAGCGAAAGTCTGCCAACTTCTGTGTCGCAACTTCTGTCTCTTTTTTTCCCTTCCCACAGCCCCTGGTGAAGCAGAAATCACTCAGACACCCTGATTCCTGGTCACAAGAGTGAAGTAGGAGGTGACACTGAGATGTCAACAACATTTGGGCCATAATTACATGTACTGGTACCAACAGGAGCCCCACAAAGGACCCAAGCTAATGTTTCATTTTGCTTACCAAAAGATTAATTCAAATGAATCTCTTCCTCAGCGCTTCAAATCCGATTCACCATCAAAAGATCAGTTGACACTCCATCCACGGTGTGGAGACAGAGGACTCATCCACCTACTTCTGTAGCAACAACAAAGACACAGCCTTGCAGAGCCTTCTCCAAGCTGTGCAGAAACCTACTGGCCCTGGCATAGGAAGAAAGAAGGGAGGGAAGTCACCACATCAGAAACTTGGCTCACACTGGGAGGTTTTAGAGGGAGGAGGGACTGTCAAACCCTAGAGGCCTTTGTTAGTAGCTCTCAACTTTCATAATGGTCTGATACACAGTTCTCTGATTTATTAGAAAATCCCAGTCTATATTGGCAGAAGGGCCTCACTAGAAGTGCCTTACTCTGCTGAAACCAGAGGGCTAGTCCAAAATAAAAACAAAAAAACCCACCAAATTGCATTCATTCATACTGCATTTTCTTCTTATGCTTCTTTGTCTCCTTCAGTGGTATAACAATGGTGGGGGGCAGGGAACCCTCTGTTTGGAGATGGTAGGGAGTATGATTCTATCTCCTCTCAGGTTGTCATCTTATCATTTGCTAATTGACTTCTCCCAGTCTGTGATATCAGAGGTTTGACATCAACTGCATATGAATGCGACCTCCTCCCCTTCATGTAAAGCACCTGGTTGACTTTAGCATCCCTGAGCAACCTTGGTGCCTCTAGTGATCAAGAGCAGCTCAATAAAATGATGGGCCAAGTCCAAGGGGTAGCTTCTCTCAGGACCATTGTGTGCTTCCCTTTCTTCCTGCAAAGGCCTGGAAACTATCCAAATAGAATCTAAGACAGCAGCCCTGGGTTTAGCCCTTCCATGTTCCCCCAAACCATTTTGGTAGACACAGACACTGCCCTTGTTGGGAACAGATGCTGCCCTGGGGTCCTTCTTCTGTTGTACTCATCTTGCCAATCCTTGCTCCCAGGCTTATGTTTCTCCATTTAAGGTGCCTAGAGGTCCTTGTGAATGAACTGGTACAGACAATGACTTTCCTATCAAATCCTTATGTGAACCCCCTTTAAATCTCAACAAAAGACTGCCTCAGATATAACTTTTGTGAGCACACTCCTAGACATATACCCCTCATACCTGAGGCTGTCCTTTGTCTCCAAATGGGATAGGTCTGTCAGCTCCTTCCTATAGAGCAGGTGTTCTTAAACTAGGGTCCCTAAACTTTGAACAAATGTATTTTATGCCTACTGCAATATTATTGGCTGCCTTTGGAAGGCATTTTATGCATTTTATAAACATTCTGGGAAGGGATCCAGTTGTTGTTGCTACTGAGTCATTTTTAGTAATGTCCAACTTCCTGTGACCGCTTCTGGGGGTTTTCTTGGCAAACATACTGGAGTAATTTGCCGTTTGCTTCTCCAGCTCATTTTACAGATAAGAAAACTATGATAAATAGGGTTATGTGAGTTGCCCAGAATCATATGGCTAGTTTCTGAGGCCAAATTTGCACTCAGCTCTTCCTGATTTTGGGACCAGCACTCTGTCCACTTGACCCTCTTGAAGGGTTTCAGAAACTTCACCAAATGCCAAAGCAGTCCAAGACACAAAAATAATTCAGATCCCCTACTCTAGAGCAAACTTCCTGTCCATTTTCAAGTTTTAGAAATGATTAGGGCCAGAAACTATGCCATGAGTAGTTTGGGCTATCTAGAAATTTCTCATGTCTCTCCATGTGGATGTGTTGTTCAATAAAGCCTATTCTAGCTAACTCATCATGAGTGCTCCAGTGTATGAGATCATAGGAGTCCTCTGAACTCAAGACCAAGGCAGCGGAGCTTTTGTGGCCTTTCAGGGTATAGGGACTAAAAGAACTTTAGTCATCCTTTTCAAGGTGGATGTGAACTTGCTGCTGTACTCCAGCAGATAGCAGCAGAGAGAAGCAAATGACACAAAGAGATTGAATAGATGAAGACCAGCAGTTGCTAACCAAACTGTTGCAGATGGATTGTAGAGATAACCAACACACCAGTGCCAAGCAAAGATGCAATGCTTGAGCAATGCCAAGTAAAAGATGATCTAATGCCCAGTAGAGATACTATACCCAGTGTAGGAAGAACACAAAGATATCTCGAAAGGACATCAGCTACTCCATAGTATTGGAGGTGAGAATTACTATGGTCACTCACAGGCTCTGGCCATCTGTATACTCTGTGTATATCTTCTTTGTATATGCCCAGAACCCATCTGCATGAGTGAATGTGTGACCCTCCAAGCACATTCTGTAACTAAAGCCTCAAGAAAAGAGAGCCTCCCCCTCTCTCCCAAGGCTCCTCTCCTAGAAAACCATTATCCATGTATTTTCTGACAAGTTACATTACTAAAGATTTAAGGATGAAAAGGTTGAGAATATACATATGGCAATTAAAGTCATCTAAACTTATGTTCAAGGTACAGTTTCAGAGGTAAGTCTTGAGTTCAGATGCCTCAGTTCCACAGACTTTATTCTAGACTCCCACCTAAAACAATACTACCAATCTAGTAGCAGCTAGGTGGTCCAGGAGAGAGAACATTGGTCCTGGAGTAAGGAAGACCTGAGTTCAAATTCACCCTCAACCACTTACTAGCCATGTGACCCTGGGCAGCTCATTTACCTATCTTTTGTCTACTTCAGTTTCTTCAACTGTAAAATTAGTATAATAATAACTCCTCCCCTCCCCCAAACCAAGGGTTGTTGGGCAGATAAAATGAGATAATATTTTTGTAGTGCTTATCATGTTGCCAGGCATATAGTGGGTACTTAATAAATGGGTGTTTCCTTCCTTTCTTCCTTCTAGCTGATTCCCTAACAATCATCCCACATTTTCAAGTGCACTAAAATTTTATTTCATGGAGTTTGAGAAGAATATAGCTACTCTTGCTCTAAATTTCTAATCTGGATCTCCAGATAAAATGTTCTTAATTCTTGGAGGTGCCAACATCACTAGGAATTAACTCCAGAGCCTGAGAATTCTGGGACCCAATGCTGACACAGTAGGATGCCTAGTGATGCTAAGATCCCATTCTTTCTTGTGTATGAACCATCATACATTCATAGCAACAATCATAGAACGATCATAGTTCAAAGTAAGGACATTTATTAACAGATGGAAAATTTTACTATAAACATAAAAAAGTAGAATAATAAGAAGTGTACACACACACACACACACACACACACACACACATATGTAAAATATAACCATTTGCCAGTGCTTCTCACAGCATGAAGCACTGTGGTTCACTTTTTGATTATTTTTTTCTTAAATTCAATTTCATTTTTTTTCAGGTTCAAATTCTGTCCTCCTCCCCTTCACTTCCCCCACATATAGGGAAGGCAAGAAAAACAAAACCCATTACAAATATGTATAGTCATACAAAACAAATTCCTGTGTTAGCCATGGCCAAAAATATACTGATGCTTTGCCCTGCACTTTGAGACCATCTGCTATCTATCTGGAAGTAAATAGAATGTTTCAATATGAGTCCTTCAGAATTTTGTTTGATTAGTGTGGTACCATATTTTTCAAAGTTTATTATCTTCACAATATTGCTGTTATTGTATAAATTCTTCTGGTTCTGTTCATTTCATTTTGCTCCAGCTCATGTCAATCTTCCAAGGTTTTTCTGAAACCTTTTCTTTCATTCTTTCTTGCAGCACTGTAGTATTCCATTATATTCATAAATCATAACATGTTCTACCATTCCCAAATTGACAAGCATCCTCTCAATTTCCAATTCTTTGCCCTTACAGAAAGAGTTGCTATAAATATATCTTTATATATGGATTCTTTTTTCTTTTCTTTTATCTCTTTGAAGTATAGTTCTAGTGGGAGCATTGCTGTCTCTCATGGTATGTGTAATTAATAAATTTTTAGTTCTAAATGGCTTTCTAGAATGGTTGGATTAATTCACAACTCCATGAACATTGGAGTATCTGCTTTCCCACAGACCTGCAGCATTTCTCAGTTTCCTTTTTTTGTTATCTTAGCCAATGTGATGGGTATGAGGTAGTATCACAGTTATTTTAATTTTAATTATTAACTAATTAGTGATTTAGAGCATATTAAAAATATGATTATCAATACTTACATTTCTTCCTGTGAAAACTATCTATTCATATCCTTTGATCATTTTTTAATTAAGAAATTGGATTTTTCTTGTATATTTGACTCAATTCCCCATATATCTTAGAAATGAGACCTTAATTAGAGCAACTAACTACAAAAATTCCCCCTCAACTTCCTACTTTTTTTAATGTAACTGTTTTAGTTTTGTTTGCGCAAAACTTTTAAATTTTACATAATCAATATTGTACATTTTACCTCCTGTGAATTTCTCTCTCCTGTTTGATCATAAACTCTTCCCCTATCCATAGAACTGACAGATAAATTCATTCATGTTCCACTAAGTTCCTTATGATAATACTCAATATGTCTAAATCATGTACTTATTTTGAGGTTATCTTGATATGGTTTGAGATATTGTTCTATACATAGATTTTACCACACTGCTTTTGAGTTTTTCCAACAGTTTTTGATAAATAGTGGTTTGTCGACCCAATAGAATGGATCATTGGATATATCAAACACTAGTTTACTCTGTCCCTTTGCTTTTGAATATTGTATGTCTAATCTGTTCCACTAATCAATGTCTTTATTTCTTACCAAATTCCATTTTTTTTTTTGAAAATTACACCTTTGTAATATAGTTTGAGATCTGGCACCTAGACTCCTTTCTTATTTTTAAAAAATTGATTGTCCTGATATTCTTGATATTTTGTTCTTCCACAGGAATTTTGTTACTCTTTTTTCTAGCTCTATAAAGTAAATTTTTGCTAGTTTTATTAGCAAAGCACTGAATAAGCACATTAAGTTAGGTAGCATCGTCATTTTGATTATTTTAACTTAGCCTACCCACGAGCAATTGATATTTTTCAAGTTGTTGAGATTTATCCTTATTTGTGTAAAACCGTTTTGTAATAGAATTCCTGTATCTCAGGAGGTTGACTCCCAAGTATTTCAAACTGTTTATAGTTATTTTAAATGCAATTTCTCTTCCATGCCTGCCTGCTGGATTTTATTGATAATATTCAGAAATACTGATGATTTGTGTGGTATTATTTTATATGTTGCCTTTTGGGCAAAATGTAATTTCCCTTCCTATGTCTTTTAATTTGGTCTAATTTTGCTTCTACTTTGTCTGAGATTGCGATTGTTATCTTTGTCTTTTTTTTTTAATTACTGTAGTGGAAGTGTAACAGTCTTGGAGTAAGTACCTTGTATACAGCCAAAAGACCTTCTCTCTCTCTCTCTCTCTCTCTCTCTCTCTCTCTCTCTCTCTCTCTCTCTCTCTCTCTCTCTCTCTCTCTCTCTCTCCCTCTCTCTCTCTCTCTCTCTCTCTCTCTCTCTCTCCCTCTCCCTCTCCCTCTCCCTCTCCCTCTCCCTCTCCGTCTCCCTCTCCCTCTCCCTCTCTCTCTCCCTCTCCCTCTCCCTCTCCCTCTCCCTCTCTCTCTGTCTCTCTCTCTCTCTCTCTCTCCGTTGTTTTATTTTACGTGGCTTGCCCAGGGTCACACAGCTAAGTAAGTATCAAGTATCTGAGACAAAATTTGAACTCAGGTCCTCCCGGCTCCAGGGCCAGTGCTTCATCCACTGTGCCACCAACTGCCCCAAGACCTTTTCTTTGACCATATGTACATGCTCCCAGGACTTCGTTGGCTAGACTTTTGTTCCATCAAAATGACGTGAACTGACACCTAGTGAAGAAAAAGTGGTACAAAGGAAACAGTTGTCACAATGACAACATAATTGTAAATAAAAACAACTTTGAAAGTCTTAAGAACTCTGATAAATGGATCAAGCACTTGTAACATTCTACTTGCCTCTTTTCAGAAACTTGAGAGACTCAGGATGAGAAATACACTATATATATTTTTTAGACATTGCCAGTGTGGATATGTATTCTGTTTAACTATGTATATTTGTTACAAGGGTTTTTTTTTCTTTTTTCAGGTGAAGTTCTGGGACAGTGAAGAGTATAAAGGCATAGAAAAGGAAGGAAGGACAGAAGAGAGATAGAGAAAGGAAGAATTAGAAAAAGGAGGGTCAGAGTACCAGTTTTTTAATGTACAGAAGAGTAAAAAGGAAGAACAGGAAGAAAAAAACAGCTTTGAAAAATAAATACTGAAATAATTATATATTTTAAAAGAAAATCAAGGTGTAAGTAATAGCAATTTGAAGTTTTATAATTTGTTTCTTTAAGTATGTAAATGAAAATGCCCATTTTATTTGTTGCATGTAGAGTCCAGAATTTTAAAAAATATAATAAAAAAAATCCTTGTGTAACAAAGACTCGTGTCCTTTAGAGAACTAAATTTTCACGAAGTGTTTTTCAGTCTTCCAGGTTAGAGAGGAAAAGTCTTTTTTTTTTTAAGTGAGGCAGTTGGGGTTAAGTGACTTGCCCAGAGTCGCACAGCTAGGAAGTATTATGTGTGTGAGTCCAGATTTGAACCCGGGTCCTCCTGACTCCAGGGCCAGTGCTCTAACCACAGCACCACCTAGCTGCCCATGGAAAAGTCTTTGAAATCAAAGCCTAATCAATCACTACTTTACTACGGAACAGTCCTTATTAACTCATCCTTGAGAAAAAGGGATATGAAAACAAGTTAACAATAATACTTTGCCATCCTAGACTCAAGACTTAGCTCTAGAAGGGCTCTTAGAGAGCATCTTGTTCCACACCCATCTTTTATGGATAAGAAAACTAAGGCCCAGAACAATGGAGTGTGTTACCTAAAATAACCAAGCAAGGTCACCACCACAATAACTGATGATGTCATGAGTACCCAAATCATAACCCCACCTACAGACCTTTAAAAGCAAATGGTGTTCTTCTGAAAGTAACTCTAGCCTAGAAATTATGATTCATTCTCCTCCTCTGTGGACTGTTCCTGCTCATCTATGAAGGACATGTTGAACTTCAGTAAGGTAAAGGTTTTAAAGCTAAAGCTTGTGAATTGAATGATGGAGAGCTCCAGAGCTCCACTTTCTTCAATCTGCTTTCTTCTTAGACAGAATAGTGAGTGGGAAAGGAGCTGAATTCCTGACCTGATCTTACCATGAGTACCAAGCTCTTCTGGTCTGTCATCATTTATTTCCTGGGAACAGGTGAGAGAGGGAGATTTCATCTTAGGCTTGTCAAGTTCTGACTCCAATTTTTCCTTGGGAACTTCAATATCAGTGCCCTCTGTAGACTTCTTTCTGATTCTACCATAGGTCCCATGGATGCGAAGGATGCAAGAATTACCCAGAGCCCAAGACACATAGTCACAAGAATGGGACAGGAAGTGACACTAAAATGTGAACAGAATTTGGGCCATAATGCCATGTATTGGTATAGACAAGATCTGGGCCAAGGACTTCAACTCATTTATTACTCTCCATTAAAAGATGATATTCAGAAAGGAGACATTCCTGAGGGATACAACGTCACTCGGGAAAAGATGGAGCTTTTTCATCTTATTCTGCAGTCATCCAGAATCAACCAAACATCTTTGTATCTCTGTGCTAGCAGTAAAGACACAGTAAGGCAAAGCCAGTTCCTCTCCATACATAAACCGTCTTCACCTTGTACAATCCTGAAGTGTTGATTTTTTCTGCTTTCATCATACTTCTCTAACACAGGAAGTTATTTTTGCTAGAAACACATACTGTGGGGGGAAATGCTAATTATGGAAGTCTTATGTCCCTATCCTTCACAAAGGTCCTAATTTATGCTTCAACATAGGGAAGGGTTTGTAAATACCCAGTAACAACTGGCGATTGACATGGAAGTCATTTCTTACCTAGATATCTGAGTGTAATTAGACCATGAACTTATTACAACAGAGATCAAAATGAACATCAAATCATGAGACTGAATAAAGATGAGAAGAATATACTGAATATGTATGTAATATTAAAAGCTTCATTCTGGCCTGTCTAAATAAGCTCTTGATTCTGAAACATTAGTAATAGAATAAGGGATTGATATTGACTGTGATTATTAAAATTTCCTAGAGAATTATAAATGTCATAAGGCAGCTGGCACAGTGAGAATGCCACAAGAGTACTGAAATCACTTAATCAGTCAATGAGGATTTTTTATGTACCTATATGTGCCAAACGCAGTGGTTATGATCTGTACCACTGGAGTCAGTACCAATATTGATGAGATCATTCGACTGTTAAAATATCAAAGTATGTATAAGTACTGTAGACCAGTATTTCTTAAAGTGTGGCCCCTGGATCTTTGGGGGCACTTAAAACATTTTTAGGGTACCCTTGAGATCAAAATTATTGTCACAATAACACAAAGACGCTATTCATCCATTAAAAAGCTCCTCTGTTTTTCAACTACATATCTGTATGAAGCTGGATTTTCTTCATATACTTCAACTGAAACAACACATCACAATAGACTGACTGCAGAAGCAGATATGAGAGTATAGCCATCTTCCACTAAGCAGGATATTGGAAACATATGCAAAAAAAGAAAATCATTACCTTTTTTCCCACTAGTTGTTTTGTTTTGGAAAACATTGTTATTTTGCATAAAATTGTATATTTTATGTTACTATGTAATGGCCTTATTATTTTGAATGAATTAATAAGTAGATATTTCCAAATAGCTGAAATTTCTAATATGGTACATATTCATAGATATAACTCACATAAACAAAAGCTCTTTAGGGTATTCAATATTTTTTTAAAAGCATAAAAATTTTCAAAAGTGTAAAGGGCTCCTGAGGCCAAAAAAGAAGTTGAGAATTGTTGCTATAGATACAACAATGACCTAGGCACAAGACTGAAAAATTGATAATAGGATGGGTTTCATTTAATGCAGAAATATCAATGATTGCTAACTCCTCTTATCACACAAATACACACACACTTTCTTTTTAACACAAACATTCTTCAGATGATACAATATGGCTAGGCATAATGAAACACCATATTCTTTGAAGAAGTAAAATTCCAGAAGACCCAGAGAGCAATGGAAAAACCTTGATGTGCATAAGTAGGCTTTAGCATATGAACACTGAAGATTTGCAAGTAAGAAGTACCATAAAATACATCATCATGAACACATTATCAGAAAAAGGGGGCCCCGGCAGCTAGGCTGTCCAGTGGAAAGAACACCGGCCCTGGAGTCAGGAAGTCCTGAGTTCAAATCTATCCCCTGACATTTGCTAGCTATGTGAACCTGGAAAAGTCATTTAACTCTGATTTCCTGCTACTTCCTGTTCCCCCAAAAAAGGAGGTAGACTGGCCATGTTTAAGAGTTGAGATAACAGACATCATGTGAAGTACTCTACTGGTACACCTAAAACACTAAAATTTCTAATGAGTTGTTCCATAGAGATTCTACATAGTATTTATTAGAGGTCATGGGAAAAAATTACATGTGGTCAGAAGTTATGAATATGTTACAATCTGCACCAGTGGTGGGGTGGGATGGGGAAAATGAATCCACATAAAGGAGAGCATAGATACATCCAAGTGTCAAAGTAAGACTTATTATGCTAACAATGATAGCACTGCTTAGTGAAAAGGCAGGAGTGAAGAGGGTTAGGAAATCTTCCTTTAATTCAACCATAACTAGTCAGGTAATTAGTCCATACTTTAGTCAAAAGCATTTATTAAGCACATACCTCATTCCAGGTACTGTGTTAAGTACTAGGGATATAAATACAAACAAAAAGAAAGAGAGTTCCTTCTCTTAAGGAGTTTACATTTTAATGGCAGAAGACCCCACGGAAAAAGGAGCTAAAGTAGGGTGGGAGAGGTAAGAGTGGGGTGTTTGGGGGGGCAGGGAGGAGGGGAAACTATCCATGGAGGTGAAATCTAGGGAGTCAAAAGCAGAATTGGAAAGGAATGAAGGCAAGCCAGCCCAGGTACTTCCTTAAAATGGCACCCCAAGAAGAACTCACTAATGGGAGAAGCAGCTTGTAGTTACTAAGAGGTGGAAAAATCCAGAATAAATTTAGAACAGAGAGATTCTTAAGCTTTGGGGTCTCAGAATCCTTTTATACTCTTAAAAATTAATGAGAATATATTTTATGCATGTAGGTAAATATCAACATGTACCATCGAAATTAAAATGTCTTAGAATTATTATAAAACAGCTTTCTTCTTAGGCTCCTTAAAACGACCCAGGACCCCAGATCACACACTGACAGACATTATCTTACATTATCTTGTTAAGTCATCTTATGTGTCTGAGCCTAGTTTCCTCCACTGCCAAAAAGGAGATTTGGACTGAAATATCTTCAAATCCTCTTCCAACTCCAAAATAATACAATTTTTAATTGTCTTCAGAGGGCTGGCTGTCAAAGAGATTAAGGGAGATGATGATGAAAAATTGCCTTGATACATTATAAAGGGAAAAATTAATTAATGCATGATTACCTATCTTCAAACTACAGATACTATCATTTCACATTGTCTGGATAAAACATAACCTCACTATTCATGTTTGGTTCATTTCTCGCCACTCTATTCCCTTTCCCAAACCCTCTCTCACTGCTCTTTCTCATTCTCACACTCAGTCTCGTCATGTCCTGCTCTCTACACAAGGGGTCAGTAGTACATTTTGAATCACTTGTTTTTTGACCCCCCTTCATGACATGTCCTTAAATTCTATAGAGCTATTTTTTAAAGCGTGTGAATTATTCAGGATACATTATACTCTGCTCTATGCAATCTGCAGTCCAATCAAACCAGGCTTCTTGGTTTTCCTTATACATAACACTCCATCTCCCAACTTAGTGATTTTACACTAGCTATCTGGAATATTCTTCCTAATCGCTTCTATTATCTTGCAGTTACAAGATTCATCTTAAAGATTTCTTCAAGATTCATCTCAAATGCCACTTATTGCATAGTTTCCTAGCAGGTCTCCTCCAAGACTATTACCTTTATGTCTCTGCTCTGTGCACCACCAGCCTTTCCTTGTTGTCATTGCCGGTCATTGCTTTTCATGTGTGTCTGACCCTTTGTGACCTCATTTGCAGTTTTCTTAGCAGAAGTTCTGGAGTGGTTGCCATTTCCTTCTCTAGTTCATTTTACATATGAAGAAATTGAGGCAAATAGGTTTAAGTGACTTGCCCAGGGTCATATAGCTAATAAGTGTCTAAGGCCGGATTTGAACTCAGGAAGATGAGTCTTCCTGACTTACTGACTCCCTGGCATTCTATGTGCTGTACCACCTAGCTGCCCCAATGGGTTATGCATGTTTTATAAATACTTATATATGTGACTGTTATCACTACTTGCCATCCCCACTCCCAATTATGATACAATGAATGCTATGGAAGCATTTCACTTTTGTCTATTTCCCTTGCCTAATGCTTACCAAGGATGGGGAATCTGTGGCCTTTGAGGTCCTTGGGTGCAGCCTTTTGATTGAATCAAAATTTTTACAGAAGTTTTACAGAAGAAATCCTTTTATTAAGGGGATTTGTTCTGTGTTGTTTGAATTGAGTCAAAGGGCCACACTTGAGGACCTAAAAGGCCACATATGGCCTTGAAGCCACAGATTTCCCCAATCCTGGCTTATTCCATAATATTAAACTAATAAATGTTTGTTGATCAGTTGTGTAAAGGAAGCTCTCTACTTCCTCCAAGTGACTTGATGCAGTCACAGAATGCAGTCATACATCATGAGGTTTAAATATCTTAGCAAGGTCTAATGTCCTGTGATCCCTTTATTAGATGTGAAAACCTATCTGATTGAGTGAAGAAGTGATTGGCTGAGAAAACAAATTAACCAGCCTCCCTTAAATAAATTTAAAAAGTTGAGCTCTAAGAAGCTCAAGGTAGTCAATGTTCATAGAAGATGTGGAGTGAGACTAGTAGGGAGAGAGAGAAGGGGAGGGGAGTGTCTCCCTTCCTTCTCTCTACCAATCATGAGGAAGGAATGAAAAAGCTAGGTTTTTTTTAAAGGTATCTTTGGAGAAAAAGGAATCCAACAGGGAAGGTCAGTGTTCTCCAACTCGATGACGGGATCATAACTGACAAGAGAGAAGTCCAGATGCTTATTTCTTATTTTATTGCCATTTGCTTTGCCAAGGAAAATGAACTTCATATTGGGAAGGAAAGAAGTTGGTACCCAAGATGAGAAAGGAAATAGTAAGAGAGAACCAAGCTGCCCTTGAAAGATTCAGGTCACCAGGCCTAGATGAATTATGTATTTGGGTTCTATGTGTGTGATTCCTGTGTTTCCTTCCTGTGTTTCCTTCCTGTGTTCTGTGTTCTGTGATTGCTGGGCCACTATCAGTGATATTTGAAAGATCATGCTAAAAAGGAGAGGTACCATAAGATCTGGAGGCAGGTAGGTGGCTGGCTCAGTGGATAGAGCTCTGGGCCTGGAGTCAGGAAGACCTGAGTCCAAATCTGGCCTTAGACACTAACTGTGTGAGCCAGGGAAACGCACTTAACCTCTATTTGCCTTGATCCACTGAAGAAGGAAGGGGCAAACCACTCCAGTATCTGTGCCAAGAAAACTTCATGGACAGTATAGACAAAGAGTCAGTCAGAAACAACTGAACAAAAGCAACAAATTATTAGTAGCTATGATGTGACATATAAATGCATGCAATAACTTATATATCTACCTATGTATGTATTTACATATCATGTATATATGTATGTGAAGATACATACATAAATGAATGTATACATATGCACACACATCAGAAGTACAGTACAAGGCAACTGGGGCCAAGGAGAAACACTAGCAGGTGGGGGGGATTAAGAAAGGTGGCATTTGACCCTAGTTTTGAAGGAAATTAGGGATTCAAAGAGGCAGAAGGGAGGACACACTACATTCCAAGTGTGGGAGACAGTCTGTGCCATGACACTGTCTAGTGTAACCCTCCTCCCATTTTGAAAATTAGGCAAAGAAAGTGCAGAAAGTAAATAGTAAAACCTGTCTCAACTCAGAAGTGTAATAAAATAACTCTCGCCTCCTCCATACACAGAAACACAATTTCTTCAATGATCCTAAATTTGAATACCACCAGGATTCCTGCTAGCTCCTAAATCATAACCACACCTACAGACCTAACAGCAATGCTGCTATTCTGATTTCTTCCCCCTTTCTAGGAGATACTCCAGCTCCCCTTGGGAAGACTTGTTCAGCTACAAGGTTTTAGAAGGTGTGTTAATTCTGAATCCTCTGTGGTAAGCTAGGGGCGCCCCAGAGCTCAGCCAGTTTTCTACCCCCTCTCCAGGAGCCAGAGCTCTGTTCTAGGAAGCTGCTCCCTTGTTGCCTTGATTCTACCATGGACACCAGGCTTCTCTGGGGTGTGGTCATTTGTTTCCTGGGATCAGGTAAGTCCTAGACGCTGATGGGAAATACTTCCTCAGACTTTTTTGATTCTGATTGAAATCCTATCCCTGAGAGATTCAGTGTCAATCTCTGTCTGTGGATTATTTCTGCTTCCCCCATAGGTTCCATGGATACCAAAGATGCCAGAATCATCCAAACTCCAAGAAATCTAATCACAGGAATAGGACAGAATGTGACACTGAATTGTGAACAGAATTTGGGACATGAAAGCATGTACTGGTACCGCCAGGACCAGGGCCAGGGGCTTCAGCTCATTTATTTCTCAAGAACAAAAGATAGCACTGAGAAAGGAGACATTTCTGAGGGATATGATGTCTCTCGGATAAAGGAGACCTTTGCTCTCATCATACAGTCATCCAGAACCAAACAAACATCTTTTTATTTCTGTGCCAGCAGCAGACACAGTAAGGCAAAGTTAGCTCTTCTCCATGCAGAAACCTCCTTCATCTCTTACTGCAACTCTGAGGTGCTGAATTTTCCTGGCACTTGTTACCCTTCCACCAACACAGGAAACTCTTACTAGTTTGAGAAAGCTATGAGCTAAACCACTGTTCTAGTATTTATCATGTTCTGGCATGAATTGCAGATATTTTGAATATGCCATAAATCCCTTAATGGGCCATGAAATCTTATAAAGTAACTTTGTATGTATGGGATAAGGGTGCTACTCATACCTCCTTGCATCAAGATGATGATGATGTCTGATGATGTTACTAGACTGCTATCAAATGATCAGCCCTTCACCAAGCATGGCATCTCTTCTGGGAAAATTGCTCCACTGGGCTTGCAGAGCCTGTCACTTGTGGGGCCATGTTTCTACTAGGCTTGGTACTCATTGAGCATGGTGGCAGCTCTACTTGCTCCTCAAAGGGCATCATATGGTTCTGCTGTGCTTGTGGTTCCTGCCTTACTAGGCCTTCAGTCTACTTGGGCACAGAGGTTGGAACCTGCCCTAATATAAGTAAGCTATAGTTCTTTAGTTCTACTCATTATATCCATCTAACAAAAGCAAAGTTAGTGCCTCCACATTAAGACTGTGTCTGTCCCTTTAGACTTCTAGGTCTAGGCTGGAAGTGAAGTCTGTTTAGTGTGAGCATTCTAGTATAATCCCCAAATCTTCTTTGGCTTAATTACAAATGTATTTGGGCCAAGACAAAAGGGAACCTAGGGAGGTAAGGTCAGTATTCTCCACCCATCTAGCCTACATCCCTTTCTTTATCATGCATATGTGTTGACAACAAAAACAGTTGACTTGGTGTTACATTTTGGGCAGTGATAGCCTATATCTATATCTGGGGACACATTATCCTCTGCTCAGAAGATAGCTGCCATTACATTTCTGGATATCTCTAATTGTAAGGAAGCTTTGCCTTATATCAAACTAATACGTGATGTTATACACCACATCCTGTTCACATCTTAGTGTTTCTGCTTGACCCATCCCTGTGATCAGGTATCTGGGAATCAAGGATGATTCTGGCTCCCTTGATAATCATAGGAACCATGAATGGGAAGCAGAGGGAAGCCTAGGTGGAAGGTTGGCATTGAAACTAGTAGGGAAAAGTTTGGAGCTAGAATCTGGCAAGCCGTTCTCAGAATTTACTGATGTCCAAGAAACAAATGACCACACATCACAGAAGCCTAGTGCCCATCTGGGATTTTCTTTAGTTACTCTCCAATGAGCCTGTACCCCAGATCTGTTGGTGAGAGCAGCTCCTTGTGTCATTCTCTTTTTGACACCAATCCTTGTAGTCTTCTCAACTAGTCTTCATAGACATGGCTGTGACTAGAAAGTTTTGTGCATATTGGAATATGGGTGGGGAGTGGGAAGGGAACTCTCCGGGAGTTTAGCTATTAGGTGTGTGTATGGAGAGGGATATGTAGGCTGTCAATAACTACAAGGTTTGTACATTGCTGAAGTTCTAGGTTCTGCTGAAGAAGAGTTAAGTACTAGAGTTTGGGAATTTAACCACCTTGGGGGAGGAAGAACAATTCAGAAACCATAAGGTTTCTGTGCTACTAAAAAGCTGGGGGCACACAATTCATAATACTTAACACAAATATATATATATACACACACATATATACACACATCTATACTTTTTTGTTGTCTTTCAGTCATTTCATTTGTATCCAACTTTTCACAACTACATTTGAAGACTTCTTGGCAAAGAATGGTTTGCCATTTTCTTTTCCAGCTCATTTTACAGATGAAGAACTGAGGTAAATAGGGTTAAGTGACTTCCCGAGGGTCACACAGTCTGAGGCCTGGTTTGAACTTAAGAAGATGTGTCTTCCCTACTCCACACCTGGCATTCTATCCATTGCACCACCTAGCTAACACATATATACTTATGTGTATGTTTATGTGTACATATATGTATATGTATATATTCATACGTACTTGTGATTTCACTGAAGAGTCACCCAATCAGTATATGTTAGCAGTGGGACTGGAACCTAGCTCTTTCTGGCTCAAAGGCCAGATTTCCATGCATACATCATGTTTATATATGTAATATATATGTGCATATGTGTATGTATGCGTTCATGTTTATGTATGTATTATATATTTATGTACATATATGAATATGCAGAGAAGCAGGTAAATGAAAATACAACTAAACAAAAATTGACACTTTATTTCATATACAAAATCAACCTAAAGGAGATAATTAAATAATTTATATTTTATATATTAAATAATGTATGCATTATATAATTATTCAAATATCATAAAATATGAAGAAAGTCTGTTGAAACATGACATAATTCTCATAAATGATCTTTACATATTTCTTATATTTCTTTATTGCCAAATGCTTTTGTGAAGGAAGAAATGAGAACGTTGTGGTACAAGCCTCAGATGTAAAGCTTCCCTATGTAATAAACCTGTTCCTGGGGGCTTCCTGCATCTTCGGAAGCATTTGTGACTACCTAGTATGAAACACCTGTAATCTTTTCCTAAGGGCTCCTGTGAGATGAATGAACTTCTCTTGTGCAGGTCTTTCAAGGTGAAGGTTAGCAACAGAGAAATGGAGGAATAGATGATACTGCAGGGTGGGTTCCTTTTCACACCCTAGCTTTCCTCAAATCCAGCAGATATTTTCCAGTTATAACTAGAAGAAAGGAAAGCAGACATCTTCAGAGAAACAAATGAGACCCTACCCAGCCACACAAACAGGACAAGTGCAGAAGTAATAAAAACAGGGATCTAGGTTTCTGATAGTTGGGGAGCAATGAGAAGGAATTATAGCAACTAGCTGAAAATTTCAGTATCCAGCTATGTTTAATTCAACTTGACCCCTTCAAAGCTCCTCCTGGGATCAGGAGGTTCACTTAATTGCTTGAAATTTCATTTTAGTTTATCCTGATGTGAGAGCCAATTCAAATATAATTCTACTATAGTAGGAAGAGGGAGAACTAAAATGGATGTTGCTTTTGAAACACTAGAATGTGTGGAGTTTTTACTACTCTTTTATCTAATTTAACTAACTTTCTTGTTCAGATAATGAAGAAAGGTTAATTGCCGAATACTTGAAGAAGAAGAGAATGGCCAGTGGGTGGAGGTTTCTTCATCTGTGTAATGAAGGGTTTGAACTAGATAGATGGAAGTCTACCCCTCCCACAATCTATAAAATTTTAATCTTAGATAAGAGGGGAATCAAAATAGGGGGTAAGGAGGAGGAAAAGCCAGGCAAGAGGAAGATAAAGATAAATAGGAAAGGGGTAAGGATGAAACAAAGGACTGGTAAAGCCACTGCCGAGAAAGTGTTGGAGTAGTTGAAAAGTGGGTGCAATGATAGTTGGAAAAGATTTAAGGCAGAGGATGTTGACGTCAGTGAAAGATACAACCTAGTATAACTGGAAGAGTCCCACAGATCTTTAGCTTGACAAAAATTCTTCTTACTCTATATAACAGCAACCTGTTCTTGCCCTAATCCCACCATGGGCAGTTACCAGGCTCTGTACTGTATGGCCATTTGTCCTCTTAGAAACAGGTGAATCCTGGGTACAGATTGGAAATGTCTCTCCTGTACTTAACAGACCCTTGTTTCAAATCTTGCACTTGTGGTTGCAATTCAAAATCCCTTCCTGACTTAAGATGAACATGGCTATTCTGTTTTCTGTCTTATTTACCAATAGCATATATGGAAGACAAAGTTATCCAGACCCCAAGACACTTGATCACAGCAAGAGGACAGAATGTGCTGCTAAGCTGTGACCCCATCAAGCCACATGTTTATATTTTTTGGTATCGACAGCTCTTGGAAGAATTGAAGTTCATGGGTTACCTTCAGAATGAAAAAGTATTAGATGAATCAGGTGTGCCAAAAACTCGATTCTCAGTTGATTGGCCCCGAAACTCATCCTCTAATCTGAACATCCAATTCACAGAGCCTCAAGATTCAGCTGTTTATCTGTGTTCCAGCAGCTTAGGCACAGCATTGTGAAGTCCTCTCCTTTCTTTGCATAAACCCCTTCTGGATACCACAGAGGAAATAACAGTTAGAGACAAAGGGAAAGACAGTTACCAGGCTTTGATGAATTTAGACAGAGAAATTTGGGAGGATTTGTGGTGAAACTGAAAAAGAAGTCAAAAGAGGAGAAGAAAAAAGAGAATGAAGGGAAGAAATGGAAATACAAGAATGAGGAGCTATAAAAGAAACAATGAAGTACAGTGGAAAACATGTTGAATTTGGAGTCGGAGGACCTGAGTTCAAATCCCAACCTTGCCATTTACTACCTATTAATATGAACTTTCACAAATCAATCAACTTTTATGTGCAAAGTGTTCTATGGTAACTGTACCTCTTTAAACACCAGTTTCTAAGTGGCACAATGGTTAGAGTGCCAGGTCTGGAAGTCAGGAGGACCTAAGTTGAAATCCAGCCTCAGACACTTAGTAGTTGTGTGACCCAGGACAAGTCACTTAACCCTATTTGCCTCAGTTTCCTCATGTGTAAAATGAACCAAAAAAAGAAAATGGCTAAGTTACTCCAGTATCCTTACCAAGAAAACCCCAAATGGGGTCACAAAGAGTCAGACATAACTGAATGACTAAACAACAATTCTAACCTGTTAAAAAAAAAGGTGATAGAACTAGGTGACCTGTAAGGTCCCTTCTAACTCTAATTCCATGATCCTGTAAGAAATATAAAGGTTTGATGTGAAAGAAGAAAAGGATTGGACCTCGAGTTCTTAGTGTGAGAAGGTCTCAAGGTATAAGTGGAGAGCTAAAACAGAAAGGCTTGAGAAATAGTAGAAGTAGAAGGTGAGGGATTCATACTGAAGCAGTAGAACAATCAGAACTTTCAGAGAAGGAGGACCCAAGGAGAAAGCAGTTGGGAAAATATACTAACACAGGGCAAGCTGGTAAGTCAAAGGACTACCCTCATAAAGGAAGGTACCATTCATTGGGCGTGACTTCCAAAGAGCTAATGGGGTGAGAAGAGTAAAGACCCCTGAGTTAAAGAGGCCTTCAAGTAGTATGTTAAAACTCTTTCACTGGAGCGAGTAGCAAGAAAAACAGGGATAAGGGTCTTGCTTCAAGCAAATATGGGGAGTGGAGAGAATTGTGAAGTGACTTGAAGACAGCAAAATGGTTGTAATTCTGTCATGAGAAAGTGTCATGTGTTGAAATGTGTTCAAAATGTGTTCAAAATTCACATTGGTTTCTTTCCTAGGAGAAAAGGTTAAACAAATGAAGAAACAAAAACCAGAAGGGTTTGTATTTGAAACAAAGAAGAAAATACATCTGATGAAAATGCATCCTGACCTAGAAAGCTGGAGGTGAGGAGACTCACACAGGAGACATGGAAGAAGAAAATACAATGAACACATGAGGCTAAGGAAAAAAAAAATGAGCCTCTATCTGAAGAGGAAGAAGATGGATGCTCTGCAGAGAAAACACCTGCTAATCCTCCAAGGAATAATGGTGTGGATCCATAAGTCCTCTCAAGAGAGATAGCATCCTATAAGGAACAGAGTGGACTTGTGCATTCCTGGTGAATCTATTCTAGATACGAGAGAGAAAATTTCAAGATGTGGGAAATTTTAAGACTACTACACATTTTTAGTGACTTGTGTGCACAAATGATATTATATGAAGGAACTTAGAAAATAATCTAAAAGTATGAAATCTGTATTAAGAAACTGAATATTGAATGACAAATGTGGCATTTTTGTTGTGGGACCATATAGGATCATTGGATCATAAATTTAGAGCTGGAATAGACCAAAGAGGTCATCTGGAACATCATTCTCATTTTATAGAGAAGAAACATTTCTGTATATTTAAAATGAAATCCAATTAAGAGAATGGAAACTATGTCAAATTAAGAGCTGGTTAAGAAGATGATGTCTTAGAAAAGAAGGTAGTATTTGATTGGTATTTCTGAACTTCACCTTAAAATACAGGAATAACAAATTGCTGATCAGGGATGGACCTTAGAAAGGTCAAACCTGTCAGTGAATTAGGGGGACATCTTTAAACATATGAATATTGGCAGAATGGGTGGATGAGAACAATTTGTTCCAATGGCCACAAAGGCACTGTGTAGTGCTTACAGCATAGTCAGAAATCAAAATTGCCAAGGTCATCCACCACATCCTGAGCCCATCACCAATTCTCCTGACTTTTGTCTTGGCACTGGACTTCGATGAGTCTGGGAGAAAAAGTGAGGCTGTTGAGTTTGTACAACTCTCCTTCACTTAAATCCAATTCATGGACAAGCCAAGACATTGGAGAGGTAATTGGTCCTCTCAAAAAATGAAGGATGAACAATAACCCTTTCTGAAATAAAAATATATCTTCTTAAATAGTGTGAATAATGTGCTTGAAAATTATATTTCTTTCACTATGCTAGGTAGAACCAGCAGAGAACTTTCCAGGTATTCCGGGGAGTAATGGGGAGAAGTGTATGAGCCAAGAGAAGTGAGGAAAAATACTCTGTTAATCATGGCTCTGCTGATTACAATAGTGAGGAAACTGGAGGCATGCACAGTTAGTAAGTTAGTCAAAAAGCATAATCAGGCTGTTATTCTTGTGTCAGGCACTGTGCTATGTACTCAGAACATAAAGAATACAAAATGACAATAAATAAGGAGAATGGACCTTTGACCCAGAGTGCCAATACTGGGCAAGGACAGGTTGTTGCCATATCATTGTATTAACTCATATTGAGTTAACAATTCACTAAACATCACCTTTCATTGAACTTTTGTTTTGGCAAGATTCCCTCATCCCATAGTCAGACTTTTCATTTAAAAAAAAATTGACTATACGATTCATTCCTTTTCTATAGAGTAGGGATTCCTTGTGGATTATTAGTTGGTACATATGGCCCCCATGGTCCCTTCCAACTCTCAGATTCTGTGGTCCTGTGATTCTTGGTCTCCCAAGAGTCCTTGCTAAAATGTAAATGTATGTTATGTGAATGGTAGCATACCACACAATTCAACAACAATTCAGTCCAACAAACATTAAATACCCAGTATATGACAGACTCCAAAAGAGGCACAATATTTAGATAAATTACCTGTCCTAATCAACATGATATGAATGCAAATAACCGTAATAAACAATCATACCTGAGAAGTATAATAACGAGTTGTGCCGTGGCTTAACACAAGTGCCAGGTACATAGCCAGTGCTTAACAAATACTTGCTGGTTGAAGTGAGGGTAGGCCACTACTGACTTAAGAGATAAAGGAATCTGGGATCACAGATACAAAGTTGAAAAGGACCTTAGAGGTCATGTGGTCCAAACCCATAATTTTAAAAATGAAGGACTAAAGATTAAATGCTTTGCCCAATATCACACAAGTAGCAACTGGCAGATTCTAGCAATTTTATAGAATACATTTCCAAAAAAAAAAAAGAAGAAGAAGACATGAGTGAGGATATCATCATTCTAGCAGAGGAAATAGTATGGACAAAAGCACAGAGGCTGGAAAATACTGGCCCCTGACCAGGAGAGCAATTTGTGTAAAACAAAGAAGTGGAAAATGATATCGTATAAAGCTGGAATGGTAGACATATGGATGGCGTTTTGTATCAGGATTCAGAATTTAAATTTTCATCATTAAACAACAGGAAATTTTTAAATGGTTTTGAGTAGAGGTGTATGATCAATATAACAGAATTTTGGCAGAAATTAAATGTGGATTAATTTATCAGAGGAGTAGTAGAAAGCTTCTAAGAAATGTTAACTGAGAACAATATGGAAAGTGTCTAGAGCTTAGGGTTTTGCCATGGAATGAAGGCCTGGATGGGACACCATAGTGAATACCTATTGAGCATCAGGGAGTAGCATAAGGTCCAAGAGGACCTAAGAAGAGGGTGGGTTGGGATAAGTGGAAGAGTGTGAGAGGTGAAGGTTCCTAGCACAGTGCCTTGGACCTGGTTCAACAAATATTTGTTTAATTCAATTGAACTGAAAAACAAAACCCAAAAAAGCAAAAAAAACAAAACAAAAAGCAAAAAAAAAAACTACTTCATAATTTTCTTAGCACTGGCCAAACGTTTATGATAAGCTTTTGAGAGAACAGTGTTCTTTAGGCAGCTAGGTGGTATAGTGGATAGAGTACCAGCCCTGAATCAGGTGGACTTGAGTTCAAATCAGGCCTGAGACACATAACAGTTACTTATCTGTGTGACTCTGGGCAAGTCACTTAACTCCAATTGCTTCACCAAAAACAAAACAAACAAACAAACAAGCAAACAGTGTTTATGCCTGTCCATAGTCTGTAGAGAAGTTTGGAATCTAAAGAACATGGAGTCTTCTGTTTCTGTTTCATGGAGCCTTCCTATTTCTAGCCTTAAGGAAGAGAGCTTGGGAGTTGATGAGACGTACATTTGAACTTCACTCTGCTATTTCTAAATCTTCTAATCACTAAACCCTTCTTCTTGCCCCCAGGAAAGTCTGTGTCCCATTCCTACTGGACCCTACTTCCTCTAAATAGCTATTTTTGAAAGTATCAGACAACCTAAGTTGACCTAAGATTTTAATGCCTAGTATTAGAATCCAACTCAAAGTTTCTTTGTTTTAATTGTCCAGTTTAGAAGATGCTGTTGTCCATCCTCCATTCTTGCAGAGGACCAAAAACATCAGGAGGCTAACATCTTAACTTGCAAGTGAGTTGGATTTAAGTGAGGCAGAGCTGGACTACTTAGAAGAAGAATGAAAAGAAACGTAAGCAAAAAGAAAACACTTCTGTTGTCTGTAAGTAGCTGTGTTATCTGACATTTAAGTAACTTGTGCACATATTCTGCTCTTGCTGCCTATGGTAAAGTAGTCATTACCACACTCCTAAAGACAGACCTGAGAATATTCTGCTGTGGTGACAAATCAGTACAAGAAGGACTTCAAAATATTTCATATAACCATGTTTTAATATAGCTGAAGCTTGTGTGGTGGGCATAAAAGCTAACAGGCAGCCATCTGCTATGCCACCACCAAAAAAAAATTATTGCTTTTTGTGGGAGCCAATGAAGACCATAGTTCCATAAATGGAAAGGATCCAGCCAAGTAAGGGAGGCCCAGAGCTCTTCTTCTACATCATTGGGCCAAAGCTTAGAGGAAGGAAGTCAGGGACCCAATCCATTCCTGCTCTGACCCTCTCATGGGCAACAGACTCTTTTGCTGTGTCTCCATTTTTCTCCTCGGAGCAGGTGAGTGCTGGATAGAGAAGGAACCTTCCCTTCCCCCTTTTGGAGAGAGGAGGTTCAGAGATTTGCCTTTCCCTAGAGGAAGAAACAAAGATCTCCCAGATTCTGTGCCCCAACTATTGTCTCTTTTTTCCCCTCACACAGCCCCTACTGAAACAGAAATCACTCAGACACTCAGATTCCTGGTGACAAGGGTGAAGCAAGAGGTGACACTCAGATGTCATTAATATTTCCTTAATGGTATAACAAAAGAGTTTATCCAAACAATAGACACTCTTGAATAATCAACCCTTAGCCTTAACCGACCAATAATATCACTCACAGAATCTAAAAATAAGTACTCTGATTATGGGCCCCCCGAAGCCTTATCTATACCTACTGCTCTTTCTTTTCAGTGGCTTTAGGAACAGGAAGGGGTTTTCTTGACACTTTCCCCAAACCCCAGAGGTAACTAGGTTTCATTAAGACCTGAGTTAAAATCTGGCCTTAGATATTTAGTAGTTTTGTGATCCTGGGCAGATCATTTAATGCTGATTGCCTCAGTTTCCTCATCTGTAAAATAGGCTGGAGAAGGAAATAGTAAACCATTCCAGTATCTTTGCCAAGAAAACCCCAAATGGGGGTCATGAAGAGTAGGGCAAGACTGAACAACATCAAAAACCCTGGGTGTCTATCTTTGTGGGACTCAAGGAGATCAAGGAAACTGTACACATCTCACTATGAACACCTCCTTGCCACAAATATCCTTGTTTTACTTATTCATCTTTTTGGAATACACCATTGTATTATAAAACGTATTACTAAAAAAACCCCATAATAATCAAAATAAATTGTTTTCTCTAAACAATTAATGAACTTTACATGTAAAATTCAAATATCTAATTAACTAAATGACTCATTCTTAATGTAGGAAATGATACAGAGTGAAAAGATCAGAATCAGAACAATTTATTCTGTGATGATGCTATAAAGATAGTGTCTGACACATATTGACACAGTAATTGTTTGATGACTGACAAACAACTTTGAAAGAAAAGTAAATTCTGGATCAATGCAATGAGTAACCACGATTCCAGAGGACCAGAGATGAAGCATGCTAACTACATATCTCCTAATAGAGATGTGATCAAATCATTATACAAGATGAGACATATTACATCATTGGCTAATAGGGGAATTAATTTTCCTTGATTATTCATATTTACTAAAAGGGTTTTTTTTCTAATTAGGAGCAGATGGGGAGAGAGAGAAAATTAATACGTGTTCATTTATAAAAGTAAAATTAAATAAAATACAAACTTTAAAATAGAGAAATAAGCCATAGAAGTTCTTAGCTAAGAGCTTGGTATGTGCAGACAAGTAGAAACATTTGGCCAGTGGAACACCATTCCTCAGTGGTCATGTGAGACCACAAATCAGAAGATCCCATGAGAAAAGTACAATAATATCACTGGTAGACACCAATGGGGCTGTAACTATGGAGGTATGAATTGACCTTTTGTGACTTTTTCCTAACTATATGGGAAACTTAAATACAGGCCCCTCTACAAATGGCCCCTGGCCATACTTAATCCACAGGTATTTGACTCTTCACATGGACACCTTCCGGTTTGTCCACTTTTGCCACTGATAATGTGTACATGTATAGGGAAGTTGACACCAAGTAAATCTGAAGAAAAGTCTATTACTACTTTTATAACTCTGATATCATTACATGTCTTTAAAGTAATTCAGTCTTCTTGTTGACTACTAAAAGCACAAAAATCAGCAGTGCCTCATGATCCATACTTTTTCAGTTGCTATGTGTTCACAGAGTACCATAAATGTACAGTAGCTAGTCAGAGGGACCCATTTGTGAGGGGCAAGGAAGGGTATCTAATTATAACAAGCATCAATCTTCTCTTTATTAAGTATCATAGAATAAGGGTTCTTGGTGGTTTATTACGTGGAGGCAGAAAGCAAGGATAATGAAAACCTAGTGAAAAAGGGTTTCTTATGATTATCTTAAAAGGAAATTTTTTCTCCCCTGTTTCTCCCACAGCATGTGACCTGGGATCTATGAGAGTCCTCAAGGACACATAGACTACCCAGCTCAGAAAGTGATGTGGTTTTGCTCCACCCCCAGACTCTATTTCCTAATTGTTTAGCAGGGTGAAAAATCAGTCAGGAGAGATGTACCATTCTTTCTTCAACTATGCCATGAGCACCAGCCTTCTCTATTGTGTGGCTATATTTCTCCTGGAAGTAGCTAAGTCCTGGGCAGAGAAGGGTAATCCCTTTACTAAGATTGCTACATTCCCTTGTAGATATAATGTCAACTTCTTACATAATTTTCACCTCCTGTCTTTTGTCTCTTTTCTTTCCAGACTGCATGCATGCTAAACTCACTCAGATCCCAAGGTATCTAATCATAGGGAAGGGACAGGCAGTGACGATGACATGTGACCAAGACACTCAGGATACTGGAATGTTTTGGTATCAACAAACCTCAGAGAAAGCAGATCTAGTGTTTGTTCTTTACTCCCTGGGAAAGGAGGATAAACAGGAGGGTGATGATCCTCAAGGATTTCAAGCCAGAGACCAGAAATCAAGAATTTTACTCCCAGCAAACCATCTGCAGAACCCAGAGACTCTGGGATGTATTTCTGCAGTTCCAGCCACAGTGATGAAAAAGCATTTCATTTCTATGCACAAACCTCCTTTCTTCCACTTGAGTACAGGAAGTAGGAGTTAGTGGGGAGGGAAGGGAGTTCAGGCAACTGCCATCAAAAGAAAAGCAGCATGAAAGAAAAGACAAAAATGTTTCATATAACACGAAATCAAAAAGTCAGAGGAATAAAGTAAATGCTTGAATTAATAGTGGAATAAAGTCTACAACCTATGATGGCAGATGCTTCTCATCAAAGAAGTCTTCATATGTGTTAGTTGATCCATTGTACCATGCTATGTGCAAAACTACAAGCCTGAATGGGCTTCCATTTTCCACCTTTCTGTTGGATTTCAGAGATATTTTTGAAGCTACCACCCATTTAGTTCCTGTGATTGAGCTGAGCCCTTGGAATTTGAAGGGGCTGCTTATGATGATGAATCAAGTTGTTTGGAAGTTTTAGAAAGGGGAATGTTGGATTTTGCTGACCCAGAGGCAGAGGGTCCCATGCTCTATTCACTTCACAGCCAAGACCATAACCAATGCTCCCCTGAATCTTCGTTCACCCTGACAATGCCCAAATGCAACAGAAAGGAGTCCAGAGTGGCAGGGATCTCATTAGCTATAAGATGGAAGGGAAAGCACTTCTGCCCCATAGCGCTCCCCTTTGCTTTCCCTTGGTATAACTCCTAAACTGAGGAAGAGTCCCACATCTCCAATTCCTACGTTAATCCTTTCCATATCTGGAGGAAGTTCAAGGCTGTATGCTAGCACCTCACAGATCTTGCTTGGAGGTCAGGTGGATTTTGGGAAAGATGATCGGAATCAGAGTTTTATATAGAAGCACTTAATATTTTTCCTTTCATTCATTTCCTTTCATTCCTTTCATTCATGTGTAAATTATATGAGCACTGTACTTCAAGAATCTGTGTCCAATTAATGAATGTGTTAGAGTATTAGGCTGAAAGAGGAGAACCCAGCTACAGGTTTGAATGAAGACTTGGTTGAGGTAGAGCCAAAGATTTCCTATGTCTAATATTTCAATATCATCCTTTAGCTTAAAGCCCAGATCAGTCAAGGCTGTCAGGACTTGGCAAGGGGTGGGAGACAATGAGGAAGACTAGGTTAGGAATTTTCTGTTTGAGAACTTGTTAGTATCCAGTGAAGTTACTGAAAACTTTGGTGAGATTTTACCAAGCCTACACTACAGAAGAACTGTGGTATCTACAGGCCTGGTGGTTCAAGGTCACCAACCTCTGATGGAAAACTCATATAGTACACTGCCTTGCTTAATAGTTAAAATGTTGCTACATTGCCTTTCTGTAGGCTTAAGGAAAGTAGTATAAGAACTAATTGGCATTGATTCTATTGTTTCAACTCATTCTTCTGCCTGTGGTCTTCTTCTCTGAGAAGGATGCAGTTCTGAATGCTGAGAGCTATCCCAAAGTGGCATGGGCTGCTTTGGAAAGTGATTGATTTCCTCTCAATAGAGGTTTTCAAATAGACTGGCTCATTCAATCACTTGTCACAGATGTTAAAGAGATGATTCTTGGTCAGGTATGAGTTGGAGTAGAGGGATTCTGAGGCCTCTTCAAAATGTAAGATTCTATGATTCAATTAGTGCTAGTGCTTTTTAGAGAAATTTCTGGCTTTTCTGTCCCTATCCAAGAATCCCAGGAAACTTTGGACATTGCATGCCTCTCTATGTACTGGAGTAGACAATCTCTCCATTGACAAGCATGTGGTCCAGAGCAGATCTTAAATTCTAAAAAGGGATCCTAAAAGTCTGTGTTGTTGTTATTTAGTTGTATCCAACCCTTCATGACCACATGAATATTTTTTATGGGATTTTCTTTTTTTTGTTAAATTTTTCATTTAAAATAAATATTTTTTTTATTTACATGAATTTTATTTTCCTTAAAAAAACTGAGTTCCAAATTCTCTCCCTTCTTCAATCCCCTCCTTATTTATTGAGAAGGCAAGTAATTTATTATAGGTCATACATGTGCAGTCATGCAAAACATATAGCCATATTAATCATGTTGTAAAAAATAACACAGACAAAAAAAGAAAAATAAAGAAAGTTGAAAACAAGTATGCTTCAATTTGCATTCAGACTCTATCCGTTATTTTTTCTGTACTGGTGGATTGTACTTTTCATCATGTATTGCCTTGATCATTATATTGCTGAGAATAACTAAGGCTTTACTAGTTGATCATCGTACAATATTGCTGACCCTGTGTACAATATTCTTCTCATTCTGCTCACTTCACTTTGCATCAGTTCATGCAAGTTTTCCCAGGTTTTTCTGAATGGGGCCAATTGCCAGTTGTCCTGACCTATAGCTTGCCACTGAACACTGAATGACTCTGGAGGAGAGAGTGAGGCTGATGACTTTGCACAGCGTTGCCTCACTTGCAAATAAAGGTCATTGGTCCTCTTTGAGAAAGAAGGATGAACAACAAATAACATAGTTTTTCTGAATCCATCCTCTTTGTCACTTCTTATTTCACAATAGTACTCTATCCCAATCATATACTACTGCTTCTTCGGCAATTTCCTCGGGTTGTTTTTTGGCAAAATCTGGAGTGGTCTGTCATTTCTTCTCCAGTATGTACCCATTTTACAGATAAGGAACTGAGGGAAATAGGAGGTAAGTGACTTACCTGGAGTAACACAGCTAGCAAGTGTCTGAAGCTGGATTTGAACTCAGATCTTCCACACTTCATGCCCAATGCTCCAGCTACCTCACCACTTAGCTACTCAAAGGCAATCTGGTCCTTAATTGTTTAACAAAAGAGTTTATTAAAAAAAAATTAACTCTTGAATATGCAACCATTAGCACTAAGGAACCTATTATGTAACTCACAGATCCAAACGTGAGCACCATTTTGCTTGCAAGTCTCCCATAAATCCCCTGATAAGTCCCTGATAATTCTCTTATGAGTTACGAGCTCCCAGAAGTCTTGTCTTTACTGTCTGCTCTCTAGACAGTGGCTCTATGAACAGGAAGTGGTTTTCTTGACCCTTTCCCTAAGCCCTAGAGGTAACTAGATGTCAGGACTAGAGTCAGAAAGGTTTGAGTTAGAACTTTGTCTCAGACACTGTATTTTGTGACTTTGGGCAAGTCACTTAACCCTATTTGCCTCTGTTTCTGCATCTGTAAAATGAGCTGGAAAAGGAAATGACAAATTACTCCAATATCTTTGCCAAGAAAACCCCAAATGGGGCCACAAAGAGTTGTACATGACTGAACAACAAAAGAACCCTGTGTGTCTATCTCTGCTGTGATGTTGCTCCACCTCCAGACTTTATCTCCTAAGTGTTCAACAGGGTGAAAATCAATTAAGAGAGATGCCCCATTCTTTTCTTAATTACACTATGAGCACCAGCCTTCTCTACTGTGTTATTTTTCTCCTGGAAGTAGATGAGTCCTGGGAAATAACTTTATTAAGATTGTCAGATTCCCTTGTCAACTTCTTACCCACTTTTATCTTCTGTCTTGTGTCTCTTTTCTTTCCAGACTCTGTGCATGTTAAAATCATTCAGATCCCAAGATATTTCATCATAGGGAAGGGACAGACAGTGACAATGAGATGTGACCAAGACTCAGGATACTCGAATATTTTGATATCAACAAACTTCAGGGAGGCAGGGGAAGTGAGGAGGTCTAATGCCTGTACTTTACTTCCCAGGAAAGGGAGATATACAGGGGGGGCATAATCCTCAAGGATTTAAAGTGAAGAGAGCAGATACCAAGATTTTTATTCTCAACAAACCATCTGCAGAACCCAGGGACTCTGGGATGTATTTCTGCAGTGCTGGCCACAGCAATGAAAGGGTACTTCATTTCTATGTACAAACCTCCTTTTCTCCACTCTAACACAGGAAATCGGACTTGGTGAGGAGGGAAGAGAGGGGAGGCAACTGTCCTCCCATAGCCCAAAAGAGAAAGCAAAAATGTTTCACGTAACACAATATCAAAAAGTCAGAGGAATAAAGAAAATGCTTGAGTTAGGAGTTGAATAAAGTCCACAACCTATGATGGTAGGTTCTTCACATAAGTAAGGTCTCCGCATGTGTGAGTTGATCCGTTGTACCATGGTATGTGCAAGGCTACAGGCTTGGAAGGGTTTCCCTTTTCCTCCTTTCTATTGAATTTCAGACCAGACAGCTCCTGTGACTGAGCTAAGCCCTTGAGAATTGGAGGTTCTGCTTGTGATGAGGAATTGAGGTGCTTGGAAGTTTTGGAATGGGGACTGTTGGATTTTGATGACCAGAACTACAGGGTCCAATTCTCTATTCATTGCACAGCCAAGATCACAACCAGTGCT
This sequence comes from Phascolarctos cinereus, assembly GCF_003287225.1. Classification (NCBI taxonomy): domain Eukaryota; kingdom Metazoa; phylum Chordata; class Mammalia; order Diprotodontia; family Phascolarctidae; genus Phascolarctos; species Phascolarctos cinereus. The sequence continues at coordinate 100,860,043 of NW_027555514.1, read as the reverse complement.
CCCCTGAATCTTCAGTTATCCTGAGAATGGATCAGTGCAACATAAAGGAATCCAAAGTAGCAGAGACTGGAAGTTATCGAAAATCTCATCAGCTGTGAGATGGAAGGGAAAACACTTTTGTCCCATAGTGATCCTCTCTGCTTCTTCCTCTTTTTTGAGTCCCAAAGGGGATAGTGAGTTTTCTAAAGTCATATAGATGGTAAATGGTGGAGACACAATTCAAACTCAGATCCAAGTTCACTGTTCTTTCCACTACCCAACACTGTCTCCTAAGAGGTATAAGGTAGAGTAGTAAACAGCTAACATGAACACCCCAAACTATGTATTTACCTGGAACTACAGTGAGAAGATCATTCTCACATTTCAGAATTAAGTGACTTAGAAGATTTATGTAGATTCAGGATACTAATGCTAACTTATTCACGGGTTACAGGTTTGTTTGGGGTGTTGGGGAGGGATTAGTACTTTTGTTGTGAGGGTTTGCAAGACCTCTTCTAGGCTGCTCATCTACCCTTGGTGTTCACGTGTCACCCCACTCTCACATGTGGCTCCCAGAATGTGTAGCATGTGTAGCAGCCCCATCCTGGTAAATCATTTTGGCTAAAGGGCAAAACTAAGTTGAGGGTAAACAATGGGCCTCAAACCTGCCAGCGAGTTAGGGGAATGTCTACCCCAACCATAAGAAAATTTTCCCTGAAAGAATGGATGGATAAGAATAACCTGCCTGGACAACCACGAAGGATACTGCAACAGGCACTGTGGAGGGCTCAGAGTTTGGTCAGACATTGAGGATGCCAAGGTCATCCACTGCATCCTGAGCCCATCACCAGTTTCCTAACTTTTTTCTTGGCACTGGACTTTGGTGACTCTCAAAGGAAAACTCATGGTGATAACTTTGTGCCACTCTGCCTCACTTTAATCTAATTCATGGACAAGTCAAGATAATGGTGAAATCAACAGTCCTCCTCAAAAACAAAGGATGAACAATAACTTTTTTAAACATAAAAATTTCTTCTGAAATATTGTGAATAATTTGCTCTTTCAGTATGCTAGCTTGGGACAAGCAGAGTATTTTCCAGGTTTTCTGGGGGCAGGGTAGGAGGAAAAAGTGTATGAGTCAAGAGAAACGAGAAAAAAATGCTTTGTTAGTCATGCATCTGTTGATTGGAATAGTAAGGAAACTGGGGACCTTGCTCAGTGGGCAATTATTCAAAAAGCATCATTAGGATGTTACTCTACATTGGGCATTTGGAACACAAAGAATGCAAAAGGAAAATGTGTACAGAGAATGTACTTTTGACCCAGGGTGTCAACATTGGGGTGGGGAACACGGGTTGTTGCCATATCACTCTATTAGCTCATATTGAGCTTACAATGCACTACACGTCACCTTTTGTCGAACTGTTGTTTTGGCAAGCCTCTCTCATTCTATATCCATGCATTTAATTTTTTAAAAAAATTCCACCATATAATCTATTCCTTTGCTTATATTAAGGCAGAGGTTCCTTGTGGGTTACAAGTTGGTATAAATGACACCTATGATCCCTTCAAACTATCTGCTTCTGTGACCCTGTGATTCTTGGTTTCCCAGCAGCCCTTGCTAAAATGTAAAGATATCATGTGAGAAAATTTGCATATTAACCTATTCAACAAAAATTCAGTCCAACAAACATTAAGTGCCTAGTATGTAATAGACTCCAAGACAGCTATGATATTCAGATAAATTACCTGTTCTAATGAACATGACATAAATACAAATAACAATAATGCATAATAATACACGATAAGTATAATAACAAGTTCTGACTTGGCTTAGCATAGTACATATCCAGTGCTTAATAAATGCCTGCTGATAAATGTGGGGGTAGGCATTACTGACTGAAGAGATAAATGAATCATGGGATGACAGATTCGAAGTTGGAAGGGAGCTTGGAGGTCATGTAGTCCAAACCTATAATTTTAAGGATGAAACCCTAAAGATTAAATGCTTTACCCAAGATCATACAAGTAGCAAGTGGCAGATTCTAGTAATTTTATAGAATACACTCCCCAAAAATAGAGGGCAAGAGTATAGGGAATATCATTCTAGGCAGAGGGAATAGTATAGACAAAAGCACAGAGGCTGGAAAATACTGGCCCCTGACTGGGGGAGCAATTTGTGTAAAACAAAGAAGAGGAAAATAGTATGGCATAAAGCTGGAACAGCAGACTTATAGATGGCCTTTTATATCAGGATTCAGAATTTGAATTTTCATCATTAAATAACAGGAAAGTGTTAAAAAAAAAGTATGGAGCAGAAGAGTCATATGAGCAAAATAACAGAATTCTGGAAGAAATTAAATGTGGACTAATTCATCAGATTAGTAGCAGAAAGCTTCAAAGAAATGTTAACTGAACGCAATATGGAAAGTGCTTAGAGCTTAGGGCTTTGCCATGGAATGAAGGCCTGGATGGGACACTACAGTGAATAGCTATTGAGCTCGAAGGAATGGTATGGGGTCCCAGACGACCTGAGAAGAGGGTGGGTTGGGATAAGCAGAACAGACTGTGAGAGGTGAAGATTCCCAGCACATTGCCTTGGACACTGGCTTAATAAATATTTATTGAATTCAACTGAATTGAAAACAAACAAACAAGCAAACAAAAAAACCAACTGCTATGATAGACTTGAGCAGTGTTTATGTCTTTCCATAGTCTGTAGAGAAGTTTGGAATCTAAGGAACATGGAGTTTTAAAGAAGAGAGCTTGAGAGTTGATGAGACATATTGGCATTTCTGCTATTTCACTACTGCTATTTCTAAATCATCTAAACCCTTCGTCTTGTCCCCAGGAAAGTCTGTGTCCCATTACTACTGAACCCTACTTCTTCTAAGTAACTATTAAAAAAAATCAGATAACCTCAACTGAGCTAAGATTTTAAAGCCTGGTATCAGGATCAAACTCATAGGTTCTTGGTTTTAATTGCCCAATTTAGAAGATGAGTATTAGTCAGTTTCCTAAGCCAATAATTTCTGTATTTTGCCACCTAAGTCTAATCAGTTCTTAGCTTAGGTGATTTTTCCTAAGCTATAAGAAAAGCCCGTATCACCCTTCTAGTTTCATCTCTAGTACAAGCTGAATTACCTTGAGCTCAGCTAGCCACCAAAGGAACAAAAATAGATCTGCCTGGCTCTCAGTTTCCACTACTGATACAAAGTTATGTTCTTAGCCAAGGTTGGCTGCCCATTTTTCCCTTCCACCACCACCCCAAACTGAGTCAGTTAAGTCCATCCTGGTTATCAACTCCTAGAAGCCACTGTCAATTAGCAGACACTTTTTTTTTTTGGTTTTTCCAGTGCCTTCCACCCAAGATCTGTTCATAGGATCAAGGATCTAGAGCTGGATGTCACCTTTGGAGCCACTTGGTCCAACTCTTTTATTTTACAGATTAGGAAACTGAGACTCAGAGAAGGAAAGTGACTGACTCAACCTTACCCAACACCACATAAGCAGTGAGCGGCATAGCTGGGATTTAAGCCCGGGGAATTCTAACTCCAGATACATTACTCTTTCCACAGTGCCAGTCTGGCCAGCATGCCCTCCTTAGTCAATCTGGTGGCACCATGCTCCTGGGGGTGGCGGTGTCACAGTGTTATACTTACTGAATTTTTTTTTAGGTGGGGGGGAGGCAATTAATAGTAACTCACTTGACCAATGTCACATAGATAGTAAGTGTCTGAAGCTGGATTTGCACTCAGGTCCTCCTGATCCCTGGACTGGTGCTCTATCTACTGCACCACCTAGCTGCCCATCATCAGATAATTGTGGAATTTAGTGTGGACACCTGATCATCATTCCATCATTAAGCATAAATTTCGAGAAGGAAATATTGTCGAAATCACAAGCCACAGATATACAGAGTTCTGGAGCACAAAGTCAGGAGAAAGGAAGGGGTTCTTTTCACAGCAACCATTTCCCTGCTATTGATTCCCCTTCTCCTCTTAACCCTTCACCAAACAAAATTAAGACTTGTATCCATGGACCAATCATATGAACATTGCCTAGTGGAAATACTATGGCATGAGTGGGGAGGACCTCAGCTCTGCCCCTAACTAGCTGTATGACCTTATACAAGTCACTTTACCCTTAGCCCTCAGAGTCAGCCTTTTTACAAACAGGAGTTTGGACTTACTGATCTTTAAATTCTCTTTGAACAGTAATATATGTAACTTCCCTCAGAAAATAAAAGGAGATAATAAAAGTGTTTGTGGAGTTAAAAATGCATTATAACTGTATTCCAATATTCTGACAAATATTCATTTTTGCTCTTTCCCATCACTTGGGTACAATGCTGCTTTGCTCTTCAGTTTGGATTTTTTACTTTCCTCTCCATTCCCATTCCTGATCTTTTTTTCTTTTATTGAAATTTGTCATTATGGCCCAGCATCTCTCTCATCATAACCTACTCCAGGAGGGGGGAACCTGTGGCCTTAAGACCACATGTGTCCTTCTAGGTCTTTAAGTGCCACATTTTGACTGAATCTAAATTTTACAGAAAAAAGGATGCGTTTTCTAAGATTTGGATTCTGTTAAAAGGCTGCATTTAAGGTCAGAGGTTCTCTACCTCTGCCCTGCTCTTTAACACAAGAGATCAGTCACGTTTGTAATTGTGTTTTTTCCCCTCTTTCGATCTTCCCTGATAAACCTTTAAATTCCATGGAATCATTTTTAAACAATTGAATTGGCCAAGATTGTTGACAATATGCAGCAAGAAGGAACAACTCCTTCCTTCCAATGCACAAGTGAAGAGGCAACTATCTTTCTCAATCCAGTAGTTTGCAATGAACGGCAAAGCTGGAAATCTTTTGGAAAAGAATCCCGCCCCAATTTCATACATATCCAGCATGGCTGTGACTATGGTCAAGACAAATTAGAAAAGACAAGCCAGAAGCTGCTAGAAATTCATGCAAAATTGGCATCCCAGGCGTTCCAGCAGGTCTCAAGCTCTGGGGCTAACAAAAACAAAAACAACAACAACAAAACACCCCAGTAGTCAGCAATCCTCAAGAGAACAGGGTTTTGCCTTTTATTTAAATTTTAACTTAGCAAGCAGGCAATATCTCAGTTTAGACAACAAGGGTTTCACTGATGCTTGAAATGTTTGAGCTGGAAGGGACCTTACCATAGTATAATCTATCCCTGTGGTTCCAATTTAAATGAGCACTGTACTTGGAGTAAGAGGACCTGCCTTTAAATCTTCCCTCCCTCCCAAACAACCTTTGTGACCTGGAGCAAGTCATTCAACCTCTCATGGCCCCAGCTACCTTCCTCTTCTATGAAACAAAGGGGTCAGACTGGATAGGCTGTCTGTAGAATACTTGCCAGCTCCAAATATAAGATCCTAAATGCATAGATAAGAATGCTAGGTAATTCACTAGAAAAAGCAGGTGATCAGGACAGGTTTGAAAATAAATGCTTAATTTATTTTATAATTTTTCACCTTAAAAAAAATCAAGCTGTCCGTAATAGTAAGTCATGTCTTCTTATGTAATTCTCCATTTCTGGTGTATTTTGTATATGGAAATACTTTTGAGGGAATGTTTGTTAACTTTAGAGTCAATGAAACTATAAATAAATTATAACAAAAACATTTTCCATTATAATAACCTACTAAGAAATAGTACCCTATCAAGAAACCCAGGTATCGGGAAAACAGCTCTTCTGTTTCAATGAACAAATGTCTTAAAAGGCAACTGTCTTTCTCAACCCAGTAGTTTCCAATGGCAAAGCCTAAAATCTTTTGGAAAATGATCCTGCCCCAATTTTACATTTGTCCAGAATGGATGTGACTATGGTCAAGATGGATTAGAAAAGATATACCAATAGCTGCTACAATTCATGGAAAACTATTATCCAAGACTAAAAGCTGAGACCCAGAGAAAAGAGAGATGTTTAAGGTCAGAGAGAGAAAAAAAAAAATTCTGACAACCTGGAGAGCTAAGATGAAGATACCAGTATAACGTGCCTTGAAAGGAAAAAGAAAACACTTCTCTTCTCTGTATGTACCTCCGTTGTCTAACATAAAGTAACTTATGCACATATCCTGTCCTTGCTGCCAACGGTGAAGTAGTTACTACCATACTCCAAAAGTTGGGCCTGAGAAGGTGCAGCCATTGTGCCAAATCAGTGTAAGAAGGACTTCAGTATGTTTCATATAACGATGATTTAATACAACTAAAGCATTTGTGGTGGGCATAAAAGCTAACAGCCAACCATCTGATATGCCATCACCAAGAAAAAAAAAACTGTCTTTTGTGGGAGCCAATGAAAATAACAGTTCCATAAATAGAAATTATTCCTCCAAGCAAAGGAGTCCCAAAGCTCTTGTTCTACATCTTTGGGCCAAAGCTCAGAGTTAGGAAGGCAGGGACCCAATCCATTCCTGCCCTGACCTGACATGGGCAACAGACTCTTTTGCTGTGTCTCCATTTTTCTCCTTGGAGCAGGTGAGTGCTGGAAGGAGTAGGAAAATAGTTCCTCTGGGGCGAGGAGATTCAGAGGTTTCCCTTTCCCTGGAGGATGAAACAAAAGTCTGCCAGATTCTGTGTCCCAACTTCTGTCTCTTTTTTCCCCTCCCACAGCCTCTGCTGAAGCAGAAATCACTCAGACACCCCGATTCCTGGTCACAAGAGTGAAGCAGGAGGTGACACTGAGATGTCAACAACATTTGGGCCATAATAACATGTACTGGTACCAACAGGAGCCCCACAAAGGACACAAGCTAATGTTTTATTTTACTTACCAAAAGATTAATTCAAATGAATCTCTTCCTCAGCGCTTCAAATCCGATTCACCATCAAAAGATCAGTTGACACTCCATATCCACGGTGTGGAGACAGAGGACTCATCCACCTACTTCTGTAGCAGCAGCAAAGACACAGCCTTGCAGAGCCTTCTCCAAGCTGTGAAGAAACCTACTGGCCCTGGCATAGGAAGAAAGAAGGGAGGGAAGTCACCACATCAGAGAGTTGGCTCACACTGGGATGTTTTAGAGGGAGGAGGGACTGTCAAACCCCAGAGGCCTTTGCTAGTAGCTATCAGCTTTCATAATGGTCTGATATACAGTTCTCTGATTTATTAGAAAATGCCAGTCTATGTTGGCAGAAGGGCCTCACTAGAAGTGCCTTACTCTGCTGAAACCAGAGGGCTAGTCCAAAATAAAAACAAAAAAACAAATTGCATTCATTCACACTACATTTTCTTCTAATTGCGCTTCTTTTTCTCCTTCAAAGGTGTAGTAATGGTGGGGGGCAGGGAACCCTCTGTTTGGAGATGGTAGGGAGTATGATTCTATCTCCTCTCAGGTTGTCATCTTATCATTTGCTAATTGACTTCTCTGTCTCTGATATCAGAGGTGGGACATCAACTACATGTGAATGCGACCCCCTCCCCTTCATGTAAAGCACCTGGTTGACTTGACTTTAGCATCCCTGAGCTGCTTTGGTGCCTCTAGTGATCAAGAGTGGCTCAATCAAATGATGGGCCAAGTCCAAGGGGTAGCTTCTCTCAGGACCATTGTGTGCTTCCCTCTCCTCCTGCAAAGGCCTGGAAACTATCCAACTAGAATCTGAGATGGCAGCCTTGGGGTTAGCCCTTCCATGTTCCCCCAAACCATTTTGGTGGACACAGACACTGCCCTTGTTGGGGAACAGATGCTGCCCTGGGGTCCTTCTTCTGTTGTACTCATCTTGCCAATCCTTGCTCCCAGGCTTGTGCTCTCCATTTAAGGCACCTAGAGGTCCTTGTGAATGAAATGATACAGACAGTGACTTTCCTATCAAATCCTTATGTGAACCCCCTTTAAATCTCAACAAAAGACTGCCTCAGATATAACTTTTGTGAGCACACTTCTAGACATATACCCCTCATACCTGAGGCTGTCCTTTGTCTCCAAATGAGATAGGTCTCTCAGCTCCTTCCTATAGAGCAGGTGTTCTTAAACTAGGGTCCCTAAACTTTGAACAAATGTATTTTATGCCTATTGCAATATTATTGGCTGCCTTTGGAAGGCATTTTATGCATTTTATAAACATCCTGGGAAGGGATCCAGTTGTTGTTGCTACTGAGTCATTTTTAGTAATGTCCAACTCTCTGTGATCCCTTTTGGGAGTTTTCTTGGTAAAAATACTGGAGTAATTTTCCATTTGCTTCTCCAGCTCATTTTATAGATGAGAAAACTATGATGAATAGGGTTATGTGAGCTGCCCAGGGTCATGCGGCTAGTTTCTGAGGCCAAATTTGCACTCAGCTCTTCCTGATTTTAGGATCAGGACTCTGTCCACTTGACCCTCTTGAAGTGTTCAGAAACTTCACCAAATGCCAAAGCAGTCCAAGACACAAAAAATGATTCAGAACCTCTACTCTAGAGCAAACTTCCTGTCCATTTTAAAGTTTTAGAAGTGATTAGGGCCAGAAACTATGCCATGAGTAGTTTGGGCAATCTAGAAACTTGTCATGTCTTTCCATGTTGATGTGTTGTTCAATAAAGCCTATTCTAGCAAACTCATCATGAATGCTCCAGTGTATGAGATCATAGGAGTCCTCTGAACTCAAGACCAAGGCAGTGGAGCTTTTGTGACCTCTGAGGGTATAGGAACTAAAAGAACTTTAGTCATTCTTTTCAAGGTAGATGTGTACTACCTGCTGTACCCTAACAGATAGCAGCAGAGAGAAGCAAATGACACAAAGAGATTGAATAGCTGAAGAGTAGCAGCTGCTAGCCAACCTGCTGCAGATACATTGCAGAGATAACCAACACACCAGTGTCAAGCAAACATGCAATGCTTGAGCAATGCCCAGCAAAGATGACCTAATGCCCAGTAGAGATGCTACACCCAGCGTAGGAAGAAAACAAAGACATCTCCAAAGGACATCAGCTGCTCCATAGTATTAGAGGTGAGAATTGCTATGGTCACTCATCTGCATGAGTGAATGTGTGACCCTCCAAGCACATTCTGTAGCTAAAGCCTCAAGAAAAAAGCCTTCCCACAACTCCCAGGGCTCCTCTCCTAGAAAACCTTTAACCATGTATTTTCTGACAAGTTACATTACTAAAGATTTAAGGATGAAATGGTTGAAAACTATACATATGGCAATTAAAGTCATCTATACTTATGTTCAGGGTACAGCTTCAGAGGTAAGTCTTGAGTTCAGATGCCTCAGTTCCACAGACTTTATTCTAGACTCCCACCTAAAACAATACTACCAATCTAGTAGCAGTTAGGTGATCCAGGAGAGAGGACACTGGTTCTGGAGTAAGGAAGACCTGAGTTCAAATCCACCCTCAACCACTTACTAGCTATGTGACCCTGGGCAGCTCATTTACCTATCCTTTGTCTACTTCAGTTTCCTCAACTGTAAAATCAGTATAATAATAACTCCTAACTCTCCCCCCAACCAAAGGCTGTTGTGAGGATCTAATGAGATAGTATTTTTATAGTGCTTACCATATTGCCAGGCATATAGTGGGTACTTAATAAATGGGTGTTTCCTTCCTTTCTTCCTTCTAGCTGATTCCCTAAGAATCATCCCAAGGTTTCAAATGCACTAAAATTTTATTTCATGGAGTTTGAGAAGAATTTAGCTACTCCTGTTCCAAATTCTTAATCTTGATCTCCAGATAAAATGTTCTTAATTCTTGGAGGAGCAAACATCATTAGGAATTAACTCTAGAGCTTGAGGATTCTGGGATCTAATGCTGACACAGTAAGATGCCTAGTGCTGCTAGGATCACATTCTTTCTTATGCATGAACCATCATACATTCATAGCAACCATCATAGAACTATCATAGTTCAAAGCAAGGAAATTTATTAACAGGTTGAAAATTTTACTATGAATATTAAAGAATTATAATAATAAGAAGTACACACATGCACACACACACACGTACACACACACACACACACACGTAAAATATAACCATTTGCCAGTGATTCTCACAACATAAAGCACTGTAGTTCACTTTTCGATTTTTTTTTCTTAAATTCAATTTCATTTTTTTTAGGTTCAAATTCTCTCCTCCTCCTCTTCACCTCCCCCACACATTGAGAAGGGAAGAAATACAGAACCCATTACAAATATGTATAGTCATACAAAACAAATTCCTGTATTAGCCATGGCCAAAAATATACTGATGCTTCAACCTGCACTTTGAGACCATCTGCTATCTATCTGGAGGTGGATTGAATGTTTCAATATGAATCCTTCAGAATTGTGTTTGATCAGTGTGGTACTGAGTTTTTCAAAGTTTATTATCTTCACAATATTGCTGTTATTGTATGAATTGTTGTGGTTCTGTTCATTTCATTTTGCATCAGTTTATATAAATCCTCTAAGGTTTTTCTGAAACTATTCCTTTCATTCTTTCTTGCAGCATGGTAGTATTCCATTATATTCATTTATCATAACACTTTCTACCATTCGCAAATTGATAAGGTCCTCTCAATTTCTAATTCTTTTCTCTTTTTTGTTTTTTTGGGTTTTTTAGGCAACGGGGGTTAAGTGACTTGCCCAGGGTCACACAGCTAGTAAGTGTCAAGTGTTTGGTCTGAGGCAGGATTTGAACTCAGGTCCTCCTGACTTCAGGCCTGGCACTCTATCCACTGCATGACCTAGCTGCTCCCAACTCTTTTCTCTTACAGAAAAAGTTGCTATAAACATATTTTTATATATGGATCCTTTTCTCTTTTCTTTTATCTCTTTGATGTATAGTCCTAGTAGGAGTATTGCTGGCTCTAAGGGTATGTGTAGTTAATAACTTTTTAGTTCTAAATTGCTTTCTAGAGTGGTTGGACTAATTCACAACTCCATGAACATTGGAGTATCTGCTTTCCCACAGACCTGCAGCATTTCTCAGTTTCCTTTTTTTGTTATCTTAGCCAATGTGATGGGTATGAGGTAGTATCACAGTTATTTTAATTTTAATTTCTCAACTAATTAGTGATTTAGAGCATTTTAAAAATATGACTATCAATAGCTTATATTTCTTCCTGTGAAAACTATCTATTCATATCCTTTGATCATTTTTCAATTAAGAAATGGAATTTCTTGTATTTTTGACTAAATTCCACATATATCTTAGAAGTGAGACCTCTACCAGAGTAACTAACAGCAACCATTCCCCCTCAACTTCCTACTTTTCTTTTAATTTAACTGTTTTAGTTTTGTTTGTGCAAAAATTTTAAATTTTAGATTATCAATATTGTACATTTTACCTCCTGTGAATTTCTCTCTTGTTTGATCATAAACTCTTCCCCTCTCCATAGATCTGACAAATAAATTCTTTTATGTTCCACTAAGTTCCTTTGATAATACTCATTATGTCTAAATCATATTCCTATTTTGAGGTTACCTTGATATGATTTTAGATATTGGTCTATACATAGCTTCTACCACACTGGTTTTGAGTTTTTCCAACAGTTTTTGATGAATAGTGAGCTTTTGACCCAATAGAATGGATCATCGGATATATCAAACACTAGTTTACTCTGCTCATTTGCTTTTGAATATTGTATGTCTAATCTGTTCAATTAATGAATGTCTTTATTTCTTACCCAATTCCAATTTTTTCACAATTATAGCTTTGTAATATAGTTTGAAATCTGGTACCACTAGACTCCCTTCTTTCCCATTTTTAAAAATTGATTGTCCTGATATTCTTAATCTTTTGTGCTTCCATAGGAATTTTGTTACTCTTTTTTCTAGCTCTAATAAGTAATTCATTGCTAGTTTGATTAGCACAGCACTGAATAAGCACATTAATTTAGGTAGCATTGTCATTTTGATTATTTTAGCTTGGCCTACCCATGAGCAATTGATATTTTTCAAATTGTTTAGATTTGTCCTTATTTATGTAAAAGTATTTTGTAATAGAATTCTTGTGAGTGTCTCAGGAGGTTGACTCCCAAGTATTTCACACTGTTTACAGTTATTTTAAAAGCAATTACTCTTCCATCTCTGCCTGCTGGATTTTATTGATATTATACAGAAATACTGGTGATTTGTGTGGTATTATTTTATATCTTGCCTTTTGGGCAAAATGTAATTTCTCTTCCTATCTTTTTTAATTAGGTGTAATTTTGCTTCTGCTTTGTCTGAGATTATGATTGCTATCTTTGCCTTTTTTTTTAACTTTAGTGGAAGTGTAACATTCTTGGATTATGTACCTTGTATACAGCCAAAAGACCTTTTCTCTTTCTCTTTTTTGTTGTTGTTTGTTTTCTTTGCTAGGCAATGGGGTTAAGTGACTTGCCCAGGGTCACACAGCTAAGTAAGTATCAAGTATCTGAGGCCAGATTTGAGCTCAGGTCTGTTGCCCTGGACTAAGTATTGTATCAAATGGAGAAGTGTGAAATGACTAAATGTGGGCCAGGTGAGATCAGGGAAAGACTGAGCCATTTATTATTCTGAGGGTCCAGTTTAAATAGTGAAAGCTAACAATCACCTCTGTAGGTGCTGTGGCTAATCCCAGCCCTAAGGTGTTAGTTTAATTATACACACCTGCTTGCTATCAAGGTTCAAGGATGGGTGAGAGTATTCTAACACCTTCAGGCACCAGAAATTGGTGAGCCAAAGATTCTGAATAATTAAGCCCTTATGGGTAAGAAAAAGGAAAGAAGTCAATCTCTAACCTAAATTCCTTATCCCATATTTAGACTCTCCAGTTCTGGCCCTCAACAAGGTCCTGCGGACTCCAGGGCCAGTGATTTATCCACTGTGCCACCTACCTGCCCCAAGACCTTTTCTCTTACCATATGTACATGCTCCCAGGACTGGACCTTCATCGGCTAGCCTTTTGTTCCATCAAAATGACACGAACTGATACCTAGGGAAGAAAAAGTAGTAGAAAGAAAACAGTTGGTACAATGACAACATAATTGTAAATTAAAACAACTTTGAAAGTCTTAAGAACTCTGATAAATGGATCAAGCACTTCCCTAGGAATAATGATGTAACATGCTACTTGCTTCTTGTCAGAAAGTTCAGAGATGCAGTGTGAGAAATTAACTCCCTGTATGTTTTCAGACACAGCCAGTGTGGATATGTATTCTTTTTAACTATGTGTATTTGTTACGAGGGTTTTTTTTTCTTTTTTCAGTTGAGGGTCTGGGATAGTGAAGAGGGTATAAGCATAGAAAAGGAAAGAAGGAAGAGAGACAAAGGAAGGAAGAGTTAGAAAAAAAAAGAGGGTCAGAGAATCATATTTTAATGAACAGAAGAGTAAAAAGGAAGGACAGGAAGAAAAAACAGCTTTGAAAAATAAATGCTGAAAAATATATTTCAAAAGAAAATCAAGGTGTACATAATAGCAATTTGAAGTTTCATAATCTGTTTCTTTTTTAACTGTGTATAAGAATATGCCCATCTTATTAGTTGCGTGTACAATCGAGAATAAAAAAAAAAGAAATAAAATAAATCTCTGTGTAAGACTTATCTCCTTTAAAGAGCCAAATTTTCACACAGTGCTTTTCAGTCTTGCAGGTTAGAAAGGAAAAGTCTTTGAAATTAAAGTCTAGCTAATCACTACTTTACTATGCAAGAGTTTCCTTATTAACTCATCCTCGAGAAAAAGGGATATGAAAACAAGTTAACAATAATACTTTGCCATCCTAGACTCAAGACTTAGCTCTAGAAGGGCTCTTAGAGAGCATCTTGTTCCACACCCATCTTACCCAAAGTAACCAAGCAAGATCACCACTGCAATAACTGATGTTGTCATGTGTACCCAAATCATAACCCCACCTACAGACCTTTAAAAGCAAATGGTGTTCTTCTGAAAGTAACTCTAGCCTAGAAATTATGATTCATTCTCCTCCTCTGTGGACTGTTCCTGCTCGTCTATGAAGGACATGTTGAACTTCAGTAAGGTAAAGGTTTTAAAGCTAAAGCTTGTGAATTGAATGATGGAGAGCTCCAGAGCTCCACTTTCTTCAATCTGCTTTCTTCTTAGACAGAATAGTGAGTGGGAAAGGAGCTGAATTCCTGACCTGATCTTACCATGAGTACCAAGCTCTTCTGGTCTGTCATCATTTATTTCCTGGGAACAGGTGAGAGAGGGAGATTTCATCTTAGGCTTGTCAAGTTCTGACTCCAATTTTTCCTTGGGAACTTCAATATCAGTGCCCTCTGTAGACTTCTTTCTGATTCTACCATAGGTCCCATGGATGCGAAGGATGCAAGAATTACCCAGAGCCCAAGACACATAGTCACAAGAATGGGACAGGAAGTGACACTAAAATGTGAACAGAATTTGGGCCATAATGCCATGTATTGGTATAGACAAGATCTGGGCCAAGGACTCCAACTCATTTATTACTCTGCAATTAAAGATGATATTCAGAAAGGAGACATTCCTGAGGGATACAAAGTCACTCGGGAAGAGAAGGAGTTTTTTCCTCTTACTCTGCAGTCATCCAGAATCAACCAAACATCTTTGTATCTTTGTGCTAGCAGTAAAGACACAGTAAGGCAAAGCCAGTTCCCCTCCATACATAAACCGTCTTCACCTTGTACAATCCTGAAGTGTTGATTCTTTCTGCTTTCATTATACTTCTCCAACACAAGAAGTTATTTTTACTAGAAACACATACTGTGGAGGGAAATGCTAATTATGGAAGTCTTATGTCCTATCCTTCACAAAGGTCCTAATTTATGCTTCAACATAGGGAAGAGGTTTGTAAATATCCAGTAACAAGTGGTGATTGACATGGAAGTCATTTCTTACCTAGATATCTGAGTGTAATTAGACCATGAACTTATTACAACAGAGATCAAAATGAACATCAAATCATAAGACTGAATAAAGATGAGAAGAATATACTGAATATGTATGTAACATTAAAAGCTTCATTCTGGCCTGTCTAAATAAGCTCTTGATTCTGAAACATTAGGAACAGATAAAGGGATAGATATTAACTGTGATTATTAAAATTTCCTGGAGAAGTATAAATGTAATAAGGCAATTGTCAGAGTGAGAAAGCTAAAAGAGTACTAAAATCACTTAATCAGTCATTGAGGATTTATTATGTGCCTACTGTTTGCCAAACATTGTGGTTATGATCTGTACCACTGGAGTCAATACCAACATTG
This sequence comes from Phascolarctos cinereus, assembly GCF_003287225.1. Taxonomy (NCBI): domain Eukaryota; kingdom Metazoa; phylum Chordata; class Mammalia; order Diprotodontia; family Phascolarctidae; genus Phascolarctos; species Phascolarctos cinereus. The sequence goes on along the minus strand of NW_027555514.1, from coordinate 100,844,915 downwards.
ATGAGATCATTCAACCATTAAAATATCAAAGTATGAATAAGTACTGTAGACCAGTATTTTTTAAAGTGTGGACCCTGGACTTTTGGGGGTACCCGAAACACTTTTGGGGTATCTTTGAGATCAAAATTATTTGCATAATAATACAAAGATGCTATTTGTCTGTAAAAAAGCTACTCCCTTTTCCAACTACATATCTGTATGAAGCTGGATTTCCGTCATATACTTCAACTGAAACAGTGTATCAGCATAGATTGAATGCAGAAACAAAGGTGAGAATATGGCTTTCTTTCATTAAGCAAGACTTTGGAAACATATGCAAAAAAAGAAAATCATTGCCACTTATCCCAATAATTGTTTTGTTTTAGAAAATATTGCTATTTTGCATAAAATCATATAATTTATGTTGCTATATAATGGGCTTATTATTTTGAATGAATTTATAAGCAGATATTTTCAAATAGCTTTAACTTCATATGGTAAGTACTCACAGATATAACTCACATATACAAAAGCTCTCTAGGGTATTCAACATTTTTTAAAAACATAAAAATTTCCAAAAGTGTAAAGGGCTCCTGAGACCAAAAAAAAAAATTAAGAATTGTTACTATAGACACAACAATGACCTAAGCACAAAACTGAAAAATTGATAAGAGGATGGGTTTCATTTAATGCAGAAATATCAATGATTCCCAACTACTCTTATCACAGAAATACACTCACACATTTTTTTTTAAACACAAACATTCCTTAGATGATACTGTGTGACTGTGCATGATGAAACACCATATTCCTTGAAGAAGTAAAATTCCAGAAGACCCAGAGAGCAATGGAAAAACCTTGATGTGCATAAGTAGGCTTTAGCATATGAACACTGAAGGTTTGCAAGTAAGAAGTATCATAAAATATGTCATCAAGAAAATATTATCAATAAAGGAGGCCGGGGGGCAGCTAGGCTGTCCAGAGGAAAGAACACCAGCACGGGAGTCAGAAGTTCCTGAGTTCAAATCCATCCTCAAACATTTACTAGCTATGTGACCCTGGACAAGTCATTTAACCCTGATTGCCTCCTCCTTCATTCCTCCAAAAAAGGAGGTAGACTGGCCATGTTTAAGAGTTGAGATAACAGACATTATGTGAAGTGCCCTACTGGTACACATAAAACACTAAAAATTCTAATGAGTTGTTCCATAGAGATTCTATGTCATATTTATTAGAGGTCATGGGCAAAAATTACATGTGGTCAGAAGTTATGAATATGTTATAATCTGCACCAGTGGTGGGTTGGGATGGGGAATAGGAATCCCCATAAAGGAGAAAATGGATATATGGAAGTATCAAAGTCAGACTTATCACACTAACAATGATAGCACTGCTTAGTGAAAAGGCAGGGGTGAAGAGGGTTAGGAAATCTTCCTTTAATTCAACCTCTCACCATAACTAGTCAGGTAATTAGTCCATACTTTAGTCAAAAGCATTTATTAAGCACCTACCTCATTCCAGGTACTGTGTTAAGTACTAGGGATACAAATACATACAAAAAGAAAGACAGTTCCTTCCCTTAAGGAGTTTATATTCTAATGGCAGAAGACCTCATAGAAAAAGGAGTTAAGCAGTGTGGGAAGGGTAGGAGTGGGAGAATTGGGGTGGGGGGAAGGGAGGAGGTAAAAATATCCATATAGGTGAAATCTAGGGAGTCAAAAGCAGAATTGGAAAGGAATGAAGGCAAGCCAGCCTGGGTACTTCCTTAAAATGGAACTCCATGAGGAACTCTCTAATGGGAGAAGCAGCTTGCAGTTACTAAGAGGTGGAAAAATCCAGAATAATCTTAGACCAGAGAGATTCTTAGGTTTTGGGGTCTCAGAATCCTTTTACACTCTTAAAAAATTATTGAGAACCCTTCCCAAGAGGAGCTTTTATATGGGTAATATATTGTATGTATGCAGGTTCTACCATTAAAATTAAAATGTCTTGGAATTACTATAAAGTAGTTTTGTTCTTGGGCTCCTTAGAAAGGTCTTAGAGATATCCAGGACCCTCAGATCACACACTGACATTATCTTGTTAAGTCATTTTATGTCTCTGAGACTAGTTTCCTCCATTGCCAAAAAGGAGATTTGGGCTCAATTATCTCCAAATCCTCTTCCAACTCCAAAATAATGCAATTTGTAATTGGCTTCAGAGGGCTGGCTGTCAAGCAGATTAAGGGAGATGACAACAAAAAATTGCCTTGATACAATATAAAGGGCAAAACAAATTAAAGCATTATATCTGTCTTCAAACTACAGATTCCATCATTTCACATTGTTTGGATAAAACACAGCCTCATTCTTCATGTTTGTTTCATTTCTCCCCACTCCATTCCCTTTCCCAAACCCTCTCTCACTTCTCTTTCTCATTCTCACACTCAGTCTCGTCATGTCCTGCTCTCTACACAAGGGGTCAGTAGCACAGTTTGCATCATTTGTTTTTTGCACCCTTTGTGCACATGTCCTTAAATTGTATAGAGCTATTTTTTAAAGCATGTGAATTATTCAGGATACATTATACATATTAGTCTGCTTTATGCAATCTGCCGTCCAATCAAACCAGGCTTCTTGGTTTTCCTTATACATAACACTCCATCTCCCAACTTAGTGATTTTACACTAGCTATCTGGAATATTCTTCCTAATCGCTTCTATTAACTTGCAGTTACAAGATTCATCTTTAAGATTTCTTCAAGATTCATCTCAAGTGCCACATATTGCATAGTTTCCTAGCAGGTCTCCCCCAAGACTATTGCCTTCATATCTCTGCCCTCTGCACCACCAGCCTTTCCTTGTTGTCATTGCTGGTCACTGCTTTTCAGGTGTGTCTGACCCTTTGTGACCTCATTTGCAGTTTTCTTGGCAGAAGTGCTGGAGTGGTTGTCCTTTCCTTCTCTAGCTCATTTTACAGTTGAGAAAACTGAGGCAAATAGTTTTAAGTGACTTGGCCAGGCTCATATAGCTAGTAAGTGTTTAAGGCCAGATTTGAACTCAGGAAGATGAGTCTTCCTGACTCTAGGCCTGGCATTCTCTGTACCACCTAGCTGCCCCAGTGGGCTATATATGTTTTATAAATACTTACATATGTGCTTGTTATCACCACTTGCCATTCCCACCCCCAATTAGGATGTAATGTATGTTGTGGGATCATTTCACTTTTGTGTGTTTCCCTTGCTCTAATGCTTACCAGGTTTGGGGAATCTGCGGCCTCAAGGCCACATGTGGCCTTCGAGGTCCTTGGGTGTGGCCTTTTGACAGAATCAAAATTTTTACAGAAGTTTTACAGAAGAAATCCTTTTATTAAGGGGATTGGTTCTGTGTTGTTTGAATTGAGTCAAAGGACAGCACTTGAAGTCCTAGATGGCCACATGTGGCCTTGAAGCCACAGGTTTGCCACCCCTGGCTTATTCCATAATATTAACTAATAAATGTTTGTTGATTGATTATGTAAGGGAAACTCTCCACTTCCTCCAAGTGACTTGATGTAGTTACAGAATGTGGTCATACATCATGAGGTTTAAATATCTTAGTAAGGTCGTAATGTCCAGTGATCCCTTTATTAGCTATAAAACATCTCTGATTGAGTCAAGAAGACATTGGCTGAGAAAACAAATTAACCAGTCTCCGTTAAATGAATTTAAAAAGTTGAGCCCTAAGATGCTCAAGGTAGTCAACGTACAGAGAAGATGTGGAGTGAGACCTGTGGGGACAGAGTGAAGGGGAGGGGAGTGTCTCCCTTCCTTCTCTCTACCAATCATGGCAGTAGGTAACGCTAGTGAGAGAATAAGGAAGGAATAAAAAAGCTAGGGTTTTTTTTTAAGGTATCTTGGGAGAAAAAGGTAGGTTCTAACAAAGAAGGGCAGTCTTTTCCAACTGGATGACAAGATGATAACTGACAAGAGGGAAGTTGAGCTGCTTATTTCATATTTCACTGCCATTTGCTTTGCTAAGGAAAATGAACTTCATATTCGGAAGCACAGAAGAAAAATGACTCACAGAGTTGCTACCCAAGATAAGAAAGGAAATAGTAAGAGAGAACCAAGCTGCCCTTGAAAGATTCAGGTCACCAGGCCTAGATGAATTACATATTTGGGTTCTATGTGTGTGATTCCTGTGTTTCCTTCCTGAGTTCTGCGTTCTGTGATTGCTGGGCCACTATCAGTGATATTTGAAGGATCATGCTAAAAAGGAGAGGTAACATAAGATTTGGAGGCAGGTAGGTGGCTGGCTCAGTGGATAGAGCTCTGGGCCTGGAGTCAGGAAGACCTGAGTCCAAATCTGGCCTTAGACACTAACTAGCTGTGTGAGCCAGGGAAAGACACTTAACCTTTATTTGCCTTGATCCACTGAAGAAGGAAGGGCAAACCACTCCAGTATCTGTGCCAAGAAAACTTCATGGACAGTATAGACAAAGAGTCAGTCAGAAACAATTGAACAAAAGCAACAAATTATTATTACCTATCACATGACATACAAATGCATGCAATACCTTATATGTCTACCTATATACATATTTACATATCATATATATATATATATGTGTGTGTGTGTGTGTGTGTGCATGTGTGTGTGTGTGTGTGTGTGTGTGTAGATATATACAGAAATGCATGTATACATATGCACACACATCAGAAGTACAGTACAAGGCAGTTGAGGCCAAGGAGAAACACTAGCAGGTGGGGGGGATTAAGAAAGGTGGCATTTGACCCTAGTTTTGAAGGAAATTAGGGATTCAAAGAGGCAGAAGGGAGGACACACTACATTCCAAGTGTGGGAGACAGTCTGTGCCATGACACTGTCTAGTGTAACCCTCCTCCCATTTTGAAAATTAGGCAAAGAAAGTGCAGAAAGTAAATAGTAAAACCTGTCTCAACTCAGAAGTGTAATAAAATAACTCTCGCCTCCTCCATACACAGAAACACAATTTCTTCAATGATCCTAAATTTGAATACCACCAGGATTCCTGCTAGCTCCTAAATCATAACCACACCTACAGACCTAACAGCAATGCTGCTATTCTGATTTCTTCCCCCTTTCTAGGAGATGCTCCAGCTCCCCTTGGGAAGACTTGTTCAGCTACAAGGTTTTAGAAGGTGTGTTAATTCTGAATCCTCTGTGGTAAGCTAGGGGTGCCCCAGAGCTCAGCCAGTTTTCTACCCCCTCTCCAGGAGCCAGAGCTCTGTTCTGGGAAGCTGCTCCCTTGTTGCCTTGATTCTACCATGGACACCAGGCTTCTCTGGGGTGTGGTCATTTGTTTCCTGGGATCAGGTAAGTCCTAGACGCTGATGGGAAATACTTCCTCAGACTTTTTTGATTCTGATTGAAATCCTATCCCTGAGAGATTCAGTGTCAATCTCTGTCTGTGGATTATTTCTGCTTCCCCCATAGGTTCCATGGATACCAAAGATGCCAGAATCATCCAAACTCCAAGAAATCTAATCACAGGAATAGGACAGAATGTGACACTGAATTGTGAACAGAATTTGGGACATGAAAGCATGTACTGGTACCGCCAGGACCAGGGCCAGGGGCTTCAGCTCATTTATTTCTCAAGAACAAAAGATAGCACTGAGAAAGGAGACATTTCTGAGGGATACGATGTCTCTCGGATAAAGGAGACCTTTGCTCTCATCATACAGTCATCCAGAACCAAACAAACATCTTTTTATCTCTGTGCCAGCAGCAGACACAGCAAGGCAAAGTTAGCTCTTCTCCATGCAGAAACCTCCTTCATCTCTTACTGCAACTCTGAGGTGCTGAATTTTCCTGGCACTTGTTACCCTTCCACCAAGACAGAAAAACTCTTACTAGTTTGAGAAAGCTATGAGCTAAACCACTGTTCCAGTATTTATCACGTTCCAGCATGAATTGCAGATTTTTTGAATGTGCCATAAATCCCTTAATGGGCCATGAAATCCTTGAAAGTAACTTTGTGTGTATGGGATAAGGGTGCTACTCATACCTCCTTGCATCAAGATGATGATGATGTCTGATGATGTTACTAGACTGCTATCAAATGATCAGCCCTTCACCCAGCATGGCATCTCTTCTGGGAAAATTGCTCCACTGGGCTTGCAGAGCCTGTCACTTGTGGGGCCACGTGTCTACTAGGCTTGGTACTCATTGAGCATGGTGGCAGCTCTATTTGCTCCTCAAAGGGCATCATATGTCTCTGCTGTACTTGTGGTTCCTGCCTTACTAGGCCTTCAGTCTACTTGGGCATAATGGTTGGAACCTGCCCCAATATAAGTAAGCTATAGTTCTTTAGTTCTACCCATTATATCCATCTAACAAAAGCAAAGTTAGTGCCTCCACGTTAAGACAGTGTCTGTCCTTTTTGACTTCTAGGTCTAGGCTGGAAGTGAAGTCTGTTTAGTGAGAGCATTCTTGTATGATCCCCAAATCTTCTTGCGCTTAACTACAAATGTATTTGGGCCAAGACAAAAGGGAATCTAGGGAGGTAAGGTCAGTATTCTCCACGCATCTAGCCTACATCCCTGTCTTTATCATGCATATCTGATGGCAACAAAAACAGTTGACTTGGTGTTACATTTTGGACAGTGAAAAGCCTATATCTATATCTGGGGACACATTATCCTCTTGTCAGAAGATAGCTGCCATTACATTTCTGGATATCTCTAATTGTAAGGAAGCTTTGCCTTATATCAAACTAATACGTGATGTTATACACCACATCCTGTTCACATCTTAGTGTTTCTGCTTGACCCATCCCTGTGATCAGGTATCTGGGAATCAAGGATGATTCTGGCTCCCTTGATAATCATAGGAACCATGAACAGGAAGCAGAGGGAAGCCTAGGTGGAAGGTTGGCATTGAAATTAGTAGGAAAAAGTTTGAAGCTAGAATCTGGCAAGCTGTTCCCAGAACTTACTGATGTCCAAGAAACAAATGACCACACATCACAGAAGCCTAGTGCCCATCTAGGATTTTCTTTAGTTACTCTCCAATGAGCCTGTACCCCAGATCTGTTGGTGAGAGCAGCTCTTTGTGTCATTCTCTTTTTAACACCAATCCTTGTAGTCTTCTCAACTAGTCTTCATAGACATGGCTGTGACTAGAAAGTTTTGTGCATATTGGAATATGGGTGGGGAGTGGGAAGGGAACTCTCCTGGAGTTTAGCTATTAGGTGTGTGTATGGAGGGGGATATGTAGGATGTCAATAACCACAAGGTTTGTACATTGCTGAAGTTCTAGGTTCTGCTGAGGAAGAGTTAAGTACTATAGTTTGGGAATTTAACCACCTTGGGGGAGGAAGCACAATTCAGAAACCATAAGGTTTCTGTGCTACTAAAAAGCTGGGGGCACACACAATTCATAATACATAATATAAATATATAAATATAAATATGCGCACATACATCTATACTTTTGCTGTTGTTGTTCAGTCATTTCATTTGTGTCCAACTTTTCATGACCCAGTTTGAGGATTTCTTGGCAAAGAATGGTTTGCCATTTTCTTCTCCAGCTCATTTTACAGATGAAGAACTGAGGTAAATAGGGTTAAGTGACTTCCCGAGGGTCACACAGTCTGAGGCCTGGTTTGAGCTTAAGAAGATGAGTCTTCCTGACTCCACACCTGGCTTTCTATCCATTGCACCACCTAGCTGTCACATATACACTTTTGTGTATGTTTATGTGTACATATATGTATGAGTATATATTCATACGGAATCGTGATTTCACTGAAGAGTCATAAAATCAGTATGTGGTAGCAGTGGGACTGCAACCAAGGTCTTCTTGGTTCAAAGGGCAGATTTACACACACATATGATCTTTATATATGTAATGTTTATGTGCATATGTGTGTGTATGTGTTCATGTTTAAGTATATATTATATGTTTAGGTACATATATGAATATGCAGAGGAGCAGGTAAATGAAAAGATAACTAAAGAGAAATTGACACTTTCATACACAAAATCAGCCTAAAGGGGATAATTAAATAATTTATTTATCATATATTAAATAATGTACATGTTATTATTAAAATATTATAAAATACAGAGAAACTCTGTTGAAGCATGTTATCATTCTCATAAAATGATCTTTACATATTACTTATATTTCTTTATTCCCAAATGCTTCCATGAAGGAAGAAATGAGAATGGTGAGTTACAAGCCTCAGATATAAAGCTTCCCTATGTAACAAACCTGCATCTTCCTGAATCTTCATGAGCATTTGTGACTACCTTGTATGAAACAACTGAAATTTTTTCCTAGGGGCTCCTGTGAGATGAATGAACTTCTCTTGTGCAGGACTTTCAAGGTGAAGGTTAGCAACAGAGAAGTGGAGGATAGATGATATTGCAGGGTGGATTTCTTTTCATACCCTAGCTTTCCTCAAATCTAGCAGGTATTCCCAGTTATAACTAGAAGAAAGGAAAGCAGACATCTTCAGAGAAACAAATGAGACCCTACCCAGCCACACAAACAGGACAAGTGCAGAAGTAATAAAAACAGGGATCTAGGTTTCTGATAGTTGGGGAGCAATGAGAAGGAATTATAGCAACTAGCTGAAAATTTCAGTATCCAGCTATGTTTAATTCAACTTGACCCTTCAAAGCTCCTCCTGGGATCAGGAGGTTCACTTAATTGCTTGAAATTTCATTTTAGTTTATCCTGATGTGAGAGCCAATTCAAATATAATTCTACTATAGTAGGAAGAGGGAAACTAAAATGGATGTTGCTTTTGAAACACTAGAATGTGTGGAGTTTTTACTACTCTTTTATCTAATTTAACTAACTTTCTTGCTCAGATAATGAAGAAAGGTTAGTTGCCAAATACTTGAAGAGGAAGGGAATGGACAGTGGGTGTAGGTTTTTTCATCTGTGTAATAAAGGGTTTGAACTAGAAGATGGAAGTCTAGACCCTCCCCCAATCTATAAAGTTTTAATCTTAGAAAGTTAGGATAGGAAGGGAATCAAAACAGGGGGTAAGGAGGAAGAAAAGCCAGGGAAGAGGAAGATAAAGATAAATAGTAAAGGGGTAAGGGTGAAATAAAGGACTGGTAAAGCCACTGCCGAGAAAGTGTTGGAGTAGTTGAAAATGGGTTCAATAATAATTGGAAAAGATTTAAGGCAGAGGATGTTGACGTCACTGAAACACACCCCACCTAGTATAATTGGAAGAGTCCCAGAGAACTTTAGCCTACCTAAAATTCTACTTACTCTATGTAACAGCAACCTGTTCTTGCCCTAACCCCACCATGGGCAGTTACCAGGCTCTGTATTGTATGGCCATTTGTTTTCTAGAAACAGGTGAATCCTGGGTACAGATTGGAAATTTCTCTCCTGTACTTAACAGACCATGGTTTCAAATCTTGCACTGGTGTTTGCCATTCAAAATCCCTTCCTGACTTAGGAGGAACATGGTCATTCTGATTTCTGTCTTATTTCCCAATAGCATATATAAAAGATAAAGTTATTCAGACCACAGGACACTTGGTCATGGCAAGAGGAGAGAACATGGCCCCATCAAGCCACACGTTTATATTTTTTGGTATCGACAGCTCTTGGAAGAAGAATTGAAGTTCATGTGTTACCTTCAGAATGAAAACGTCTTAGATGAACCAGGTGTGCCAAAAGCTCGATTCTCCATTGATTGGCCCCGAAACTCATCCTGTAATTTGAACATCCAATTCACCGAGTCTCAAGATTCAGCTGTTTATCTGTGCTCCAGCAGCCTAGCCACCGCATTGTGAAGTCATCTCCTTTCTTTGCACAAACCCCCTCTGGACACCACAGAGGAAATAACAGTTAGAGACAAAGGGAAAGACAGTTACCAGGCTTTGATGAATTTAGACAGAGAAATTTGGGAGGATTTGTGGTGAAACTGAAAAAGAAGTCAAAAGAGGAGAAGAAAAAAGAGAATGAAGGGAAGAAATGGAAATACAAGAATGAGGAGCTATAAAAAAAACAATGAAGTACAGTGGAAAACATGTTGAATTTGGAGTCAGAGGACCTGAGTTCAAATCCCAACCTTGCCATTTACTACCTATAATATGACCTTTCACAAATCAATCACCTCTTATGTGCAAAGCATTCTGTGGTCACTCTACCTCATGAACCACAAGTTTCTAAGTGGTACGGTGGTTAGAATGCCAGGTCTGGAAGTCAGGAGGACCTAAGTTCAAATCCAGCCTCAGACACTTATTAGTTGTATGACCCAGGGCAAGTCACTTAACCCTATTTGCCTCAGTTTCCTCATGTGTAAAATGAACCAAAAAAAGAAAATGGCTAGTTACTCCAGTATCCTTACCAAGAAAATCCCAAATGGGGTCACAAAGAGTCAGACATGACTGAATGACTAAACAACAAATCTTTTCCGTTAAAAAAAAAGGTGACTGAATTAGATGACCTGTAAGGTCCCTTGTAGTGCTAATTCCACGATCCTGTAAGAAATAAAAAGGTTTGATGTGAAAGAAGAAAAGGATTGGATCTTGAGTTCTTAGTGTGAGAAGGTCTTAAGTTATAAGTGGAAAGATAACGCAGAAAGGCTTGAGAAATAGTAGAAGTAGAAGGTGAGGGATTCATGCTGAAGTAGGAGAACAATCAAAACTTTCAGAGAAGGAGGACCCAAGGAGAAAGCAGTTGGGGAAATACACTAACATAGGGCAATCTGGTAAGTCAAAGGAATACCCTCATAAAGGAAGGTACCATTCATTGGGCGTGACTACCAAGGAGCTAATGGGGTGAAAAGAGTAAAGACCCCTGAGTTAAAGAGTCCTTCAAGCAGTATGTTAAAACTCTTTCACTGGAGCGAGTAGCAAGAAAGATAGGTACTAAGGGTCTAGCTTCAAGCAAATATAGGGAGTGGAGAGAATTGTGAAGTGACTTGAAGACAGCAAAATGGTTGCAATTCTGTCATGAGAAAGAGTCATGTGTTAAAATGTGTTCAAAATGTGTTCAAAATTCACATTGGTTTTTTTCCTAGGTGAAAAGGTTAAACAAATGAAGAAACAAAATCCAGAAGGATTTGTATTTGAAACAAAGAAGACAATACATCTGAAGAAGAGAGGGTCCTGCCCCAGAAAGCTGGAAGTTAGGAGACTCACACAGGAGAAAGGGAAGAAGAAAATACAATGAACGTATGAGGCTAAGAAAAAAAATGAGCTTCTATCTGAAGAGGAACAAGATGGACGCTCTGAAGAGAAAGCACCTGCTAATCCTCCAAGGAATACTGGTGTGGATCTATAGGTGCTCTCAAGTGAGATATCATCCTATAAGGAACAGAGTGGTCTTGTGTATTCCTGGTGCATCTATTCAAGATACGAGAGACAAAATTTCAAAATGTGGGAAAGTGTAGGACTACTCACATTTTTAGTGACTTATGTTCACAAATGACATGACATGAAGGAATTTAGAAAACAAGCTAAAATTATGAAATCTTCATTAAGAAACTGAATATTGAAGGACAAAGGCAGCATTTTTATTGTGGGACCTTGTAGGATCATTGGATCTTAAATTTAGAGCCGGAATAGACCAAAGAGGTCATCTAGAACATCATTCTCATTTTACAGAAGAAGTCCAATTAAGGGAATAGATAATATGTCAAATTAAGAGCTGGTTAAGATGATGTCTTAGAAAAGAAGATAATGTGTGATTGGTATTTCTGAACCTCACCCAAAAATGTAGGAATAACAAATTCCTGGTCAGGGATGGACCTTAGAAAGGTTGCTAAGAATGTATGTGCCTGAAATTTTACAAAATTTATTCCAAGAATTTTAAACTGAAATGGAAGCAATAGGGAGAAAAGCACCATCAAACTAGGTGCAATAGAGAGAAGCTAAAATGTAGAAATGCAGAAGAAATACCTACAAGTACACAGAAGACAAAGTTTAAGAAAGGAGCCAGTAATAAAACAATGTCTTCAAATAATGCACAAATGCAAAAATGGCAGAATAAGTAAGATGAACTAGAGATCCTCATGTAAGTAGGAACATTTGGCCTTACAGGCTTGGTGGAATGAATTCCATGACTAGAATATGGTTCAAAAAGGTAATATGATGAATATTAGTGGCAACAAAGTGACTGTACATTATTTCAGAGGACTGAGAGTGAAAAAATGTCTCTCATCTCTTTTCAGAGAAGTAGTGGATGATAGGTATAGAAGGAAGAATGAATTTTAAAACATGAAAAATGGTCAATTCATTTTGCTTGCCTGAGCTTACTTGTTATAAGAGAGAATTATATTGATATGGGAGTGTCGTGAGGAAATAATGGTGATGTTTTAAAAAAAGGGACATCAACAAAATATTTTAAAGAAAAATAAAAGATCAATGGAAGTAAAAAAGAGAGTAAAAATGTCATTGCCATGTGCTATAAATCATTCAGAAAGTGGAAAAATCAATGATGAGTCTGAGAAACATCATGAACCTGGAATAGTATCTTCATATAGCAGAAATGGGACTTCAGTTTTCTGCCCATCTACTAGAACACTCTGCCAAAAGCAGGACAGCTAAAAATTTATTTATTTATCTTAATAATTTCATTCTTCAAAATCCTGGGAAATTAACAAGAGGAAATTCTATTAAGGATCAGATTTACATCAATAAGAAGGAACAGGTTGCTAGGGTGGAAATGATGATCACCTTGGAGAAAGTGACTTCTTATAAGAATTTGTCAAAGAGGAAAGGAAAACTGAGTATAGTCTTATATGCATTCTAGATAATGAGAAAACAGATTTTAAAGATTTCAAAGAAAATACAGATTTAATCCTATGGATTCAAATTTTAGAGGGAAAATAAGCCCAAGGTGGATTGGAAGCTCTGAAAATCAAAATTTCGAAGACATTAAGATAAACGAGTACTATAAGTAGGAAAGGAGGAGTTGTTCTAGAAGAATATGGATACACAAAGAACTCATCAATCACCTTAGATTTAAAAGAAAAAAAGCTTTATAGATAATAAGGGCAAGGAATAGAAGATGCATGAGCAGCTAGGTGGTGCAGTGAATAGAGCACTGGGATTTTGTGTGCTTTTTAGCTATGTTAGGGGGGAAATGGAAGATTAAAGAACGAACAGGACTACTGATTAGCAGTAGGGACAGAGACAACTGACATCAGAAGGTAGAGTGGCTTAACTCATTGCTCAGGGTTGAGAAGGCAGATTTTCATTGATTGAAAATAATTAATTTTAAAAAGCAAACTATAAATACATAGACTAGATGGTAATACTGTCACCTGTATTTGGAATTGGTCAAATGGCTAGACGTGGAGTAGTCAAATGTTAAACTGAAAGAAAGTCTGTACAGGACTATCCTAGCAATACACTTGTGGCCATGCTCAGTTTAACATTTTCGTGAATGCTTTGGATAAAGGCAAAGCGATATGCCTATTAACGTGTTAAGCGACATGAGTCAGTTTATATGTGTTTATAAGTTTCACCTAATTTATCACATTTGTCATTCTTTATAGTACATTAGTTTTCTATTAAATCTATGTACAACAATTATTTTAGCCACTCACTAATCAATGGATATCTACTTTGTTTCCAGTTCTTTGCTTTCAAAAAAGGGTTGCTATGAATATTTTCAGCTCTTTTAATTTTTAAGTAGTTCCTTGTTCTGCTAGAAAATTACCCCCCCCACACTCTGTGATCCAACCAAACTGATCTCCCCCTTCTTCACACAGATCACCCCATCCTCCATCCCCTTGCCTTTGTTGTTACCATCCTCCATGTCCAGGATACATTCCTTCTTTACTTCTACCTCAAATAGTCCTTCTCTTCTTTTGAGATGCAGTTTAGGGATCTATCTTCTGCATGAATCCTTTGCTGATGCCTCCAACTGCTAATGCCCTCTTTCCTAAAATACTTTGAATTTGCATATGTTTGCATTTTAACTATATAACATATAGATGTGTAGATATATATAATATACATGCATATACATATATACATGCAGATATACATATACATACATATATACAATAATATATATACATACACATTTAGACACACACACACACACACACACATACATAGTGTTGAATTGAAATCTGCTTCTCTGTAACATCTACCTATGTCTTAGATCTTTCCTCTGTAGCTCCAACTAAATCTTAATAAATCTAATTTTATATAACAAGCCTTCTAACCCTATTATCTTACTCTCACAAGCCCAGTTTTTCCCAGGTTAAATACCACCAGTACTTTTGGTAGTTCTTCATATATCATGGTTTCCAGGCCCTGCATCAACTATATCACCCTCATCTGGACCAGTGGAACTGAATTAGAGGGTTCTGGGGAATAGTTTGTATAGGAAGAAGCCTATGAGAAAGCAATTAAAAGAGTCACATTATTGACTGATCAGACGGTTTCAGTGATAAAAAGGAAATTCTGCTGTTGCCATTTACGTCTCAGATATCTACCTGTGAGAGAACTCATAGCAACTCCCTCTCTTTCCATCTCCCTGTACCCATGCAGGTTCAGGAACAGAAATTTCAGAGAAATCTTGCCCAGGGATAAAATCTATAGAAAGGAAATTAGCAATTATTAAGCACTCTGGAAGATAAATGCTATTAATTTCCCCATTTTACAGTTGAGGAAACTGAGGCAAACAGAGGTTAAGAGACTTGCCCAGGGTCACAGCTTATGTCAGAGGCAAAATTCAAACCCAAGTCTTCTCTACTCCAAATTCTAACACTTTATCCATGATATTATACTGACTCTGTGCAACTGGTCTCACTCAGTCCTTAACCTTTCTGCTCATTTTTGTAGCCTCATCCTTATGAAATTTTCCATAGTTGAGTCTCTTCTGCCCATTGCTTGCAACAGGAAGAAGTGATATACTTTGTAAGTTTCTCTTTAGGAGTTTTCTTATATTCAAACAATACAATTTTTCACATAGGAAAAACCTCTCCTTTAGCCATTAATCACTCAATCACCATTTATTAAATAATATTATTAAGTACCATTAAACTACTATTACGTACAAAAAAACCAAGTGCCAGGAACTGTTCAAGCTACTGGATATGCAAAGACAAAGAATTTATCTTCTATCTTGGGAAATAGCATGCATGAACATAGATAAATGCAAAATATATATAACATAAATATGAGGAAATTTCATCATGGAAGCACTAGCAGCTGGGAGGATCAAAAAAGGTTCCATGTAGTAGAAAGTGTTTAAGCTGAGCTTAAAAGCACACCCCATTTGAGATGTCCAAAAGGCAGTTAGTGATGTGACAGGAGTTTAAGAAAGAGAGTAAGGCTAGACAGAGATATCTGGCAATCATCTTGATAGAAGCAACAAATGAACCCATTGTAGTTTGATTAGATCACCAAGTAAGATAATATTGAGGTAAAAACAAAAAAGGCCAAGGATAGAGTCTTGGGGAACACTGGGGATGGTGGTGTTAGTCGTGAGACATGGATGAAGAACCAGGAAAGGAGACTGAGAAGTAGTGGGATAGTTAGGAGGAAGTCTTTCTAGATTTCAAAGACCCACCAAAGCTTTGATCTGTTGGTATGATCTTCAAGAACCCTTCATGTCATGGTCACAGAATCATAAAATTTGAGAGCTGGAAGGGACCTCAGTCATCTAGTGTACAAAAGGAATCGCCCTATAGAATTTCCACTATACAATACATGACAAGGGTTCAATCTCTGCGTGAAGAACAAGGAGGGGGAACCCACCCCCTGCCGAAGCGTTCCATTCCCACTGTTGGATAGCGTTAATTACTAAATAATTTTTTTCTGACATCAAGTGGAGATTTAGCCCTTTTCAACTTCTTCCTGTTGCTCCTGGGTTTGCCTTTCAGGGTCACACAGAACAAGCCTAATCCCTCCTTCAAGTACATGAGGGTAGTTATCACATCTCTCCTGAATCTTTCCTTTCCTGAATTGTCGTTATTCTTCTGAGTTAGTCATATCTGATTCTTCATGATCCCATCTTCGGATTTTCTTGGCAAAGATCCTGGAGTGGTTTGCCACTTGCTTTTTCAGCTCATTTTACAGATGAGGACACTGAGGTAAAGAGGGTTAAATGATTTGCCCAGGGTCACACAGCTGGTAAATGTCTGAGGCCAGATTTGAACTTGGGTCTCCTTCACTCCAGACTCACTGCTTGATCCACTGCACGAAGTTAAATATAACCAATTCTTTCAAGCAATGTTGAGGTAGAAGAAGAAGATTTTTACTGGAAAACATATGGGGATATGAAATAAAAAGTGAAAGTAGGGAGATATATAGAATACAATTCTGCATTTGGATATCTGGGAAAATTGAGAAAGGCTTCCTACAGTCATTTGAGGACACAAGTATTAAAGAGAATCCAGAGAAATCATAAACATTTATCACAGAGAAGCAGTGTATACAGTTCTTTTTAAAAAGTGCTGCACACTGGTAAGGAAATAACATACATAGAGATAGGAAAATCCATTTAGACATAAAACCGCTTCATACTGAGTTCAGACTCTGAGCACATCAGCAGTGTACAGAGGTGGTGTGCTGCAGGAGAAAATGAGGAGATAATATTGGGAGAGATGGATTCTATTTTTGGCTTTGCCAGTGACATCCAAATGTGTGGGAGTTATATCATTTCACCTCTCTGGGTTACCATCTACTTTTGTGCAAAGTGAAATATGATTTCTATGGTCTCTCTAGAGGTAAAATGTTTTTTTTCATTCTGTCTTTGTGGAAACTTGTTCTGGAGAGAAAGAGGGTGTGGCCACTGCTTTCTAGAGTTCTTCTCTCTTACCCTGGAGTTTTGAGCACCATGAATATTTGGGGCTGCAGGAGGTGGCAGGGTCTGCTGCTGATTCCATCCAGCATCTTAAAGGACCAAAGGCCAGAGCTGTCATGAGCATGTCACTCCTTTTTTGGGTAGCTATTTTTCTTCTCATAGCAGGTAAGTCTTGGACCTTTTTTTATTACATTTTATTTTATTTTTTGAACAGTGATTTCATTGACTTCAAGTAAAGAACCCCCACTAGTTTTAATGTGTTGTTCCTCTGTCACTATAGCCTTAGAAAGCTGCCTTGCACATTGAGTGGCTAAGTGGTTTTGCCCAGGATTGCAGAATCAATGTATCAGAGGCAAGAGTTGAGCTCAAGTTTTTGTGACTTTAACTCAAGACTTCCTGACAAGGCTAGCCCTATACCCAGTATAAGACAACTGGTACTTGAGTCTTCAATACAAATTGGGCATCTCTCTCCTGAGTTTGCTACTTGCAGTATTCATTTTTGCCCCTTCAGACTATAAAATGTGAGCTCCTTCTTCAACTGATTCCTAGCTTCTATCTCCTTTCCCCACAGTCCCCATGGATGCTGGAGTCACTCAGAACTTCAGATACGTGCTAACAGCAACAGGTCGTGAGGTGACACTGAGATGTGATCAGGATCTGGGTCATGATTCCATGTACTGGTATCGACAGGACCCAGGGTTGGGACTACAACTGCTCTCTTATTCCCGCTATGTTGGCTCCACTGAAACAGAAGTCCCTCATGGATACAATGCCTCTCGAAATGAAAAACCATTCTTCCTGCTAACTCTCAAGCCTACAAACACAAACCAGACATCTGGCTACTTCTGTGCTAGCAGTGAAACCACAGCAGAACAGAGTCACCTCTTCCTTGCACAAAAAAGGCAATCAGAAGAGGTGAGATGACTTGGCCTCCCCAGGCCTAACCTTAAAAAAAGGAAGGGAGATACCATCTCAGGAATACATGAGAAGACCCTGCAGGCTTTTCATCTCTGCAGCACAGACCTCTAGGCTCTATTCCAGCCCTTCCAGTTTCTTGCTTGGGCTGCAGTGGCTCTGAGACAAGAGAACTGAGTAGCATGCAGGGATCACCTGGGCCCCTGACAGTCTCTCAGCTCTCTTCTTCTTTCCTCCAGCCATGGAGAATAAAGAGAATGTATGCTACAGTGGCAAGACTTTTACATGACTTTTAGAAGACAAGAACACTTGACCACTTCTTTAGAATTTTCTACAACGATGATGAGGGTGATTGCCTTCCTTGCCTCTTCCTGACAGATTCATAGCTTGTATTGAAGTCCATCTTATGTCAGTTTCTACAGAAAAACTATCCTGATCCCATATATCCTCCTATCTCTAGTGTTAATATTCAGCATACATTAAGTTCTTGGTATATGCATTGTATTTTATTTGCTGTGTACTTTTTCTTTTCCAAGATATTAAACGAGTTCTATGAGGTCAAGGCCTATTTCATTTTTGTCTTCTGCATTTGAAGAGTCCAGCATAGACCCAATAAAACAATATTCACTTAACAAATAGTTATCAAGTGAACGAGCAAATCCTGTTGTAGAATTTAATTAGATAGCTTGTTGCTAATTCCTATCTTTTGATAGTTGGTTGCTAAAAAGACATTGGTGGGGGCTCATGATTTAATTGATCATAACCAACATAAGGTTTTAAAAGTGGCACAGTTTAAGAGAGTGCAGGTGTGTGAGTATGTTTGTATGTGGGGAGAGTAGAGATGATATATTTAATCCAAAAATGAAAAGTGCACTGGCCATAAGACTTTTGGGACACCCAGTTTTTCTTAACACTCTCTTAAATCTCCATGCTATTTCTCTCAACAGATACTACTACAGCAGTAAATATCTGACTGATCACTCCCTAAGAGGCAAGATTCCAAGATTCAGGTTCACTAACACTTTCAGGATATGGAAATATCTCAGTGAGAAAAAAAAAGTGCTCTGAAGGTGCCTTATTTCCCTATAGGCATGCAAGCTCCTAAACAGAGGGTCATATATAACCTGCAACACAGCAACTCCTAACAGGTTCAAAGGACACAATTTCCCTTTTGTGTTTCCTAGGGGAAGACATGGAACACCAGAAGACAAACATTGGTACCATGCTGCTCCATCATACTCAGTACTGTACCTGCTCATTGTATTGATAATACTCTCACATACATTTTCACTTCTACAACTGTAGAGAGTAGCTTGATTAATGATTAATGATATATTTGCTCCTTGATATTCTTTTATTCTCATAAATTTTGTTGTTCAGTCTTCTCAGCAGTGTGTGACTCTTTTTGACCCTATTTTTGGGTTGTGTTGGCAAAGATACTGAGTGGTTGGCCATTTGCTTTTTCAGCTCATTTTACAGATTAGGAAACTGAGGTGATCAGGGTGAAGTGATTTGCCCAGGGTCACCCAGCTGGTCAATGTCTCAGGCCAGATATGAACTCGGGTCTTCTTCACTCACAACCAATGGTGAGGTACAACAAGAAGAGTTTACTGGAAAACATATAGGGACATCAAGTAAAAAGGGAACATAGGGGATTGCATGAAAATTTAATTTTGCATTTGGACATCTGCGGAAATTGAGAAAGGCTTCCTACAGCCATTTGAGGAGGCAAGTCCTAATGGGATTCCAGAGAAATCATTAACATTTATCATAAAGAGGCAATGTACAGTTATTTGAACATTTCAAGTCCAGTACTCTAGTAAGGAAATAACATACAAAGAGATGGGGAAATCCATGTAGACATTAAACTACTTCATACTGAATTCAGACTCTGAGCACATCAGCAGTATACAAAGGTGGTGTGCTGTAGGAGAAAATGAGGAGATAATATTTGGAGACTTGGATTCTATTTCTGGCTTTGCTAGTGACCTCCAAATGTGTGGGAGTTATATCATTTCAGCTCTCTGAGTTTCCATCTCCTTTTGTGCAAACTGAAACATGTTTTCTATGGTCTCTCTAGAGGCAAAAGGTGTTTTCATTCTGTCTTTGTGGAAACTCTTTGTGGAGAGGCAGGAGGGTGTGGCCATTGCTTTCTAGAGTTCTTCTCTCTCACCCTGGAGTTTTGAGCATCATACCTACTTAGGGCTACAGGAGCTGGCAGGGTCTGGTGCTGATTCCATCCAGCATCTCACAGGACCAAAGGCCAGAGCTGTCATGGGCATGTCACTCCTTTGCTGGGGAGCTATTTTTCTTCTCATAGCAGGTAAGTCTTGGAAATTTTTACTATATTTCATTTTTTTTTGAATTGTGATTTCATTGACTTCAAGTGAAGAACATTCATCAGTGTTAATAGGTTGTTCCTCTGTCACTACAGCCTTAGAAAGTTATCTTGCACATTGAGTGGCTAAGTGGTTTACCCAGGGTTGCAGAATCAATGTATCAGAGGCAAGAGTTGAACTCACGTTTTTGTGATTTTAACTCAAGACTTCCTGACAAGGCCAGCCCTATACCCAGTACATGACAACTGGCACTTGAGTCTTCAATACAAATTGGGCATCTCTCTCCTGAGTTTGCTACTTGCAGTATTCATTTTTGCCCCTTCAGACTATAAAATGTGGGCTCCTTCTTCAACTGATTCCTACCTTCTATCTCCTTTCCCCACAGTCCCCATGGATGCTGGAGTCACTCAGAACTTCAGATACGTGCTAACAGCAACAGGTCGTGAGGTGACACTGAGATGTGATCAGGATCTGGGTCATGACTATATGTACTGGCTTCGAGAGGACCAAGGGTCAGGACTACAGCTGATCTCTTATTCTCGTGATGTTGGCTTCACTGAAACAGAAGTCCCTCATGGATACAATGCCTCCCGGAATGAAAAGTCATTCTTCCTGCTAACTCTCAAGCCTACAAACACAAACCAGACATCTGGCTACTTCTGTGCTAGCAGTGAAACCACAGCAGAACAGAGTCACCTATTTCTTGCACAAAAAAGGCAATCAGAAGAGGTGAGATGACTTGGCCTCCCCAGGACCCACCTTAAAAAACGGAAGGGAGATACCATCTCAGGAACACATGAGAAGACCCTGGAGGCTTTTCATCTCCGCAGCACAGACCTCTAGGCTCTATTCCAGCCCTTCCATTTCCAGTACTTGCTTGGGCTGCAATGGCTCTGAGAGAAGAGAACTGAGCAGCATGCGGAGACCACCTGGGCCACTGAGAGTTTGCCAGCTCTCTTCTTCTCTGCTCCCAGCCATGGAGAATAAATAGAATGCCTGAGGAAGAATGTATGCTACAGAAGAAAGACTTCTAGTCTTAGAACCATAGAACGTGAATTCCAGTATTGACCCTGCCACTGAGTATTTAGGTAAACTTAGGCATGTCACTTATCCTCTGCTTGCCTCAGTTTCCCCATCTGGAAAAGGAAGATAATAATAACATCTACCTCCCAAGGCTGTTGTGAGGATCAAATGATATATTTGTAAAGTGCTCTGCAAACCTTTAAGCACTATCTAAATAGTGGCTATTATTTCAAGTACTGTTGATCCTTAGAACTCTCACAGCATCTGGCTGTAGTAATGTGTGTCTGAAGGCATGTCTACTCCTGGTCTCTCTCTGGTGACATGTACTGGCGACATTATTACAAGAGGCTTTCCTGACTGTTATCTCCTCAGTGCCCAGCCTCTCTTCCCATTCCAAAAGGCCTTGGCCAGCTCATAAATATTTGGCCCTTGAGGGGACTGTAGACCCACCCTTCAGAGGATTATGGATCCAGAACCATCAGGTATCTTAAAGACCATCTAGCTCAATGTTTTCATCCTACAGATGAGTAAACTGAGGCCTAGAGAAGTGATATGGCTTGCTTAAGACTCTGGAATGGAGAGAAGGCCAAGGTGTTGTAGAGAGAGACCAGCATGAAGCTTCATGGCATCCTAGGGAGAGTAATGCAAACTGCAATCACTTCATCCTGTGGTCTCTCTACTGTTCATAGGGCAATCAGAATGGATACTAAAGATTGGGGGGAATCCCTTCTCTTAATCTTTCTCACAACCTGTAGGTACAGGAGGAGGCTTGAAGGATGGATTGTGTTACTGACTTTTAGAAGACAAGAACACTTGACCACTTCTTTACAATTTTCTACAATGATGATGAAGGTGATCACCTTCCTTGACTCTGCCTGATACATTCATAGCTTCTTTTGAAGCTCATCTTATGTCAGTTTCTACAGAAAAGCTATCCTGATCCCCTACCTCCTCCTACCTAGTGTTAATATTCCACATCCATAAAGCTCTTGGTGTATGCATTGTATTTTATTTTCTGTGTACTTTTTCTTTTCCAAGATATTAAACAAGCTCTGTGAGGTCAAGGCCTATTTCATTTCAGTCTTCTGCATTTGAAGAGTCAAGCATAGACCCAGGAACACAATATTCATTTAATAAATAGTTATCAAATGAACAAATAAATCCTGCTGTGCTATTTAATTAGATAGTCTGTTGCTAATTCCTATCTTTTGATATTTGGTTGCTAAAAAGACATTGGTGGGGGCTCATGATTTAATTGATTATGACCAACATGAAGTTTTAAACATGGGGCAGTGTTTAAGAGAGTGCAGGTGGGTGAGGATATATATATATATATAGATAGATAGATAGATAGATAGATAGATATAGATATAGATATAGATATAGATATAGATATATATTTAAATATATATGTACACATACATATATGTGGGGACAGTAGAGGTGGTATTGTATTTAATCTAAAAATTAAAAGTGCACTAGCCATAAAACTTTTGGGACACCCAGTTTTTCTTAACACTATCTTAAGTCTCCATGCTATCTTTCTCAACAGATACTACTAGAGCAGTAAATATCTGATTGATCAGTACCTAAGAGACCAAAGTTCAGAGACTGAGGTTCATTAACACTTTCATGATATGGAAGTGTCTCATGGAATAAAAGTGTTCTAAAGGTACCTTATTTCACTATAGGCATGCTAGCTCCTAAACAGACTGTCGTATATAACCTGCTACACAGAAACACCTAACAGTTTCAAAGGACATAGTTTCCCTTTTGTGTTTCCTAGGGGAAGACATTAAACACCAGAAGAACAACATTGGTACCATGCTGCCCCATCATACTCAGCACTGTACCTGCTCATTGTATTGATAATACTCTCACATACATTTTCACTTCTACAACTGTAGAGAGTAGCTTGATTAATGATTAATGATATATTTGCTCCTTGATATTCTTTTATTCTCATAAATTTTGTTGTTCAGTCTTCTCAGCAGTGTGTGACTCTTTTTGACCCTATTTTTGGGTTGTGTTGGCAAAGATACTGAGTGGTTGGCCATTTGCTTTTTCAGCTCATTTTACAGATTAGGAAACTGAGGTGATCAGGGTGAAGTGATTTGCCCAGGGTCACCCAGCTGGTCAATGTCTCAGGCCAGATATGAACTCGGGTCTTCTTCACTCACAACCAATGGTGAGGTACAACAAGAAGAGTTTACTGGAAAACATATAGGGACATCAAGTAAAAAGGGAACATAGGGGATTGCATAAAATTTAATTTTGCATTTGGACATCTGCGGAAATTGAGGAAGGCTTCCTATAGCCATTTGAGGAGGCAAGTCCTAATGGGATTCCAGAGAAATCATTAACATTTATCATAAAGAGGCAATGTACAGTTATTTGAACATTTCAAGTCCAGTACTCTAGTAAGGAAATAACATACATAGAGATGGGGAAATACATCTAGACATTAAGCTACTTCATACTGAATTCAGATTCTGAGCACATCAGCAGTATACAGAGGTGGTGTGCTGTAGGAGAAAATAAGGAGATAATATTTGGAGACTTGGATTCTATTTCTGGCCTTGCCACTGACCTCCAAATCTGTGGGAGTTATATCATTTCAGCCCTCTGAGTTTCCATCTCCTTTTGTGTAAAGTGAAACATGTTTTCTATGGTCTCTCTAGAGGCAAAAGTTTTTTTCATTCTGTTTTTGTGGAAACTCTTTGCAGAGAGGCAGGAGGGTGTGGCCATTGCTTCCTAGAGTTCTTCTCTCTTACCCTGGAGTTTTGAGCATCATACCTACTTAGGGCTACAGGAGCTGGCAGGGTCTGGTGCTGATTCCATCCAGCATCTCACAGGACCAAAGGCCAGAGCTGTCATGGGCATGTCACTCCTTTGCTGGGTAACTATTTTTCTTCTCATAGCAGGTAAGTCTTAGACCTTTTTTTATTATATTTCATTTTGTTTTTTGAATTGTGGTTTCATTGACTTCAGGTGAAGAACCTCCACCAGCATTAATGGGTTGTTACTCTGTCAGTACAGCCCTAATGAATTGCCTTACATATTGAGTGGCTGAGTGACTTGCCCATGATTGCAGAAATCAATATGGCAGAGGAAAGACTTGATGTCAAGTTCTCATGACTTGAACTCAGGACTTCCTGACAAGGCCAGCTCTGTATCTGCTCTATGATAACTACTACTCAAGCCTTCCATACAAATGGTGAATCTCTCTCCTGAGTTTGCTACTTGCAGTATTCATTTTTTCCCCTTCAGACTATAACATGTGGGCTCCCATGTGGGCTCCTTCTTCTACTGACTCCTCCTTTTTCTCTGCTTTCCCCACAGTCCCCATGGATGCTGGAGTCACTGAGAACTTCAGATACCTGATAACAGCAACAGGATGTGAGGTGACACTGAGATGTGATCAGGACCTGGATTATGAGTCTATGTACTGGTATCGACAGGACCCAGGATTAGGACTACAGCTGATCTCTTTTTCCCTTAATGTTGGCTTCATTGAAACAGAAGTCCCTTACGGATACAATGCATCTCGGAATGAAAAGTCATTCTTCCTGCTAACTCTCAAGCCTACAAACACAAACCAGACATCTGGCTACTTCTGTGCTAGCAGCAAAACCACAGTAGAACAGAGTCACTTCTTCCTTGCACAAAAAAGGCAATCAGAAGAGGCAAGGTGACTTGGCCTCACCAGGCCCCACCTTAAAAAAAAGTAAGGGAGATACTGTCTGGGGAATACATTAGAAGACCCTGTAGACTCTTCATCTGTGCAGCACATACCTCTAGGCTCTATTCCAGCCCTTCCACTTCCAGTTCTTTCTTCGGCTGCAGTGGCTCTGAGACAAGAGAACTGAACAGTATGCAGGGACCACCTGGGCCACTGACAGTATGCTAGCTCTCTTCTTCTCTGCTCCTGGCTATGAAGAATATATAGAATGCCTCAAGATGTATGTGTGCTACAGACTTCTGTTCTGAGAACCATAGAACCTGAGTTCTAGTATTGGCCCTGCCACTAACTGCCTAAGTAACCTTAGGCATGTCACTTACCCTCTGCTTGCCTCAGTTTCCCCATATGGATAAGGAAGATAATGATAACATCTACCTCCCACAGCTGTTGTGAGCATCAAATGAGATACTTTTAAAATGCTTCGCAAACCTTTAAGCACTATCTAAATAGTGGGTATTATTTTAAGTAGTGTTGATCTTTGAACTGTCACAGGATTTGGCTGTAGTAATGTCTGTCTGAAGGCTTGGCTCCTCCTGGTCTCTCTCTGGTGACATGCACTGGTGACAGTATTACAAGAGGCTTTCCTGACTGTTATCTCCTCAGTGCCAAGCCTCTCTTCCCATTCCAAAGGACCTTGGTCAGCTCTTAGATATTTGGTCCTTGAGGGGACTGTAGACCCAATCTTCAGAAGATTGTGGATCCAGAGCTAGCAGGTGCTGAAAGACCATCCAGCTCAACCTTTTCATCTTATAGATGAGTAAAATGATGCCCAGAGAAGTGATGTGACTTGCCTAAGACCCTGGAATGGACACAAGGCCAAGGTGTTGTAGAGATAGACCAGCATGAAGCCTCATAGCATCCCAGGTGAGATTTACCTGGCAGAGTAATGCTAACCTTAGGCACATCATCCCATGCTCTCCCTACTGTTCATAGGACAATCAGAATGGACTCTATAGATTGGGGGAAGTACTTTCTCTTAATCTTTCTCACAACCTGTTGGTACAAGAGGATGTTTGAAGGAATGAATGTGTTACATGACTCTCAGAAGACAAGGACACTTGACTGCTTCTTTACCATTTTACTTTGCTGCACCTTAATCAAACATGTAACTGAAAACTTATTTGCCTGCGTCATTTCAATGAGGTTGATTAAGACAGATCCGGTGATTTCCCCCATGTCAATAGTGAGGTCTCTAGAAATCTAGATTGCCTTCTTTTTTGAGCTGTATTTCATTTTCGTGTTCTTTTATTTATATTTATATTTATACATTCATTTCATAAATCTGCTTTTAACCAGGAGAAGCTCCATAAGGAAGAGTAGTGAGAGAGGGAGGTAGGATAAAAATTTATATGCTCTGCTCCCTCGTCTGAGTATTGAGGGCACTACAGCTTTGAAGGAGACTCCAAGGATGCCAGGAAAGCACCTAACTGTTCACTTGAGAGTGCCATATCCTGGTGGATGTGTAATTGAAGATTACCCACTCTTTGATGGTTAATTAATTCATAAAGTGATAACTTTTTCTGCTGGATTACAGAAAAATAGGTCAGATTTGTTTATAACACTGTAAGGTTTCTCAAGTGTTTTACTTATTTTTTTCATTCAGTACCTATGTCCTAGCATCAGGCATTCCCTATGTGTGTGCTTTACTCATCCTTCCTCTTCCTTATCTCCAATATTACCTACATAAGTACCCTTCCCTCCTAGTAGTGTGATAGTTTGTGGAATATCCTTTTGTTCCTGAGGCTAAGGGAAAATCTTTTTGGTTTCATTGGTTCCAGCTTAGTGAAATAAGGTGGTATAGCAGCTAGAAAGCTGACCTTGGTTTCAAGACCAGCCTCTGATATATAGTGATTATGTGACCTTAGACAAGTCACATAACTTCTCAATGCCCTAGGCTACTCTCTAAGATTATAAGATGTGGGGGAAAATACATATCCAGTCTTCGTTTTTCTCTTGAGCTCCATTTACTAATCGTTACCTGTTCATTGGACATCACAAACTGAATTACCATTTCCTTGCCTCCCCCACTGTTAATTTCTATTTCTGTTGAGGGTCCCACCATTTTTCTTTTTTCATGATTTTTTTAAATTGAAAATTTTGTTTTTTTGGAATTTTTGGTAGGTGAAAGCAATAGTTTAAAATATTTGAAGCATTTTCATATGGAAGAAGGACTGATTTTACTTTTTCATGTACAAAGGAAACAGGACCAATGCTCAAAAGTTTTAGTAAGGTTATGGCTTAATAAAGAAAAAAAAAGAAATATGTGACAGAACAAATGAGACCTCTTTAAAGATGCAATAAACTGACTGCCTTGAGAAATAGTGATTCTCACAACAATGGAAATGTGGAAGCAGAAGTTGATAATTAGATATCAGGGATGAGGAAGATAGACTTCCAACAAATTCTGGCATTGGATGGGGAGTCAGAAGAACCTCAGAGCTGAAAGGGATGTCAAAGACTGTCTATTTCAACTCACATACGAGAGACCTCTCTCCAATGTACTCTTAAAAAGTGGTTATCCAGCCTATTCTTGAAGAATTTTATAGTAAGGGACAACTCACTACTTCCCTATGAAGATCATTATACTATTACATAGTGCTTAATGAATGGTTGGCACATAGCAGGTGCTTGATTAATTGACTATAAGCATTTGTTGGTTTTTCCTTAAATTAATACTAAATTCCCCTCTTTGCAATATCTACCCTAGGTTCCTAATTTTGTCTTCTGGGACCAAGCAAAAAAAGACTAATTGCCTTCTTTGTATGCTGGAAGAGAGTTCTCATGTCCCACCTAATGTCAGCTCTAAAATCTGTTGCTCAGGATTGGACATAACATTGACAAATATGGTCTTGAGAGTTCATAGTGCAGCAAGACTGTTGCTTCCTTTGTCCCACATTCCATGCCTGTTTTAATAGAGCCAAGTGTCCATTAACTTTCTTGGCTATCATATGTAACATATATTGAGACATACTGAATTTCTAGTCCATTAAAACCCCACAGCTTTTTACAGAGGATGTGCTGTCTGTCTTATTATACTTCTTTTGCATTTTATGTTTCAAGTCATTTTTTTGCCCCTGTAGGCATGTGGGTTCTTTTTTTCTTAATCTGATCTCACATTATTATATGTGTCCCAACAGTTTAGCCTGCCAAGATATATTGGATCATGATTTCATCATCCAATGTTTAATTCTCCCGGATTTGTATCATTTATATACTAATTTTACTTTTACCAAAATATTTCAAATATGATCACTGAGGTCAGTGAGTCAACAAGCATTTATTACATGCTTACTAGATGCCAGCCACTGTGTTAAGTATTGAAGATACAAAGGAAGGCTGAAGGATAATCCTCATCCTCAAGGTGTTCAGTCTATGTGCATGCAAGATATAGATAGGAAAAATAGGAGGTAAATTCAGAGGAAAGGCATTAGCACTGAAGATATTTGGAGGGAGATTTGAAAGGAAACAATTCCAAATATGCCTTTGCCCTCAGAGGGAAGTAGGAAATGGAGGAGAGACCTTGGATAAGGGAGAACATGTGTGATGACAGTCACCTAGGGGGATTCGACATGGGCAAGCAGAATGGGTACAGCACACTCTCTTGTTGAAGGCTTGAATGAGTGACGGTGTGTGAGCAAAACTCAACAGGACTTAGGGGCAGAAAGAAGTACAGTCAAATTTGCAGGGAAGATACACTAGAATCAATTTTGCCCTGTCAGGGATGGAGGGAGGGGAAGGAGGGAAAGAATAATAAATGGAGTTGTGATGGGGCTGATTGAATTAGCACTTCTACTCTGCATGCCAGTCAGCCTGGGTAATTATGGGAGTGAAAGAAAAGGCAAGGAGCTGGTGAACCACTGATCAATTCACTCTATACATGTCAGGGAATGGAAAATGCATGTGGGGTTATTACATATCATATTATAGATCATATACATTATAGTTATGATTACAATAATGAGCACAGAGGCCAGGTAAGATTTGGGTGTGGTTGGACATCATGGACCCAGCTGTCATATCCTGGACAAAAAGTTTTGTTTGGTGCACCCTT
Source organism: Phascolarctos cinereus (assembly GCF_003287225.1). Taxonomy (NCBI): domain Eukaryota; kingdom Metazoa; phylum Chordata; class Mammalia; order Diprotodontia; family Phascolarctidae; genus Phascolarctos; species Phascolarctos cinereus. The sequence goes on along the minus strand of NW_027555514.1, from coordinate 100,816,119 downwards.
TGGTAATAGTACAATGAGAATTAAGACCTTTATACTCAATATTTGGATGTGAATATTCTTATCAGACAGAAAAAGGGGTGGGGGCAACAGAACTTTACCAGTTGAAAGAACTCTCTGTCAGGAAAAAGTTCATTATCTATTAGATGCATTTCTACTTGGAGATTTAGATTGAGGCACCATCCACAATGGATAAAAGTCATTGATGTAGAGTTATTAGTGTCATCTCAATACCAGCCACCCTTCTAATGCCCAGTCTCTGGCCTCCCATTACAGCCTTCATTTATATCTACTTCACTTAAAAACATGCACACAGAGACTCTCCCAACCCTCTGTCTATGCACAAATCCCATGAGAGTCTTTTTGCAGTTACAAGTTTAAGAGCAATGCATGTCTTCCAGTTCTGAATAGGTGGCTGAGTGGGTAGTCCAAAGAACACCATATTTGGAGTTGGGAGAACTGGTTTCTAGCCCTGCTTTTTGCCTCTGACTAGCTGTATTACAATGGGCAAGCCAACTCACCTCTTGGGACTTCAATTTTCTTTATTTATAAATTAGTGAAGCATGATCATTCCTAACTCCAAAATTACGTGATTTTTCAAACAAAATCTGTGATGAGACCCTGAGTGCCAGGAGGCCACTTACCTCCAGGGCTCTTTTTCAAATCCTTGAGTGCCACACAAACATCTGGAGATGTGGGAGCAAGAAACAACACAAATGGATATCACATAGGGCTATTAATTTTCCAGTCTTTCAGAGTCACTAAATCCCAGAGCTGAGAAAGTTCCTGATTCCTTCAGGTATAGACCTTGCCATGGGCATCATGTTTTTTCCAATTTATGGCCATTTCTCTTAGGATTAGCTAAGTCTTGGGTACAGGCTGGGAATTTTTTCTTTACAGGCATCTAAACTTTATTCTCCTGGATATTTTATCAGACTCTTTTCTCTTCTGTGTCCTAGCTTCTTTTTCCTTTCCCCATAGACTACTTGGATTCTAGAGTCACCTGGAACTTGAAATGCTTGGTCGCAGGGACAAGACACAAAGTGACGCTAAGAACAGGATCTGGGACATGACAATGTGTACTGGTATCAAAAAGACCCAAGGTTGGGGTTAGAACCGAACATATCTATTACTCAGTTAATATCAGGAGCTCAGATGGAAGACAAGTCTATGATAGATATGACGTCTTTCGGAAAGAGCAAAAATTATTTCTCCTAACCCTAGAGTCTACAAATACAAACCAGAGAGCTACGTAACCTCAGTGTGGCATTGTCTCCTCTGTATTATACAAAAATGGCAACAGAAAAAGTGGTTCAGCTTGACCTGGCCCTACTACAAAATAAGAGAAGGAAATGCTATTTCAGTACACACATGGACACCTTCTTCAGCATTGTTGATCCTTAGAACCAGTTATTAAAGGTTCTTTCTGGATTGTGAGTCTCTATCTGAATGGATGTCTACCTCTGGTCTCTTTCTAGTGCCAGCAAGGTAGTAAGAACAAAAGAAGCCATGCTGACTCTGTCATATGAAGAGATTCTTATTTGGGGTCTGTGAACTTTCTAAAAACATTTTTGGTAACTATATTTCAGTATAATGGTTTCCTTTTGTTTGATTTGTATTCATAGGTATTTTATTTTGTGCATTTAAAAACATGATTCTGAAAGGGGTTTATAGGTTTCACCAGACTGCCAAAAGGGTCTGTAACGCAAGAAAGATTAAGAACTCCTGCCCAAAGCAGCAAATAACAATAACTATTTTTATTCATTTGGCCTTGCTCAGCTCTTAGGCATTTGGCCATTGGAGAGCAATGATTCTAATTAGTTTGTCTTAATTTCCATTACTGGGTAGCTTGGTGGTACATTGACAGAGCACCGGGCATGGAGTGAGGAAAACATGAGTTCAAATCCAGCCTCAGTCATTTACTAGTGATGTGACCCTGAGCAAGTCACGTAATCCTATTTGTCTCAATTTCCTCATCTGTAAAATAGCTTGAGAAGGAAATGGCAAACCACTCTAATATACTTGCCAAGAAAACTACAAATAGGGTTATGAAGAGTTAGACATAACTGAAAAACTACTAAACAACACTCTAGAGAAGGAAATGGCAAATCATTCCAGTATCTTTGCAAAGAAAACCCAAAATGGGGTCATGAAGAGTCAGACATGACTAAAAGTACTGAACAACAATAATTTTGTATTACAGCTGCAAACTTTGATAGGTATTTAGTGAAGGAGAATGGGATTTTTTTTTTACCAGTAAGGGTAGGGCAAGTGGCATATTAAAGGACTCAGTAGCAATAAAGTTTGAGGGAGGGGATTTAGTCTCATTTAAGATTCACTGAACTCCTTGCAGTTTTCCTAAGTAGAAGCCCTGGGAATCATAGGAGTACAACAGGTATTAAAATGAATGTTCTGATTTCAAACTCACATAGGACCCTGAGAGAGTTCAACAAACATACTAAAGATGGCTAAGAGTTTCAAAACAGAGTGAAACATGACCCTTGGGGATATCAAACTGAAGAGTTATCAGAACTGTCCTCCTATGAAGGAAGACCAAATCTGGGAAATCACCTTGGGCTTCCTAACCCAACATTTAAAATCACTTAACAGGCTGTTCCACGTTCAGAATATTTTTCTTGTGTTCTTTCCATCCACTCATCGAGATGCCACCCTTGTTCAAACCTCTCACCCTGAGTATTGTAATAGCTTCATATTGATTTCTCTGCTTCCAGCTTCTTCCTTCTCTGATCCCTTCTCTGTACAGCTGCCAAAATGATATTCCAAAAGTAAAAGTGATTTATAACTATGAAGTCTAGAGGTTTAGGGGTGCTAGGACTCCAAAATATCAAGAGCAAGAGATTTGGGTCCTGCCTGAAAGAATTCAACCCAAGCCTTCTTTTAGCCAAAGACAAGGTTTATTAGAACATCCACCATACTGGCCAGACTCTTAAGGAATATGAACATTTGTGAGATATTGGCTAGGTGCTTAAGGAATCTGAGCACCTTAATGGAGACAAGATGAACCTTATATACAGAAAGTCTATGGGAGGGATCTAGGAGTGGCCAAGTAGTTTGAGGGGATTATCAGGTAATAGATTGCCAGGGACCTGGACCATGTGGCCAAGGGAAAATAGAGCACAGATAGGATTAAGGGTGGGAAGAGGTGGGGGGGGGCATATGGAGGCAAGACAAGGGAGGGCTAGGAACAGAGAATTGGGAGATAGGTGTAGGAACAGCCAGTTAATAGGTTTATGCCTTTGGGTGTAGTGATAAGGAAAGGCCAGTTGGTGGGATTATACCTTCAGAGGCTTCCTAGATCCAGTAAGAGAATTCAAGGACAGTCCAAGGGTTTTCTAGGGCCCATAGACAAATGGGGTCAAATTGGGTCATAGGTCTTGGCTTGGGCCCATACCTCAACAGACTAATTTAAAAAAAAAAGAATAAACAACAGTATGCAAGTTATAGTCCAGAGAGTGGACTTCTATTCCTGGAAAAAAAAAATGTAGAATCTATTATTAAAAGAATAGTTGGGGAACATCTTGAGAAGGAAGCAGTGGGCTTTTGGCCAAGATGGCTGCCTTAATGGAAGCAAACCACTCAGCTTCCATATACTTGAGCAAAAAAAACATTAAAAAATTGTGCTCGATTGAATAATGATCAAGAAATTCAATGAGAAACTGTAATAAGTGACTTCTTCCACCCTTAGAACTTTATAAAATGTAATTCAGTCCATGGGAAATAGGAAAGGTAGCTACCCATTCTGAATGAACCAGAGATATGATCTACCACAATTCAAAATTTTCCAAAGACACTTCTAGCATTCAGGGTTCTATATCGAGAAGCAGCAAAAGAAAAGGTGGGAAGATAGAGGAATTATCAGAGAAACTTCACTTTTATCCGAAATGGATGAAGAATTCCACACACTTTCACATACACAATTTCATTCAGAAATACATCAAATAAATTGAGATAGAGAGAGGTGTTGTTAAAAGGGAGGATAATACCAGGCAGGGACCAGCCTCAAGCACAAGAGGCATCCTTATCCTGAAGGGGGAATTAGAAGGAAATAAAAGCCAAGACCTAGCATCCAATGGAATGCCCATCAATTTGGGAATGGCTGGACAAATTGTTTTACATGAATGTAATGATAGTTAACACAAGGGGGCAACAAATAACTAAATTCAAAGTATTTAAGGAAGGAGGTAGAATTAGACAGTAGTTCTTCTGAAAAAGAAATGTGGTTTGATAGGCTAAAAGTTTCATATGAATCGAGTGGAATAGAACAGCAAAGGTAAGCTGCATTAAAAAATACATAGAGTCCTGGACGAGTGATGTTAGAACCTTCAATGGACTGTGTTTAGATCTGGGTACCATACTTTAGATCACCCATTAGATGGGCTGTGATGGATCTTTTTCAAGTATTTAAAGGGTTTTTATGTACAAAAGGGATTACATTTGTTTTATGTGGTCTCAGATGATAGAACTAGGAACCAGGGATAAAAGTTTCAGAGGTGAAAATTTAAGCTTGATGTAAAATAATGAGGAATAGTGAAAAGAGAATTAGTATACTTCATTATTAATGCCAAGTCTTCTGTTAAATAGCTTTGTGACCTTAAATGAGGTACTTTTTTTTTTCCTAATGGGTGTCAATTGAGTCATCTGTACAATGAGGAGGATGAGCTAGGTGACCAGCAAGTAGCTAAGTGGCCGGACACTGGATAGTGGCTGGGCCTGGAGTCTAGAAGACCAGAGTTCAAATCTGGCTTCAGAGATACTGCATGACCCTAGGCAAGTCATTTACCTTCTGCCTACTTCAGTTTCCTCATCAATAAAAAAAGGAAAATAATGGCATCTTCCTCCCAGAGATGTTGTGAGGATAAAATGAGATAATATATGTAAATGCTAACTATTTTTAGCTCTAAGGACTCTAACAATTGTAAGATTGTATGTTTCTAAAAGTATTTATTTATAATATACCTGGAGCTTCTTCTCCCTTTGGTCCCCAAGAAAATCTTATCTAGTCTGAAAGCATTCAATTCCATATACTTAATCCAGCAAAAACATTAAATTTGTGCTAGATTGAATAATGATCAAGAAATTCAATGAGAAACTGTAACAACTGATTTCTTCCATCCTTAGATTTTTACAAAATGTAATGGGTCCACAGCCACTCAAAACTATGGTTCAACAACTTTAAATAATCATTTAGAGGAAACCATTATTTCAAGGCAAATCGATTGAATAAAGTAGCATAATGAGATGAGTAGAAATGGGATATTTTGCCTATACATCTGGGTCACAGTCTTACAGGAAAACAACCCTCTTTTAGGGGAAATAAATAAGAATTCTACATAAAGAGAAAAAGTTGGTACAGACATGTGGTCAGCACACACAAGGAGAGAATATTATATAGGGAAGAATTGGACTGAGGACCATATCTGGAAAGGCACATACTTCTTATGCTGCACCCATGTCTTCACACGATGACATTGTGCTTCTCTAGGATGGATGGATGGGGGCTATTCTCTTCTGAGTGTTGAATTTGGAATTCTTTGTACCACTATTCTTTTTTTCATTAGGTTGCTATTACTATTGCCACATACTAGATCTGTCTCTTGTCTTCATCAGCACTTTTACTTCTTCCCCCTTTTGAGGGGGAGAAAATTCTGATGCTCGCTCTCTCTCTCTCTCTCTCTCTCTCTCTCTCTCTCTCTCTCTCTCTCTCTTTACTTTATAGCCCAGAGATTGAGCTTTTTTACTAAGAAAGTCAGTTCCTTATAATTCAGTTATAAGGCTAGAGAAAAACAAAAACAAAAATATCTCATTGACATTGTAGCTTTCTTTTCATAAAGAACGATCTGTCACTTCCTAGAGTCTAAGTCCTAGGGGCTTAGTTTTTTTGGAACCAAAACCTGACAGCCAGCTAATGGGAATCCATAGGCGTTTTCTCAGTCTTTTGAACTTGCTTCATCCTGCTGGCAGGATCAAAGTGTCTACCCCAAGTCCTTAACTAATTTAAAGTTTCAAGGTACCCTTGAATTCCCCATCAATTCCTGATAGATTTTTTTTTTAATAAAGCGGTCAACCTACATTACTCCTTAACCCAATTTGTGAAGTTTCATTTTAATATATTGCAAAGGGCTACATGGGGCTATATCACTAAGATCCTCAGACCCATGTCTGGTGCCAGCCAGTAGGTAACTCCAACAGAAGAGACTGTGCTTACTCCATCATCTCCCAAGTGCTTAGCCTCTGTTCTTGATTCAGTGCATCTTAAAGAGCTCTTACATGTCAAGACCTAGAGGAGAAATTTTCCTAACCAGTTCACTTTATGTTACATTATAGGTGCTTACAGTAAAGCTTTTTATATTTGATGTCAGGAGAAGAGCAATTTTGATTGTAATTTAGGAGTAGGTCAATGGTCATCAACCCTCTCCATTCTTCTCTACCAGAGACAGGACCAGAGATCTGCATAAAAGATCATAGAAGGGCCTAATGATGGTCAAGATTGAAAGAGAGGGCTGAGAAGAGTCTTTTCATTATAGTTTCATGCAACTTCTTTGCAGCTTTCCTGGGTGGAACTTCTGGGAGTCATTTGATTGGACCAGGGTATGACAGGTATTAAAAGATAATTTCTGAACGTATATATGGTTGTACTTCATTCTTGAAGAGGACTAAAATGACATTACTATGTCAGGGTCAAGTTACAGTGTGTCCAACTGTGGCTGATCAGACCAATAGGAACTTGGAATGCTCTACTACAGGTTGGGCACAAATAGTCCATGTGAACATTTGAGGTGGATTCTCTAATTTGCACATCTTGCATTTCTTTAGAGCTACTTCAATTCTGCATTGCTTAAAGATCATGGCACCTTCTCTGATGAGGGCATGCTATGCTGGGCAGACCCAGCTAGTGTCTCCCATGCCATGAAATGAATTCTTTTTTTTGGCTAGGCAATGGTGGTAAAGTGACTTGCCCAGGGTCACACAGCTAGTAAGTGTTACGTGTCTGAGGCCGGATTTGAACTCAGGTCCTCCTGACTCCAGGGTTGGTGCTCTATCTGTTGCATCACCTAGCTGCCCCTATTCCAAAGTTCTTAAAAGCAACCTTGAGATTGTCTTTGTATCATCTTTTCTGATCACTATGTCAGTGTTTGCCCTGTGTGAGTTCTCCAAAACATAATCTTTTAGCAAGTGTACATTTGGCATTCAAAACAACTTGCCCAGCCCATTGGAGTTGCACTCTCTGCAGTAGAGTTTGCATGAGTGGCTATTTAGTTCCAGAAAGGACCTCAGTGTCTGGTATCTTATCCAGCCAGGTGATCTTCAGAATCTTTCTAAGACAATTCAAATGTAAGCGATTCAGTTTCCTGGCTTGGCATTGGTATACTGCCCAGGTTTTACAGGTATATGACAATGAATTCCACAAATGGCTTTTAGATCTTCAGTTTGATAGTCAGTCTAATACTTCTTTTCTCCCACACTTTCCTTCGGAACCTTTCAAACACTGAGCTAGCTTTGTTTTTTGTTTTTTGTTTTTTGTTTGTTTGTGTTTGTGTGTGTGTGTGTGTTTGTGTATATGTGTGTGTATGTGTGTGTGTGTGTGTGTGTGTGTGGCATTTGGGGTTAAGTGACTTGCCCAGAATGACATAGATAGTGAGTGAGTGTTATGTGTCTGAGGCTGGATTTGAACTTAGGTCCTTCTGACTCCAGGGCCAGTCTATCCATTGTGCCACCTAACTGCCACTGAGCTAGCTTTGTTAATGTATGTGTCAAACTCATTATCATTGTGTATAACCCTGGAAAGCATATTGCCAAAATAAGTGAAATTCACATCATTCAAAGTAAGTGAAGTTATCGACAGGATTCAAAACTTCTCCATTTGTTGTAACCAATGGTTCCACATATGGATGGTGTGGTGGTGGCTGATGAAGCACCTATGTTTTCTTGATGTTAAGTGTTAGGCCAAAATTAGCACAAGCAGCAGAGAATTGATCCATACTTTGTTGCATCTCAGCTTCAGAGGCTGCATTGAGTGCACAATCATCTGCAAACAGAAAATCATGCACCAACACTCCAGAGTGTCCACTTTGATCTTGACTTGCAGCCTTTTCAAGTTAAATAATTTATCAGCATTATGGTAGCTGACTTTGATGCAGTGTTCATTCTCATTAAAAATATTTGACAACATGGATGAAAACATCATGCCTAAAAGCAAGGGAGCAAGAACACACCCTTGTTTCACTCCATTGGTAACTGGGAAAGCTCAAGAACATTGTCCATTATGTAGAACTTGGGCAAGCATGCCATTGTGAAATTGATGCATAATACTGATGAACTTCTCCAGGCAACCAAATTTTAACATAATTTTCCATAAGCCCTTATGACTGACAGAACCAAAAGCCTTGGTCAGATCTACAAATGTTGTGTACAGACTTCTGTTTTGATCTTGGCATTTCTCCTGGAGTTGATGGGCAGCAAACACCATATTGACCGTGTCTTGGCTCCTTCTGAAGCCATGCTGGTTCTCAGGTAGAACGCCATATTTCAGGTGAAGGATCAGCTTATTAAGGAGGACTCTGGCAAGAATCTTGCCAGCAATGACTAAGAGAGAGACCCACTTGTGATGTCACAGGGCAATCTATTTCCTTTGCCTTTATAGAGATAGACAATGGAGGCATTCTTGAACTCCTGGGTAATAACATACTCTTATTATATAACCTGGAAAATTTCAATCAGCTTTCGTACGAGCAATGGACCCCCCCCACCTTCTAAATCTCAGCTGGAGTAGAATCTGCACCAGGTGCTTTGCCACATGAAAGGAGCCCAATGGCATTCAAAACCTCTTCTTCAGTTGGAACTTTAGCTAGGGAGGGATTGATTTCAACCTGAGGTAAATGGTCAATGGCTTCAGCATTGATTGATGATGGTCTGTTGAGAACACCATGGAAATGTTCAGCCCATTTCTGTAGGATCATGTCCTTATCACACATCAATGTGGCTCCATCAGCACTGAGTAATTGAGATGCACCATGTCTTTGGCCCATAAATAGCCTTTAAGTCATCATAAAAGCACTTCGGTTTCTTACTATCAGCATAAAACTGAATTTCATCTGCCTTCTGACTGAGCCAAGAATGCTACATCTCTCTGAGCTTTGCTTGTACTTTATTTTTGATGGACTTAAATACTTCCTTCTTAGAGATGGATAAATTATCTTGCTGGTAAACCTATGGAGTTCTTATTTTTCATTTAAAAGCTTCTGAATTTTGCTTTTAAATATGAGGTTTCATATGTAACCTGAGTGCCTTTGCCTTGAAGAAATGAAGAAATATATGATGAAAGATGACATTACATATTTGGAATGTGAATCTTTGTAAATTGTTACAATGAGGTTGAGGTTTGTGACTCCAATAGGTGAGAAGGGTTGTGAGCTAGAGTGGATAGGTACAAGAATTGAATATTGATACTATCCACTCAGATTGTCTCCATTGGGATAGTAGCAGTGACAATGTGATGGGAGTAGAAGTACTAGTCACTGGTCTATGGTGGTGCATACCACCAGTGGTTGGTGGTGGTTGTCCTTCATTCTTAAAGAGGACCAAAATGACATCACTATTTTAGAGTCAAGATTACAGTGTGCCTGACTGGCCAATCAGATCAGTATCGCTTGGAAGGCTCTACCACAGGTCAGACACAAGTAGTTCACAAGAACATTTGGAGGGGAGATATCTCTAAATTTGCACATCTCACATTTCTTTTGAGCTATTGCAATTTTGCTTTGCTCATGGAGCATATGGAGCATCTTCCCTGATGTGGGCACACCCTGCTAAGAGGTCCTTTGGCAGTGTCTCCTATGTCACACAAGCTAGGTGGTGCAGTGAATAGAGTGCCAGGCCTGAAGTCAGGAAGAGTTATCTTTGTGAGTTCAAGTTTGGCCTCAGACACATACCAGCTGTGTTACCTCACGTAAGTCACCACCACTGGTAGGCAGTGGCAGAAGTATACACTGGTAGAAGTTTCATTTTACAGGTGCAACAAGTGTGACTACAGCATGATTGTGGTGGAACAGGTTGATACATACATAGAATTAAAACACATCAAAGGCTTAAGCCTCCAAACAAAATACTGATGCTAGCATTTCCTTAACTGTGGGCTGAACCAGTTATAACAGGAGTTTATAGTTTTAATTTTATTAATAAATAGTAGAGGTGAGAAAATATCACAATTTTGTATTAAAAGAGGCACAAAATGACTTCTGAAAAAGTATAAGGAAACAACATGTACAACATGTTGGAATATGTAGAAGCAGAGAACAGTATATTGTCTTCCAAATCTACATAAGCCCACAGTATGTGCAAACAGGAGCACATCGAAAAAAAAAAAAAGCTAGATGTGGAATTGTGGGATCATAGGCAAGCACCCTTACCTAAGCTTCAATTTTTTTCTTCTGATTTGTGATTTTTTTGGTGGCCACTGTAGTTCCAGAAATCTAAGGTTCTAGAATTTTACTATTAATGAGACACTATGTATGAGAAGGGTGGAGCCACTTCTTTCTAGAGCTCTTTCCTCTTATCCTAGAATCTTTAAGTGCTGCAGAAACATCTGGGGCTGTGTGAGAAGACCTCTCACTCATTTCTATCCTAATGGGCACCATGCTTCTCTACTACATAGGCTTTTTTCTCCTCAGAGCAGGTGAGTCCCTGATATAGATAAGAAACCCTTTACTCAAAATTTCCAAATCTAACTCTAAACCTTTTCCTTGTGTTTCTAACACCTAGCTCCTTCCTCAGCTGTTTCTCAGCTCTTTTTTCCTTTCTCCGCAGATCCCATGGATGCTGGCATCACTCAGAACTTGAGGTATCTAGTTATAGGGATAGGACGTAAAGTAACACTGAGATGTGACCAGGATCTGGGACATAACTATATGTATTGGTATAGAAAAGACCCTGGGTTGGGGCTAAGGCTTATCCACTATTCTACTAATGTGAACCTTATCGACAAAGGAGAACTGTCAGATGGCTACAATGCCTCTAGGACAGAGAAGCCTTTCTTTCTTCTGATCCTGGAGTCTACAAACAAAAACCAGACATCTGAGTATTTCTGTGCCAGCAGTTTAACCACAGTACAGCAGAGTATCTTCCTCCTTGAACAAAAAGGTCAATCATAAAAGACAACATGGCTGAGATGTATCTAGCCCAAATCCAAAAATAAAAGGGGGGGGAAAGAGATAAGGAAATGTTCCAGGGACATGTATCAACACAGCATTATTGTTCCTTAAGATCACTTAATGGGTGATTCTCTTTTGCCTTTCGTGAAAGTGGGAAATTGCACAGGAAGGACGGCCTAGAATTCGGTGGCTGAGTCCCTGCTGCCTGATCACAACCAACTCTTTACCTAACACCTGTAATTATAGTTTTCCAATAATAAAGATGATGGTGGTGATGGTGATATGTAGCATTTAGATAGTTTCTTAAGCTTTGCAAAGTATTTTACAATATTAGCTCATTCTATTTTCACAACAGCTTCTGGGAGGTAGGTGCTATTTTACAGATGAGGAAACTGAAACAGATAGAGGCAAAATTCTTGCCAAGAATCATACAGCTAACAAGTGTCTGAGTTGAGATTTGAACTCAGGTCTTTTTAACTCCAAGTTCAGTACTCTATCCATTGCACTACTAAGCTGCCTTTTACATTCATAGAGTGGTTTAATTAATGATATAGCAGCTCCATGTCTTTTCTATGACCCATATAAATACCCGTGTTAATTACAAACCTGGATGGAAGTTCTAATGCATAAGACCACAAGATCATATATTCAGGGATAGACACAACTTAGAAATCACCTAATGGGACCTTCTAATTTTCAAAACACTCCATTGCTCCCAATTCTTACCACCACCACCACGCCACCAACCCTGCCAGATTAGAAGTGTCACAGGGGAGCTTTCAGTGTGCAATGCCTAGAATCCCAGGTACAGTTCTCCTCTGCCCCATATGTCTTGAAGAGTTTTATCTGTTGCCCATCTCCTTGCTTTTGCAATGTGTGTCCCTTAGGCAATACATACCTCCTCACCTCTTCTCCTTATAATCGCTACTTTTTCTTCAAAATTTACTTCAAGGGCCACTTCTACATAAGAGCTTTATTAAAAAAAAATTATTGTTATTTTTTACTTAACACTAATTTATTTTCTCTCTCTTTCTCCTCCCTGTTAGAAAGGGTAGAAATAAAGCAAAATAAAATAAAACCACTTGTAATAAATAGGTATTGCCGAGTAAAACAAATTCCTGAATAGGACATGTCCAAAAAATATGTCTCTTTCTGTACCTGAGCCCATCATTTCACTGTCAAGAGATGGATAAACATGCTTCATCATCAATGTTTTGAAATAATGATTGGTCATTGCATTGATAAGAGTTCTCAAATCTCACAAAGTTGTTGTTACAATGTGTTGTTATTGCAATAATTCTACTTCTGCTGACTTCATTCTGCATCAGTTCATACAAGTCTTCCCAGATTTCTCCGAAATGGTCCTTTTCACCATTTCTAATAGCACAATAGCATCTCACAATATTAATACGATAATTAGTTCAGCCATTCCCCAAATGATGGACACCCCTTTAGTCTCCAATTCTTTCTCATCACAAAAAGAGCTGCCATAGATATTTTTGTGCCCATAGGACCTTCTCCTTCTTTCAGAAATATCTTTCTGGTGGTAGGCCTGATAATAGTATTGCTGGGACATCTTAGAAATTTTGTGACATAGAAACCAGTTATCTTCCACACCAAATCACAGCTCCCCAACAGTATATTACTATGCCTGTTTTCCTGCAGTCCCCCCAACATTTGTTATTTTCCTTTTTTAGCAACTTAGCCAATTCTATCAGAGATTCTTTCATTTTATTTCTCTGATTATTTAGTGATTTGGAACATTTTTTATACAGCTATTGATAACATATTTCTTCCTTAGAAAACTACTTATTCATATCCTTTGGCATTATCAACTGAAGATGGCTCTTATTATCACAAATTTGAATCAGTTCCTTACCTGTCTTGGAAATGAGACCCTTACCAGAGAAACTCATTGCAAAGATTTTTCTCCCTATTAGCTGTTCATGAAAACTTTCTTAAACCATCCACCCCCACCCCAGAACCAAATACCTCCTCCCCCTAATAATTACTTTATATGTATATATTATGTATACTATTATACGTATATGTTATTTCTCAAGATAAAAATTAAGTTCCCTAAACACAGGGATTGTTTCATTTTTGTCTTTTTATCCTCATTATCTAGCGCAGTACCTGGAACACTAGACACTGAATAAATGCTTGTATGATTAATAGACTTCTTGACTGACACAGTCTACCTTTCAGCCTTCCGTATGATAGCATAGTCACTCTTCCTACCCATTTCCAGTCCCCAGTCTTTTTCAGCCCTCTTCCTTTTCAAGGGTTTCTTTTTCTGGTTGGTTTTCCACTAGGTGGCAGTGGTGCATTCTGAATTTTTTTCTCACTTATTTCACTCCAGGTCTCTTAAATGACACAATTGGGTAAAATGAATTTCAACTAAGTCAATCAAAGGATGAATGATGAAAAAAATGTCTTTCTCAAGCAATGAGACTTCTTGCTCTCCAGTTGTTAATCTAACTTCTCATGAGACAATTATAATACATTAATAGTTCAGATTTAGAGTTTACAAAATATGTTCCTCATGACCTTGTCAGATTTGTGGCACAATTATTATCATTCCTATTTTGTAGATCAACAAACTGAGTCTCAGAGATGACATTCATGATCTATAATCCCATATTTAGAAAACTGCAGAGGTAAAAAAAAAATCAGATCTTCTAATTATTCTAAATCCAGTGTATTTGCTACTCTATCAGGTAGAGGCCTGGAGCACAATACCCATACCCTTTTCAGAGTGAATGCTTATCTAATGCTTTATTGAATTAACCTGGATTGAACTAAAAAGCCTAGAATGTATGATGGGCCTGAATCATTAGAAAAAGGGTACATTTTAAGGACAAGGATAAGAACAACAATAACAATAATATTTATGTAACACTTTAAGGTTTGCAAAATACATTCCATATATTATCTCGTTTGATCCTCACAACAATCTTATTAGGTAGGTGCTAGTCTTATCTCAATTTTACTGGTGGGGAAACTGAGGTGCATAAACTTTAAGTGACTTGGCCAGGGTTACATATCTAGGAAGTGTTTGAAGTGGGGATTTGAACCCAGGTCTTCCTTACCTTCAGTTCAGGATCCTAGCCACTATAACATGCTGCATCTTATTATATACTGGGAATATAGAATCTAGCCCTCTCTAGAGGGATAATCCTGTGGCTGTGTGTGCTCATGAGATGAGTGATGTCACAAAAAGATCTTACTTAGAAGGGCTGGATAATTGTCAGAGAGCTAGACTTTCCTCCCACTGGGGCAGAGCCCTGAACTAGACACATGCTTCATTCGTGCTCTAAACTCTCAATGAACATCCACTGCCTCTGCTGTGCAATCTTTTGTCTCTTAGGTGCAGGTGAGCTCTAACCACTGATGTAAAGTCTCATTGCTAGGTCAGACCAGTTTCAGCTCCAATCTTTCTGAAACATCTCACTTCGGGTGTTTGTCTCCTTCCTTCATAGGCCTTATGAATGCCAGAGTCACCCAGACTCCCAAATACCTGATCACAAGGACTGGTCAGAAAGCAATCTTGCAGTGTGAGCCAATGCCCACTTATGATGTCCTCTACTGGTACAGAAAGAAAGCAGGGCAAAGGCTACAGTTCCTATATGACTTTCGGGATAATAAGATAGTGGAGTCGAAAGTGGATAAGTCTAGGTTTACAGCTAAATGGACCAATTACTCATCCTGCATTCTCAACATTGCTTTCACTGAAGTGGAAGACTTGGCTGTGTATCTCTGTGCCAGTCGCAAAGGCACAGTATCACATGGTCTTCTCCTTTCTATGCACAAACCCAGTACAGGAAACAAGGGGATGGTATGCAGTTGGCTGAATGCAGAGTCATGACACAACCTGGGGGACCCTGGGGAGGCACTTAAGACATATGAAACCTAATATAAGCATGGGCATGTATTTAGTCCTTTTTATTGGGATTTCAAGAAGTGAGAATGCCCCTGAACAGGAGTTAACTAACTGTTGCTAATTTAACCAGCTGAAGATCCATCCAATATTCCTATACTATTCCAAATTCCAGCATCTTATTGACAAAGATCTAACTTGGAGAGTTTTTCAATAGTTTTCCTTAACTGATGTACATTATAGCTATGGCATTCTGATTACTGAGGAGAGAGAGAGAGAAGGAGGGGTGTGAAGGAGGAAGGAAGGGAGGGAGGGAGAGAGGGAGAGGGAGAGAGAGAGAGAGAGAGAGAGAGAGAGAGAGAGAGAGAGAGAGAGAGAGAGAGAGAGAGAGAGAGAGAGAGAGAGAGAGAGAGAGAGAGAGAGAGAGAGAGAGAGAGAGAGAGAGAGAAAGAGAGGAGAAGAAGAAGAAGAAAGAAGAAGAAGAAGAAAAACAAGAAGAAGAAGAGAAGAGAAGAGAAGAGAAGAGAAGAGAAGAGAAGAGAAGAGAAGAGAAGAGAAGAGAAGAGAAGAGAAAGGAGAAGTACAATTTGACATGATTTTTCCTTCATCTGTTCCTAATGACCACACATTCTATTCTAAAGGCTCACAAATCATCTCTTTAGTAATGTGTTGTAGAATTTTGCTAGTAACATCTCGTTGATCAACAGTTTTGAAAATCCACATTTACTCTTCCTTTTAAAAAGTTTCATTAATGCTTTTTTAATTTTTTACATTATATTCACTTCCCAATAATCTGAGCTGCCATTAAACCCTTCCTTCTAACAGTTGTAAGACAAACATCCAAATCCCTACCAGTACTCTGACATGCATACACTTTCCCCCTTTGTCTTGCACCATCCTCCTGTAGAAAGAAGGTATTAAAAGAAGTTTATTCATCATTAATGGTATGGTTCCCATCTTTTCTTCTAATTTCCCACTCCCAATTATAGGTTTTACTCTTTCTTTCATTTTAATTACTACTTTACACTCCACCTTCTGATACTGGAGTTTGTTTGCTTATTACTACTCCCTCACCTACCCTGTACTACCTCTTAAATTCCCCTGTCCCTGTTCCCTCCTATTTCCATGTTGATTGATATTAATGTATTCTTAGACTAGGCTTTTTGTATGTACATATTTGTTAGTGAGTGTGTGTGTGTGTGTGTGTGTGTGTGTGTGTGTGTGCGCGCACTCAACTTTCATGTCTAGTTCAGAAGAAAGTGAAGTTCATGGGATGTCCATTCACCTACTTCTTTCTCTATGTTTGAATAGTCATCATCTCATGTACTGCAATTATATGAGACAAGGTCCTTCCCTTTCTTCATTTCCTCTGGTATATTCTTATATTTAACCTATTTTCTTCTCCTAAGACTATTGAAAAAGAATAATGCCAACCCTAGGCTTATCTTTGAGTCTTCAAAACCTTAGGGTTCTGAGAAGGTGCTTGTTTTTATTCTCTTCCTATGAGAATGTAAATGATTCATAATCATACGATCTCAAGTACACTTACTTTTCTATATTCCTCAACATCTACACAGCTCCTGTTGAGTTTGACTTTTCATTAGGACTCCATGGAAGTCCTCTATCACATTTTTTTTAAATCCATTTTTCTCTTCCATGATTATATTCAATTTCTCTGCATAAGTGATTCTAGGTTGTAAACATTTTCCGTTGTATTCCAGGCTCTCTTCTCTTTATTTGGCAGTTGTCAGATCTTGTGCAATGCTGACATCAGATTCTTGGCAATAGAACTCTTTCTTTCAGGCTACTGCTGGTATTTCTTCTTTCATCTGGAAGCTCTGGATTTATGGTCATGACACTCTTAGGAGTTTTTGTTTTAATGTTTCTTTCAGGAGTCAATTGGTGGGTTCCTTCTATTTTCATTCTTCCCTCTGTTTCTAAATGATTTGGGAAGTTTTCATTGATGGTTTCTTTTAATTTGGTATGTAAGCTTTTTTTTGGGGGGAGAAGGGTCATGATTTTCACATTGATGATTTTTATATGTTCTCTCATTGATCTGCTTTCCAACCAGTTGGTATATATATATATATATATATATATATATATATATATATATATATATATATATATATTATATGTATATACGTATGTATATATATATATATGTATATATACGTATGTTATATATATATATATATATACTTTTATTTTCTTCAGTCTTTAAAAATTCATTATCTTGTTTTAATATTTATTAATATTGTGTTTACTATTATGGTATTAATGTTTTAATATTTAATAATATTTCATGGAGTCATTGCTTTATATTTGGCTTCCTCTAATCTTTTAAGTGACTGATTCTCCTCACCGTTTTTTCCTCTCTGTCCTTTCCTTTACATCCCCTTTTTTAACATTTTTATATAAAATTTGGAGTTCTGAATTCTTTCCCTTCCTCCATCCCCTTCCCACTCCCTGAGATGATAAGGAATCAGATATAGGTTATAGATGTGCAATTATATAAAACATATAACTATTACTCATTTTGTACAAGAAGATTGAAAAAAAGGAAAGAAAGTAACTGAAAAGGAGCATGCTTCAGTCTGTATTCAAACAATATCAGTTCTTTCTTTGTAGGAAGATAGAATGCTCTATCATGAGTGCTTTGGGATTGTCTTGGATCATTGTACTGCTGAGAAGAGTTAAGTCATTCACAAATCTTCATTGAACAATACTGCTATTTGTATGTACAATGTTCTCTTGGTTTTGTTCACTTTACTATGCATCAGTTCATATAAGTCTTTCCAGGATTTTCTGAAATCATCCTGCTTGTCATTTCATATAGCATAATAATATTCCATTTCAATCATATACCACACCTTGTTTAGCCATTCCTCAACTGATAGGTATTCCTTTGATTTCCAATTCTTAGCCACCACAAAAAGAGCTGCCATAAATATTTTTGTACAAATAGGCCCTTTTCCCTTTATTTGGAAGTCTTTGTGATATAGACTAGCAGTGGTATTGCTGGATAAAAGGCTATGCATAATTTTAAAGCCGTTTGAGAATAATACCAAATTACTCTCCCAGAATGGTTAGATCAGTTGGATGGTTGGATCCCAACACCACTAACAATGCATTTTTAGTGTCCTAATTTTCCCACACACCCTTCAACATCCAATATTGTCCTTTTTTGTCATATTAGCCACTCTGATAGGTGTGAGGGGGTACCTCAGAGTTGTTTTCATTTGCATTTCCCCAATCAATAGTGATGTAGAACATTTTTTCATATGACTATATATAGCTTTGATTTCTTTGTTTGAAAACTGCCTGTTTGTGTCCTTTGACCATTTATTAACTGAGGAATGACTTGTATTTTTATGAATATGACTCAATTCCCTATGTATTTGAGAAATTAGGCCTTTATCAGAGATATTTGTTGCAAAAACATTTTCCCATTTTTCTGTGTTCCTTATAATTTTGGTTGCATTGGTTTTATTGTGCAAAAACTTTTTAATTTTATATAATTCCAGTTATCTACTTTACATTTTGTATTACTCTCTATAACTTCTTTGACCCTAAATTTTCCCCTTATCCATAAATCTGGCAGATAAACTATTCCATGCTCTCTTAATTTGCTTATTGTATCACTCATTAAGCGTAAATCATGTACCCATTTTGATCTTACCTTGGTATGTGGTGTGAAATGGTGATCTATACCTACTTTACACCACACTGTTTTCTAGTTTTTCCAGCAGTTTTTGTCAAATAACGAGTTTTTGTTCCAAAAGCTTGGATCTTTGGGTTTAACATATACTAGATTACTATAGTCATTTAATATAATGTAATTTGTAACTAATTCATTCCATTAATCCACCAATCTTTTTCTTAGCCAGTGCCAAATTATTTCAATAATTAATACTTTATAATACAGTTTGAGATCTGGTATGGCTAGAACACCTACTTTCACATTTTTTTTCATTGATTCCCTTGATATCCTTGAGCTTTTATCCTTCCAGATGAATTCTGTTACATTTTTTTCTAACTCTATGAAGTAATTTTTTGATAGTTTGATTGGTATGGCACTGAATAAATAGGTTAATTTAGGTAGAATTGTTATTTTTATTATATAGGCTTAGCTTACTTATGAGCAATTAATATTTTTTTTCCAGTTGTTTGGTCTGACTTTATTTCTTTGAAGTGTTTTATAGTTGTGTTCATATAGTTCCTAGGTTTGTCTTGGCAGGTAGATTCTCAAGTATTTTATGTTGTCTATGGTTATTTTAAATGGAATTTCTCTTTCTATCTCTTGCTGCTGGACTTTGTTGGTAATATATAGAAATGCTGATGATTTATGTGGGCTTATTTCATATCCTGTAACTGCTAAAGATGTTAATAATTTCAAGTAGTTTTTTTAGTTGATTCTCTAGGATTTTTTAAGTATAACATTGTATCATCTGCAAAGAGTAATAGTTTTGTTTCCTCATTGCCTGTTCTAATTCCTTTAATTTCTTCTTCTCTTATTGCTATACTAACTAACATTTCTAGTATAATATAAAATAATAAAGTTGATAATAGGCATCCTTGATTCACCCCTGATTGTACTGGGAATGCTCCTAGCTTATCCTCATTACAGATAATGCTTGCTGATTGTTTTAGATAAATATTACTTATCATTTTAAGGTAAGCTCCATTTATTCCTATGTTCTCTAGTGTTTTTAATAGGAATGGGTGCTGCATTTTCTCAAAGGCATTTTCTGTATCTATTGAGATAATCGTATGATTTCTGTTGATTTGGTTATTGATATAGTTAATTATGCTGATAGTTTTCCTAATATCAAACCAGCCCTGCATTCCTGGCATAAATCCCACCTGGTCATAGTATATGGTCCTTGTGACATATTACTGTAATCTCTTTGTTAGTATTTTATTTAAAATTTCTGCATCACTATTCATTAGGGAAATTGGTCTATGATTTTCTTTCTCTGTTGCGGCTCTTCCTGGATTGCGTATCAGCACCATATTTGTGTCATAAAAGGAATTAAGGACTCCTTTGCCAGGTTTTTCAAATAGTTTATATGGTATTGGGATTAATTGGTCTTTATATATTTGATAGAATTCACTTGTGAATCCATCTGGTCCAAGGGATTTTTTTTCTTAGGAAGTTCATTGAAGACTTGTTTGATTTCTTTTTCTAATATTCAGTTATTTAAGTATTTTATTTCTTCTGTTAATCTGAGTCATTTTTATTTTTGTAGATATTTATTTGTTTCATTTAGATTATAAAATTTATTGGCACATAATTGGGCAAAATAGCTCCTAACAATTGTCTTAATCTCCTCTTCTAACTTTTCCAGAATTTTATTCACCTCTTACTCAATTCTGCTTCATCTATAAAATGATCTGGAAAAGGAAATAGCAAATTATCTTTTCCAATAAAATGCCAAGTGGAGTCAGGAAGAGTCAGACATGACTGAAATGATTGAACAACAACAGCTTATGAGTCAGCTACAAGGAATGATTAAAGACCATGTGATACAGCCAGGGAAAATAAAGGCAGAGGTAGACCAAATTTCAGTACTTTTCAAGGAAATAAGGTCAGAAAGACAAAATGGCCACTGGCATAGAGCCAGTTCATTTTTCTGCTCATCCTCAACCCTTGTCCCTGTTTTGTTCTGGCCACACGTCTCACTTCTTCCTGCCACATACATTCACTGCTTCCATTGGGACCTGTTAGTCTCCAAAGGAATTGACCTTTTTCTTAAAGACTTATCCTGAAAAAAAAAAAACACTTAATGAGGGAAAAGTAGGCTGCCTCTGTGTCAGTGACTATTATTTTCTCTCATTCTCTTTTCTTTTTGAAGAGCACTACCCCATCTCCTCCTTTAAATCAACTCCTCCACAGTTTATCTCCATTCTGCCCACTGTTCCACTTTGGCTCTTCTCATCATTTCCTCAGTTCCAAAAGCTAATGGGAATTGCTAAGGGGATGGGCCTGTCAGCTGTGAAGGAGAGTTGAAGCATCACCATAACTATCACAACCTCTCCTTGTTTCTACAGATGCCTCATATTCACCATTTCTTACAAAGCAGTATTCCAAGACTTTCACATATTATAGTTTGTTCAACATTCTTGATCAATGGACATCTACCTTGTTCCTGTTTCTACACACTTTCCTTTGCTGCTACAAAAATCATTCTGGAATTAAAAAAAATAGAATCATAAATTTGCAACTGCAAAGGACCTTAGGAGTCATCTAATTCAGCCTCATTTCTCAGACGAGGAACATGAGGCAAAGAAAGATGAAGTAGTTTGCCTATGGTCATACAGTGAATAAGTAGCAGAGGTGGGTTTTGAATGAAGATTCCTTTGATTCCAAATCTCTTTCCATTCCTAGGATGTATTTCCCTGGTGATAGTTCATTTAAACACATGTAAAGTGATTAGAACAGAACTAAGTGATCTAAGAGAAGGACTGGATGGAAAACAGATATGTTTCTTGGAGGGATACAGCCTTTCCAGTCCCCTATGGAAATACTCATCTTCAGAGATGGCAGCCATAGAGCTCCATTAGCAGAGTAGCTAATCCATGTTTACAGAAGGGAATCAAATCCAGAAAAGGAGGGAACTACATGATTTCCAGAGATGGCAGCAACCAGAGGCAATGGTGGAACAGTACAAATTCCTAGACAAAGCTTCCCAAAAAGAAGAAAAGATTGACTTGAATTCCATCAGCAACATTACTAGAGAGAAGTGGGGAAATGAAATGACCTCTACAGAGAGACGGAGAACAAGAAAGGTCAACCATGATATGGTTTAGCAATATGGGCCCTTTGCTATATGATTATTGCAGGTTAGTTGGTTTGTCCTTCTCCAGTAGGAAGAGGATTGACATTCTAAGAACTTATCTATTTCCCATCACATAAAGTCTCAACTACAGTATGGTACTCCAAATATGGAATGCTATGGTCATTTCCACTGGAGATTTGAGGCTTAGAGGAGGAAAAGAGAGTTATCTTGAACGTTTATGGGTTCCTGTCAGTCTTCTGTGTATTTTTTTATTTTCTGCGGGATGAAATAAAGTGTTGTGTCTTCTGTTGCTAACTTGAGAGTTTCATGATGCTTCTTTTTGAAAAGAAACTGAAGTCATACACACATGTCTATAGAGACCTGGATATCAGGTACATTCTGGGGTTCCTAAGGAAGACTGTGGTAGGGAGTGTGAGGGTCAAACAAGCCAATACCCTACAGTTTCAAGGTTTACACACGAGACAATAGATGTTTTAAGAGATGCCTCTAAGACTGAATCATGTCTAGGCAAATCCAGAGCAAAGGATACTAGAATATGGATTACATATGTTTTCCTGCAAGTATTCGAAAAAAATCAAATAGGGCCAAGGACAGAGCCCCAACATGCTCCTTTAAAGAGCTTCTCTCAACTTGATCTTTGTCTAGTTCAAAAGTCACCTAACCAAATTATCATCTAGTCTACCTATTTCCATTTTATTTATCTGATGGTACATGAAAAATTCTTGAAATATATTGTCAAATATTTTGTAAAAATCCAGGTGTTCCATTGTAATTTCTTCATAATTATTCCATTAACTGTCCAAAAAAGCCTTAAAAAATCTGATATTAGTATAGTGTATATTCTGATAAAAAACTATGCTGGTTGAATATGGTCACCACTTTCAAAACCATTATTTTAACAATGCCTTCCAGAATTTTCTAGGAAATGAGTTTCTCATTGGTCTATAGTTATATGTCACCCACCCTCAGATGCACAGAGCTTCAATTCACAATCTGAGATTCCTAAACTGGCCCGGTAATAATTTCTAAACTCCATTCAACTATGGTTTTTATTTCTTCAAATCTAGAATTTGTCCTAGGACAACATCCTTTTTGTTTAGGGGTAGAAACATGAACAGAGTGACTCATAGAGCCCCCAGGAGCCCTGAGTAAAGGAATCTATTACTAAACCAAACCACAGCTTCCTTCTTGGTTTGTTCAGATATGGTCAGATAGTATCCCCCAAACCACTTTAGTACCAAGATGTTAGACTTGTAGACTAGGGAGACTGAGGACACTGGTGTTCTCTCTTCCTATATCTTCTTCTCTTCCTCCTCCTTCTCCTCCTCCTTCCTTCAAATATCCATACCACCACGAGGTTATCCTGCAAGAGCGTAGACTACCAGAGAAACCCTCAATTCCCTTGTAAAGAAACTCCCTTTCTCTCCACTCAGTTAATTCTCAAGGTCATCAAATATTTGGAATGCCCATAGAAATTTCTTTATCATTTAAAAGCTTTTTATCTATGAAAAAGCTAAAAGTAGGAGAACTGATACAAGATGATAGGGAAGGGAAAGGTGACAGGTGTGTAGGGTAGGTGGGAAGAAAGAGGTGACCTTCTGCTTTATAAACATTTTCAACTTCCCCACAAGAATATAAAAAGCTGAGAGCTTCCATCGAAAAGTCAACGAAACCCTGCCAACATGAACCCTCTTCTGATCCTGGCTTTTGTTGGAGCAGCTGATGATCCCTCCTAATCATCTTAGAACCCTTGCTGCCTCTGCCCTGGAGAACATTCTGGCCAATTTTTCAATCTATCCTTCTGTCTTCTTCTTCAGTCATTGTTCTTCCCCATTCCACCCCACCCCAATATCTGTCTAGTTTCTCTCCTCACCTGCCAGCCTATTCTAGCTTCCATTCCTAAGTCCCACTTAATTCACCTCTCATAGTCTCTAGTATGGACAACTATAGGATCATCTATTAACCAAACCTCTTCATGGAGTGATAGAGCTGGAAATTTATGCAAATGAAACTTCTGGGGGGAACAAACTAGGAAGGAAGGAAACAGGAGCAAGTGGGAAAAATCAATGGGTGGAAAAACAATAGGGTATAAGATAAGAGAGAACCAGTGAATGAGAAGGCTAGTCTGAATAAGAAAGGAAAGGAGACTGGATAAGACAGTATTCCATTCAAAGTAATGAAATGTGAGCTTCTTAAAGGAAGGAAATATTTCATTTTTATCTTTGCATCCTCCAGATCTAACAAAAGTAGGTACTTAATTAATGATTGTTGATTGATTCTACTGCCTGTGAAAATAAAAATATTCTTCCCTATTTTTCACCTAGGGAGGTAGAATGGAGGGGAGCCTGTGTAAAATAAGGTAGAGCCCAATGCAGGATGCAGCTTGGCCGATATGACATGAAGGGACAGAAGGAACAATGGAGGGCAGAAGAATGACCAAGAGGTAGAGGACCCTGTCATCCAGATGGGGCTTAAAAGAGTTCTTAAAAGAACATGGATAAGTGAAGTCGTATTTACTACTTGTCATTTTTATACGCTTATGTGTGATTCTGGGCCTCCTTTCAGATTGCCCGTTGTTTAAGTCTTGAAGAGTGAGAGGAAGATAGAGAAGGAAGAGAGAGAGAGAGGCAGAGAGAAAAAAACAAGGAGAGAAACAGAGACAGAGACACAGAGACACAATGAAAGAAATAGAAACAGAGACATAGAGAGAAACAGATGGGGAGACAGAGCTATTGATTATGTTAACCATGGTCATAATAGCAATGATCTTCAGACTTTGAAAGGACTTTGGAGAAGATAAATTCTAGAAATCACCCCTAGGGCTTAGACTTCACATGCTGCCAAATTCTCTCCTCTGAATTCCTCCTCCCCAAGTTGCTTTCTCCACTGATGATGATGATAAGATCATTGGGGGATACACTTGTGAGGCGTACAGCCTCCCCTAGCAGGTGTCCCTGAATTATGGTGGCCAACATCTCTGCGGCGGCTCCCTCATCAATGACCAGTGGGTGGTGTCAGCTGATCATTGCTACAAATCGTAAGTGATAGAACTCATGCTGCCCCCAAAATGGGTTCCACAGCCAACTAGCCATGGTACTTTTTGGAGACCTTATAGAGGACAATGGGTCCAATTTGGGTTGAACAGAAGGAATTCAGAGAAGTTAGACTCATCATCCACACTGCAGACTTAGATAAAAAGGAGCAAAGTTAAGGTTGAGTGAAAAATAGGAGCAGGATTGTAGTCAGTGCTACTGGACACACACAGACACAGACACACACACAATCACACACAACTCCACAACATACATTATTTATATTAAATTTAAAGAGACCTGAGCTTTACAAAATCCTAGGTAGAAGGAATACATTATTTATATTATATTTAAAGTGATACAGAATCCTAGGTAGGATTTTTACACAGTTCTTAGAAGAGAGTACCCTTTGTGGCCACATCCTGCATTGAAAATAATTGTTCTCATCAGCCGAATTCAGGTGAGACTGGGAGAGCATAACATAGAGGTCCTTGAGGGAAACGAACAGTTCATCGACGCAGAAAAGATCATCCGCCACCCAAACTATAGCAGTAAGACTTTGAATAATGACATCATGCTGATCAAGCTAAAAACCACAGCTGCCCTCAACACTCATGTGGCTTCCATCTCCCTGCCCAAGGCCTGTGCATCCGCAGGAACTGAGTGTCTCATCTCTGGTTGGGGGCAACATGCTGAGCTTTGGATGTGAGTAGCTTTGCCCTGTTCCATACCTTTGCATTAGATCAACCCACCTGACTTCAAGTTAGGTTCTCCCATTTTCTTGTTCTCTATAATATGTCCTTACCTTTCCTCCCCCTTTCTGATCTTGGGAAACCCAGGACCAAAATAAATACTTCTTAGATGATGAGAACAACCAATACAGAAAAACTTCAAAGAACTTTTTCCAAAATTTCCATTTCTTTTAACTATCCCAGTAACATTAGCCTACCTCCAGGCTACTTCCCTGCTCCCCCTTCCCATTAAATGTCACATTAATGGAAAGAGGAAACTTTATGAATGAATTGGGGAAAGAGTAGAATTAGTCAAAATGACATCCAGAAGCATTTAATAGTCAAGTTCCAAAGATGGAGAGACATTCTCTAAGTTGTTTTTTTTTTTTTATTTGATCTGTCTTTGGCATTCTAGTCTTACCTCTGATTCACTTCAATTCTCTATGTTTGAATCTATATCTTAACACCTATCAGTTTAGACATAGCTAGTTCTTTCTGTTTCAGGGGGTAGCTAGATGGTACAGTGGATAGAGACTCATTTTCCTGAGTTCAAATCTGGCCTCAGACACTTACTAGCTTTGTGAACTTGGGCAAGTCACTTAACCTTGTTTGCCACAGTTTCCTATCTGTAAAAGGAGCTAGAGAAGGAAATGGCAAAGAGCCCCAATGTCTTTGCCAAGGAAACACCAAATGAGTCAAGAAGAGTCAGAGATGACTGAAATGAACAAAAATTCCTAGAGTCACGTAGCTAATAAATGAGGCCAGATTTGAACTCTACTCACTGCACCACCCAGCTACCTTAGTATGCAGGGTACTACTATACTAGAAACCCATTTTGTAATTTTCCAGAAGTCTGGAATTTTCTATTTCTAGAGGCACATGCTAAATTTGTCAAAAATTTGACTGCCTTAAAAATACAATAATAATAACATTATATTTCCCAGTGGGAGTAAGGCAGAAACATCTTACTGCAGCTCAAAATTTGGCCTCATACTAATATTCACTCACCAAACATATTCAGGTGACTATTATGTACAAGGTGTTGTAGAAGCCATGTGGACATGAATAAACTGGGTTCTTCCCTGAAGGAGGTTACATTTGAGTAGGGCTGAAGATAGTGCCTGGACTAGTGATTTCATTGCAGTAGGGAGCTCCACAGAGAAAAGACCCTGCCTCTACCACCACAGAGAAGATCGATCTCTGAAATTTAACTGTCTTAGAAACAATTCCTTACAAAACTAAGAAATTAAGAGGCCTGCCCCATGTCATATAGGCCATATATGTCAGAAACAATATTTAAATATAGATCTTCCTGGTTCTAATGCCGTGTTTCTATCCATTATGCATCATTGCCTTTCTACAGTCTACCACAAAGGATGAAACACTGACACAAATGTCCATCATACACAGAAGTATGCAATGTGCCACAAGAAATATCTGGAAATTATAGGAGTTCAGAGGAAAGAGAAATACAAACTATTTTCTCTTTCTGTACTAAAGTTCCCAAGTCCCTTTTGCCCAACTCTGATCTTAAGATTTGGCACTCTGTTAGGTAGGCTGTGCTTCCTTCTTTAGTCTGACAACTGCTCTGACCTACCTCCAAATCCCATTCTCTTCACAGATGACTACCCAGATCTTCTGCAGTGTTTGAATGCTCCCATTCTGTCTGATGCTCAATGTGAGTCCTCCTGTCCTGGTCAGATCACAGAAAACATGGTCTGTGCTGGTTTCCTGGAGGGTGGCAAGGATTCCTGCCAGGTAAGGCCCTGCCTTTCCATAAGTGGAAGAAAATAGCACTTTCATTAACCCCAACAGAGATTAGGGTTTAGATAAAGTCAGAGTCTCTGAAGAGAAAGGAAAGAGGAAGTGTGTCCTTACCAGTACCTTCTCAAGCACCTCCAGATGAGTTGAAGGTGGGCTGAATGGGAATAGTCCTAAAGAACTGGAGGGACAGGAATGGTCAATGGAAGATGATGTTACAGAAGGACTAGAGGTCCATAGAGTCAGAGAGTGGGCTGGATGACCTCTGAGATTTCTTCCAAGTCTGAATCTATGACTCCAAGCTTCAGGCTAAGGTGTGGGCAGCCTTCTCCTCCTTTCCCTCTCCTCACTCATCCATGTTCTCCATTCCCAGGGTGACTCAGGTGGCCCCGTGGTGTGTGATGGACAGCTCCAGGGTACTGTCTCCTGGGGCACTGGTTGTGCCCTGAAGAATAGACCTGGTGTCTACACCAAAGTCTGCAAGTACCTGGACTAAATTGAGGAAACTATTGCTGCCAACAGCTAAAGGCACCTGAGCCTTGTTTCTGTCTCTTCCTTTGGTATTCTGTGTTGGGACATGATGCCAATAAAATGATGCTCTATTAATTGCTATTGCCTGTGCTTGAGTTTCTATTTATTTTTCTTCTAAGAAAATAGTAATGCTTTTGGAACAAAATGTGGCAATACAGCACAGCCAGAGGGCAAACTCACCCTTCCAGAAGTCAATTCATGTAATTCCTTATATGTAGACAAAGAGTGGCTCTCTCCAGGACAGGAATATTTCCCCTTAGTTAAAAAATAAAAACAAATGTAATAGACCCATTTTTGCACATGAGTTGTACAGGAGTTAATTTTAACATCAATCCTTTATGCCCAGAGGAATTAATGGTATTAGAATCATGCCAGGTTATCATAGGCAAACCAGGAGACATCCTTAAAGGAAGCGTGTGGAGGTAAGGCTGTGGAGAGGCCATCTACTCTTACTGTTTTGTCCTGAAACTATTTCCCAAAGTATTGTCCTTGAGCCTCTCTTCTTCGTTCCCTATATCTTCTCCTTTTCAATTTTCTATCAGTGTATTCGTTTAAGGATCACTTTATTGACTACTACTAGACCTTAGGGTGGGAGATAAAAATCTTAGCTATGACATGATCCTTGGCCTGTAGAGCTTACACTATAGTGTGTAGATAAGAAACAAATGAAGGCAACTGAAATATAAAATATTATGCAGTACATTAGAGAGCTGCAGAATAAACTACTCTAATGTCTGAAGCTGTGTTGCACTGGACAAGATGTTGTACTCTCTCAGACCTTAAGTTTTCTCATTTGTAAAGTGGGCATTGTAATAGCACCCACCTCATGTGTTTGTTGGAAGGGCAATGTGCAAAGTGTTTTATAAACATTAAGCTCTATATAAGTGCTATATTGCTATCATCAGTGTGGATCAAGGAAGGCTTATGTAAGAAGTGATATTTAAATTAGGCTTTAAAGAGTAGAAGGAGTTCAGGAGGGAAAAGAGAAAGAACAGAGGTTTTAGGGATCTTGTGGTCTCTTCTCGCCTTCTCCAGGTGACTCCCAGACAAGGGGACTCCAAAGGGACAATTCCCACCTCTGAGAATAAGAATAGTGGCTAGCGTAGTTTTAACCTGGTGGAGATAAGTTGGAAAAGTCAGAGACTAGGAGTCCTAGGGAAATAGGTTCTGGATTTTTCTAAAAAGGCAATATAAAAAGCGAGAGGTAAAGACTGAAGTACTTCAGGACATAGACACATGAGTTTCATGAAAAGATGAGAAAACAGAGAAAGACTGCACACTGTACAAGAGGGGTAAAAAAAAAGGTTAAATCTAATTAGGAGGAATCTAGATTCAAAAGCTTGCTCTGATATTTAAAAGGTGTGTGAATCTGTATTTGCCATTTAAATGCTCTAAACTTCAGTTTCCCAACCTGCAAAATGAGGATGGTAATATGGTTATAAGGAAGCATTTTATAAACTTCAAAATACTACCTTAATATGAGTTGTCATTTAGAGTGGTTGGAAGCTAACAAGAAGAGATTTTTGAGGACAGCAAGGAGGGATAAAATTAGCTTGAAATGAGGGGGGCGGAGCCAAGATGGCAGAGTGAAAGCAGTGACTTGCTTGAGCTCTCCTCCAAACCCCTCCAAATACTCATAAAAAATGGCTCTAAACAAATTCTAAAGCAGCAGAACCCACAAAAAGACAGAGTGAAACAAATTTCCAGCCCAAGACAACCTGGATGATCGATCAGAAAGGTGTATCATGCCGGGCTGGGAGCGCAGCACAGCGCAACGTGGGCGTGCAGGCTGCAGGAAACCTGGAGCAGGCCTCAGAGGACTGAATCACTGGCAGCTGTAGTGGTTTCCAGACTCCTCAATCCATGAATGCCAAAGGCAACTTAGAAGGTCCGTGGGAAAAGTCTGTTTCTGTCGGTGCTGAGACAAGAAGGTGGGGTTTCAGCTCCATTCCCCAAGAGCGTGGCACTGGGGGGGGCAGCTGCTTCCTGAGCTTCCAGCCCACAGACTGAGGGACTGCAGGGAACTCTTTGCCAGTGCTGAGGCAGGAACCTCTTGCTTTGCCATTGTTTGGATCTGGGTCACAGTTCTGGGCGGAGTGCTGGGGTGAGGAGGAACGCTGGCGTGGTGGAGCTTGTAGTGGCTGTGGAGAGGAACCCTCCTCACAGTTACAGGACAGAAAGGAATACTTGTGTCACAGGCCAGGAAAGGAGTAAACACCTCACCCTTATCATACCACCTTGGAAGAACTGAAAATTTACAGGTCCCTACAAGTATCTCTGAAAACAGCTACACAACCCCTGAAGCTTGGGACAGTACATTCTCCACATTGGAAGCAGACTCTTACCTTAACAAAGAGTTTAAAACTCAAGTAATTGGCTGGGATCATGAGCAAGCAGTGCAAAAAGAGTCAGACTATATTATCTTACTTTGGTGAAAAGAAGATCAAAATATACAACCAGAAGAAGACAACAAAGTCAAAGCTCCTACATCCAAAGCCTCCAAGAAAAATATGAATCAGTCCCAGGCCTTGGAAGAGCTCAAAAGGGATTTTGAAAAGCAAGTAAGGGAAGTAGAAGAAAAACTGGTAAGAGAAATGAGAGTGATGCAAGAAAATCATGAAAAACAAGTCAACAGCTTGCTAAAGGAGACCCAAAAAAATACTGAAGAAAATAACACCTTAAAAAATAGCCTAACCCAAATGGCAAAAGAGGTCCAAAAAGCCAATGAGGAGAAAATGCCCTAAAAAGAAAATTGGCCAAATGGAAAAGGAAGTCCAAAAGATTACTGAAGAAAATACTTCCTTAAAAATTAGAATAGAGCAATTGGAAGATAGTGACTTTATGAGAAATCAAGACACTGTAAAACAAATCCAAAAGAATGAAAAATTAGAAAACAATGTGAAATATCTCATTGGAAAAACTGACCTGGAAAATAGATCCAGGAGAGAGAATTTAAAAATTATTGGACTATCTGAAAGCCATGATCAAAAAAAGAGCCTAGACATCATCTTTCAAGAAATTATCAAGGAAAACTGCCCTGATATATTAGAACCAGAGGGCAAAATAGAAATTGAAAGAATCCACAGATCTCCTCCTGAAAGAGATCCCCAAAGGAAAACTCCTAGGAATATTATAGCCAAATTCCAGAGTTCCCAGGTCAAGGAGAAAATATTACAAGCTGCCAGATGGAAACAATTCAACTACTGTGGAAACACAATCAGGATAACACAAGATTTAGCAGCTTCTACATTAAAGGACGCAGGGCATGGAATATAATATTCCGGAGGGCAAAGGAGATAGGATTACAACCAAGAATCACCTACCCAGCAAAACTGAGTATAATCCTTCAGGGGAAAAAATGGTCATTCAGTGAAATAGAGGACTTTCAAGCATTCTTGATGAAAAGACCAGAGCTGAATAGAAAATTTGACTTTCAAATACAGGACTCAGTGGAACATGAAGAGGTAAACAGGAAAGAGAAATCATAAGAGACTTATTAAGAT
The DNA here is from genome assembly GCF_003287225.1 of Phascolarctos cinereus. NCBI lineage: Eukaryota > Metazoa > Chordata > Mammalia > Diprotodontia > Phascolarctidae > Phascolarctos > Phascolarctos cinereus. The sequence continues at coordinate 100,784,713 of NW_027555514.1, read as the reverse complement.
TGAACTGTTTACATTCCTGCATGGAAAGATGATATTTATAACTCATGAGACCTTTGTCAGTATTAGGGTAGTTGGAGGAAAAAAATATATGTATATAGTATAGATAGATAGATAGATAGATATAGATAGATAGAGGGCACAGGGTGAGTTGAAGATTAAGGGGTCATATCTGGAGAATAAAATTAAGGGATGAGAGAGGATTATACTGAGAAGAAGAAAGGGAGAGGTAGAATGGGGTAAATTATCTCACAAAAAAAAAAGAAAAGAAAAGTCTCTTACAGTGGAGGGGAAACAGGGGAAGGTGAGAGGGAATGAGTGAATCTTATTCTCATAGGATTTGGCTTAAGGAGGGAATAACATACACATTCAATTGGGTATGGAAATCTGTCTTACCCTACAGGAAAATAGGGGGAGAAGGGGACAAGAGAGCAGGGGATGATAGAGAGGAGGGCAGATTGGGAAAGGTAATCAGAAGTAAATACTTCTGAGGAGGGACAGGGTCAAAAGAAAGAATAGAATAAATGGGAGGGCAGGATAGGATTAAGGGAAATAGAGTTAGTTTTTCACAACATGTCTACTATGGAAGTGTTTTGCATAACTGCACATGTACAACCTATATTGAGTTGCTTGCCTTTTCAATGAGGGTGGGTGGGGAGAGAGGCAGAGAAAATTTGAAACCTAAAGTTTTAAAAACATGTGTTTAAAAAAAATGTTTTCACATGCTACTGGGAAATAAGAAATGCAGGAAATGGGGTACAGAAGTCTATCCTACCTCACAGGAAAATAGAAGGGGAAGGGGGTAAGAGAAGGCGAGAGAGATAGAAGAGAGGACAGACTAGGGGAAGGGATATTCAGAATGCATGCCATCTTGGGGTGGGGGAGGGGAGATGGGGTAAAATTTGGAATCAAAAACTTGTGGAAGTGAATGTTGAAAACTAAAAATAAATAAATTTATATTAAAAATCAAAAAAAAGAAAAAGAAATGACAAGCAGGATGGTTTCAGGAAAACCCGGGAAGTCTTATACGAACTGATGAAAAGTGAAGTGAGCAGAACTAGGAGAATATTGTACATGACAGCAATGCTGTAAGGATGATCAACTTCAAAAGACTTAGCCACTCTAATCAAGACAATGATTGAAGACAATCCCAAAGGAACCATGATGAAAAATGCTATGCATCTCCAGAGAGAGCTGATGAACTCTAAATGCAGACTGAAGCATACATTTTTTAAACTTTATTTTGGTGCATTAGGGATCTATAAGGATATAGAGGGCCACAGGCTTTTCAAGAGGTCTCACTGATGGGTGAAGGCCCCTCTCGGGTGCTGATCTTTGAGTAAAGGTCACCTAGTTCGGTGCTCCATTGTATGGATCTGTAACAATCTTTAACTCCCCTAGTTATTGTATGGTCATTAGCAGTCTATTCTGGGATTGGAGTCAGATAAGTGCACAGGACTGCATTCACTGTCTTTGAGCACAGCATGGGCTATAAGTCACTGTATCTTGAGAAAGAGTTCCTGTTATTTTACTATATAAGTAAGTGCTTTGCTAAAAATAAGTGGAGTTGCTTCCAAAAAAAAAAAATCAGCTTGAAATGAGAGAGAACATAGGCTTTCCAGTGAACCAGACAAAAGAAATTCTAGACTCAGAATGGACTGGAGTTAGGGCATGAGGCTGGAAGAATATATTCAGCCTGAACAAAATCAGTAAGATGTGTTTCCAAAGCCAGACAAAGCAAACATCAAGAATCTATGCTCATCTTATTTGCCAACTTATATTGTTTGTAGCTCGTTCTTCTCTGTGAATTTTTGTCAGACTTGATAAAGTCTGAATTTTGAAGACCACTGAGATCCCGTGCCTGGGAGTGGGAAAGAAGCAGGACAGAGGGCATGTAGAAATGTCTGCATTCCTAGAACCAGCGGCATGAGAGGGACGCCTCAACTCCTTCACTAATGACAGTGGAGATAGATTGCTTCATCCCTTCTTCTCTAGGACTCTCCTCCTACCTGTGCACAGTGTCTATTGTTTCCCATTCCTCCCTATGTGACTCTCTTCAAAGCACTCACACCTTTGACAATATAGCAAGCATAGTCGGAAATAACCCTGACCTTCACATTTAATGACTGCACAGTCTGCTTCCTATGAGGAACCCCAAACACAAGAAGAAATAAATCAGAGGAATGCAGTTCTTTGAACTAGAATGACTTCTAGAAGGATGACGTGGTTGTCTACCTAGGACTCCTCAGTTATGTTGTTTGAATACTATTTTCTTCAAACCTATGTGAATATAGTCTGTCGCTGTATTAATTATGTACCAAAGGAGTTTAGTTAGCTGAGTGCAAACCAACAAACAACATTCTACTTGAACTTCTAGCCCAGGCTTTGTCTACTCTAGTGCATGTAATGAATAGCTTCTCCACTGTTCACAGGGACAACAGAAAACCTAGAATGTCAATCACTTGGGGCCATAATGGCATAAAAACATCTTTGACTTATCTCTCCCTGGCAAGGTCCTGATTTAATCCAGGAGATGACATAGAATCTTGCTCAAAATATTAAAATATGAAATCTCCTGTTTATAGTTAGCTCTAAGACTAGATCCTCTACTGGATTACATTCATAGTTTCAGAGATTTACCTTAGTTTATTCAAAGAATAAAGTAAAAAGGAAGCCAGAGTAAACACTCTTGTGTGTCTAAAGTTGCCTTTACCCATCTCCTTTTCCTTGCCCTTTGCACGTTTCCCTCCTAGATTTTTGGGTGAAGATGGGGAACCATCCATACCATATATGCCCACTATATCTTTAAAAGAATGAATGGAACTGATGTGGGCTACATGTTTTAAAATCATGAACCAAAAAGAAGAAAGCTGTTTTCCTGACCTTACCAGTTGAACAAAATTCATATTACCCAGCATTCTCTGTTTCAAGATCGGAAGGTCTCTCAGCTGTGCTGGCTTCCCCAATACCACCTTTTACGTCACTCCTGGGCATTTACGTCACACGTATTAATAATGGCAACTGCCAACCTTTGTTTATTTTTGTTTAGCTCTGGTAGCAGTTTCCACACCTCTTTGTATTATCTCCATTAACCCTGTCTGACCCCAGAAGTCCAAATGCCACAGGCATAAAAAGTATAAATATCATTGTTTTTGTCCTATTGACTAGTTTCCTCCCCAAAACATGAAACTGCTTCTGCTATCTTCTTTCCATCCTAGACACAGGTGTGGTAGACTCATTGCTGGTAATATGTCTGACCATTTCTATTTCAACTAAGGCTTTTGTTTTGTTTTGTTTTTGTGGAAGATGTCCTTGGCTTTAGTGCCTCCATAGTGCAGAGTCACTGGGATACAGAAGGAAGGCTTTTAAATAGTCTATCTACCCAATCTTTATAGACAAACATACATTTTGGATACTTTTAGTCATTCAGTCAATCATATCTGACTCTTTGTGATCTGGCTTGGAGCTTTCTTGGCAAAGATATCAGAGTGGTTTGCCGTTTCCTTCTCCAGTGAATTAAGGCAAACAGAAGTTAAGTGACTTGGCCAGGGCTACATACCTCATATTTGAGGTGGGATTTGAACTCAGATCTTCCTGACTCCAGGCCTGGAACTTTATCCACTGAGCCACCTAGCTGCCTCCTCTGGATACTTCATTAAAGTTAAATTAAGTGATCCTATTCATCTGCAAAATATTTAGTATATAATTCATCTATGTATATTTCCATAATTCAGCTTAGTTATAGTTATGGGCAGCTAGGTAGTCCCGTGTACAGAGCATTGGGCTTGAAATTAGGAAGATTCATCTTTGCAAGTTCAAATTTGGTCCAAGACACTTACTAGCTCTGTGACACTGGCAAAATCACTTAACCCTGTTTCCCTCAATTCCTCATTTGTAAGATGAGTTGGAGAAAGAAATGGCAAACCATTCCGATATCTTTGCCAAAAAATAAAGGGGGTCATGAAGTGTCAGACACAACTGAAACAATTAAACAACAATAAAATTCCCCTTAGATGTCATTTACAACATAGATGCATGAGGAACCATTTTCCAATTTTTTTTTAAAATCTTCATCATTTAGTTTCCACATTTTATGGAACCAAGAGAGTGCTGTGTCCATTCACCCCATAGACATGACAGGTACTACATCAGCAGGTATTAAATTGCTGAGATTAAATATCATGTAAAATATTAACTCATTATCTTGTTTTTCTTGGTGGAATGCATATCAACAGGGTCATGGTATTCTGAACCATTTCTATTGGTTTCTCTGGCATTATCTCCAGTAACCTTTCTCTCAAATGTCACCTGTAGGTATTCCCACTGTGCATTAATCCCCACTTCCCATGTCCTCCCTCAACCTCAACTGTAATCTGAGGTCTTGGGCCACAACCCTACATTTGCACATCCTATCTGTGTGGGCAAGTCAAAGCCTTACTGAGCACTAATTTCCTGATCTATGAAAAGGTATAATAACATTTTCCCTGCCTATGATATGGTATTTTTAAAGGTTCAAATGAAATAACTTTGGTAAAATTGCTTTGAAAAACTAAAACATTAAACAGAAATATGGCTATATTCTTATTATTCTCATTATTATTTTATAGGGATGATCCCTGAAATCTGGCATAGAATCACACAATTATAGAATTTAAGAGTTGGAAGGGATTCACTTTACTCTCTTATTCAGCATTAAGATTGTTCTTCTTTATAGAGTAACATAAACAAAAGTGGGATTGAGTAATTTTCTTTCCTTTGACCACCCTGATTATCCCATCTATCCTTTCTTTAATCTTCCTAGTTCATCCAATATAATTTAAACCAATACCTGAACATGTGAGTGTGCATGTGTGCGCGCACACACACACACACACACACACACACACATACACACACACACAACCTTTGTCTCAGTCCGTTCTGGGCTTTAGCTCTCCTGATTTAGCTCTCTTGTAGTAATACATGATTCTTCTCTCTTTATCTTCAATGAGTTATCCTTGCCTTATCCTTCTATATAATGTCTTTTAAAATGTAAATTGGATGATGAATTCATTTTATATCTGTTTGTCTCTTTGCTCAGTCTTCCCTTTTCTTACTCATCAGAACTATATGTTTTTTTGTTTTCATAATTTTATTTTTGAGAGCCTTGTATTTCTTTCCAGGTTACCTTTGTTAGTAGACACCGACCATGAGGCAGATGGCTTTCCATTATCCAGCATTCCACCTATTACTCTTATATCTTAAACTCTTTTGTCTAGGACATGTCACTCAAGGCTCAATCCCTACCTATGTGCCTCTGCCAAAATGTAATTCTAATGACTAAGAAAAAAGGAGGCTGTCTAAAGAGACTAAAAGATATACAAGGAATTTACTATCTAACTTAAATTTTTAAATGACATATAGAGAAGAAGAAAGCATGGAAAGGTCCATGAGGATAAAGAGAGAAGAATCACATATTCCTATCTAAGTGGTATCAGAACTAAAGTCCAGAATGAACTGAGGCCAAGATGGGTATAGGAGGGTTTGTATGTATGTGTGTATGTGTGTTTATATGTGTGTGTGCTTGTGTGTATGTGTACACATGTGGAGTTTAATCTTCATTGGATTAAAATGGAAGATCAAAGAAAGGATAGATGGTACCATTACAGTGGTCAAAGGAGAGAAGACAGAGCTACTCATTTGCTATTTTGTTTATATTTTCTCTATAAAGGAGAATAATCTTCAGACTGAAAAGTGAATTTAATCCTAGATAAGTGAGGAGTTAGTAAACGTGCACCAGGTACCTAAGTCACAAGGCCTGGATACCTTTTAGTGCGCGAGTAAAAAAAAAAATTGCAAATGTGAGTGCTAAATTATATAAATAAATACATGAAAAAATGGTGAAGAATAGGACAGGCATCCCAGGGCTAGATATGAGCAAAGGTTATCCAATATCTTATATTTATCTTAACTTTTGTATGTCAAATCTTATATTAAGTTCAGGTTTTTGTTTTTTTTATCAAAGCCTTGAGAATATGACAATTCATTAAATGTCTAATTCTTTTTTTCATTAAGGATTATGCTTAGCTTTGCTGGGTATTATATTTTCAGCCAGAACCCCAGCTCTTTTGCTTTTCAATATATAGTGTTCCAAGACCTGTGGTCTTTTGGTGTCACTGCTGCAAGATCTTGTGTGATTCTAATTGTGGCACTGCCATATTAAATTGCTTTTTTCTTGCTGTTTGTAATAAATTTATTCTTGAGTTGGGGGGTTCAGAATTTAACTATAATATTCCTGTGGGTTTTCCTCATAGGATCTCTTTCAGGTAGTGATTGGCGGATTTTTTTCTATTTCTATTTTCCCCTCTTGTTCTAATGCTTCAGGACAGCTTTCTTTAATTATTTCTTATATTATTGTAACAAGATTTTTTTTAGGTAGTCTGATTATTCTTATGTTTTCTCTTCTTGATCTGTTCTCCAGATTAGTTGCTTTTCTTGTCATATGTTTCACGTTCTCTTCTATGTTTTCATTCTTTATATTTTGTTTTATTATTTCTTGATCTCTTATAACTTCACTGGCTTCCCCTTACCCAATTCTGATTTTCAAAGAGTCATTTTTTCCTTAAGATTATGGATCTCCTTTTCTAATTCATTGACTTTCTTTTCATAATCTTCTTATTTTTCTTTGATTATTCTTTTTTTTTTAGTTTTTCCTCAATGTCTCTCATTTGATTTTTAAAATCTTTTTAAAGTTCCTTTATGAATTCATTTTGGACAGGTGACTATTTGTTGTTACTCTTTGGAGTAGAAGGGGGTTTCTTTACTTTAGTATCTTCCTCTGAGGATGAACCCTGGTCTTCTCTATTCCCATAGTAACTCTCTATAGTTGGATTCTTTCTTCTTTGCCTGTGCATTTTTTGTAGTATCTTAGTTTTTGTAATCACCTGTAGTCCTGGGGTCTGGGTGATGGAGCCTCTGGCCTCAAATCCTCCTTCATTTCTCCCCTAGGGTCTGGAACTGAAACCAGGAACTCCAGCCTCCTGCAAGTGCCCACAGCCAGTGGTGTCCCAGCCCCGCTGCTTCTGCACTCACCAGGCATGTGCTGGCTCCTTCTTGCTCCCAGCCTCTGTGGCACAGCTGTGTCTGGCCTTCCTTGTCAGCAGAGACTCCCTCAATCTTCCCTGGCTCAAAGGCCCAACTCCCCTCACTGTCCCAGGCATAAAAATTCCTTCGGCTGGGGCCGAGGCAGCCTCCCAACCCAGCTAAGCCTAAGGTTTGCCACTTGTTAAGTAGTCTTAACCTGGGAGCATTTACTATTCACAGGGTTCAAACCTGATCCTGGGATTTTTCTTCAGATCTTCTCAGATTGTCTGATTGTCTGGAGAGGACCCTTATTTTGCCCCTAGTCTTATTTATTTTTGCTGCTTAATGTTCACCCTGAGGTGCTATTTTATCTCTTTTGTGAGGGAAAATCTTGAGAGCTTGGAATTTTCTGACCTACTCCACCATCTTCCTGGAATCCTCTCTAGCTCTTTTCACTTGTATCCATTTGATCAAATGTTTAAATTTAACTGTGATGCGGTAACTCATTTTTTAACTTCTCCTATGTTCCTATATCTTCTGCAAATTACAAGGAGCCTGGGCTTGTAAGTCAAATTTTAGAGTACGCCAGATATTATTCCCATGCATAACAGACTATTGGCCTATATCAATCCTACCTGTGACATCAGAAGGAGACTAGCACCAGCCACCTTACTATTCTCTCTCTCTTTATATATACAAATATATGTTTATATTTGTGTGTGTGTATATATATGTATATATATATATATATATATATATATATATATATATATATATATATATATATATATATATATATATATATATATATATATATATATATATTATTCTATCAGTCAGACTGGAGAAGTATAGTCCCACACAAATTACACAAAGTACTATTCATTTAACATTAACCATATATTGTCCTTTCCATATATATATCTTATTTATATGATTATTTAACTTTTGTTGCCTGTATGTATTTTGAGTAATACTTCCTTATGTTCCTTGTGGGGCCTAGATTAGTGACTTAACCATTATGAAAGCCTACTAATTTGTTGGTCAAGTGATATTAAAGAAGAGCTGAAGATGAGACCCACAGGTTCTTACTGTGATGTCATTTGCAAACAGGAGGAGACCTACATTACCTAGATATTCATGGATTCCCCACTATCGGGGTGCATGCTTGGCTCTCCTTCCTGGGCAATATTAAACTCCTATTTGAAATGATTCAAAGAATAGCAAATTCTTTCTCTTCTTCATCTACTCAATCTTTGAGGTCTCATATTTTACTTTTTCTTGACTGTGGGCTAAAGTTCCCACATTACTTCTCTCTAATCAGACCCAGGTTCTGGTCACAGATTTCACCTCCTCACAGAATCCTAAAAGCTGAGAATTGAAATGAACCTCATAAACCATCTTATCTAATCCCCAATCTGAAGTATGAATCTCCTCTGTGATCTTCCCAAGAAGTAGTGATCCAACTTCTAGCTGAACGCCTCAGCAGTAATGGCCTTAGGTCTTATTTCTCATCTTTCTTACTCCCTCATGTGGCCACAGAAGGAAGGACACACTCCACAGACTGATAAAAGGGGAAAGGTTTCCCCCTGCTGCATACATATGTGAATGCTGTCAGTTCCCAAGCTCTAAATACTCCCTGCCACCACCACCACCACCTTTGGATGATCCTAGTATGAAGTTATTCAGTTTAAGCTAATCGTAGAATTTGGAAGTTGAACAGAATGTCATACCTCACTGCACCCCTTCGAAAAATCATAAATCCCACCTCAACAACTGATAATGTTGGAATAAATTCTGCCTTAAATTAAAGAGACAATACAACCAAATAGTGGTGCTATGCCATTTAAGATATGTCTTTATAGTAAATCTTTTTCTTGAGAAGAACATATGATAACTTTATGATAATGAATGATCAAAATGTTGCTAGTTTTCTGGTATAACTGTAAAGAAGGCACAAGATTAGGGTCACATTTAGATGACCCCTCACCCACAGAGCCCCAGAAAGCTGACCCATATTCTAGGTATTTTGTGGGTAAAAATCCCCCCTAAAACATAGGTATAATGAGCCCTTTCTAATATTTCCATCTTTATTAATGAGTTGTATGACACATTATAGTTAAAAGCAGACACTTAATAAAATAGCATATGAAGAAAATAACATGAAAACATTTTCCCCATAACCTTGAAGTGATTCTTTCATAAACACATGCCTATTCAGTGGGAAGAGGAGATAGATATGAATGGGAATCACATGTGGTGCATACAAACATCAGAAGCATATATAACTATGGTATAGATGGAGAGAGGCAACTCACCCTTCTGGCCTGACAGAGCTATCTGTGTCTTCTGATGATATCGTTCTGTTTCTTAGTGCTGGGCTTGCTCTGCACAAATAGTTTCTTTCTGCTGTCCACTATGGGGCATCACATGTCTGCTCTCTATGATCTTCAGATATTTTCAAGATTACTTATAACACCCTATCACCCACTGGGGATGTTGTAGTTAATAATAAGCCTCTTTCTAAGAAGGGAGAGCTATAACTTTTTTTTCTCTGGTAATTTCTTTCAACTTCTCTACATACTTTATCTGTAGTCTTCAACTGAGGTGCAGTCTTTAGGGACACCTGCTACTCATTCTGCTCTCCACTGGGGGTTCTGTGGTTAGAAAGTCTCTTCTTTGCAAGGAGGTGTTACTGTTCTAATCCATCAGCTTTTTCAGTTCACTCTTTTAGCTAGTGATTAGGAAAGTCTTCCCCTAAGCAAGGTACTCATAATATTTGAGCTAAACTCTTTCTGACTCCAAATCTGTTGCTTTATCTATTGTGCCACTTAGCTGAGAAGATGCCCAGGGGATGCATCCACTTAGAAGCTCATGGTTCCCTCTGAACAAGTTATACTCCTAGTAATAATATTTACTGTTTATTTACAGGTAGGTGTATCATCTCTGGAACCTAAACCTATGATTCATTTGTATTGAATCGATGGAACAAAATCTGAAATTCAATTGTCTTGAATAGATACGAAAACATTTACTCCTACTTCCTTGACCCTCTTACTTTGGAATATGGGAGCTATGGACAAATCTGATGGTGAAGCTATGGCTCTGTTATTATTTTTTTTATTTCATTAAGCTCCACTAGTATTGCCTCAGGGATATCTTTTTTAAGGAGCATCACACTAAGAGTGGCTCGCCACTTACACAGGCTTTTTTTTTCCTATAACTACATTACACCTGGGAACAGGAATATCGTGATTCATCTAGCTATTTTCCCTCAGGGAAGAATTATATTTTGTTTCTGATTTTGCCCTTCAACTTAACGTTATTCACACATTCTTATACCCCCTCCAGTTATAAGACCTCAAAAGTTCATCCTCAGGACTCCCCCAATTTGATTGAACAATTAGAAACACTGATAAAGACAAATGATCTTGTTTTCAAAATGGTTGCATGATTTCATATTATTAGGTCTGAAAAACAGAAAATTTATGTTTCCCACAATTAGGCTTTTAACAGTAATCTGTTTTACAAATTTAATAGCAGTAGATGTGGTCAAAGAATATGAGCCGACAGTTCTCAAGAGAAGAGAAAAATGTTGCTAATAACTATGTGGAAATGAATAGTCCAAATCACTACTAAAAGAGGAAATGCAAATTAAAACAATTCTATACTTCTACCTCATACCATTAGTCTGGCAAAAATGACCAAAAAGGAAAATTACAATTATTTTAGGGAATGAGGTGGCATACTAAATCTCTGTTGGTGGAGCTATAAATTGATCCAATTCTGAAAAGCAATTTGGATTTGTACCCAAAAAGTCACTGAATTGTGCAGACCCTTTGATTCAGGGATACCCCTGCTCATCCTGTATTCAAAGAAATTAATAGTTGAGGAAAAATATCCATACCATAAAAATATTTATAGCAGCTCTTTTTTAAATAGTAAAAAAAAAAAAAAAGGAGGGGAGAATTAAAGGTTATATATCAAATGGGGCATGGCTAAATAAAATGCAGGATATAAATACAACGCAATATTATCGTGCCACAAGAAATGATGAAAGGGGATTCAGACAGATATGGGGAAATTTATATTAATTGATACAAAGGTGAGCAGAACCAGGAGAACACTTTATATATAATGACCACAATACTATAAAGACAAACAACCTTAAAAGACTTAAGAACCCTGATAATTTCAAAGACCAGCCATATTCTAGAAGACAGATGATGAATCATGCTTCCTCCCTTTTGTAAAAGAGTTAATAGTCTGTAGGCACAAAATGAGATATGTTTTTAGATGCAACCAATATGTGAATTTGTTTTATTTAACTATATTTATTTGTTCAAAGGAGAGCTTATTTTGTGGTGGGATGGAATTGTTGAGAGGATGTGAATGTGGTTATTCAGTGGTAAAAAAAGAAGAAAATTAAAATATTCAATGAAATATTATACAAATACACAAAAGATAGAAGAAGGAAATCCAGGGGAAGATATAGACATGTGGGATAGAGTTGGTGTTCTCACCCTATTAAAATTAATGTATGCCTTAAAAAAAAAAAACTATTTGTAATAGAGATCCATAGTTCCCTGAACAATTCTCTCTTTGTTTTCTTCTTTGTATATAAAAATACTTTTTTGTTGAGACTTACCTTTGTGCCAGTTGTTTCCTCTCAGTAGAATGTAAGCTTTGTATATTACTAATTTTGCAGTACCCAGCTACTATCAATCAACAAACATTTATTACATGTCTACTTTACAAAGACAAAAAACAAATACTTGCTGCCCTCAAAGGGCTTATATTCTAAAGGGAAAGACCACATATAGTAATAGACGACTGGTGAATTGGATTTTAAAAAGAGTAGAAATTGTAGAAAGGAAGATTATTTTGACAGCTGAGTGGAAGATGGATTGGAGTGGGGAGAGACTTGAGGCAAGGAGACCAACTAGCTGGGTATTGCAATAGTTCAGGCATGAGGTGATAATAGCCTGTGCCAAAGTGGTGCACTATCAGAGGAGAGAAGGGCACATATATGAGAGATGTTATGAATGGAAAGTCAACAATCCTTTGCACAGGTTTGGATATGAAGGGTGAGAGAGAGAGAGAGAGAGTAAGACATCAAGGATGATACCTAGGTTGCAAGCCTGAGGGACTAGGAGGATTGTGTCCTCAAAGGAAAGTTCAGAAAAAGAGAGACTTTGGGGAGAAATATAATGAGTTCTGTTTTAGACATGTTGAGTTTAAGATGCCTTCAAGTCATACAGTTTGACATGTCTGAAAGGCAGGTAGAGATGTGAGGTTGAAGGTCAGCAGACATTAGAATTAGGTAAGTAGATCTGAGAATCATCAGACATGTACATCATTTCCCCATACACTTATGTATGCTGATTCATAAATTATATTTTCCTTCAACTTTTAAATGATGCTTATCCATCCTTCAAAATATAGTAACTCATAATTTAGGTAAACTGCTAACAAGGCACTTTATTAAAACAATTGAACTTAAATCCCTGTGCTTGGGGGGCTCTCTTTGTTTCTTTTATCTCTCTCCTTGTTCTTCTCTTATCTCTCCTACAATTCCTTCACTGTCTTCTCTAAAGGTTCATTTATTTTTTTTTCGTGACTCCTAAATATGAGCACCCTCCAGACTATAGCTTTGGTTCCCTTTCTTTCTCTATGTTTCATCCTTTAGCAACCTTCAGATGATGCCTAGATCTATATGTATACAGTCCTGACGCTGTCCCTGAACTCTAGTTCCCCCTTTCCACTGCCTATGATAGCTCCACTTGAATGATTATGGTCAATCTCAAACTCAATGTGTCCAAATTAGAATTTATCATCTTATTCCACAAACCTATCACTCCTCCTAACTTTCTTACTTCTCTTAATGGTGTCATTATCTAGAATCCTAGTCCCTCAGGCTCGATAACTAAGAGTATTTCCTTTTCCCCACTGTCCTTCTTCCAAAGGCAATCAGTTGTCAAGTTCCATTGATTTTATCTCTAATCATGTCACTCACTCATTCTGACTCTAGCCCCACTCACATTCAATCATCTCCAGTGGTTCTCTGTCACATCCAGGGTCAAATATAAAATCCTCTGTCCTGCATTCAAAGTCCTTCATAACTTGCCCTCCATTTCCACTTTCCATTTTTAAACCTTCACACACACACACACACACACACACACACACCCACCTTTCAGTCTGCAATCTACAGAAACTGGCTCCCCTGCTGTTCCTGGACAGCGCCCCATCTCCCTACTCCAGGCATTTTCACTGTCTGTTCCCTACATCTGAAATGCTCTCCCTCCTCTCTCTACCTCCTGGCCTTGAGGTTTCCTTCAAGTCCCAGCTAAAATCTCACCTTCTACAGGAAGCCTTACACCATGCCTGTTAATTCTAGAGCCTTCTCTCTGTTGATTATCTCCAAATTGATTCTGCATATAGTTTGTTTGTTCATGGTTGTTTGCATGTTGGCTTATGAGCAAGGATTATATTTTATCTTTCTTTGTATCCCCAGTATATCCTCAACACAGTGTGTTACATCCTAAATGCTTAATTGCATATTCATTGACTGACTCCACCAGTTCTCCACATCTATGGCATATGCTATTCCTACCTGCCCCTTGTGGTAATTCTTTTCATCGTGTAAGCCCTGTGACTATAACCCAGAAAATAGGACTACTAGAGTACAAAGAGAAATAGGAAAGTAAGCATCCAGGTAACTGGCCTCTGTTTATAATATCTCACCAGCCCCCATCCAACCTCTGTGAGACACAATCAGGACCACAGCTCACTGGGTTCTTAGGCTACAAGACCCTGCTTGAGTTGGGCCTGGGGAAACCAAATGTCCTATTGAAGTAGCTTGAAAGCAATTGTCCAAGGACCTCCTCATTATCCTTCTTTGGGGCCTGAATATGGGGCATTGCTGTTTCCTAGAGGAAAAAAAAAGTCAAAGGATCATAGAATATAAGTTTGGAAGGGGCCTAAGAAATGTAATCCAACTCCCTCAGCTGGTAGAGATACAATGACCAGGGTCACTCATATGAAGTAGTAGAGTTGACTTCTCTGACTCTGAATCCATTGGATTTTTCACTGTCCACAGCTTGGGTGTTTGAGCGTCCAGATCCAAAGTAGAGTTTATGAACCTTCTACATACTTGTGTGACAGAGAGAAAAGATAGAGTCTCTCCTGAAGCTCAGGAACCCAGAGAATCTGGAGGTGGAAGGGGGAGGGGAGAGGGGAGAGGGAGGAGCAAAAGACTTATTGAAAAGCCAGTGTCCTCTGTAGGGAGCCCAACAGAGTGCTCAGCACTACTGAGAGTATACCATGAATGACAGCAAAAGGGAGGAAGGGGCTCCCTGGCCCAGCCCACATACTCCAATATATTTATATTCACTTGCAATGCCACCTCTACACACATGAGCACAGAAGCAGCTGTTTCTGTGGTTTCTTCCTAGCACTGAGGGTTGGCCCTGAGGGAGGAGCTGTTTATGTACAAGACTATAACATTGTGGGGACAGGGAGCCACGGTGATGCAACCCTGTGGTGTGCCTTTACAAAATCCTCCCTAGGGAGAACAAATACATCTGCACCTAAGCTGTCCTCACTTCTAACCTAGGGCGGATGACTCCAACCTGAAGAACACTTGGACACAAGATGTAGAGCAAGGTCCCTCTACCTGGGCATGTACATGTGGCAATGTTGAACCCAGAGAGCTCAGCAATGCCACAGAAAAGTCTCCCATACCTCTGTCCAGGTCACAGATGGAGTTCCTTAGATGAAGCCTGAATTGAGACCCGGTCTTCCTCAGAAGAAAGAATGGGAGCCTTAAGATCTCATCTATTAGGTCACAATTGAAGAAGAGAAGGTGACTGTAGTCCATTTCAAATCCTCCCTGGGATCTGGGGAGTCTATCAAGTGGATTATTTGGCTTATATAATGGGTCGTTCCTTAAACACAGAGAGGAAGAAATTAATGATGTCTCTGCTCTGGAAGGATCCACCTCCATTTCCCATGACATACATCATCCTGTTCTCTTTTTCATTAGAGAAGGAATATTTACATATGGCACAATAGGAAAGGATAACAGTGCCCTTCTTCCCTGGAGACCACCTCAAGGATGGGCTCTGATGAGATTGGTAATAAAATTCTTAATACTATAATAGCTATTGACAAATCCAAGAAGTAGGAGAATTTGGAGATTTTTTGAGCCACCCTTGTGGAGTACAACATAGAAAGAGGTCCCTCTCCTCACCATCTCCAGATAAGGGGGTTCCATCCTTCTGTCCAAGGATCCTGGATTAACTTTCATCCTCGCCCTGTATCACTGTGACAAACACAGAGCTTCACTTTGGAAAAGGCACCAGACTCATAGTTTTGGGTAAGATAACCTCTTGGTTTGTCCTGTGGGCCATTCTGTGGTGGGGCTGGTCCCAGACTCCCTTTTTAGAGCTGTTGTATCCTGGTGTGCCAACTATGAAACTTTCTTTGGACCAGGGACCAAGCTTATTGTTGTAGGTAAGATTTTGAGGGTCTTTGAGTGGGGCTGGAGGGGGATGGAGAAAATACCACCAGATGGATTTTGAAAGGGAGAAAAGGTATAACCCCTATTATCTAATTCATCTAAGGGGCTCAGTGTCCCATAGAATGAGACTCATGAAAACTTAACATTTCAGAAGTTTCCTTGTTCAACCTGAGCCTTGAACAGTTTATATTAGGATGGGGAAAAGAAATGAGTCTATGTTGATCCTTAAGGGAATCAGAGGAAACCTGTTAGAAAGGGAAATGTCCTGGAAATGAGAACTACCCCCAAAGTGGAGGCTGCCTCAGGACAT
This sequence comes from Phascolarctos cinereus, assembly GCF_003287225.1. Lineage (NCBI taxonomy): Eukaryota > Metazoa > Chordata > Mammalia > Diprotodontia > Phascolarctidae > Phascolarctos > Phascolarctos cinereus. The sequence goes on along the minus strand of NW_027555514.1, from coordinate 100,768,820 downwards.
CATGAGTTGGGTTTCCTGTCCTTGGAATTTTCTCGTAAAGGCTGATGACCACTTGTTTAGTATATGGGTTCTTTTTCTGACATGAGTTGGACTGGACAGCATCTGAGGTACCCTACAACTCTGAAATTCCACAGTTCTGTGAAGTGTTTAAGACTCAGGAAAATTTGAGGGGAAGGTCCTGAAATATCTTCATTAATACCCACTGCCAATGGATTTTCTGCAGGGAGATTTTATGTGTCTATCCTAACTTGAATTTTACAGAAGACAAATATGAGTCCCCTCTCTCTCAACTTTCTCAAGTCCTGAATTAATCTTGGAAATGTGTGTGTGTGTGTGTGTGTGTGTGTGTGTGTGTGTGTCTGTGTGTACATTCAAAGAGGGAGATTAGAGACCTATGGATATTGCCAAGTCTTCCCTCTGAATCCCAGGCATGGTTCAGTTTATATTGGAGACACTGGGTGGGATATAAGCAAGGGAGATTTGAAATGAAGGTCAGAGACTGTGTACTGGAAATACACAGTACTTTGGCATGGGGACCCAGCTTGTCGTTGTTGGTAAGTATAAATCTGTATTAGGGAGGTTATAATACTGGGAAGAGGGGCATGATATGAACAGATGGGGGGGGACTTGGGATGAAGAGTAGGGGGGTTTCTTTTTTTTGCTTGCTTTTTCTAAGGCAGATACAAATGCCTGTCTTTTGTAATCAGGAGCAAAAGAGTGCCTCTAGCTACAGAGATTTTAGCCAATGACTGGACTGGGTGCTGCTTGCTTTGAGACAGACTCCTAGACTAGAAGGGATCATCTTAGTAATTGTCTTGTCATCCCAGTGAATTTCCTCTCTTTTCTCTCAGACTGATGAGGATTCAATCTGGAGTCAGTGTGGTATAGTGGAAGACAGCCAGATTTGGGGGCAGAGGGACTGGGTTCAAATCCTGACTCTGTTATTTATTAACTTTTGGCAAGTTGCAAAAGAGGAGTTTGGAATAGTTGGCTTCTGAGATCTTAAGTCTATGACTTTATGAATTTGTTGTTCTTAAGAATGCTTGGGGGAAAATATTTCATGGGCTTCCTTCTCAACAATGTCAAGATGTCAGTGATTATCAGGGGTCAAAGTCATAAGAGAAGATGAGGATCGTACAAACTGTATTTTTATGGACATAAAAACAACAATGAAAAGTGTATTTTTACCTCCAATTGAAAATACCCTTAATGCCTGGGTAGTGGACCACCCAGGAGGAGGCTTGAGTTCAGAAGAGTAGCGCAGGCATGTGTAGTTTTTCTTCCAGTTTTATTGGTGTGTGAACAATGAAAGACAGTACTTTGGCAGTGGCACCAGGCTGCTTGTTGTGGGTAAGCAAAGCAGTTTCTCTTACGTTATAGATTCCAGCAGGCAGAGGGATGTTAGCTTGAGGTCCCAAGAGACTGACAGTGGCAGAATGAGAAACTGAGGAATGTCATCAACGAAAAGGAAAGTGACTACTTGAAGGATAAAATGGGAGCTAGGCCCCTCTCCCTTATCTAGACGATCTAGAAGGGACATAGTTTGATAGGACAGATCCCTGCTCAAGATGTGCTAGGTTTTGTCACAATCCTGTCTTGATGTGTAACAACCAGCCACAGTACTTTGGAGAGGGGACTCAGCTAAGAGTCCTGGGTAAGGAATGGGGTCTAGGGTGGTAGGGGATGGTACTATACCTTATGCCTTCTTCTTCTCCCATCCTCTGATTCCACAGGAGACTTTAAATGTTTCACTCTGCAGATCTTTTGTCACTGCTTCTGTACAACCTTGGGTGGTACTCACCCAATGCAATTTTCCTTCTCTAGACTGGGATACATTGTTCCTTCAGCATCTCTTTGACCCTGTGGCCCACTTTCCCATTGCCCTCTCAGTTTTTTTTATATGTCTCTTTCTGTTCTTTTTGAATGTCTATCAAGTCCATTCTCTTTGGCAAATATTTATGCATGGTCCCTCCCCACGTACGAGGCACCATGGTGTCTCTCCCTCTCTTCTTTCTACTGACTTCTCCAGAGTGTGCTTTGAAAATCTTTCTCCTTCCATCCTTGATGTTCTTCTGGCCAGATGCTCTTGTCTACAGTGGGTCCAGCCAGAGCCCAGGAAATAATCTCTATTCCCACCAGAGTTCAAATGGGATCTCATTTCAGAGAGGGAAGAAAGTGAAAGAGATCTAGCACTGGTTTTACAGCAGCAGTCTGCGGCTGTGTAACAACTCACCCCTCACTTTTGGAGATGAAACCATGCTGGTAGTGACAGGTATGGGGATCCCACATCGAATCAGGGGGGTATCTAACTTTTTTTCACTTTGTTCAATTCTTTGAATTGGTGCTAAGAGAGAAGATGGGGTCTGAACCAACTCTGCACTTCTTAATCTGTAGTTCTCTCTGCCTTCCCAAAGGCAACTCTGGCTCATTTTCTTGATCTGTTCTGTCTGCCTTTCCTCCATAATGCTGGGCTTTTCACCTCAGGCACTCCTTTTTAAAACTTCTAGGTTATGGTGTAGCTCCCTTTTTTCATGTCCTACACCCTGGATTAGCTTCAGTTTCTTGCTGAGTTTACCTCTATCCATCTGTTTCTCTTCTTTTTTTTTCTTTCTCATTCCCTCCCTTAATTCTGCATGTGTGCCTCCTTCTTTGTAACTATCTCTGTCTTCTCAGACTTGGTTTCTTTTTCCACCTCCATGTATATCTCATCTGCCACCCTAGTCAGTCATCTATTTCTTCATCTCCTCTCTGTCTCAGTCTCTCACAGTCTCTGTGAGTCTCCTTCAGTCTGAGTAAGCTAATTAAGAGGACAAGAGATAATGTCTACTGAGGTCAGCAAGGTCAAAGCAGGGAAAGGGAGTAGAGCAACTCAGAGAAAAGAGGGAACCTACAGTTGCCTGTATCTGTGAACTTCAGGTGACTGAGGGCAGAATGTCATCTGGCTTCAATGGATACTGAGTTCCATGCTAGAAAACCAAGCCTAGGTGAGCAATTCAGTTTAGAAATACTGACTGCTTCAGCAGAAAGCCCTAGAGAGGAAGAAAGTGATCCTCCCTCTCCAAACCTCAGAATCTATGTTTCCATGAGACAAGATATCTATCTGCCAGGGGTAAGTACACAGAAATTCCCTAAAGAGGAATGGAGCAAATCTTTAAGTAATGTACTCTGGGAAAATGTGGAAGAGAATAGTAGGGGATGGTTGGTGGTAGTGGGGGGCAACGGGAGGGCTAAATCTCAGTCAGAAGTTGAATATAGGCATTATGTTCCTTTGAAGGGTGTGACTATAGAATTTAGATTTAGACCTGGAGGATATCTTAGAGATCATCAAATATGTTCTCATTTTACAGATGAGGAAACTGGGGTCCAGAGAGACTTGTCCAGTCATAAAAGTAATAAGTTGCATAGGCAGGATTTGAACCTAGGTCATCTATTTCTAGATCCAACACTCTTTATACTGTACCATAGAAATCAGACTCCTGGGGGCAGCTAGGTGGCACAGTGGATAGAGTATCAGTCCTGAAGTCAGGAGGACCTGAGTTAAAATCTGGCCTCAGACCAAACACTTGACACTTAATAGCTGTGTGACCCTGGGCAACTCATTTAACCCCAATTGCAAGAAAGAAAGAAAGAAAGAAAGAAAGAAAGAAAGAAAGAAAGAAAGAAAGAAAGAAAGAAAGAGAGAGAGAGAGAGAGAGAGAGAGAGAGAGAAAGAAAGAAAGAAAGAAAGAAGAAGAAGAAAGAAAGAAAGAAAGAAGAAGAAGAAAGGAAAGGAAGAAGGAAGGAAGGAAGGAAGGAAGAAAGAAAGAAAGAAAGAAAGAAAGAAAGAAAGAAAGAAAGAAAGAAAGAAAGAAAGCAAGCCTGGGGTAACATGAAGTATGGTGGTGACTTTGATAGTAATAGAAAAGTTTGGAAGAAGGGAAGAATGGGGAGGGCAAGATGGAAAAATGAGTTCTATTTTTGATTTTGAGAGGCCTAAGGGTCTTTCATTTTCAGATATCTAAGAGTCAACAGGTCATACTAGACTGTATAAATGATGTTAGACTAATACTCTTTTCCTTTTGATTCCCTAAGAAGACAGCTCTGTGACCAGTCCTGGGTTCCAACCTCTTTCCATTTTTCAGATGACCTGAACAAAGTGATTCCCCCAAAGGTGACTGTGTTTCAGCCATCTGAGGAAGAGATTGAGGAGAAGGGAAAGGCCACACTGGTCTGTCTGGCCACAGGCTTCTACCCGGACCTTGTGGAGCTGAGCTGGTGGGTGAATGGGCAGGAGACCAAAGTTGGGGTCAGCACAGACCTTCAGCCCTCCAAGGAGCAGCCTAATAGCAACTTCTCCAAGTACTCACTGAGCAGCCGCCTCCGGGTTTCTGCTCCCTTCTGGCGCAATCCCAAGAACAGTTTCCGTTGCCAAGTATTGTTCCATGGGATCTCAGAGGATGAGCCCTGGACCAGTAACATGAGCAAACCCATCACTCAGAATGTCAGTGACCAGATCTGGGGAAAGGCAGGTGAGAACATCATAAGCTGAACCAAGATAGAAATGGTGTGGGTGTTGAAAAAGATAGATCCAGAGAAGTAAGCCAAGGGAGAGAGAGAGAGAGAGAGAGAGAGAGAGAGAGAGAGAGAGAGAGAGAGAGAGAGAGAGAGAGAGCTGGCAGAGAGAGTGCCCAGGAAAAGACAGAAGATAATCCAGAGTCAAAGACAGAGTAGAGGGAAGACAGATAATCAAATAGATAGAGAACCAAAATAGTCTGTCTCCAAGGATGTCCCCAGGTTTCATGTATTCAGAGAGGGGAAGAATTATTTCCCTGGAAGTAACCAAGGCCACTTTTTGGGTGAATAAGATATCAACCCAGGTGCAGCCTTCCTGCTTAGTCACAATTAGAGTCTTACAGAGGGCCTCCCTCCAACCTATCAGCCTGTGCAGCTCAGCAATTCGCAGTGTCCAACTGACCTTGCATCCTTCCATTCGCTCAAGATCACAGGGGATTTTTTTTAAATGATGATGTTAAGGGGAGAAACACAGGACCAGGGTTAAGTCAGAATATACCAGAATTTATATTTTATTTGAATTATGAATACCTGTTTCATGATTTATTTTGGGCCCTAGGCCTATAAGCTTATACTAACCTATGTGGCCTACCTAAAGGACAATCTCCCTGGGAAATTCCAGGCTTCTCACATATGTCCTCAATTTTCTCTTTCAGATTGTGGTGTTAGCTCTGGTAAGCGAAACTTTCTTTTCTTCCTGTCTCATACTCTCGTGCCAATAACCATAGCCTAGGTCAGCTAGGCAGTTAGTCAATGAATATTTATTAAGCAATGACTACAGGCTGTGCTAAGTGCTTAGGATCCAAAAAAAGGTAAAGGTCAGTCCCTGCCCTTGAGAAGTTTATAATCTAATGGGGGAGGAAATATATCAACAGCTACATATATGTATAACAAGTCCTTCTTGCCCTATCAAGTGGTAGGAATATGGGACTAGCAAGGCTAGAGATGCTTTCTTATAGATATGGGGCTTCAATCCTCACAGAGTCCTATCAACAAAGTATCCAGTCTGCCACCTTTTTCTATGAGATCCTGCTGGGGAAAGCCATGCTGTATGGCCTGCTGGTCAGTGCTCTGCTATGGAGAACTATGGTAAGGGCATGAAAAGGTTGGAAGGCAAATGAGACAGATCTGTTATCTAGAAGCAGCCCTTGGGAGTTTTCTTGGTTTTCTAAGGGTAGAAGAAGAGAGAGAGAGAGGAGGGAAATAATCCCCAAAACTTCCAGAGACTACCCCTAAAATGACTTGAATTTTTTTAACTTACAAATGGGATTGGTGAGAGTGGGAAATTCATATTGAAACTTTAATATGGGGTGGGCTAGAATCAGGGAACTCGAACAAGAGCCTGTTCTCCTACAGAGACACCACTGAAGTATTTCCACATTCTGAGCTTCCCCTTCTACAACACATCTCTTCCTTCAGCTCCATTCCCCACTGCCATGTTACCTGGAAAACCTATAAAGTGGTAATTATATCTCTTCCTCAGGCCAAGAAAAAAAATTCCTGAGGCCACCTGTGGAGATAACAACAGGGAGGAGAGAGCAGGAGAATTCAGCACCCTATCTTGGCTACTGCTTTCTCTATTCCTATCCTGTGTTCCAGAAGAACTATTACTTCCTTGGTTCCCATCTTCATCTTTCACAGGTCTCCTCAAAAAGAACTCTGAAGCTCACAGAGAACAAGGATGGTGGCTTAATCCTGAAGAAATAAAAAAGGTCTTGCCCTGCTTAGCTGTTACCAAATGTGTCTCCATCTTTTCTCTTTTTTTTTACGTCATTGACTTACTTTTGAAAATATTCTTCCAAGTCATGACATAGAGTTCATGAAAGTGTTAGAGTAGTTGATTAAAAATGTCAGCAGAGTTTCCCCACCGTGAGAAGATAGCCTTCTATGACATTAGCATCTCTTTCCTTGAGTGCCATAAAATGCAGTTGGCAATCTCACTTGTCTTTACACAGGCACTCCAGAAGTATATTCAGGCCAATGGATCCTAATGACTACAGATATATTGGGGAGAAGGCTACACACAAGGGAATTGCAATATCCAAACCAGTAAGGCAGTGTCTGAAGAAACAAAAAAATAGAGTTCTGGTGTGAAGGAGAATTGAACCATATTGTAGTAAAAGGTCTTGAGATGATACTGAAAATGAATTAGAGAGTGGAAAATGAGGGAAAATGAAGGGAAGGGAAGGGAAGGGAAGGGAAGGGAAGGGAAGGGAAGGGAAGGGAAGGGAAGGGAAGGGAAGGGAAGGGAAGGGAAGGGAAGGGAAGGGAAGGGAAGGGAAGGGAAGGGAAGGGAAGGGAAGGGAAGGGAAGGGAAGGGGAAAATAGTAAATTGACTAAGTTGGAAACAAGAAAGCTGCACTATAAGGCAATCTGGACCTGGATATGAAGAGGAGAAAGCCTGCATGAGGGACAACTCAGGGAGAGAAGTATTTTATATAGTTCATATAGTTCATACTAAATTTTCATCTAGAGTTAATAATTGGGGATTGAAGTTAATAGGAGAGATTGGGACTGGATATATAGAGTTTAGAGTTAACTGCATAGAAATTAATAAGAATTGAAGAGAGTGAAATATAGACTAAGAAAACGAACCATGGCAGAATCAAATCACTAACAAATAGAGAAACAAATCAAATTCTTAAGTTTCAACTCACACCAAGCAATTTGGTAAGAATGACAGAAGATGGAAATACTCAGTGTTGGAGGGACTGTAGAAAGATAGGCATGCTACTGGTAGAGCTAGGAAGTTGGTCCAAACACTCTGAAAAGAAATTTATAATTATGATTTTAAAAAAAATTAATTGACTAAAATGCCCATACCCTTTAATTTGGAAATACCACTGCTAAGCATTTACCTCAAGGAGATCAAAGACAGGAAAATAAGTCCCATAAAGTATTAATAATATCATGCTTTGTAGCAGCAAAGAATTGAAAACCAAATAGACATCCTTTAAACAAATCAGGTTACATTATTGTAATGGAATATTACTGTAGCATAAGAAACTATGAATATGAGGAATTCTCAGGAGCATGAAAAGACATATGAACTGGTACAGAATAAAATAAACACAATAAGAAAGATAATATATCTAATGAATACAGAAATGTAAATGGAAAGAACACAGAACCAAAACTGTTGTAAGTATAATGACTAAGATAGGTCTAGTAGAATAAATGGCAAAATACACCTACCTCATTTTTTGTGAAAGTGGGGAACTCTAAATGGGGAATATTGTATAAACTATCACGGGTGCTTGATGCATTCACCAGTTTTGTTCTATTCCATTGTTTATTCTCTTTGTTGTTTTTTGTTTAGTTTTTTGGGTTGTTTTTTTTTTTTTGCTAGGCAGTGGGGTTCAGTGACTTGTCAAGGTCACACAGCTAGTAAGTGTCAAGTGTCTGAGGCCAGATTTGAACTCAGATTCTCCTGACTCCAGGGCCTGTTCTCTATCCACTGTGCCACCTATGTTGTTGTTTTTCTTGACAAGTCATAGCTCATTGGGGTAAAGGAGAAAAGAGGCATATATTAAGAAGTGAAGGTAATATAAAAAATATTTAAACTGAAATAAAGAGTAATCATTTGTAACTCAGGAGAGAACAGTTTGAATTCAATGGTAGGGTCAGGAAAAAAGAAATAAGCATTTGTTAATGCTTATTTTTATTATACTTATTATTAAGCAGCTACTCTGCCAGGGACTATGCAAAGCATTTTATAAACATTATCTCATTTAATCCTCACAACAACCCTGAGAGATAGTTTCTATTATTATCCTCATTCTATAGTTGAGGAAACTGGCACACAGATGGAGTCATGTAGCTAGGTAGTATATGAGATTGTATTTGAACTCAGGTTTTATTGGCTCCAGGCCCAGGGCTCTATCCACTGCACCACCTAGCTGCCTCAAAAACCGAGTTAAAAGGGGGAGTATAAACATTGTTAGATCTGACTCATACAATCTCTAGGTCAAATGGCTGCTTTTTAACATGAGTTTTCAGCACACTTAAATGGTCTGGAGAGTTATTCCCCTCTCCAACTCCTATAAGACTGATTTCTACATTACTCAATTTATCACTTGGCCAGAACTATGTTGTCTTTCTTTAAACTCTAATAGCTGGAGGGAGGAGGATAGAGTCCTGGCTTCTTCTGTCCTCTGCCTACAAACTGCAGTCTCTTTGAAGATAAGGACCAGGTCTATTATGTATGCTTTAAGCTTTTCCTGCCTCCCTCTGTAGGAAGGTCCTCTACACTCATATAGTGAGTGGGTCCCATTTAACCTGCCCCATCCTATTTCTGCTCAACATATGACCTTTATTCTTGCTAACTCCCTCCCCCTGGGAACTGTGATTTACTAAATGTCATGCTGATCAACTGCTCCCACCACCAAGGAAGTCTCAACTAAAGGCTATCTCAGAGCCTGGAAGCCTGTTCTGACTCAACACCTGGTTTGTCCCAGTCTGAACAGATGTTTATATTATAGTATCATGGATTTGAACCTGGACAGGACCTTAGAGGTTATGTGGCCCAAATTCCTTATTTTGTGGGTGAGGAAACCAAGTCCCAGTGACTTTCCCCAAGTCATGGAGCTAGGATTTGAACCCAGGTCTTCCTGGTTCTATGTTTTACATTCTCACCATTATACCCTTCCTGTTCCTCATTTTCTGAAAGGGCTCCTCTCCTGTAGAATGGGCTGAGAATAGATAAGATAAAGGGATTCAGAGGAAATCCAAGAGCCATTACCAAAGTATGACAGATTAGGGGGTTGCCCCAGGCCCAAGACTTTGGAGGGCCCTGCTTTCTGAGCAGTGACTTAAAGAGGCAGAAAATGAAGTAAAAAGGCTTTAGATTTAAAAAAAAATGATGGTCTAAAGTCCACATTCATACAACTGGGGCGTTAATACTGACTAATGCCAAGTAAAGAGCTAGGATTATATCTCCCTACTGGCTACAGAGATCCCTGACTCAGGCTACTCTTATTTGACTTCTTTTCTTCCTTTTGGAATACCTTGAGATTCATGTAAACCTATTTTTTTTTTTTATCAGTACATGGAATTGTATTGGTAGAGGGCCTTCCTTGGTAAAAGAACTCTCCAATGCAAATCAGCAACTATTCTGCTATTTATTGTCATAGAGATGTCAAAGGAGCCCTTAGATGTTGTGACCTGCCAGGAGTCACACAGCTAATATGTGTTAGAGGCAGGACTCAAACTATGTCTTTCTGACAGTCTCCTAATCTCTATCCATTTATCCATGCTACCTCTCAAACTGACTTTACCTTTTTTTGGGGGGGGGTCTTTAGGGAGAAGAAAATCCAGTGTGGTTGGCTCCAGGGAAACACCCCATAGGGAAAACCTTGTTGTCTTTGTATCCCCAGTGCTGAGCACTTAGTGGGCTCTTTATAAATGTTAGTTGATTGATTGACTCCAAGATTCTTTTCACTACAATCTTACCTCTAGACCAGGAGTCCTTAATCTTTTTTTGTGTATTTTTAAATAAATAAATGTTCTTAAATAAAGTAAATTGTTTTAAAAACATTTAAAATAAAATTAAATAAATAAATGTTTTTTAAATAAAACACATAGGAATACAAAGAAATTCTATAAAAATACAGTTATTGAAATGTCTATGAAAAAAGTCCATGGACCCAGATTATGAATGTGTTCTAATAGGTGAGATCATCTTCAGTGATAAGTGGGCTGTTGCCTCCTCAGGTAGCAAAAGTAGAAAAGTAAAGCATTTCACCTGTGATGCCCATTTGGATCTCAGTCACAAGGGCCTCTGGCCACTTTCAGCCATGTGGTTGTCAAGTCAACCTTGAATATTGCAATGACAAGGAACCTACTGAAGAATTACACTATTCTTTTTAGGGAGAGCTCAAAGTGCTAAGAAATACTTCTAGGGTTCTGCCATCTAGGGATAAACATTTCTTTCCACATAGTGTATGAAAAAATTGCAAGTACCCTAACTATTCTAGGTGCCCTCCTATGGACTTGATTCAAATTATTAATGTCTTTCTGAAAATGATATCTAGAACTGAACATAATAGAACAGGTAGAGTGTGAATTGGCCAAATTATGCAAAATTATCCATTCTCTCCTTTTACTTCCTCTGCAGGGAATACTATGAGATCTGGAGGAAAGCAAATTTCCTCTGAGAGGGCAGGGAAAAGAAAGACTCAAGAAGTTAGAAGAGCAACTCAAAAAGGAGGTGGGAGGACAACAAGCTTAGCTTGCTTTGCAATTCTGTTTTTATTGCTTGATGCATCAACAATCTAGGTGTTACTGAAAATTATTTCAGATTCTTAGAACAAAGTTCTTAGAGTAGAACTTTAAAAAAAATTGATAACTATTTCAATAGGATTGGTTTTTTGTACTTGCATATCTTCTGTTAAGCATTTAAAAAGACTATTATGAGGAGCCCATAGGCTTCACCAGATTGTCAAAGGGGTTTATGACACCAAAAGAACTAAGAACTCCTTCCCCTGTGAGAGTGTTGTAGTGAATACCATGCTGGACTTGGACTCAATCAACTTGTATGTATTATAAGCTTACCATGTGTCCAACGCTGAGGATTCAAAGACAAGAAGAAATAACACCTCCAACACTTTGTATTCTAATAGAGTCAGAATGACCTGGGTTAGAGCCCCACCTCAGACACTAGCTATGGGGCCCCACAGATGCCACTTCTCTGATCTTCAGTTTCTTTATTTCTAAGAGGGCGCCTACTTTGTGGGGCTGTTGTGAGGATCAGATGAGATGATGTATGTAAAACACTTTGCAAACCTTTAAAGTGCTATGTAAATATCAGATATTATCATTGTTGTTATTCTTACCTCTAAGATTACCAGAAGGTAGAGAATTGGACCAGCAACTCAGAAAACCCCTTTTCTTCCACCCTACTATTCACTTCATCAGGGGTTGTGTTCCTCTGGGAGCTTTCTCCCTGTGAGAATGATGCCTCTTTGCTAATTGAGACATAGCTAACTATGTGAGGTATCAGCCCCTTAGCTAAAGTGAAACACCTTCCTTGAACTTCAGCCCTGCCCACTCTACTTCTTTATAAATAAGAGTCTAAGCAGAAGGGCACAGGTACTGTCAGAGTCGATACTCCTACACAGGTGGCATCTAGGGAGGGGAGCATCTACTCCCTGCCTGGGCCCCCTGAGTTTGTTTCTTCAGTTCCCTCACCACTTCCCACTTTACTCCTCCCCCAAGCCCTGTTCCACCAGTCTCTACCACAAGTACTCCCCAAAACTTCCTCTGGGTTGAGGGAAGGGGATGAGGAGGAGGAGGGGCTATTTTTGTAGCAAGCTGTATCATTGTGGGGACTGGGGGGGGGAGCACAATGATTCAAGTTTATGAAATGCCTTTACAAAAATCCCTCACCCCTAGGATGTCCACTACCCTCTGTCTCTTTTTTGCCGGTCTAAAAGTACAGTTTTGTTGGGGGGGAAAGAGATCTCTAGAGGCAATAGCTGAAAGACTGCTTGATTCCTATAGAAGTTGTAGCTTGGACTCAGTGCCCTTTCCTTCCTCCAACTGACGACTCAATTCCTACCTCTAATTCATAGGTTTAGGTCAAGGTCTCAAGGTATATATGGTAGGCAATCTCTTGGATTTGAATGAGTCAGAAGGTTGATTCAGAAGAGGTAGAGTCCTGTGGCAATATAGTCACAAAGGATTCATTCCAATGAAAAATCAATATTTTATAATGTAATAAAATGAAATAGGAAGCACTGTTGAGGACCCAAAGAGTAACTGCCCATGTTATCTTTATGTTAATTTGACTTTAAATGGATCCAACCATTTGCACTTTTTCACTGTGTCTTGCCGACCCTGGAGGGTCAGGAGAACCAGAAATTAGAAGGCAAGGGAGGCCCCTAAGGGATAGGGAAAAATTCTTGGCAGTCCGCTTCCTACTGTGTCACAACGCGCTTCATTTTGGACCTGGGACCAGACTCAGTGTTCTAGGTGAGGAGGATTGGGATCCAGGATTTAAGGGAGAAGGGTTGGGAAATAATAGCTGCATCTTGGCTTTGACAGTACCCACGCAAACCAACCTACGCTAGCCCCCTTACTCTCCCTCTGGAACCTCTGGACCGGAGGACGTGTGAGGAACGCGGCGGGCACCGGAATCCCTTGACTGGGGCGTGAAGCCCCTCAGAAGCACACCCGAGTTTGAGCCGTGGCCCGAGTTTGAGCTGTGGTTCAAGTTTGAGCTGTAGCCTTAGCTGCTGTGACTACGCCGCCACGCAATTATACTTTGGAGCCGGAACCAGGCTAACAGTTCTGGGTAAGAGAGGGCAGCAGCCACTATCCTCTATTAAAATTCCCATTTAATCCCTCTCAGTGAGCAGTGAATAGGGCAGAGTTGGCAGCTGCTCCCAGCCTAGGAGAGAGCTGACAGGGACTGGAATAAGGACACCCTATAGTCCTCCTCCTCCCCGGTCTATTTGTGTGCGGGGCTGCTGGGCTTTGAGCAATGACATCTTCTACTTCGGAACGGGCTCCAGGCTCTTCGTTCTAGGTAAGCCTGCGTAAAGCCCTGATGGAGGAAGGCAGAATCCTCAGGGAAGGACGGATGTCCCTAGGGTAGAGACGAGGATCAGAGAACGGTTGGGAGTTCGGTTTTTGTGAGGGGACTGGGGGCTGTGACTCTGGTAACACAGCCCAGACTTTTTGGATTTGGAAGTTGTCTGATCGTCATAGGCGAGTCCCCGGACAGCTCATGCAGGGCAAGGTCCGGAAGGGTCCCGACACTACACCGTAGCTTAGCTGATCCCTGGCTAGGGGAGCACCCTCTGGCCGGCAAGAACGGTGCTGGGAAAAAAGTAGCTGTAGCAGAGAAAGAGCCGGCGCCATTTCCATCCCCTACGCACCCTTTCTCCTGACCCATAGACGATTCTTTCCCGATCTGAGTGGACGGTAAGGGATTGTTGAGAGGAGTAGGGGGGCAGGCTGAGATGGACTAAGACCACAGCCTCGGCAGACGGGGAGGACTGGCTACCTGGGCTTTTCTGTGCCAATCTTCCTAGGAGCCAGTGTTTCAGTTTGCATACCCAGGTCACAGGTGATACACCCTCCCAGCTAGCATCTTTTGGTGGGAGGATTTGTCACCTAACATAACTTTGGAAAAGCTTCAGCCTCCCCCCTCTCAGATGCTAACTTCAGTGCCTCCCTCCCCCCTACTTTCCCTTCCCCTAACATGGATTTATTCCAAGAAAACCTGAGTGTACGAGGACAAATTGGGGTGGAAGGGGGAAGGAGGAAGGTAGCAGAGGGACTAGTTTCACTTTTTGGTTTCTAGGCAGAGGGTGTTTTTTGTTTCTGAAGGGGGTGGAGAGAAGCATGCTTCTCAAGCCTTCTCCACTAGACAAAAATAGTGTCTAAAGAGAGATAAAAATCAAAGGGAAAGGATCCAAGCTGACAGAGAGTGTGGATTAACAGCCAGACAGTATGGAGTTATGAAAAAGACACTGAATTTGGAGTGAGAAGACCTGGGTTCAGACAGATCTCCAAGCTTGGTGACCTTGGGCAAGTTACTTACTCTGTCTCTGGGCCTAGAGTACATCATCTGTAAGATGAGAGATTGCATTGTAAGAGCTCCAAAGTTTCTTCCAGCTATAATGGTGCTCTGCACTTTATTTATTCTATCCAATGGCCAAGGAGGTGGAGGATGTTAGTTGAGAGAGACAGAGACAGAGAGAGAGAGAGACAGAGAGAGAGAGAGAGAGAGAGAGAGAGAGAGACAGACAGACAGACAGACAGAGAGAGAGAGAGAGAGAGACAGAGAGACAGAGACAGAGAGAGAGACAGAGAGAGAGAGAGAGAGAGAGAGAGAGAGAGAGAGAGAGAGAGGTGTTGGTTTTTCCCTTCATCTTGATTTATGGAATGGCATACATAGAGCTTAAAAGCTATTATAGTGCTCTATACCCAGAGGACACTTAAGTGTTTACTTATTTAATGGTGATGAAGAGGAAGGAGGGGAAAGATGATAATAATTGATGGACATGGTAGAAGGGGAGCATGGGAGCAACAGACGCAGGCAATGGGAGAGAACTAGTTCCAGTCTGGGCTTGACTTTTCAAAGTAAACTCCTGTATAGATTACAAATTCTGCCCCTCCCCCTCCCCAAATCCTCCACTCTCTTACTCTGGGATCCTGTTCCTTGAGAAAAATCATAGGATTTTGAACTGGAAAAATGTTGGAGATTATCTCATCCCAACCTTTATTTTTAGAAATTAAGGAAGTGAGTCCTATAGAGGTGAAATGTAACTATACATGTAACCAACCCTTGCCCATGACCACCCATCAGACTAGTTAGTCACATAAATTGGAGGAGTAAGTTCTTGTCTCCATTGGGTGATTGACTCAAGGGTGCCACAGGACTCTCTAGCCCTGACATATTTCCCCTTCCCCTCAGACGAGGCCTAAAACCTCCACCATTACAGTTACTCCTCTGGGTTTGATGAGAGATAAGAAAAGAGGGAATAGAGACTCCAGGCTCTTTAAATGCATATATTTTACTTGAGAAAGGTGCAATATGAATCTAATGTTTGATGAGTTCTCTTGTACAATAGGGATTATATTTATTCCTCTTAGCACTAGAGGGGAAAACTAAGATTAATATGTAGAATTTTTAGGGAAGAATATTTCAACTCAGTCTAGGGAAGGGTTTCTTAGTTTGAGCTATTCAAAAATAGACCAGGATGCTTTTCTAGGTGGTGAGTTCCCTGTCCCTCCAGGTGTTCAAGCAAATGCTTGATGGCCACTTGTTGGGGATGAAAATGTACTTCATTCTTCAGTAAAGATCTTAGATCACTTCCATTTATGATGCCAAGATTCTAGAAGGGGGAGTTGATTTCTACTAAATGCATTCTCTAATTCAGCATTAAAGCCTAGACCAATTTAATAAACACTTATTTTAGCTCTTAGGTATATGGAGATTTTAAAGATAAATAAGATAAGATCCCTGCCACCATAGAACTCCCCTTAGCTTAAATGAGTTTGTTGTTGTTATTCAGTCTCCTCTGACTCTTCCTGACCCCATCTGGGTTTTCTTGGCAAAGATACCCAAGTGGTTTACCATTTCTGTCTCCAGCTCATTTTACAGATGAGGAAACTGAGGTAACAGGGTTAAGTGACATGCCCATGGTCACATAGTTTCTGAGGGCTCAATTTGAACTCAGGTCTTCCTGACTCCCGGCCCAGTATTCTATCCAGTATTAGAGTATAAAACCATTCACCTATAATAGCAAGACCGTAATGATATGGGAAAAGATCAAAGAAGTTTTGACATGAAGGAGGGAGAAAATAAGCATTTATATATAGCCCCTAAATATTGTTTCACTTGACCCTCACAACTCTGAGAGGTGAGTGTCGTTATTATCCCCTTTTTTGCCATTGAGAAAATTGAGGCAAACAAAGGTTAAGTGGCTTGCTCAGGGCTAGGATCACATAACTAGTAAGTGCTGAGGCTGGATTTGAACTAAGGTCTTCCAGACTCCAGGCTCATTACTATATCCACTGTACCACCAGCTGACTCAGAAGATGTAATTCAGGTTACTTGAAGCCTAGGTTACATGGCTTCAAATGGTTGATCATTCTGAGTTGTCACAGTAGGGAGACATTTACAGATAAAGAAACTGTGGGCTTGCTAGTGGACTCAACATAGACATATAGGACCCTGCCTTAAGCTAATTTGAAGGAAGCTACAGATTCTCTTAGGCGGTTAGGGACAGGAACATGGGAGTCCGCTTGTGCAAAGGCATGAAGGTGGTAGATGAAAAGTCCTGGACAAGGAACAGCTAGTGGTCCAGTTTGACTGGATCAGGAAATGCTTCAAGGGGAGTAATACAAAATAAAAGCAGAGAAGAGGAGAGGGGCAGATTGTAAAGGATTTTAAATATCCAGCTGAGCATATTGTTTTCATCCTAGAGATAGTATAAAGTGATTGAAGATTTATTAATGGTGTCAGGGGAAGAGGAGACTTGGTCATATCTGTCCTTTAAGAATTTGGATTTAGCAACTATATGGAAGAATTAGAGAAGGTGCTGGGAGACCAATTAGGAAGCTACAAAAACAGACTAGGTAAGTGATGATAAGGGCCTGAAATAAGGTAAAGACCAAGTGAGTGTAGAAAAGAGGACAGATGTTGGAGAGGTTGAGGAGGTAAGATTGACAATCATTATGTAAGATGTCCCAAAAATCTTAGTAATAAGATTAACAAGTAATAAGATTCTTGGGACATCCCATATAATACTATTAAGGAAGAGGATGACTCCAATGATGAATGTCTGAAAGGATACCTGTGCCTTTGAAAGAAATGGGGAGAGGTGGAGGAGAGATAGGGTAGAGGGCTCAAAGAAGTCTACCAAAAGAGAAAGGGAACTGGAACTTCAATGACAGAAGTAAAGTAACTTTATACATGTGAGGTATGGTAGGGAAAAAAGGTCCTTCAAGGATTCTAGATCTACAGTAATTGAAAAGTCTTTTCAATTAAACCACAACACCACTTATTAAGTATCTGCTATGTTCAAAATAATTTGTTATGTACTAGAAGAAATATAAACTTAAGCAAAATAATATATCTGAACTCAAGGAACTTGCATTTGAGTAGGAAAGGTAAATTATATATTCAAAAATTATATGCATGTATACAAAGTATGTATAAAAATTACAATGCAAAACATAACATTACAAGTGGACAAGAGAGTTATGGAATCCTGTGACTTTTATCTGTGAGATCAGGGAAGATTTTTCAGGTTTCTTATGTAAAATGAAGAAATTGGCAAAGGTGATTCTTCTTTAAATACGTAAGTAGGCCTTGAAGAATAGATAAGATTTTAATAGGCAAAGAGGATATCTTAATTCTCGAAGAGTACTACAAATAAGCAAATACATAAAGCATCCTTCTTCCTCCCTCTTACAGTAAAAGAGCTCTCTGTCCAGTCTTGGATACCAATCCCTTTCCATTTTTCAGATGACCTGAAACAAGGTGATTCCCCCAAAGGTGACTGTGTTTCAGCCGTCTGAGGAAGAGATTGAGGAGAAGGGAAAGGCCACACTGGTCTGTCTGGCCACAGGCTTCTACCCGGACCTTGTGGAGCTGAGCTGGTGGGTGAATGGGCAGGAGACCAAAGTTGGGGTCAGCACAGACCTTCAGCCCTCCAAGGAGCAGCCTAATAGCACCTTCTCCAAGTACTCGCTGAGCAGCCGCCTCCGGGTTTCTGCTCCCTTCTGGCGCAATCCCAAGAACAGTTTCCGTTGCCAAGTATTGTTCCATGGGATCTCAGAGGATGAGCCCTGGACCAGTAACATGAGCAAACCCATCACTCAGAATGTCAGTGACCAGATCTGGGGAAAGGCAGGTGAGAAATATAACGAGCAGGGGTATGGTGGGGATTGTATAATGGGCAAACAGACCCAGAAAAGAAAACCAAGACAGAGACACAGGGAGGGGAAGAGAGAGGCAGAAAAGGACAAGGACAGAATGAAAGAAAATCCAAAAGCATAAGCAGAAAGGGAAGGCAGAGAATCAAAAATACAGACAATAAAAGAAAGAAAATAATCTGTCCCCAAGAATATCCCTTGGCAACATGGATCTAGAGAAAAAAAAAAGAGTCAGGCTACATTTCCCTGGAAGTAATCAAGGCTTTTTCCTGCATGAATTAGGTATCAACTCTGATTCAACTTTCTCCTTCAACCCCAATCAGAGTCTTGCAGATAGCAGACCCAGACCACCAACTTGCAGATATCCTTCTGATGTTGCATCCTTCCATTTGCCCACAATCATAAAGATAATGTGTTTTTTCAAAATACGAGCAAGGAGGGAAGTACAGGACTAGGGCTAAGTTAGAAGGTATTAAATATTTAAAATAATATGTAAAAATGCCTCCACATTTATTTTGGTTCTTAGACCAATAGCCATGATTTAACCTATATGGCCTACCTAAAAGGCAACATCTTTGGGAAAGCCAAGGATTATCCAATATGTTCCAAATTTTCTCTTTCAGATTGTGGTATTACCTCTGGTAAGTAAATCTCTTTTTCTCTTTTCTCCTTATTCCCTACTCTTTTGCCAGCAACCATAGCCCAGATATCCCTTGGGTAAGCTCCTTGAAGGCAAGGATCTTCTTTTGCCTCTTTTTGTATCCCCAAAGTTTAGCACAGTGCCTGGCATGGAGTAGGCACTTAATAAATGTTTATTGATTGATTGATTGAATATACTACTCCATTGTCGCATCAGTGATGGCAATGTGGGACTAGAGGAGGCCAGAATTGCATGTTTACAAGTATGGAGTCTCTATCCTCACAGAGTCCTATCAGCACAGTATCCAGTCTGCCACCTTCCTTTATGAGATCCCTGCTGGGGAAAGCCATGCTGTATGGTTTGCTGGTCAGTGCCCTGGTGTGGAGAGCCATGGTAAGGAATTTAAAAAAGGAGAAAGGAAAATGGGACACAATTATGATCTAAAACCAGCCCTAGAAAATATGATGAACCCATAAGTCATCAAGGGTAGGGGAAATGTGAGGGAGGAAGGAAATAGCCCCAAAGGCCCCACAAAGTACCCCAAAGTGGCTTTAAACTTTTAAGCTTACAAATTGGATTGGTGGGAATGGAGAAATTCAAAGTGAAATTAAAATAAATTAACAACGAATTATAACGAGAATCCAGTGTCTTATAAAATATTTGGCGTAGATAGCCCAAGTCCTGGACTTCTCCATTCTGCAACATGTCCCTTAACTTATTTCTCCACCATGATGTTACCTGGGAGATTAACAAGAGATAATTTGTGTGTCTTTTTTAGGCCAAGAAAAAATATTCCTGATGCCAGCTGTGGAGGTGAGAAGAAGGAGAAGAGAACAGGAGGATTCAGTACCCCAGTTTGGCTTCTGCTTTCTCTACTCCTATTCTGTGTTTCAGAAAAGCTATTGTTCCCTCAGTCTTCATCCCCATCCTTCAAAGGTCTCTCCAAAGAGAACATTTCAATCCCAAGGGGAGAAGGATGGTGGTTTAATTTTGAAGAAATAAAAAAGACTGCCCTGGCTTAGCAGTTACCAGTTATGTCTCTGTCTTTTTTCTCATCCACTTAATCTGGAAATATTCCTCTAAACTGGGATATACAGTTCAAAAAAGCATTAGCACAGTTAATGGAAAACCTGTTTGAGCAAAGGAAGAGGTTATTCTATTAGGACATTAGCATCCCCCTCCTTGAGTTTCAAATTGTTGTCGATCTCACTCGTCATTACATAGGTACTCCAGAGGTAGAGTTAAGCCAATGGATGCTAGATGTTGTGAGTGTATGGGAGAAAAAGCTGCACACAGGGAAATCACAATATCCAGTGATTAAGGGGATGTCTGAAAAGAGGTGGGAAATAGAAATATGGTGTGAAGAAGAGCTAAGCCCTATTATAATTAGAGAATGAAACAAGACAGGTGGGAAAGGATTGAGAATGTGAGGAAAAGATAAAAGAATGGTCATGAAATTGGAATAAAGTTTAAATGAGAGGTAGATTGAATGGAAGCCTGGGACTAATATGAAGGCTGATCTGCTTTGAGTGGCAGTTCATACTGAATTATTCCTTTTATGTTCTGAACTTTGGAAATTTTCACATGGAGTGGAGGTTGGAATTGAAGTTTAGGAGAGGAATAAACAGATATGATGTTCATCTGAATAAATATAATAAATGAATCCATGAGACCTAATAATATCCAAAGAAAACAGAAGTATAGACTGAGAAAAGGGCCCCAGGCAGAGCCAAGTCTTTAATAATAAAATAAATGTGAATAAAATCAAATCTGAGATTTTATTCTACATTGAGAAAATTTGCAACACAACAAAAGGATGAAAGTAATCAGTGATGGAGGAACTGGGGAAAGTGAGGCATATTAATACAATGTCGATGAAACTATGAATTGGTCTATTATCTAATTTGTAATTTGTAATTGTGATTTATAAAAGCAACTAAAATGTCCATAATGTTGACCCAAAGATCCAACTCCCAGATCAGAATCAGAAAGAAATGTCCCACGTGTGCCAAAATATTCGTAACAGCATTTGTATAGCAGCAGCAAAAAAAACAAAAACAAAATAAGTGCCCTTTGATGGGGAATAGGGACTTAGTTTGTGTTGGTATAAGGAACTTCTGGATCAGAGAACTCCTTCTATCAATGCAAGTTGACACCTTCTCTGTAACTTATATTCCCATAGAGTGTCCTAGGACACTGTGGTCATATAAACAGCACGTGTCAAAGATGAGGCTTGAACCTGGGGCTTCTTGACTCTGACTCAAGCATTCTATCCATTATTCTTCTCTTTTGATTAGGGAATAACTAAATAAATAACGACATCTGAAAGTAATGGAGTATTACTGTGAAGGAATAAAACATGAAAACAATAAATTTTGAAAGGCATAGGTAGATATAGAACTGATGGAAAGCAAGGAAACTGAACCAGGAAAGTTTATACATAATAACTACAAAATGGAAATGAATGAAAAAAACCCAAGCTGAATTCTATGTAATTATAATGACCAAACTTCGCCCTTGAAAAGAGGTGAAGAAAATATGTCCTCCTTATCTTCCTTGCAGAGACTGGAGACTATTCCTATGAAACTCTGCTTATAATTAGTTGATATGTTGATTGGTTTTATTGAAGTGAATGTATTTAAGGGAGATATGAGACATTTATTAAGGGTGAAAGTGGCATAAAAGCAAAAGATAACATTTTTTTATGGGGAAAGGCAGAGAGGAGAGATGGGTTGGAGACCAGGATCCATTTGAGAACAGGTCAAGAGTACTCATAGTTAAACCTTAGCCAATCAGTGGAGATCATTTGTAATCTAGGAAACTTTGGGCAAGTCACCCAAGTCCTTTTTGAGACCCCCCAAAAATGATAGAGTTTCAGCAGAGTAGTAGAGACAAAAGCTAGATTACAACAGGTTGATAAGTGAATGAGAAGACAATCCCAGTTACATAGTCACAAGATCAAATGGCTGCTTTTAAGCGTGTAGTTCTCAACACATCTGAACGTAGAGATAGATGGCCTTTAATTTCTATGACACATTTCTTTACCACACAATTTTTTAACTGAACCTTTGTTGTCTTGCTTTACACTCAAGGTTTGTTCATTTTGTTTTGTTTTATGGTCAGGGATAGGGAAGAATCTTCTTCCCTCAACCAAACTTTGAACTCCTTGAAGGCAGAGAGACTATGTTTTTACATATCTTTGGCTTTGTGAGGAGGCCCTTGGACTCACAAAATAATTAGGCCCCAGTTAGCATAAGCTATCCAAATTCTACTTAACATATAACACTGTTCCCCAAATAATTTAGATTTCTAAAGTGTTGAGATGATCTTCTGATTCTGATACCACTGTCTTTTAGGGTGAGAGAAACTCTGAACCATCTCAAGGACTGGACATGTATATTGTTTTAACCTCTAAATCAGGGGATTCTGGATCAGTTCTTTAGATTATACAATCTTGGATTGACAGCTGGAAAGGACCTTTGGGTTCATCTATCCTTTGATTAGGGGGAGGGGATATTTTATAGATTAGGAAACAGAGTTACAGAATTTAGATGACTTGCCCATAGTCACATATGATAGAAAGTGGCAGGGCTAAAATTTGAATGCAGGTTTGTCTGGTTCCAAAGCCAGCATTT
Source organism: Phascolarctos cinereus (assembly GCF_003287225.1). Lineage (NCBI taxonomy): Eukaryota > Metazoa > Chordata > Mammalia > Diprotodontia > Phascolarctidae > Phascolarctos > Phascolarctos cinereus. The sequence goes on along the minus strand of NW_027555514.1, from coordinate 100,746,602 downwards.
TATCCTATATACCCTTCTTGTTCTTTGGTTACCCCTTCTGCATCTTGTAATTGGCAGGAAAAGACTCCTTTTCATAGGCTACATGGAGAAAGATGGACTAAAGTAGTAGTTTGTTTCATAGACCCTTTTGGTGAAATCTATGGAAACTTTCTCCAAAAAACAAAAGATTTTAAATGCATAAAAGCTTTAAATGCATAAATTGGGTCACAAAGGAAGCCAAGTATAATGAAATAGTTATCAAAAAAAAATTTTTAAAGAAAAAACAAGTTCATGAACCTTGGGTTAAGAACTTCCCTACTAAAGGAATAGGAGTTTGAGCATCTTAGAGGTCATCTTGTGTAATTGCCATATGCATTATTCCCAGAACAACATCCTCCAGAAGTGGTCATCTGGCTTCTATTTGAACACTTACAGTAAGAGAATTTATTCTTTTTATTTTATTGTTTGGGCGGAAATTGGGGTAAAGTGACTTGCCTAGGGTCACACAGCTAGTCAGTGTGTGAGGTTGTATTTGAACTCAGGTCCTCCTGACTTCAGGTTTGGAGCTCTGACCACTGTGCCATCTAGCTGCCCTGAACTTATACTTTTTAAAGAATTTCATTATTCTTTTGGGAGTAGTGTGATGTGTGAGGAAGTTCTTCTATGTTCCTAACCTCTGAGGGCAAGAAAATGAGGCTAATCCCTCTTCAATAGATTTTTTTTTCCATATGGTATATATCAAAATTTTCAAGTCTCCACCATTCTTCTTGTTAGTGCCTTTCTAAATGTGAAACCAAGAACTGAATACATTAGCAAAGAGGGAGTTTGAATCAGACACAACTTTGCAGGAGTTTTGTCATTCTTTTCATTTCAATTAAAGGCCCAAGATTCAGTGGGATATCACAGGGTCTAGAGAAAGAGAATGCCAGGAATTGGCCCTGGGCATGAAAAGGCACAGCAAGAAGCCCCCAACAGGTAGGAGATGTAGGCCCCACAGAAATTAAGTGGGAAGACAACAAACTCCACTTGATTTGCCATTCTGCCTAGGTCCCTCAGGGAGACAATAGCTCATTTCTCCCTGAAGATTATCTCCTCCCCTCCTTCCCTGCAGAGTAAGTGTTGAAGTAGACAACTGAACTTGGACTCAAGACCCCTGGATCTGGATCCTGCCTCAGACACTTGCTGTGTGTCCCAAGACAAAGTCACTTAATCTCACTGAGCCTCAGTTTTCTCATTTGTAAAATAGCACCTACGTCAGAGTTGTGGTGAGGCTTAAGTTAAATGATGTATGTGAAAAACCTTTGCAAAGCCTTAAAGTTCTGAAAGTGAGCCTGGCCCAGGGGCCAGAGAGCAATCCTAGAGACTGTGAAGACAAGTCTGAGTCCCATCTCTGACCCATCTCGACTGGGTAATCTTGGTCAAATCTCTTAGCTTCTCAGTGCTTCAGGCAATACTCAAGATTAAATTGCGTTGACAGAAAGTGGCACCCTTATCTGGGAGCTCTCTGTACCAACGAATGTATGTTTATGCTTAAGGTGCTAAAGAAACACGAGCAATATTACAATTATGGCTATCCCTGAGAGTGCTTATACAGCAGAAAAATGAACTAGCCAGTTGGAAAGTTGACTTCCTTCCCACTATGCCCCTGCTCCTTGAAGGAGTAAACTCGTGGAATTTGCCCAAGAATATTGTCTCTTTGCTTCTTGAGACTCAGCTAGTTACTTTAAGTGGTGGCCTCTTAACTAAAGAGAAACGTCTTCCTTCCACCTTAGCCCAGCCTACTCTGCTTCATCAGAAATTCTAGTCTTAGTAGAAGGGGCACAAGTACTCTAATGGTTTGCTGCTCTTACACAGGTTTTCTACCCAAGTGTCATCTAGGGAGAAATTCAAGTACAACCTGACTACTCCTTTTCTCCTGTTACTTCATCACTTCCCCTTTACCCTTCCCCCAAGCCCTGCGCTGCCAGATCCCAGCCGCAGTCACTAGCTCCCCTCTAAATCTCCTCAGAGTTGAAAGAAGAGAGATTGAGGGGAGGGGCCATTCTTGAAGTAGGTTGTATCATTATGGCAAATAAGGGGGGGAGGGGTAGGGCACAAAGAGCCTCCGGAAGGTCTTTACAAAAATCTCTTGTTCCAATGACAAGCCCAACCCTCCCTTTCTCCCCTTTTTTGGGGAGTCTGACTGAGAAATTACAAAGGCAGTGTCTATCTCGGAGATTTCAGGGTCCCTATGAATGTAGATAGGGGGAAAATGTGTCTTTATTTTCAGTAATCTCCAAGTGAAATTTGGCATTTTCTTCCATTAAGATTTTTTTTAATCATTATTCTGAGAATAGGTCAAGAGTTTCATCAGTTTGCTGAAGGAGTCCATCACACACACACACACACACACACACACACACACACACACACACACACAAACACACACACATATGCCCCATTCGAATGAGAAATCAATATTTTAGAACATAATTTGCAATGAAAATTATTACTTTGTGCTCTCCCCCCAATTATTCCCATTGCTCTCATGTTATTTTGCCTTTAAACATATCCAACTTTATCTAAAAGTTTACTTTTTCTTGTTGATAGTGGAGGGTGGCAGGGGTAATTAAAGAGACAGAGCAATCCCCAGGATACAGATAGATTTATGTTGAGCTCTGTCCTATTGTGTTTCAATGAACTTCATTTCGGACCTGGGACCAGGCTCACTGTACTAGGTGAGGAGTGCATGGGTGAAATCTTCCAGGGCAGTTTTATTTTCAGGCGAACTTTACCTATTCACCCTGTTCCAGCCCTCTGAAGTCCGCGGAGTGGGTTAGGGGCGGTGGAGCTGTGATAGGGGTATGGGGAGGGCTCCTAGATTATTTGGTAATAGAGAGAAGCCCAATAGATGATTTCCTGAGTTTGAGCTGCAGCCCCAGCTGCTGTGCTAACACCGGGCAGTTGTACTTTGGAGTCGGAACCAGGCTGACAGTGTTGGGTAAGAAGGGACAAACAGCACCCATACTACCCTACTCCTTCCTATTCCTGCATTCACAGTGATCAGGGCATAGGACAGAGTGGGGATGGCAGCTGTCTGAGGGAGAACTGGGGACTGGGAATGGGGATGCCTTACTCCTCAGCTCTTTCGTGTGCCAGGCTGTGTTGCTGTGGGCACAGAGACTCAATATTTCGGGGCTGGCTCCCGACTCATCGTTCTAGGTAAGCCTGTACAGAGTCCAACTGGGGGCTTAGAGGGTCCCCTGAGTGTGATTGAAGTTGTTGGGGCAGAGAGAAGGTGCAGAGGATGGTTGAGGTCCAGATTTTGTGAGGGGTCTGAAAACTGTGTTCCGCTGACACTCAGATTTTTGAGTCTGGAAGTCGGCTGACCGTTGTAGGTAAGTGATCCTGAGCAACTCTTTGTTGAAAGTCCGGAAGGGTCCCAGTGCTACCATGTGGCTGATCCTTGACTCAAGGAGGTCCCGATGGCCAGGGACAAGAAGGGAGGCCCCAGACCTGGGAAGAGGCAGCTACGGTTGGGAGAGAGCCAGTGCACTTTTCATCCCCAGACGCTTCTTCGCTGAGGACTCTTGCTGCAGGGCAAGGTGGGGGACAGGCAAGCTCTAGGTGAAGAGATGAGTTGGACTGGGAACTGAGCCCCGACAGATGTGGGGGATGGGCAGCCGAGGTTTGGCTGCAGAGCTCTAGCTCTGTGTACTCCTATGAGCAATATTTCGGCCCAGGTACTCGGCTATTGGTCACAGGTAAGACATCCTCCCCACTACCCCACTGTCCAGGGACCAGAAGGGCACAGTTGGAAGATTCATCCCACTAAGGTAGCATGGGAAAGCTCCCGTCAGTCGTCCTCTTTCCTGCCACTCACTAACCCCCATTCTCATCCCTTGTGCACACTCGGCTTACTCGCATAGAAAAGGAGGTAGGAGGCCAGCCGGGGGGACGGGATAGGGGGGTTGTTTCGGATTTCCTAGATATGGGTGAGTGAGTTAGGTATGGGAGGGTGCTTCTTTCGTTTCTGAAGGGAAGGATCATATGCAGAAGGAAAGTGAGGGTCCCAAGCCGCCTACGTTGGACTAAAGAGGTACAGCTCTAAAGAAAAAAAAATAATCTGAGGGAGAGCGAGTGTGGATTGATAGTGAGACCTTAGGAGATAGTGAAAAGGGATTTGGAGTCAGAGGACTGGGATTCACGTACAGATCTGTTACTACCTGGGTGATTTGGACCAAGGCATTTTGCCTCTATAACTCAGTTTCCTCGTTTGCAAAATGAAGGGTTAGACTAGATTACATGTGGAAAAGATTTACCTATCCTAATTCTTATCATCCCCAATTCATTCCAAACTCGTGGCTGAGGCATACAACAAATTCTTAGGTGACAATAATAATTATCCTCTTCTCATCTTGTATAGCTTACTATTTGGTGTTTGAAGGGAATCAGGAATATGGGGGTGAGAGGTGGAGGGTGGGAAACCGTTTTTGTTGGACAGAGAAAGAAAGGTACAGGTCTGAAGATGTTTACATGAATTACTGCTGTTGCGCCCGCCCCCCCCCCCCCTCGCCACACACACTAGAGCATAAGCTTTAGGGTAAGAACTCTTCACTTACATTTTTTGTATCCCCTGAAACACTCAATCTTGTTGCTCAGCACATAAGAAACTTTTTTAAAATGTTATTGTAGTATAGACATAAGGCCACACATCCAATATGACAGATTCCATAACCAGGGGACCTTTAGGTATTTAATGGTAATGATGATAGTTATGATGATTGATGAACAAGGATGGAGAGCAAAAATGGAAAGACACATAGAGACAAGGTGGTGGGTCAGAAGAGAATTAGAACTAAGATGGGTTTGAGGGCTTGGCATTTTAAAATGGATTCTGAATTAGGTTACAAAATCCTAAGTCCCATTTCTTCACCTACTCACCTTTGGTTTCTAGTCCCCGAGAAAATTATAGGATTTAGAGTTGCAGGGTACATGAGAAACCACTTAATCCAATTCAGCTTCCTAATTTTAGACATGAGGCAACTGAATTTTAAAGGAGTGAAGTGGTGTGAGCATTATTCATGATTACACAAAATGCCCTTGCCCATGCATAACCAAGATTCAGCCCTACTAATTGAAAAACTTACAAGTTGATGGATTTGGGGGGCTCACTGCACTCCAAATATTCCTGCTGACTCTAACTCAGCTGTCTTCTCAAAGAAAAGCCTAAATGATGGTTTCATTGAATATAGTGACAATGATGGGTTCATAGATTTAGAGGTAGAGGGGACCTCCTAGGTCATTGAGTACAACCTCATTTTATACATGAGGAATTGAAGTTTATAGAGGTGAAGTGAGTTGTTCACGGTCATAGGGCCAATTAGTGTCCAAGGTGGGATTTCAACCCAAGTCTTTCTGGTTCCAAGTCTGCTGTGTTATCTACTTACTATACACTCTAGAATTCTGTTCATTTTCTGAAAAGGAAAGGGAATGCACCTATGGTTCTAGAGGGGATCTTTCCATTAGTCACTGGTTTAGATCTTCTGTGTATAGAGTTCTTTATGTCATGGAGTTAGACATAAGAAAGAACTTCTGGATATTGAGATATATGAGACCTGGGAAACAAGGGAGCTTAAGGAATTCCTGAGATGCAAAAAAGAACTTAGTCTGATGGTATATAAGAAATGTAATTCTTCCTGGAGATCTGGAGAAGGATGAGATAAACTCATGAAATGCATGCAAAGTAACTATATACATACATATGTACATATCTATTATATAATATGTATATGTATACAATGTGTATCATATATATGCACACATATATTTTTATATTAAATATATTTTAGTAATAGAGCTATAAGTATACTTTTCATTCTCTTGACTATACATACCAAGGAATACAATGTGTAAGCAGCAGAATGGCATAATGAAAAATGCCCTGGATTATATAAATTAGAATTCCTGGATTCTAGTCTCAGTTTTTCTACCAAGTAGCCACATGAAGCTTAGTCTAAATCACTAAATTTCTCTGAGCACTATAAAATGGAGGCAATAATGCTACCTTACTTATTACGAGGATTGTAGCAAAGTAAGATCATAGATTTAGAGGTGGAAGGGACCCTAGAGGCTATTTAGTCCAACCTTAGCATTTTACAAATGGGGAAGCAGAGGCCCAAAGAAATTATGTACCTTGCCAATGGCCAAGCAGCTAGTAAACAGGATTTAAACTCAAGTCCTCTGACTCCAAATCCAGACCTCCAAATCTCCTCCACAATTCCTCCATAGTACAAAGTAATAGATACATGTAAGGTTATACAGGGTAGTCAGAAAGTCTTAGTACAGTTTAAACTACTAAAGCTTAATAAAACAAATGTTGGTGATACAAAATGTCCCCAAAGTCTTAGTGTCTGGAGCTAATCTTAGCTGAGTGCTAAGATTTTGGGGACACCCTGTATTAGCCATAAGTAGTAGTAGTAGAAAGCAGTAGCACCAACAATAGTAGTAGTAGTAGTAGTAGCAGTAGCAGTAGCAGCAAACAATAGCAGCAGCAGCAATAGTAGTAGTAAGTAGCAGTAGCAGAAGCAGTAGTGGTAAAAAGCAGTAACAGCAGCAGTAGTAGTAGTAGAAAGCAGTAGCAGTAGTAGCAGTAGTAGTAGCTGCAGCAAGTAGCAGCAGCAGCAGCAGTAGAAGTAAAAAGCAGCAGCAGCAGCAGCAGCAGCAGCAGCAGCAGTAGTAGTAGTAGTAGTAGTAGTAGTAGTAGTAGTAGTAGTAGTAGTAGTAGTAGCAGTAGTAGTAATAGCAAGCAGTAGCAGCAGCAGCACTAAGTAGCTTTTTCTGCTGTACAAATCACCCCAGTAGTCACTTGTTTGGACTGAGGCATCAAAAGACACTTTAAAAACACAAATGTAATATTTGGGAGAAATAACAAGCTGGAAGCAGTCTCAGAGGCCTCTAGCATAACCCTCTCATTTTAAGGAGGAAGAACCAAGGGCTAGGAGAAGTTACATAACTTAGGTACCAAGAATCAAGGATAGGGTGCCACTTAAGGTTTGGGAAGGGGCAAGGGTTGACATAGATCTACTTTTTTTTTTTTGGACTCAACTTAGAAATTCTGTGGAGGATGCAGTGGAGATGGGGTGGACACTGGGAAACCAATTAGGAGGCTATTGTAGTAGACCAGATGGGAGGCAATATGAGCTAGAACAAGGATGAAGATTGGTCATTGGAGTGGAAAGAAGTGAAGAAGTATCATTGTGGAAAGAGAATCCACAAGACATGGTAACTGACTGGATATTGAGATGACAAGAGAAATTGACTCCACGTTTGCAAATGTGGGTGACAAGGAGGATAGCAGAGCCATCCATAGAAATGGGGAAGTTTGGAGGAAGGGGAAGTTTGGGGGTCATTCAGGGCAATCTGTCTTGAGTAATAAGGACTGATTCTTAGAACAGGGAAGAAAAGTAGATTCATATGTCGAAAGAGGGGCTATTCAGTTAAACCATAGCACCATTTATCAAGCTTCTACTATGTGCAGGGTACTTCGTTTTCTACTAAGAGATTTATAAATGACACAATGTCTCTGATCTTGAGGAGTTTACACTCTAGCAAGAAATTTCAAATATGCATGAAAAGGACAGTCTAGAACATAGGATGTCCCAAAAGTCTTAGTGCTTTTTTTTTAAGAGATTAAACCTCAGCTCTATGAAATCTGGAAGTCCCCCACAAAGATTGATAGGTTTAATTATGTTATTATAGCTTAAAACTTCACTAAGACTTTTGGAGTATCCTACATAACATGGAGCACAAAAGTTACATCGTGCTACGTATGATTGATCCAAGAATAGAAAGATCACATCCCCTGGATGGATCAGGGAAGACTTCCTAGGTTCTCATCTATAAAAGGAGGGGGTTGGATGAGATGACTTCTAATGTCCCTTCCTACTCTCTAATACCATAATACACCACTATAATCCTAGATCATATTTGAATTAAATACTATACAGAATTGTAGTGGATGTAGAAGATAGCTTGATACAGGGTACTATAAACAGATAAATACAAAAACATTAAGTATCTTCTTCCTCCCTTCACAAGTAGACAGCTCTGTGACCAGTTATTGATACCAACTCCTTTACATTTTTCAGATGACCTGAACAAGGTGACTCCTCCAAAGGTGACTGTGTTTCAGCCATCTGAGGAAGAGATCGAGGAGAAGGGAAAGGCCACACTGGTCTGTCTGGCCACAGGCTTCTACCCTGACTTTGTGGAGCTGAGCTGGTGGGTGAATGGGCAGGAGACCAAAGTTGGGGTCAGCACAGACCTTCAGCCCTCCAAGGAGCAGCCTAATAGCAACTTCTCCAAGTACTCGCTGAGCAGCCGCCTCCGGGTTTCTGCTCCCTTCTGGCGCAATCCCAAGAACAGTTTCCGTTGCCAAGCATTGTTCCATGGGATCTCAGAGGATGAGCCCTGGACCAGTAACATGAGCAAACCCATCACTCAGAATGTCAGTGACCAGATCTGGGGAAAGGCAGGTGAGAAGTATCATGAGTAGGGGCCTAGGGAAAAGGTAGTCCCACAGAAGGAGGTTAAGACATAAAGGTAAGGAGAGTGAAAGGAAAGAACTAATAAGAAGATCAAGAAATAAAGAGAGAAGCAGAGTAGACAATGCGTGACAACCAGAGAATCAAGGAGAAAACAGTCTTTCCCCTGGGAACTTTCCATACTAGATGGGCCTGGGAGGCAAGAATGCTCCCTAGCTTAATAAATAAACTAATACTAACTAACATTTACGTAGCCCTTACTATGTGCCAAGCACCGTGCTTAGCGCTTTACGTACATTATTTCATTTGATCCTCACAACAACTCCGGGATGTAGGTCTTATTATTTGTCCCCTTTTTACGGATGGAGATATTGAGGCAAACACAGAGTAGGTTATTAGCCCAGAGCCACAGAGCTAGTAAGTATCTGAGATCAGATTTGAAGTCAGATCTTTTCTGCTCCAGGCCTGGCACTCTAACCATGGAGCCAACTCGCTGCCCAATTTCCTACTAGAGTGAAGCTGGACTGCTTCTGTGCCGTATGGACATCTGTGCTGTCCACCTTCCTAGTCTCTATCAGACCTTCACAGAAAGAATCTCCAGACTAAAAATCTATTTGGTTCAGCAGTCTATGTGGAGCCACCCTGAATTTAACCTCCCCCCCCACCATTTCCCTGAGATAACAGTGATGGTATATTTTATAGATGTGAGCTAGGAGAGAATCAAGCTAGCAAGCACTTAATTTGAGCTCCAATTTCCTGGCATTGCGGCAGATGCTGGGGATACAAATAGAAAAGTGAGACAGTCCAAGCAACTTATATTCTATTAATTTCAGGACCAGGACTGGATTTGGAGAGGACTGAGAGATTTACATTTTTAGAACATAATATTTGTTTCTTTGAGAACATGGATTTGTGCTAACTTGGATGGCCACCCAAAATAAAAGCCTCTTTGAGGAAGCTGGGACTAATTTTGTATCTCTCCCAATTTTGTTCTTTCAGATTGTGGAGTCACCTCTGGTAAGTGAGCCTCTCTTTTCATTTTTTCCCCATTCAATGACTCTATTCCTGTGGCTATAGTCTATGGAGGGAGCCCATGGGTACCTGGTGGGTACATGCCTATTCCCTGACCCAGCAATGATGGGAACATAAGACTGGGGAGGTCAGTTTTAGTGGGGGGGTCTTTGTCCCCACAGAGTCCTATCAGCATAGTATCCAGTCTGCCACCTTCTTGTATGAGATCCTGCTGGGGAAGGCCATGCTGTACGGCTTGCTGGTCAGTGCCCTGGTGTGGAGAACCATGGTAAGTGAGGCAAAAGGGAGGGTCAGACAATCTTGAACAAACAAACCCAAGGGAGTAGGAGAACCCCTGGGGTCACTGAGAGAGGGGGAAGCCACAGGTTTGGGAGCGTCATCCAGGAATTCCATTTATTTCTGTAAGCTCACATTTAGTATTATGGAGAATGGAAAGATTCAAGGAGAATTTGAAAGAAAGGAGTGAGTTGATGGGCCCTAACAAAAATCTACCTAGAGTTTTCCTTTCAGAGGCTGTTTATGGGCAGTCCTAATTCCTGAGCTTCCTGTCCGTAACATGCTCTCTCCTTCAGTCTCACCCCAACTGCTAAGTTCTCTGAAAGCCTGACAAGGCCCAATTGTGTCTCTTCCTCAGGCCAAGAAAAAATATTCTTGAAGCCAGCTGTGGACCTGGGAGCAGGGAACTAGGAACACGTAGCCTTCATGCTTTCATCAGCTCAGCTTGGCTTCTCCTTTATCCATTTCCAGCCTGCATTCTGGAAGAGGTGTTCTTCCTTCTCTCTTTATCTTCATCCCTCACAGATTTCCTCAAAGAGAACTACATAAATCGGAAGAGACAAAAGTGGTGGATTAATCTTAAAGCAATAAAAATGTCCTGGTGTGATCTTACTCAACCACTGTGTGTCTGTGGCTTATCTTTATTCCTGGCTTATGTGCTATAGACAATAGATGTTTCTAGGAGGTAACTGATAGTAACTTAAGGAAAATATCCTCTAGCAGAAGAAGAGAATCACCAAGATATTTACATGCCCCACCCTGTTTCCAGGAACAACCTCTCATTTCTCTAAACTAGTAGTGCAGGAAAGCAAGTCCAGCAAACATTTGTTAAATGCAGACTGTTAGCTGCTGCAGTAGATAAAGGGCTAAGTCTGGAGTCAAAAAGATCTGAGTTCAAATTTGGCCTCAAAGACTTAGTAGCTGTGTAAGCCTGGGAAAGTCACTTAATCCTTATTTGCCTCAGTTTCCTCCACTGTAAAATGAGGTTAATTACAGCACCTACCTCTCAGGATTGTTTGTGGGGATCAAATGAGATACTATTTTTGAAATGGTTAGCCCAGTGTGTGGCACATAGTAGGTGCTATATAAATGCTTATTCCTTTCCCCTTCCATTCTACTATGAACCAAGATTTGTAGTAGGCACTGGCAATATAAAGATAAAACAAAATCATCTCTGCCCTAAAGGAACTTACATTGGCTCCAAACATACCTTTCCAATCTAATTATACAAGGCACCCCAAAGGTTTTACTAATTTAAAACTGCACTAAGACTTTTGGGACACTACATATCATTCCCCTTCTCTTTCTAGAATGTAGAGATCCAGCCAAACTGACCTTCTTATACACACTCTTTTTACCATTTTTGCATCTGTGTATTGATTGTCCCTCATACTTGGAATGTATTCCCTGGTCACCTCCATCTGTTAGATTCCCTAGTTTCCTTCAAAACTCTCCTCAAATATCACTTTCTGCGTGAACTTTTCATATTCCGTTCAACTGCTAGTGCACTCTGTCCCTTATAAATTTACCTTTTATTTATTTTGCATATGTTTTGTGTGAACTTTTTCATTCACCTATTGTCTCCCATTATAGAATGTAAGCCTCTGGAGGGCAGGTACTGATTTATTTTTGTCTTTGTGTCCTTAGTGACTAGCAGGATGCCTGGCACAAAACAGGTGTTATCAACAATTGTTGACCCATAGGTTTATTGTACCTTCTTTAGATCACCTCCTTTGAAGATGTAGACAAGAGCCCTTTTATAGGTATTGAATGTAAATGAGATAATTGCAAATGTAAATTCCTAATGTGTAAGAAATCTACTCAAAGTCTGATTGGACTTTTTCATCTCTTGTATAGAAATAATAAGATTCATAAAGAGTCTTAGGAGCTTCTATGCAAGAAATGAAAAAATCTCATCCTGAATTCTTTAAAGAGAGAATGATCAGCTTTAATTAGAGCAGAATTTGGGGAGTAATTGCGGGTTTGGTTGCAATTTGAAAGCTCAGAGGTAGGAGAACCAAGAGAAGTGATTTCAAGGAGATCCCAGTGAGTAGATCATTATGGGTTGCTTCCAATTTGAGCTGTGCTTGGGCTTTTTCAGAGAAGAGGCTGAACTCTGTAGGAGTTCACGGTAAGAGTTTGAGAATTCAGTGTAATAATAGCCCTGGAAGGGTCTTAGACCCTTCTGGAAGACTGGAGCTCTTCTGGTCCAATTCCCACATTTTATAGATGAGGAAATTGAAATAACTCCATTCCCAATACAACTTGCTTTGTATCCTTTTGGAGTGCCCTTTCAGAACTATAGACAAGAGATACCAAATATGGCTAAAATGTTGTGGTGACTAGCCCAAGATGATACAGTATCAAATGAATAGCAAGCATTGGTATCAGGACTAGAATCTAGATCTCCTAATAGCAAATAAGTGAACATCTGCTACACCAATATACCAAGCTGCCATGAAAGACTTAAGGTTCTAAATATAACGCTTCATCAGGACACTTAATTGTGAGCAGCAGTTCTTAAGCTGGAGTCCATGAACTGCTCCCCCCCACCCAGTGGCCTGTGAAGAGATTTCAGAGGTTTACGAACTTGGGTGGGAAAATATTTTAATAACTATTTCATTATGATTGGTTTCCTTTACAATTCTATTTCATTCATTTAAAAACATTATTTTGAAAAGGGCTCCATAGAATTTGCTAGATTGCCAAAAGGGGTCTATAACACAAAAAGGTTAAGGATCCTTGAGTGTTGAAAAAGAAGATTACAACACATTATTGGCTGTATGCCACTTGTATCAACATTTGACAACTGGTCTTCTCCAGCTTCTCTTCAAGTATGGTGTACTTTTACAAAATATACTGAGTGTTCCAAGCTTATTGCACCAAGACTTTTGGGATACCCTGTGTATTCATAGCTCTTATTTACTCAGAATGCAACAGAGCTGAAAGATATTGGATTGTTAATAAACTCAGGGTGAAACTAGGAAATTAAATCTCTTATTACTCTACTTATCTTAAAAGTACTTCTTGGAGTGAAGAACACCTGGTCTGATCTATCTGTTCATAGAAGTGTGAACCCTGACATTCTTCATGTTAAAGTAATTTGCCTGATGAATTCCTCCTGAAGAAGTCTACTTACCTGTAAGAGAAGGGAGCCAAGAATTTTGATCCCAAGATTATAGTCCCAAAGAGAAATCCCTCACTTTTATCCTTGAGTGCTGATGGTGAAACTGACTAATGACAAAAATATGGAGCATTCTAGTCAGAGTGGCAAGAGTAAATAGTAGTTTGGGGGTTAACGGAGTATTTGAGAGCTGGATGGTTGTGTACATGAGGTAAGAGGAGAGAAAGCAGACTAACTCAGTGCTGACGCAGGGGATAAGAGATAACGAGAAAAGACCTTTGTGGAGATATTAGCAGAAATATTAATAAATAGAAAGCAAAACTAATAATAATGATAATAATAATTTACAATTGTACAGAATGTAAAGAATTATAAAGAATTCATTCCTGAAGAGGGATGGATGCTTAGGGGCCAATAAAGATGTTGGCATCAAGGTTCATAGACTTAGGCTTGGAAGGGATATTAGGAGGCCCATCAAGTTTAAACTCTCAATTTCAGAGATAAGGAAATAGAGACCTAGAGAAGTTAATGACTCACCCAATGTCACCTAGTTAGTAAGTGGCACAGACCAAGAAATGAACCCAAATCCTCTGATTTCAACTAAAGGGCAGTTAGGTGGTACAGTGTCTCAGACACTTACTAGCTGTGTGACCCAGGACAAGTCACTAACCCTGCTTGCCTCAGTTTCCTCATCTGTAAAATGTGTTGGAGAAGGAAATGGCAAACCACACCAGTATCTTTGCCAAGAAAACCCCAAATGGGGTCACAAGAACTTGGACATGACTGAAAAATGACTCAACAACAACAACCTGTGATTATAAATCTAACAATTTTTTCCCACTGTACCAGTAGAAAGGTGAGCGGGTATAGAGTTTGTAGGATAGGGTTTCCAGTCAATCTTGGTGGGATGGTGGGGCAGCTAGGTGGCGCAGTGGACAGAGCACTGGCTCTGAAGTCAGGAGGACCTGAGTTCAAATCCGGCCTCAGACCAAATATTAGCTGTGTGACCCTGGGCAAGTTACTTAACCTCAATTGCCTGAAAACTAAAAATAAAAAAAAAATCTTGGTGGGATGCTTCCTAATGCTGATGGACAGAAGCAGGAGATGGGAGGGAAATTTAATAGTGTAGTTGCTTCTCATACTTTATATGTAGGGGAAGCAACGTGTATAGTGAAAATAGTCCTAGATTTATGATGCTGGGCAAGTCAATTTGTCAGGGTCTCAATATCTTCGTTTGTAAAACAAAGGATTTTGACTAGATTGCCTTTATGATCCCTTCCAGATATAAATATATGATCATAATGTACTGGATTCCATTTTTCCTCAAGATGGAAATCCTAAGAAAAATATCCTTCCTTACCCCTTCCTCAACAGTTTATCAATATGCACGGTCTTGGGGAGGAAGCAAACATAATGTGACTCTTGACTTATCTGTTGACATAAACCCCAAATATCCATTTCCTACAGCTGACCCACCTCCTAAGATCTTTATGAACACAGGACTTCCTGATCCCACTGGAAAAGAGGAAGTATGAAAATAGGCTAATGAGAGAAATCCTATAGAGGAGACAAAGAGGTAAAAATATTTATTATTGAGTTTAGTATTTCTCTTAGATGAATAAGATAAATTGCAGAAAATTGTGAAGGAAACCAGTTATAGTAGATTTTAAAAAACGTCATTTTCCCATTGAAGTTCACTGAAAGCTATAAGGAGTCTATGGACCCCCAGGTTAAAAATCCCTAATCTATATGGAATCTAAAAAAGGAGGATAGTAGGATAAGATTTATCCTTTTGTCAATATTATTGAATAGGGAATAAGGTGCTCTGACTGACTGATCCGAATATAATTGGTGGGTATATTGTCATAGCAGAGAAGGCTGCAGGAAGAGATGATAAATTTAGAGCTAGGAAGCGCTTAGGAATTTAACTAGTCTAGCTACATCATTTTTATTCATATGAGGAAAATTTGTGACAGTGCCACAAGAGCAGAGCTAAGATTTGAACCTAGGCCTTTTGATTCTAATTCTAGCACTGTTTCCACCCTACCTATTGATTGCTATGGTGGAGTTATCTCAAGATCATCCAGCTTTCTTTAAGGAAAAAGAAAAAGGGAAAAAATAACCTTGTAAAGTAAATTAGCTTCTCAAATAAATTTCTCTCTTGGGAAGAGACTGATCAGCAGATATAAACATTCATGTTTGCTTAGCAAGCACTTCTCCCAAAGCAGAAATTCATCTGGTGTTTCTGGTTGCTGCTACTCAATCTCCAAGGATCTGGTCATTTCTGGGTAATAAGAGAAAATAAGTTTTCTGAATCCATAAAACTGAAGTATAGATCAAAGATCTAAGGCACCTCCTCCTCTTGTAGCCCAGCATAAGATAGAAAACCACATATACCATGAATTCCTAAACTTATCATCCATAGGGAAGAGTAGACCCAGACCTACAGATAATGCACAATAAAGAATTGGAGGAGCGAATGAACCTTAGTGAAAGTAAAAGGTGGGTTGCGGGAACTGTGTATTTAGTTGGGGGCAAAAGTCAATGTATCTCTGCCAGCCTCTCTGATTAGTTCAGAGGGCTGCAGTTATGTGGTCAAGATATAGCTCTATCAGCAGTAAATTGAAGAGGTTCTTTGATGACTCACCCCCATTATTTAGCCCTAACTCATGGTATAAGAGAGATTTTATGTGCAGTCATGTCTAGGCCATGTATCTGACCATTCAACATTCATTCAATGTTTATTGCACACCTATCAGGTTCAAGGCACCTTATTATGCAATTATGGTAGCAGGAAAGGGTCTGATTGAGAAATGGATAAACAAGAGAGCTCTCCAACCTTCCTTAAAAGGGGAACACAATGCTGATAACTTTCTTTGGGCAAAGAAAAAGAAAAACCAGGTTCAAGACTGGGACAATACAAGGTCAGAGAAAGAAAAAACTAAGTTTATAGAAAGGAAGAAAAGAAATCTCTTGGGCAGAAGAGGAGGAGAATAAACTCCACTCAGGCTTAGGAAGGAAGAATGGAGATTTCTTTGGGTATTCAATAAGGGAAACCTGAATCAAAAAAAGACGGAGCTAAAAGGTTGTTTAAGTGCATCCAGCTTGAGGGAAATAAAAGAACTGACTTCCAAGATAGACAAAATTGAACGTTAATACCTAAGCTGTCAATAGTGTGTGCTTGGCTTATTCTCCTTCTATTTCCACAGTATCTCCCACTTCTGTCCCTTTCCATCCATCCACACAGTCACCATCTTAATTCAGGCCCTCATTGCTCCTTACCTGGGGATCACAATGGTTCCTTAAATGGCCTTTTGCCTTAAGTCTCATCCACATTATTCTATTCTCCACCCAGCTGCCAAGTTCAGATCCGACCATGCCATTCCCTTTTTTACTTAACTCTGGAGGCTCCCTAATCCCAGGATCAAACATAAATGTCTTCATTTAGAATTTAAAGTCCTTTACAATCTGTCTCCAATTTTTCTCTCCAGCCTTATTGTACATTATTCTAATTCTTCCATTCCTCAGTTTAGCCAAACTGACCTTCATGTTTTTCACAAGCTTCTCTATTCCCTTATCAGGCTATCCCACAAAACTGGAATGAACATACTCCCAACTCTGAAATTCCTGAGTCTCGTATTAAGACTTAGTTCCAGTGCTATCTTCTACATGAAACATTTTTTAATCATTCCAGTTACCAGGAACTTATCTCCCAAAATTTTAGCTATTTTATATTTGCTCACTTATATACAGCTAGGCGGCACTATAATGCATAGAGCGCCAGACCTGGAGTTATAGGACGGCTCATCTTCTTGAGTTCAAATCTGGCCTCAGACACTGCCCTATGCAAGTCACTTACTTAATCCTGTTTGTCTCTGTTTCCTCATCTGTAAAATGTGCTGGAGAAAGAAATGGCAAATAACTACAGTGTTTTTGCCAAGAAAATCCCAAATGGGGTAGGACTGCTGAAGAACAGCTAAACAACAGTATACATAGAAATTGTCTTCCTGATACACTATACGTTCCTTAAGAGGTGGAACTAGTTAAGGTTTATCTGTTTCTCCAGTGCCTAGAACAGTGCCAGCATGTAGTAGGTGCATAATAAATGCTTGTGGATGGACTGGTTGATTATTTCTGTATTTAAATACTTTCATTGCAATGACTTCCTAAGAGTGTGCTGTTGATTTTACAGCTTACAACAAGAAGGAGAACAGGGAAAAAAGGAAATCCACAAAGTCCGATCTTAAGTCTTTGAATAAAAACAGAACAGGTTGAAGTAGGTGGGAAGCATAGTGTTCCAGGTGTGGATTAGGCTGGGCATCAAATAACACCATTCTCAAACATCAATGACAAGCAGCTAGAGTATAAAAACAAATCTTTAAACCGTTACCAAAGATAGTATTCGCTTCTCTTTTGTTCATGTGTGTCTCCCTAACTCAGTTTCTCTGTTGTTCTCTGGATCTTAGTTAGAATCTGAAGCTTCATAGGCTTAGTTCTTATACTTAAGCAAAGCAGTAGCTACGTCTGAGAGAATACCCAACATTATGTACTGGGAGTCCACCATTTCTCCGTGGAGACGTGAGAAGTACGTGGGTCATCGCTCCTTTGGTATCATGTTTTAATTTTCATGTATCTGAATATTAACAATTTGGACCACATATGTACCTGTTGGATAGAGGCAGTGTGGTAGAATGGGTAGACAGGAGATCTTGGAGCAAGGAAGATCTGGGTTCAAGACCTACCTTTAACCCTTTCAGTCTGTATGAACCTGATCAAGTCACTTGTGCTCACAGCTTTCCAGGGAACTTTTTAAGATCATGAGATGCAAAGAAAGTACTGACCTGCATTGGTAGAGGGAATTTCCTTTTGAGGGAGTTCCCTTTACCAGTGAAGTTACAGTTCCTGTTCCTATCTAGATGGCCCCCGATATCTCTTCCAGCTCTAAATTTATGACTCCATGGCCCTATCCATGTAGCTGTTAACTGCTGGCATTCTTTCTTTCTAAAATCATTTGTTATTATCCTTTGACTATCTCTTGGGAAATGATTCTTGGCCTTATAGATTAATGTCAGTCCTGTATATATTTTGGAAATCATACTATATTCAAATATTTTCCCCCAATTTAGTTTGCCTTCTTGTTCTAGCTATATTGATTTTCTATACAATTTTTAAAAATCATCTCATAGACAATGTCTATTTTATTTTTTGTGAGCATCTCTGTCTCTTGTTTGGCTAAGCATTCCATACTTAGCTATGCCTCTCAGGTCTTTTTCAGCGTGATGCACTAGGAAGAACAATGCATTTGGAATTGAAGGGCTGGTTTAGAATCCTGGCTCTGCTGCTGTTTTATGGGATATCTAACAGTGGGCAAATCACCCGACCTTTTGGAACTTTGGTTTCTATACATGAAAAAAAAGGGATTTAATTAAACAAAAATCTACTAAGTGCGTACTATGTGCAAGGCACTGTGTCAGACACTAGAAGAAAAAAGACAACAAAAAAACATGAGTCCCTGCCCTCATGGTGCCTTCTTCTGTGATGAATTTTTTTTCTTTATTACCTATAGGATTCAAAGGGCCAAATGAGATCGTGAATGTGAAGCAACTCATAAGATTTAACATGCTATAGCAATAGTAGCTATTATTATTTTTAGAATCTTGAGGCAGAGAACAGCTCATGAGCTGTTCAAGGGGCCCTGTTCTGGGCCCCTGATGAGCAGGCAAGATTGGAACTTATTCAATGACTGAACAAAGAGATCACTCCCAGAGACCCACCACGAGGAAGTAGTTTCAAGTGGTCTAACTGTTGACCCCAGGTTCTTTCCATAAAGTAGAGGAGCATGAATGAGGAGAGTGAAATAGCACTAGGCAGCAAAGTGGTGCTGGGGTGAAAGGACAGGAAATGAAGAAATGGGGGCTGAGGAAAAATGGGGGCAGGGCAAAGGGAGTAGGTACAGGAATGTCTGTATAACGACTCCACGCAGGCTGCTGAGCTGCTTATCTGTGAGTCCCATCAGGTGCTAAGTGAGACCTGATGCCTGCCCCTACTTCTGTCTTGGAGACATAACAGGATGTGGTTTGACATTTGCTAGGCATTAACATCTGGGGCGCATGTGAAAATCCCTCCCTCTACCCACCTACTAAGCAATGACGGGAACCACACTTCCCACTTCCTGCTCCCCACCCCCTTCTGAGGGCAACTAACACCCTGGTAGTGGAAAGAGAACCACAGCGGGGAGAGGAGAGAGGCCCAGTGAGGGAAGTGGGTGCCCCAGCTCCACGTGCAGCATTCTGTCTACCCTCCAACCGGCACAGATGCCAAAGTCAATACACAGAATTATGGTGGGTACTGGAGAGATGGATATGAATTGAAAACAGCTGCAATAACTGCTCTGACCCATTTAGAAGCACCCCCCCAAACTCTTCCACTACCACTATCCGTTGCCCCCATGCAAAAGTAGAGGTGCCTTGGGGACAGGGCAGGGGAGAGGAGAAGTTCTCCTCATTGAAACTCTAATCAGAGGCTGGGGATGGCCACTTGTCGAGTATGTTATAGTAGGGATCCCTTTCTCATATAGATGGGACAAGATGGGTATTGATGCTCCTTCCACTTCAAAATTATATGATACAGGAAACCTAAGACGTCAGGAGCACACCCTTCACTCTTTTGTTTGGCTCTTGGAACTTCTAGTTAGAAAGGCCCTTCTTTCAGTTCATGATCTATCTTTGTACTCTTTTTTTCCCAGGATACGTTTCAAAGGCAGCCACTCTGCCATGACTCAGCTTTCATGTTGCTCTAATAATAATAAACTAATGCTTACATGTACATAGAACCTTATGGTTAAAAATCGCTTTATGCCTATTATCTAATTTAACCCTCACAGCTCTATGAGACAGGTAGTATAGTATTATTATCCTTATTCTACAGATAAAGAAAATGAGGACCAGAAAGAATGAGCAACTTGACCAAAGTCACCAAGCTGGTAAATGGCAGAGTTTGAAGCCAAACCCAACACTCAAGCTTCAATGATCTTAGCCCAGATACACACCTGTCAGGTGAAACAGAGTAGCCCATCTGGGATACCTCATCTTCCTGTGTGTAAAGGGAGTGGTAATAATACTAACAATTCACATGAGTTTAGAGCTTTGTGCCTTACAAAGATAACCCAGGCCCACTTACTGTCTGCCTTTCAGAGGAGCCCATCACTTAAAAAACCTTTCATACTCAAGCCTGGAAGAAGAATTCTAAGGATGGAAAGAAGATGGGGCAGGAAATGGCACTCAATGTCTAGAGTCAGACTTGGTTTCAAATCCTATCTTATATGCTCAAAAACTGTGTAACTCTGTCTTTGCCCATTTTCTTTCCTATTAGAATGTGACTTCTTTGAGGGCAGGAAGGTTTTGCCTTTCTTTGTGTCCCCAGCAGTAAGCACTTAATAAAAGCTTGTTGCCTTGACTGTCTGTCCTTTGTTACTCTCCTTCCTATGCCAAAACAACTCTATGCTATCATCTACATATACATATTTGTTGTTTCAGCTGTGTCCTATTCTTTGTGACTCCATTTGAGGTTTTCTTTGCAAAGATACTGAAACTATTTGCCATTTCCTTCTCCAGTTCATTTTACAGATGAGGAAACTGAGGCAATCAGGGTTAAGTGACTTGCCTAGGGTCACACATTGAGTAAGTGTCTGAGGCCACCAAGCTGCCCCTACATATACATATATATGCATACACATATATATATATATATATATATATTTATACGAACATATATATGCACAAGCAAATACATGAAGATACATAAACATGCACATTTGTATGCACACACAAAAATATACACATACATACACATTCACATGCATACATATATACAACACACGTGTATATTCACATATGTGCACATAATTGTATATGCACCGCATATACAGATGTAGACATACACATGTTTATAGAACAATACTGTAAAATTTGGTGTCAGTCAAAAGGCCTCACTTAAGGACCTAGAAAGCCACATGTGGCTTTAGGTCGGCAGGTTCCCCACCCCTGCTCTAGCCTGACTTTGCCTGTTCTGCATTATCTCCCAACATTTCCCAGAGGCAAACATTCTTCTAATCAGTATTCCCGTTAGTATTAGTATCATTAACATTCACTTAACCTCAACATGGTTATTTCTATATCTTTCCTCTTGCTAGATCTCTTATCTTGGCCTGAAATGTATTCTGTCTAAATCCCCCACCTCCTCCAGCCTGAGTTCATGTTCCCTGGTACACCTTTAAGGATGTCTCTTGTGAGCTTTGAGTTTTCCCTGAGCTTGCTTTGTCTAGCATTCATAGGCAGTACCCCTGCATTTTGCACTGAATTACATGTTTTGTGATTATAGGATGTGAAGATCATGGATTTAACACTTGAAGGACCTTAGAAATGATCATTCCAACGCCCTTATTTTATTTTATTTTATTTTTTCTCTCTTTTTTTTTTGGTGGAGGGTAATGGGGGTTAAGTGACTTGCCCAGGGGCACACAGCTAGTAAGTGTTACGTGTCTGAGGCTGGATTTGAACTCAGGTCCTCCTGAGCCACCCAGATACCCCCCCAACACCCTTATTTTAGAAGTGAGTAAACTGAGACTCAGTGAAGTGCTTTGCCACAGGTCAAAGAGCTATTAAACCGGACTTGAATCTTTATTTTCAAACTGCAAATCCAGGGCCCCTATACCTCACTGAAAGTTGGGTCATTTGTCTTCATCTTGTCTGTAACTCACCTGCTCTGGAAGACCAATGAGCATGTGCTCAGTGTTGTCTTCGACAGATCTGCTTCTTTTACAATACCACATAGTCTTGAAACAAGCTAGGCACAAAAGAGTGCTTTATCAATAGCTTTCTAAAAATTTTCTTTTCTTTTCAGACTAATAAGGCAACGTTTTACATAATTGCACATGTATAACCTATATCTGATTGCTTATGGTCTCACAGAGAGGGGCAGGAATGGAGGGAAGGATAGAATTTGTAACTCAAAACTTTAAATGAAAATGTTTAAAAAACTGGGGAAATTTTTATTTTATTTTAGGTTCCAATTTTTTCCCCCTTGCATCTCTATAAATACCTTATTAATGGAAGAATAAAAAGTGTGCTTTGGTTTTGACTTTTGCCTCCTTATCTGTTAGTGCTTTTTCTGAATGTCTTAAATTATGGGGAAGAAAAGATTGTTTAGTATAAAATTATACTTTGGGTTAATGACGTAACTTAAAAACAACATATTTTAAGCATTCTCATGCCCTCTCTTGGAGAGGAAGGGCATAAGAGCCAACTTTTTAATAACAAGAGAGATCAAGAGCCAGAGGGCTTGGATGATAGCAGAATGTTGAATTGCAAAAGTTAGGCAGAAATACATATTCATTACTCATGGCTATTTATGCCCTTCTTCTTGCAGAAGGATCTATTTCATTTCCTTTCTCTCCTTAAATAATTTAAAGAATTTTTCCGTGAAGCCCTTACTTCACAGACTGAAGCCTTATCCTAAGCCCTCTCCCGCTTCTCTAGTTCCTTTTTGTTTTCCTAATCCCTCTTCCCATTTCCCTTCTATTTTTTTTTTAACAATTAAAGGGTTTCTGCTTGATCTTCACTGACCCCCTGTATAAAGGTATCATCCCTACCTCTTCCCACCAATTCAGGCCTCCTGTGTTCTTAGAGGATATCTCAGCTAGAATTAAGTGAGCATAAGTTTAAACCTGAGGATTAAGACCCTGGTTACAGTTTAGCTAGAAACCCCATTTTTGGCAAGAATTCTGCCTTGAACTCTATCATGGAACTACATCTGACCAGATGCTATCTGAAGCAAAAAGAACAAGGAAAGAAAGGAAGATGGATGTATATATGTAATGATTATATGAGAAAAGATTATCCACAAACTGGAGGAAAATCTGACAGAAAAGGAGTGTGTTGGGCCATGTTTGTTGGTGGGTTAGGGTCTTCTCAGGCTTATGACTAGGGTGATGGCATGAGCTAACAATCTTGATTGTGAATTCAGGTTCAACACGGTTAAAATAACATTTCTATCTATATGCTCACTGGCCCATTCCCTCTACCTTTTCTTTTTTCCTGCTTTCTTCCTTGTCTTTTTCTTCCTGGACTTCTCCATGCCAAGCCTGCCTATCTGCAAACATTAATACTGAGTTTATTATCCTGACTCTCAGTTCCCTGGAGAGATGAGCTGGAATTAGAAGTGGGAGGAACAAAGAAAAGTATGTCTTATTTTTCGATCAGGCCCAGTACCTGTTGTCATAGGGGAGAAGAAATCACTATCACTATGTGGTCTGGGAGGGCTCTTGTAGTAGATCTGGACATATTGTTAGCACTTGGAGGAAAGGAAGGGTTTTTGCACAGCTATCTGCCTCACTCAGTTCAGTGTGAGGCTCCAGGCACAGAAATAGAAACCTGAGTCAGTGATAAGGATCTTCTGGGAGATGAGCTGGAAATGACTCTGAGATCTTGAACCTGAGAAACGTCGGGGCATTGAATCCTCCACATGGTTTAAACCTATAGAATAGGACAGCAGCTGCAGAACCCCACCTAGGGGCTGGTGATACCAGTAGAGATAGGGATCTGACATCCCTTCTGCGGAACACTCCAGGGAAAGCCGGCTCCCTTCAACCTGTAGCTTGGTGGCCGGCCATTGGTGGATTTTCTGAGCCCCAACACCAGCCTCTGTGGAAAATGTGAAAGACTGAGCACAGATGATACAACTTAGCCAAGACCACTTCCCAATCCTCTAGGGACAGAGGCCAGCAAATAGAAGGGTCCTAAGGATGACCAGAGATTATGGAGTGTGGGAGGGGTCAGGGAGAGAGGGAAGCTGAGGTATGGAAGTGGACACTGTTGAGATTGAAAGAGTGAGGGAGCAGAAGACAATGGTGGAGAGATTTAGTAGGAGATGATCTATATTCCTTCTTGGGGGCCCTGAGTTGGCACACAGAAAACCTGGACTTTAGGCAGACCCATGACCCAAATCCCTTCTAAGTAGGCACACAAACATTAAAAAGGAATGGAAAAGAAAGGAAGCACTAAGATTCCAAGATTGAGGGAGGGGATGGATTGTGGGGAGGGGTTCTCAATGCTGGAGAAGGGATACTCACAATAAGAAAACAAAGTGGGGCTCTTACCTAAGAGGGTAGCCAGGAGAAGGCAGAAAAGGGAGTGCATACTGCAGCCCAATCTTCAGCTGAGCCTGTGACCTAGAAATCTCCTCCCTCCCGTACAGGGATGAGGGCAGGCTCCTCTCTCGGGATCTGGCCAAAAGAGTAAGTTGGAAAGTGACACTCTTCGAGGGGAGGTGGGGGCTGGTCTCTTATATGCCTGCACTTAATCACGTCTCCCTACAGAGATGTCCCGAGTGTGTTATACCTTCAGTACAATTTGACTAATGTCTTCTGTGTATGAATGGTTCCTTATTAATGAGTAAACATTAATAAGACTTTAATAGTGAGGTCATAGAACCATATTCTGGGACAAGAGCCATATTCAGGCCTTAAGGGGGAGGGGGTGGAATTTGTTGATTTCAGAAGATTAAATGAGAACTGAGACCACTGCAGGGGCTGTGTTTGAATTAAATGAAAAACTGAGGACAGCAAGATATTTGAAGTGTCTGTAAGCAAAGTTCCTGAGACTAGAAAAAAGTGACTTCCAAGTAAGGCTAGTGGGTCAAGCTTTATGCTTCCTCCCACCCCTGCCTCAAGCATCTATGTTCAGGGCATTGGGCAGAATAAACTTCCTTGGGATGGGAGATAAAAACTTGCTGTTTGAATAAGGAATTGAGAGTTTATAGCCTCATTGAGACCTCTACTTTGCAATGCTTTTATTAAACTCATTAAGTGACTAGCCAATCTTTCCATCTCAGCCTAAAGTCTTGAATAATTAGGAAATACCAAAGGGATTTGGATGAAAAGAATGAGTTTCCCTAAATTGGATGGAACCTGCTAGCTCTTAATCTCAAGGAATAATCCACCCCAAACTATGGAGTAACGAGATTGCACCTGAAGCTGTGTCTGTCAGAGGCATATAGGAGCCTGCTAATTATCTCAGAGCGCCCTCTGGTGTTATGTGGTATACTTGATAGGTGGGACTGGATATGTATTGATGGAATTTATTGGATCTGACTGCTGAGTAAGAATTAACACCCGTTACTACACATGGCATAATGGAAAGTGACAATCGGAAAGAAATGGGGGGGGCGGGGCGGGAGAGAGCCCGCAGAGAACAAATGCAATATGATAAATAAGATGGGTATTAGAATTCAACAGAAAGTTTGTACCTCATTCAGTGTCAGGTATATACAGTAGGACTGATAGACCCCCACTGGGGCTAAGGGGAAAAAAGGAAGCTGATGTAAGAGTGAGAAGAGGGAGGACTGGGGCAACACACAGGATTCTGTAAATTGTATAGCAGGGTGAAACACAGAGTGAAAGAGGACATCATAGAGAGGATGGGAAGGACGAAAGATGAATAGTCAGACCCTGAGATGCTCACACAAATACAAGCACACCCTCATTGACCATCAGACTAGACCTCTGAAAATCAAATATTTGAAATATTTGTGATCCTAATCCTAATAGCCAGACATTCTCAGGCCATTGCTTTTGAGAATGATTGCTCTTGAGTACTTTGCTATAAGAATGTAAATGTAGAGAAAACACTTCATGTATTTTTTTTTTTTTTTTAATTTTTAGGTATTTGGGGTTAAGTGACTTGCCTAGGGTCACACAGCTAGTAAGCATCAAATGTTTGGTCTGAGGTCACATTTGAACTCAGGTCCTCCTGACTCCAGGGCTGGTGTTGTATCCACTGCGCCACCTAGCTGCCTTCTCATGTATCTCTTTTGAAGGGCTGCTAGGTGATGCAGTGGTTAGAGTTCTAGGCCTGGAGTCGGGAAGACTCATCTTCCTGAGTTCAAAGCTAGCCTCAGATACTTACTAGCTGTATGACCTTGGGCAAGTCACTTGTCCCTGTTTGCTTCAGTTTCCTCCTCTGTAAAATGAGCTGGAGAAGGAAATGGCGAACCACTCCAGTATCTTTACCAAGAAAACCCCAAATGGGGTCACAAAGAGTCTGAAATAACTCAACGACAAATCTCCATTAAAATCTCATTTCAGACTGTTTTAATGTGTTTGAAGTCTCTAGTCTTACAAACTTGGATTGTAAAACTTCCCTTCCCAATTAGACTTAAGTGAAAAACAAATTGTAAAAGTTGCAGAGAAACTGCTACGAGAAGTGTTAATGGGCAAAATTAAGGCACATGTGCAGATTACAAGGATATGCCAGATGGAAACAGCCAGGAGAAAGTTATTCTGAAGGAAAAAAAAATAAGCAAAGCTGGAGAACAGAAAGAAATGAATCAGGATGTCAGAACTGGAAGGGATGTCAAAAGCTGTCTCCTCCAATCCAAAACTGGACAAAACAGCCTTTGAGTCCTCTATACTAAGATAATTAACAAGTGGTTTTTCAGCCTTCGTTGGAAGATCTTTAATAAGAACTGAGTTAGCCCATGTCCCCTGAGGTAGCTTTAAGTGTTACAAAGTTTGTTTTTGTTTTTGTTTTTTCCTTTAAATCTAGCCAGAACCTGCTTCTTTGCAACTTCTGCCTAGTTTTTCTGGATCTGTCTTCTGAGGCCGATCAGGACGAATCTAATTCCACATCCACTGAAGAGTTGTTTAAATAGTTGAAATCTGGCCTCAGCACTTACTAACTGTGTGACCCTGGGCAAGTCACTTAAGCCTATTTGCCTCAGTTCCTCATATGTAAAATGAGCTGGAGAAGAAAATGGCAAACCGCTCCACTATCTTTGCAAAGAAAACCCGAGAGTGGGGTCATGAGGAGTTGGACAGGACTGAAACAACTGAACAACAGTAAGGTCCAGCTTTTTGTCCGCTTGCAGTTTCTATCCGAGATATGGAAACTCATGAATGAGGCCTATCTGTTGTCCATCCAATTGTATGTTGTCTGGGTAATAAACTTTTGTCATCTACTTGGTTTTTCCACTATGCATTGTTACTCTAAACATTTTTAAGCGATTATTGATCTCATTTAGGATCTTCTGTAATGTTCCAGCCTTGATGCATTCAACACAATTTCATCCACAAATAGGAACATCAAGAGGACCACAGAACTCTACCCTCCTCCAATTCCAAACTCAAAATCATAAATTCACATAATCATAGAATATTAAAGTTGAGTAGAGAGAGGTGTTTTCCAGTTCCAGGATGATGGTGCTCTAATTCAGCGTTATCTGTCCTACTGACTTTTCTATAAGAATGTAAATGTAGAGAAAATATTTCATGTATCTCTTTTGAAGGGCTGCTAGGTGATGCAGTGGATAGAGTTCTAGGCCTGGAGTCAGGAAGACTCATCTTTCTGAGTTCAAAGCTAGTCTCAGACAGCTGTATGACCCTGGGCAAGTCACTTAACCCTGTTTGTTTGTAAATCTAATTCTACTCTGAAAGAGTGTCATCAGCACTTGCTCCCAGATCAGGTGCATTCACACATCATATTGCTGGCGCTGAATTTGAAGGGAAATAGAGCCTTTCTTAGAGCTCAACTATTCTATTCATCTTACCTCTATGGTTACTGAAGCTTGGTACTAGAAATACCCCTAGGCACCAGGCTTTTAAGATGGCCCTCAGGAGAACGCTCAGCTGATACCGTTCAAATAAATATAAGATCGATCTGATTTCCTAGTTTGATGACCAGCTGGCACTTTTCCTAGTGTACTCTGTATATGGCCTCCAGAGTTACTGAAAGTACAGGCTGGTCTGACACACATACCTATAAAGATCCCACACACTGTATGATGACACAAAGGAATCACAGTGAGGATCAAAGGACCTTAGAAACTGAATTCTCTTTGCAGACGGTAAGGCACTGTGCAAATACAATGCAAGGTGCCATTAGGTCTCTTCATCCCTTTCTTGAAAATCCATCTGGCTGAAGTTTCACTTATTCTTGGTAACACTTGATTTCTTCAGCCCCCTTCCCCAATGCTGTGTGATCTTACTGAGGTAGGAACTTAGATAGTATATCCCAGTGCTTAGCACAGAAAGAATTTGGCCTGCAGTAAGTACTTGGTATATACAACTTTTTTTTTTTTTTATGGAGCAGCTAGGTGGCCCCACAGTGCATAAAGTGCAGGACTTGCAGTCAGGAGAACCTTAGTTCAGATTCAGCCTCAGACACTTACTAGTTGTGCAACTTTGGGCAAGTTACTTAACCCTGTTTGCCTCAGTTTCCTCCTCTGTATAATGAGCTGGGGAAGGAAATGGCAAACCACTCTAGTATCTTCGCAAGCAAACCTCAAATGGGGTCACAAAGAGTCCAACTTTACTCAACAACTTACTCCTTACTCCTTGCTAGTACTTAATGGCTACTTATTACTACTTAATTCCTTTCTAATTAGCACTAAGGAGTTAATTCCAGTAGTAAGAAGTTATTACTCCTTACTACTCATTAGTAGTAGTTAATTCTTGTGTCTTACCTCTATTGATTATTTCAAATTTATTCTTTATGTAGCTTGTCTGTACGTGTTTTTTGCATGTTGTCTTCTTCATTAGACTGTGAGCTCCTTGAGATCAGGAACTGTCTTTTACATTTTTATTTTTTGTATCTCCAGTATTTAGTACAGTGCCTGGCATATAGTAAGCATTTAATAAATGTTTATTAACTGGCTGGCATAAGCAGCACTTGATAAAAGCCATTTTGAAAGAGGTCTATTCACTGAATGGGTGTTACCTCACTCAAAAGTGAGAACCTGAAAAGACCTAGGCTTAAAAGGGCCAGGGTGTCCCATTGCATCCTGGGCCACCTCCAGTTGTTCTGAGGAATATCTGGCCGCTGGACCCAGATGGCTCTGGAGGAGAAACTGAGGTTGGTGACCTTGCACAGCCCTCCCTCCCTCAAATCTAAGTCAATTGCAAGTCATGTCATCTCCCTGATGTCATGGTACTCTTTGAGACTGAAGGACAAACACAACTTGTGATGACTGACATATTTCTTCCAGTGCCCTAGATAGCAACTCAACCATGCTTTCTAAACTATGAAATTCTTATTCACGTTTCCCACAAATTCTCCACTGATTTACCAAAACTCCCAGAAGGTTTCCTCTAGGTCTTATAATAGTTCACGGGTGCTAACAGAGCACATGCACTGGACTGCTACTGTTTCTCACTCACTATCCCTATCAGCCAGTTGACCCACTTTATGGATCATAAATTTCCTGGATAATGTCCCTTTTGCTCCTTCTTACACTTACAGCCCAGATTTTTTTCTCAATCTTATGCACCATGAAAGCTATTCCAATATTATAGAACACTTTGTATCAATATCCACTCAAAGCCACAGCGCATGAAACATATCAATGTTCCTTCTATGAGACCGATGAAAGGACGTATTGTTGTCATTGTTCAGTTATTTTCAACTCTTCATGACCCCAAGGACAAGCCCATGGCAAAGATACTGAAGTGGTTTGCCATTTCCATCTCTACCATGTCCCCATTTTACAGATGAGGAACTAAGGCAAATAGGGGTTAAACAACTTGCCCAGGGTCACACAGCTAGTAAGTGTCTGAATCCAGATTTGAACTCAGATCTTCCTGACTACAGGCCCAGTGCCCTATCCAGTATGCCACCTATCGACCCCAAAGGACA
Organism: Phascolarctos cinereus; assembly: GCF_003287225.1. NCBI lineage: Eukaryota > Metazoa > Chordata > Mammalia > Diprotodontia > Phascolarctidae > Phascolarctos > Phascolarctos cinereus. The sequence goes on along the minus strand of NW_027555514.1, from coordinate 100,716,981 downwards.
TGTTGTTCAGTTGTTTCAGTCTTGTCAAACTCCATGTGACCCCATTTGGGATTTTCTTGGCAGAGATACCAGAGTGGTTTGCCATTTCCTTCTCCAGTTCATTTTACAAACAAGGAAACTGAGGCAAATGGGGTTAAATGATGTGCCCAGGGTCACACGGCTAGTAAGTGTCTGAGCCAGATTTGAACTCAGGAAGATGAATCTTCATGACTCCAGGTCTAGCATTCTATCCACTGTACCACCTAGGTGCTCAAAGCACATTTGCAGCAAAAGATATGTCTTTAAACAACAAAATAAATCCAAGGAAAATTCCCCATGTAGTCACGGTGGGACATCCTCTCACAGTGCTGGTGGGGGAGGGACCATATGTGGATAACATACATGTCTAGAAAAGATGCATGAAAGAAAGAAGAACATGTTCAGCCACATTCCTAGGGCTGTATCTCAACTGGAAGTTCTTTCCACTTCTAGCACTGTGCTTTCTGCTTCTCCCAGGAAGCCAGTGGTGGTATGTGGATATCACTGAATTGCAGGCTCCAGTAATGGAACCTGGTCCTGTCTCTTCATGAGTCATTTTCTGCTCAATGCTGTTGGACCTCTTTAGAATTGTCTTTGGTCTGGGCCATAGCCTACCTATTCTCTTCAGGTCCTCTGCTGCCCTCTACCGGCCACTGCGGATTTATGGTTAAATCACCGATGCTATAAAAAAGGGAAGAGGTTTCTGATGTTTCAGCCACAGCCCCAGGAGTTATTCCAGCTTTACTTACTTGCCTATTGAGCGACTGATTAATAAATCGTACATATATAGCCATATCCAGCCAGCAAAGATACCCAGCAGAAGTCCTCTGATTTATATTGTCTGTATTTTTAATTTCTTTGTTTCTGTATCAAGGACCAATTTCTTGAACTCAGCCTGGTCTTTGAATGTGGGAAGAAAAGATCACTTCATGCCCTTTGCACTTCATGCAACTTTGATTCTTCAAAAGTTGTGGAGTTTTTTGATTTATAACCAACCAGCATCCTTAAGTAATACTAGGATTAAAAAGATGGGGGTTTGTGCCAGGAGGTAACTTGGAGTCATTGTTGTTGTTTAATGAGTTATATTAATTAAAAGAATCTTTTTATTTGTTTGTTTCAGTTTCTTACATTGTATGACTGAGATAACCTGGTACCACCACAGTTCCCGAGGACAAAGCTCATACACTCAACAGTGTCAAACTCTTAAGAATTTTTGCATCCTTGTTATGAAATCTAGAGGATCTAATATTAGTAGGTAGTTTACCTGTTGTTGTTGTAGTCATTCAGTCATGTCTGACTCTATGTGACCCCATAGACTTTGTCCATGGAGTTTTCTTGGCAAAGGTACTGAAATGCTTTGCCATTTCCTTCTCCAGCTCATGTTACAGATGAAGAAACTGAGGCAAACAGGGTTAAATGACTTGCCTAGAATCACAAAGCTAATAAGTGTCTTAGGCCAGATTTGAACTCAGGAAGAGTTACCTAGCTATAGTTTGTAAACCTGCATTATTTAAATTTAGAAAATATTTTTTTGAGACTGTACTATGGATAAGGACTACTTACGTTTTTTACTTTTCATTTCCTGCCATGAAAATTTACTGTCTTGAATCTAGCAGCATTTAACATGAACATAAGTTTTTGAAATGATCTTATTCATCTAATGATTTTCACCAAAGAATTCTTGAGACAAAATTCGTGTGATCTTTGATCTAGAATTGCTTTTGAATATCTTAAATTAAATTCAAATTCACCATTACATAGTAAAATAATATTGTTTTTGCCTATGATCTGTAAATATTTTTCTTTTCCATAATAATTTATATAATTGAGTTTCTTAAGTCATTCCCAGTATAAATACACTTTTTTGAAATCTCTGTTTTCATTGTTCACGTTCATTTTCAGCATCATTCTAACATCAGTCCACTATAGTCAGACATTACTGGTTCTATCGTGTAGAAAATGAAAACTGGATGAAGTTACTGGTTTATGCAAAAGCAGGAACATGATACACAAACATTGATTTCATTTTCATGTTCAAAGGAACTGCAACTTGTCTTATTACTGTTTTCCCAAGCAGTCAAAGGTGTAGTTATGGACTGTTTGTTCTTTAGGCAAAAAAATAAATAAATACATAAATCTATTGAACTAAGGCTTCACTCTCTACCTGTGGTTGGCAGCTTGAGGCCTTCTGTAGATTCACTGATTTTCACATCGTAAAGTATTGCCCACATATATTGCAGAATTTCTGAGTTCTGGCAAAGTCTTCTGGTACTGAATGGACATTTCCTATTTATATTTCTGTTTATTCCTGTGTTTGTATTTCAGTGTTTTTACTCAGCTCTGGTCTTTTCATCAAGAATGTTTTAAAGTCTTCCATTATATTAAAAAATCCATTTTTTCCACCTTGTTGTATTGTATTCTGTTTCTTTGGATAAGTTATTTTCGGTTATAAATCTATATCTTTTTTATTTTGGAATATTATATTTCATAGGCTGTGATCCTTTATGGTAGCTGCTAAATCTTGTTGACCTTGACTGTGGTTTCTTAGTACTTGAACTTTTTCTGATTGTGTGCAGTATTTTTGCTTTGACTTAGAAAATCCTTAATTTGATTGTAATGTTTATGGGAATTTTCATTTTGGGGTTTCTTTTAGGAGGTGATTGGTGGATTTTTTCTTCCATTTTCACTTTACCCTCTTGTTCTAATGTGGCTGGGCAGATTTCTTTCATGATTTCTTGAAGTGTGATATCCAGTTTTCATTTTAGCCATACAAATCAATGACTTTTTAATTATTTTTCATTGACCTGTTTTCCAGGTCAGATTTTTTACATGAAATACTTTACATATTCTTCTACTGTTTTAATCTTTTCTTAATATTTTTCATTGTTTCACAGAGTCATTTACTTATGTTTGGCCTAGTTTAATTTTCAAAGAATCTGTTGTTTGAGTAAGGTTTTGTATTTCCTGTGCTAAGCTGTTAATTCTTTTCCCAAGTCTTTCCTCCTGGAATATTAGCTGACATCTATATAATATTTTCAAATTTGCAACTCTCTCTGGAAAAGGAAATGCAAACCATTCCGGCAACCTGGCCAAGAAAACCCCAAATGGGGTCACAAACAGTTGGACACAACTGAAATGACCAAATGAAAATGATATATAATATTTTAAAATTTACAATATTGTCTATGCACATTGTCTCATTTGAGTTTCATAACAAACTTATGAGGTAGGTATTAATATCTTTGTTTTACCATTGGGGTAGTTTAGGCACAAGGATTAGATGGCTTGCTCAGAGCATCAAGGCTAGCAAGTGTCAGAGGTGGGATTCAAGCTACCATTCCTGATTCTGAGCCTAGGGTTCTCTCTCCTTTTACCACCATGTCTTAGCGCTGCTCCAAACCCACACAGATCCCAGGTTCATTTTCTTCAGTGCCATGTCTACTTTTCAGTGAGATACATGGAGTATTGAGTTGTTAGTGTTCAAATATAGTATTTCCACTGTTATTGTCAACAAGAACAAATCACTATAGAACACTAACAAACCTACATCGTTTGTGTGCTCCTTCCAATTTAATCTATGAATGCTTTAGTTCAGATATGGGTCTCAAAGAACAGAAATAGCTTCAGGCTGTGTTGTGAACTGCAGATTAACTGATAATGTGTAAACCACGAGTGTTACACACACACACACACACACACACTCAGGAATTATATGCTAATCAGCTTTACTGGTCAACCAAATTCCAGATGTCCATTCCAGTGTCTGAGCAATAAAGTAGCACATGGAATAGTTCTAGAAAACTTGCCCTGCCCAAAACCACAGACTGGTTCCTTGTGACCCCAGCAGTTAGTGCTACTACTGTTTTATACTCAGAAAGGCAACATGAACAGTGACCTTTTTCAAATATACAAATCTAAGGTAAACAGATTGTAGGAATATTTCAAATATAGTAATCTAAGGTAAATAGATCCTAAGAATATGCCAATCCTTAGAAAGAAATTGGTAGAATCCCTTGAAGTCAGGGCTACACATAGATATTCATAGGTCATTCTTGTAGGTTTGATCTCTATGTGAAACCCTCTCCTTTGGAATAAATAAATAAATGTATGTACATATGTATATATGCATATATACAGATGTATGTACATATATTTATATATATTTATATTTTATATATTTATATATAAGATTTTTAATATAAATATTTATATTTATATATAAATAAATTTATATAATAATAAATACTGATATATAATAACTAATAACAAAGAATAAATAATAAATTAATTTTTATATATATGTATATATATATAAAATTAAGGATACCTAAATTCATGGATAGAAAATATTAAGACTTTCTAAAGATGAAAAATAAATACGTTAATTTGACTTGAACTGAGAAATTATACATGTGGGTTAGTAGTGGACAACAGGCTCTTAATTTTTTATCTGAGCATCCTGCCTCACTGTGAAATTGTTTTTCCCTCAACTATCTTTTGCTGTTTTGTGATGGGATGCCATTCATTATCAACAACTATTTATAATGTGCCATATCTCTCCACCTGACAAAGAATCCAACTGTCTGTTTGTTAATGCAGCTTCCTAAGCTCTTAGCCTCGTCATTTTGGCAACTGTTTTATATCATTAAAACCAGGCACAAAATGGGATTAATCAAATGCAATATCAATCACAACCCATTTCTCATTTTTCAGCCAACCATTTCTTTGACATGCATAGGTTGGACCTGCTCTAATTACACATTGTGTCTTAGCTTTAACCTTTCTTATTTTTTTTGTCTAATGTTGGGTTAGAGGGGAGCTTCAGAGAGTGGAGCAAAATTTTCCATTTTAGGGTTTTGAATAACTGGCATAACCAAGGAGATACAATGAGAGAGGATGAAGACGACAGCAGAGGGCACCAGAGAACCAAGCTAGACCAATTGCTTCCGCTTGTGACAAATGGCAAAGTCAGGGCTAACCCAACAAAGACATAATGCCCCAAATCCAGCAGATTTAAACACATTGTGGAGGCAGGGAAGGAAGGAGGGTCAGAAGAGAAGGGGGCTAGCAAGGGAAGCCAGTCAAAGATGGAAATCCGGAGGTATGGACCAGGTTATAACAGAGGAGGTCACAGGTAACCAATCGTACTGTAGCTAGTCAGAAGGTATTGATTAGATGGGTACCACTAAAGGACGGAGCATGAGGTCTGATCGCTTCTCAGATTCTTTGAATTTCCTCCCCACTGATCTTTAAATGGATGTCTCCTAGCTGGCACCTGATATTTGGTAGGAACTGTAAAGCCCTGATATCCCAGGTAGCTTTTATTATTGTGGTTCAGTTGTTTCAGTCACATCTAACTTCATGACCCCATTTGGGGTATTCTTGGCAAAGATATTGATGTGCTTCACCATTTGCTTCTCCACCTCATTTTACAGATGAGGAAACTGAGGCAAACAGGATTAAGTGACTTACCTGGGGTCACATAACTAGTAAGTATCTGAAGTCAGATTTGAAATCAGGAGGAGTGTTCCTGACTCTAGACCTGGCACTCTATCCACTGTACCACCTACCTGTCCCCATCCCAATACCTAGGAATTAGTGATGACAAATCTATATGTTCATAGTTACAACTGACATGAATAAAATGACTATTTTTTTATTATCAAGGGTTAATATTGATACTAGAACTCCCTTAGGATCTAAGATATCCACCATCTGGGTCCAGAGGCAAGACAGTAGAGGAGAAGACTACAGCCCTCAGTCAGTATTGTCTTGTACTATAACTGCCCAGAAGCAGCTATGTGATCTAAGAGACAAATTTGGGGAAACAGAGCACAGGCACCAAACACAAGACCCAGGCATCAAAGGGCATCACTTTATTGATATAGTATCAGCAATCCAGAACAAGTGATGGGGAGAAGGGAGGGATTTAGCTGTTGGCAGCAATAGTTGCTTTGATCCAAGCCACAAATTTGCAGACCTTAGTGTAGACACCAGGCCTATTTTTCTGAGCACAGCCATAGCCCCAGGAGACAATACCCTGGAGCTCTCCATTACAGGCCACAGGGCCACCTGAGTCCCCCTGGAAAAGAAGTGCAAGAATGAATGAGGAGGGGGAGAAAGGAAAGGGGCTGAAGCCCAGGCCTTAGGAGGAAACTTGGAAATCACAGAAGGAACGCTATAGCTGCCCTGGTCCAATACACTAGCTGGTACCCAGAGCCTTCCACAATATTCCTTCCAATTCCATTTCCATCCCTTCAGATCTTTAGGGCTATTTCCCTAACCTTCATTATCTCTTCATAACTTTAGCTCCAATGATATAAGAGCCAAAGCTCCAGGCCCAAAATGCCTACTACTAAAGATATCAGTTCACATTTACCCCTGTTTTGGGGTTACTCTTTGGCAGAGGTTCTGAACTTTGTATGATGGACTCAAATGGAAGCCTAGTGAAGCCTTTAGACCCCTTCTCAGAATAATGGCTGTTGCCTACATTGATAAATGAAGAAAATGTTTAATTTCAGTTAGAGGTCAGTAAAAATAAAGATTTTTTTCCATTTAAGTTCATGGATATTCTGAATCTCTCTACAGACTTCTTGAGGGTTCATGGACCCCAGATTAAGAGCCTCTGCTCTAGAGAGTAGAGCCTTGAACAGGGATCCAGATTCTCTCTCTAATCACAGAGGCTTAGATGGTTACAAAAGCCCTGCTCTCCCACAGAGGTCTTTGGTTTCAATATCTAGACAGGCAGGGCCTTACCTGGCAGGAATCCTTGCCACCCTCTAGGAAGCCAAGACAGACCATGTTGTCAGTGATCTTTCCAGGGTAAGAGGCTTTGCAATCAGCTTCAGACAGGATCGGGGCGATCAAACACTGAAGCAAGTCAGGGTAGTTGGCTGTAAAGAACATGGGAGTAGATGGAAAAGAAAGAGTGGGCATCAGAGCAGGTCACACAGACAAGGCAGGTTCAAAACCCTGAGAGCTGGACAGAGAGAAAATCTTAGCTACGAAAAGAGACAATAGCTTGCATTTCTTCATCTAATAAAACTTCTATAGCATTTTGTACTCTTCTAACAACAGCTGACATATATCCCCAGTACCATAATTATTCACATACTTGTTTCAGTTCCTCAACTAGAGTATAACCTACTTGAGGGCAAAGACTGGTCTATAAGCCTAAGGGTCCCCCATAACACCCAGCACATGGTAGACATTTATGAAATATTTGCTGAATAAATAAACATAAGTACAGTGTACAAGAGGCCAGACAAGAGAAGCATTTTCTGTTTAAAATATGTATGGCTTTGTAAAATTATGAGATTGATATCCAAAAAGAGATAGCTATTCTGCCTGCTGAGAAAATAAGGAAGTAAGCAGAAATGTCAGGAAATGGGTGAATGTAAATTGGCCTCAGGTTAAGCCTGTTAATCAAGCTTTTCCAATGAACAGGAGGCAAGAACCACCAGAAGAGCTTCATCTTCATGAAAGTTGGGGCAAGAAGAATAATTTTCAAAGCTGGAAATTTTCAAAGCTACTGCTATGATATGGAAGGAGAACTAGGTGCTCATAGATTCACAGGCCATATAAAGTCTTAAGAAGATTCATTCGCTTTACAGGTAATAAAACTGAGATTCAATTTATTCATCAGACACGCAGGTAGGAAGCACAGGATTTGGGCAGAGCCATAACTAGGAACTTAGCAGCCAGGATGACCATCATAAAATAAATATTCTGGGCAAACCTTTGAGGGAGTAAGGTACCTCATGAGTCAGGACACAAGCCCTCATGTGGGACAAGACATAAGGACATAAAGCCCAGTGTGGAGAAAGATCTTAGGACCCTTAGTACCCAGTGGCGCAGAGACAGAAGTCCTGGGATGTTGCAAAGAGGGGAGGGAGCAGGCAGAGCTAAGCAGCATCTTATCAGAGTAATAAATAGATACTCAGGAGGAAGAAATTAGTAGCTTTCTTTTCTAACTAATTGTTTTCATTAACAAGGTGAAAAATCTAGTTATTTTTACCTGTCAGTGTTGTCACTACCTTCTCAATTCCAGGGCCCTGAGACAAACAAAGCCCTAGTTACCAGCATCATGGTTAAGAACTCCAAATGTAGAGCTTAAATGGCACTGCTACTTTACACCTGTCTAACCATGGATACATAACAATCTCTCTTGGCCCGGGTTTCCTCATCTGTAAAGTCAGGTAGTTGGATGAGACAACTTCTAAGCTCAGAATTTGGGATCCTATACTCCCTGCTGAATTAAGGGGAAAAGAGTTTCTTAACACCTGACCCAGCAAATCATTCCATTTCCCTTGGGGCCTGCAGTAGGCTGGTTGAAGGAGGAGACAGAAATCCTTCCTAGAATGAGCTTGGAGTTTCAGCTGTGGAAATTGTTCCTAACCTCCCTTGCAATGGCATCAATTCACTATGTGTCTTGGGACCTAGCAGAGGTCAAAGAACAGGCAGCCTACTATACAGAATAGGAACAAGGGAGAAGCTGACCAAAGGTTAGGGGGCCAATGGAAGGAAAGGAGTATGGGACAGGCCAATGTCACTCACCACCAGAGCTCACGGTATTGCCCCAACCAGAGATAAGGCACTTGGTGCCTGCAGGGGCACAGGCGCTAGGCAGGGAGATGGTATTCACATAATCATTAAGGACGGCAGGAGTTTTCAGTTTGATCAGCAGGATGTCATAATCTAGAGTCCAGTAGTTGAAGCCAGGGTGGCGGATGACCTTTTCTGAATCAATGAACTGTTCATTTCCATCAATGGCCTCAATGTTGTGCTCTCCGAGTCTTACTTGGATGAGACTATAAGGGAGTAGAATCTTGTTCAGGGCTAGGAGTATCCCCAGGGGAGTATTCTCTCCTTGGCCCAGGGTACACAGTTTTCCTACAATTCTGGAGGTTATGGACCACTGCCCAACTCTAGAGGCTCGGGGACAGAGCTGGGACTAGCTTGGAGCAGCTGGGGCATTGTCAAAAGTGCCAGTGTTGGTCAGGGCAGGACATGGGGTAGCATAGTTCCTCTCCACTCTTACCCCCAGAGAAGTGCCACCACTAGACTGGCCCATTCTCTTACCCAATGCTGGAGCTACTACTCCCACCCCCAGCCTGTCTGGTGACCACGATAGACTTTTCCCTGGGTGTACCTTGCCACTCCATGCTATACAGATTCTTATTGCTGCCATCTCTGGACTTCATAATCACTACATTTAGGACTTGGCTCATGAGTCTTCTATCTCACCTCAATCTCTGTCTTATTTTGAATTCCCATTTAAAGGAAGCTTCCTATTCCCTCAAATTCCTCAACTGTCATTTCTGCTTTCTCCATTAGACTTCAATCAGGGACAGGAGTGATCATGTAGTAAAACTGTGGACATCTTCCTTTATCCACTGCAATCCCCCCTCAACTAAGTTTGCCACAGATACCAGAATTATCTTATTTTGGGGAAAGGGGAATGGGTTAGCAGACCCAGCAACAAAGACTTAAATTTTACTTCAAAGGAAATATAGGCAAGGATTGTATTTAGTGCAGAAACCCCCACAATTCCTATTGTAACCATAAAGTTAAGTTGAAGAGAACATTCTGGCATAAAATTGGGGAGCCATGCTTTCTTTCCAACCCCAGAGGTGCTTCTTAACCCAGTAGTGCCCATGGAGATGGGTGGAGGACCAATAGCAAGCTTGCCACACAGATCTTCCTACTTCCTTCCCTACCACTATACCCTCTCCACATCTAAGTTGTGCCAAAAAGAGGATGTGATTGTTGAGAATTTGTCCTCTTCCCCTCAGATCTCACCCAGCTTTTCCCCTGACCTTTATAAGAGGTTCCATAGCTGGAAGACCCTGGAGTTGGGCATGTTCTGTCACTTACGACTGGTAACAGTGAGCAGCAGACACCACCCACTGTTCGTTGATGAGAGAGCCACCACAGAAATGGTAGCCAACATTCAGAGATGCCTGGAAAGGGACAGAACTGTCCAGGCATGTTTCACCCCCAACGATCTTATCATCATCACTGTAGAAAGCAACTTCAAATGGAAAAAGAAAAAGACAACAATTTATCAAAAGACAACAAATTCTGAACACTGGGCATGATTTCTCTTCTATAAGTTTATTTTTTAATTTTTTTTTAATTCTTAAATATAATATTAGTTTCTTCTGAGTCTGAGATTCCATGTCTCCATGGTACTAGGGTCATTGCAATTAGGGTCATTATTAACATTGGCAGTACTTCAGTCTCCCTGTCCCTGATCATCCTCATCAACCATTTAGTATTCATGAGCCCTTATCACCAAGTATGGTATCAATTACTGTGTTTCCTAGATTTTGCTCATGAGTATTGTGATGATAGGGCAGGCCTTCCTTGTTTGCAGTCATCCCATCTACTCTGAGCACTGCTTCTATCCCTTTTTTAAATATAAATTCCTTTCTCCAATATGTAGGACCATCCACAAGCTTTTTTTTTTTTCTATAGGAAACCATGTCTCGTCAGGACTTTCACAAAAGGGAATTGTATAGGAAGCTTTCATTCATATCCTTGTTTGGTTAGATCTCTGCAGCTAGTGATCCAGTTTAGACAGGAACGGACTAGGGACAACTCGATCTCTGAAAGCCTGACATACTTTTCAGTTTAATTTACATTGCTAACATTTTCTCCATAATTTTCTTAAAAGTAAGCAATCAATGAACAACAATAACAACACAAAGCAAGCCCTAATTGGCAGCCGCTGCTGATTTCCAAGGTTTTAATGCTCAGATTGAACTTGTAACAATAGAACCAGGTTTGAGCTAACCAGCATACGTGGGAGTTTAGAGGAAATGTCTCATGGGTGTGTGTCAGGCATGGTTGAACATTAAGTGACGAGAACAGAATGGAGACATACAGAAAATGAATGGGGTGGGGATGTCAGTCAAAGGGGAATAAGCTAAACAAATAGATAAGAGAGAAATGGAACCCAGACTATCTGGAAAACAGAAGGGTACAATGAGAGAAAGAAACAGGAGGTGGCTTTGAAGGATTAATGAGGGAGGGAGGCAGAAGGGGAACTCACCAGCTGCTCCTGTGAAGGACAGGATAAGTAGGAACTTCATATTGTCAGAAGTATGCCTGACATTGATGAAGGCTCCCAGCTTTATACCTTTCTGTCTGTGTAGTTGGGGAGGCCACTTTTTCCCTTAACACATGCACCTGCCAACTTTCCCTTTCCTTGGATCTTGCATCAATCTTATTTTATTTGCCTATTTTTACAGACAAATGACTGGAAGATAATAAAAGTTTCTGCAGATGGACAGAATTCTTGATTCCAGTGAAGATAACTGAGAAATAATAAGACAGAATAGATGAGATCCTATAGAGGGCAGTCAGGAATATTTCTAATGACATATATTCTTCTTGGTTAAGATAATAGTGTTTGTGGTGATGGTGCAGGTGATGATGTTGATGGTGGGGAGGGAAGAGGAACTAACAGCTGCCTGAAACTCTGAAAAATCCACTTAGAGATTTGTCTAGATTGTTTGTGGGGGGGCTCTGATCATGAATGAAATCATCAATAGGGTATGTTAGGAGCTTCTCTGATTCAGGACCTCTGAAGGCACAAGAAATTATGCTCTCCATGTCCCTATTTTTGAGGAAGAAGACCCTTCTTCCAGGACAAATCCTGATTTTTTTTGGTAATGAGGACTCCAGTGTTAAATGGGATTTAGAACACACAAGCAGGCCTTGGGGGTTTCAACTTGTCTACATACATCCTATTTATCTCAGGTGGGTGCCAAGCGGGAGCTGTCTTGATCAAACTTTTAAGTAGGAGAATATTACCACTTTCATCATCATCATTTAGATTGGGAAAAACAGGGAAAAAATAGTTAGCAAGGAATGGAAATATAAGAGTGAAGAAGGTAAAGGAGCATCTACCTACCTAGATCTGGATAAGCTGCGTATCAGGGCACCTAATGAACTGGTTGATTTGATTACTGAACAGCTGTAAATAATCTTTGAAAAATCATAGAGAAGGCTTCCAGAAATATGGCAGTTACATGTTATGCTATAGCCTATCTTCTCAACAGTTTGCACAATAATGAAGATAAAATGAAGAAAATGGTTAGAAGAAAGGTAGTAATGAGAAAAAGATACTGCCTTCTCAAAAAAGTAAAAATAGTGATCAAATGTGAGCAACCAAAAAGAAAATTGAAACTTGAATATTATTCATTTAAAGAACCCAAAGGGAATATACCAAAGGGAAACAACAGTGAGTGAATGAACACTCACAATCATTACAGAAGCAAAACTGGAATCATCCTAACACATCAACGAGTCAATATACATCAAAATGGATAATAATCATTCTTAGGAAGGTTACTTAAGGAAAGAAGTATCTGGAATCTGTAAGGAAAAGCCTGTCTTAAGTTTTTTTTTTAAAGGGAACAGTAAAAAATACGGAACCTAACAATGTTGATAGAGTCATGAAAATTTTAAATAAAAAATATGAAACCAATAAGAAATAAATCTGTTCTAGCTGGAAGATAAAATAGCAGAAATGCTCAGACAAGTAGCAAACCTAGATCAAAGAACAAGTCAACTGGAAGAATTGAAAACTTTGCCAATAATGATGCTGGAACTAAAGAGGAATTTTAGGAGTCAGTGGAATCCCCCCAAAATGAAAAGAATGAACTATATTTCAGGAAGTTGCAGAAGAATTGCTTTCTACAATTATTCAGTTCAAGAGACAGGTTAAAAATCAGAAGAATTCTTTTGGCACCATAAAAGATGAAAGTCAGATTCCAGTCCCTGAGGTGGCCATCTACATTTGATGACTTCACTTCTTCTTCTCTCACTCTCTTCTTTGTTCTCCACAGTCTGGCTTTAGACCTCATTATTCGTTATTACTCTCTGCAAAGTTATCAGCGATCTCTTGCTAAATCTAATGGCTTTTTGCAGTACTCATTCCTCTTGACTGCTCTGTGGCCTTGGACACTGTTCACCGCCATCTTCTCCTCCATGCTCTTTCCTCCCTAGGTTTTCATGACACTATTCTATCACAGTTCCTCTCCCACCTATCTAATTACTCAGTCTCCTTTGACTCATGTCCAAGTCCTTCCCTCACCCCCTGGGCTTTCTCCTGGGCCCTTTTATCTTCTCTATGTACAGTATTTCACTTGGTGATCTCATCAGTTCTGATAGATTCAATTGTCCTTTATCTCTATGTTGATGATTCTAAAAATCTATTTATCCAGACCTAATCTCTCTGCGGAAATCTCATCTCACATCTTCAACTGTCTGTTGGACATCTTCAATTGGACGCATTATTGATGTTTTAAATTCAGTATGCCCACAGCTGAGCCGATTATTTCCCTCAAAAACTCCTCCTTTCTTCTTGACTTTCCTACTATTGTTCAGTGTGCCACCAAGTCCTGTCAATTTTATCTTTGTAACATCTCTTGTATATGATCCTTTCTTTCCTCTGACAGTGACATCTCCCTGGAACAGGTCTTCATCACTTCATACCTGGACTAATTAAAAAGCCTTCTGGTTATTTTTGCCTGCCCAGTCTTTCTCCAGTCCAGTCCACCTTCCACTCAGCTTGTAAAGAGATCTTGCTAAAATACAGATGTCACTTCTCCCTCCAACACAACAAAGTCTAGTGGCTCTTTATTACTCTCAGGATGAAAAACAAAATCCTCTGTTTGGCTTTCAAAGACTTTTATAACCTGTTCTGCTCCTACCTTTCCAGTATTCTTAGGCCTTACTTCTCCCTCCACTCCTCACTTACCCTGCTATCCAGTGATGCTGGACTCCTTGCTGTTCTTCATACAAGGTGCTCCATGTCCTTAATCCAGGCATTTTACTGACTGTTTCAATGCCTGGAACTTTCCCTTCCTCATCTCTGCCTTCCTTTAGTTCTCAGTTAAAAATCCTACTTTCTACAAGAAGCCTTTCCAGTCACCCTTAACGCTAGTTCCTTCCTTCTGTTAATTAGCTCCAAATTATTCTGTGTGTATTTTGTTTGTGCATGATATTTGCATATTGTCTATCTAATCAAATGATAAGTTCCTTGAGAGCAGGGACTTTCTTTTTTCTTTCTTTGTATCCCCAGCACCTAGCTCAGTGCACATAGTTGACACTTAATAAATGTTTATTGGCTATTGATTAACCCTAATATGTTGTCAATAAATTGAAAAGTTACATTGGCAAAGAGATGATTTTACAAAAGTATAAAAAGGAAAACATCATGAGTCAAAAACTATCCACGTGAATTACAAACGTTAAGGTAAGACAAAAAAGTTAAAAGAAGATACTATCAAAAATCATGGGAAATTGGGCTTCACTCCAAGATTTATTGGTAGATATTACTAGATAAATTAGCAATATCATCTAAAGGAAAAAAAGCACATAACTATTTTTAGAATATTCTTGAATAATTTTAGTGGAAAAAATATTTCTTTCAATGGTCTTTGATATCCAAATCAACCCCGAAGCAAAACATAAAAAGATAAGGAAATCCAGGAGAGAGAGAAGAGGAATTTAAAAAAAACAAAAAACTTTACAACCTTACAAATAGTGAATTATAGTATATGTAGACTCTGGAGCTACTATCCTAACTCTCACTAAAAGTGACAAGTTGAGTCCCCAGAGAGTAGCTAGTACAATCCCTCAGGATTCTTTAGATATCCTTGAGAAGTTTGAGGGTTTTTTTCCCCTAATGCTATAGCTCATAAACCCCTACCGGTGTGATTCCTGTTATGCTTAACAGTTGACATAAATTAGCGAGCCATTTCTTTTGAAAGGGGTATTTACTAAGGTGGTATGGTAAGAACCATTGGTGCAAACATCCTCCCCAAAGCCTGTGGCACACTCTCCTACAAGTACAAACTGAATCCAGGGAAAAGTAGGCTCAAAACTTAGAGAATACATGAGACAATGGGATGTCTTAGAAGCCCTTTTGCTGGAGTCCCTAAAATGTTCTCCTTAGGTTTAGTGCAGTTTTTTTCTGCTTGTCTCCATGCAGACCTTTGCATCTGCATCCAGTCTGAGAGGCAGACACTGCCATCACCTGCTGCTATCCTCTAGACATTGCTAGGATGCTGATAAGAAAAAGTTCAAATCCTCTGCCCTTTTAAAATTCACAAGGTTCTCCTGCAGCCAAGGGAAGAGGGTAGGGGACCAAGAGGTTCATTCTCAAGGATGTGGCTGGAATGCTCTCTCCTATTTCACTCATGACTCATATATTCCTCTATTTTGGCAGATGCTCAGACCTCTGAGTTCTGGAACTGACTTGGTGTTTTATTCAGACCCCAGAGGGTGTGACCAACTTACTCAGACAATTGGAAGACTTTATTTTAAATCCAGGGAGGTTTCCAGGCTTTATTCATGCTCAATGAACAATGGAGATATATTCTCAGCTGATAATTGCCATAACAGCTTATCACTCAGTTTAGTAGGGTGGGGTGATTTGATTGATTTACTCAATTGACCCTTACATAAAATAATTTTGGCAGATGAAGAAAGGAGAATGATTAATCCCAAAGATGTATTTTTATCTAAGAAATGAGAAAGGGCATGACAATGGAAGCCAGTGGGGAAAAAAATGCATAGTGGTGCTAGCAGAAATTCAGGAACTGTATTTGTTATTGTTGTTGGTAGTGGTAGTAGTTGCTGTAGGGTGTGTGTATGTGTGGTGCGTGTGTGTGTGTGTGTGTGTGTGTGTGTGTGTATGTATGTGTGTGTAGGTATTTGAGCCTTTGTGTAGGTACAGGTGTGTGCCCATATGTATAAAAAGACTAATATTGTACTAACCTACTACTGTCTAAAACAGTCATTTTGGCTTTGGTATAGTTCTGATCATTAAAAATTTTTTCCTTATTTCAAGTATAAATCTATCTTTGTGTAATTTCCAACCCTTTTTTATTCTGTCTCTGGAGTCAGGAGACATAGGTTAAAAATCCTGCCTTTGACCACTTATTACACATGTGATCTTGGGCAATTCACTTAGCCACCATAGGCCTCAGTTTCCTTAATTACAAAATGAGAATATTAGTAGATAACCTCAGAGGTCTTTTTGAATTCTAGATTCATTATATTTTAGGGGAAAATAAGTGAAGACAGCTATCATGTAACACTAAATCTTATATTTTCCAGGGTAAAAATTTCTGGTTTCTTCAAGTTATCCTCACATCCAGCTACACTCCTGACTCTCCTGAAATTTCTCCAATGCTCTAGACACCTCTTCACTCTGTAAGAACGTTCCACCCTGGAGCTGTGAGCTCTTCTACCCAGCTGTGCCTTGCCTCCGCCCTGCCTCCAGGTGCAGCACCACTTCCTTTCTCATAAGGGTTTAAACTTGCCACTTCAAAGTTTGCCATGGATGATGATATTGCTGCTCTCATTGTTGACAATGGTTCTGGAATGTGCAAAGCTGGCTTTGCAGGAGACGATACCCCTATGGCTGTCTTCCCTTCCATTGTTGGGTGCCCCAGACATCAGGGAGTGATGGTGGGTATGGGCCAGAAAGACAGCTACGTGGGGGATGAGGCCCAGAGCAAGAGAGGTATTCTGACCCTGAAGTACCCCACTAAACATGGTATTGTCACCAACTGGGATGACACAGAGAAGATTTGGCATCATACTTTCTACAGTGAGCTCAGTGCGGCCCCTGAAGAGCACCCTGTGCTGCTTACAGAAGGCCCCCTGAACCCCAAAGCCAACAGAGAAAAGATGACTCAGATTATGTTTGAGACCTTCAACACCCCAGCCATGTACGTTGCCGTCCAGGCTGTGCTGTCCCTGTACACCTCTGGTCATACCACTGGTATTGTGATGGACTCCGGTGATGGTGTGACCCACAGTGTGCCCATCTATGAAGGTTATGCCCTTCCCCATGCCATACTCTGTCTGGATCTGGCTGGCTGTGATCTGATAGACTACCTCATGAAGATCCTGACATAGAGAGGGTACAGTTTCACTACCACAGCTGAGAGGGAAATCATACGTGACATCAAGGAGAAGCTGTGTTGTGTTGCCCTAGACTTTGAGCAGGAGATGGCCACTGCTGCATTTTGCTCCTCTCTGGAAAAGAGCTATGAGCTTCCCGATGGTCAGGTTATCACCATTGGCAACGATAGGTTCCTATGCCCAGAAGCTCTCTTCCAGACATCTTTCTTAGGTATGGAATCCTATGGAATCCATGAAACTACCTTCAACTCAATCATGAAGTGTGATGTCGACATCCGTAAGGATTTGTATGCCAATACCATATTGTCTGGTGGTACCACCATGTACCCAGGCACTGCTGACAGGATGCAGAAGAAGGTTACAGCCCTAGCTCCCAGCACAATGAAAATCAAGATCATTGCCCCATCTGAGCATAAATACTCTGTCTGGATTAGAGGCTCCATCCTGGCATCTCTTTCCACCTTCCAGCAGATGTGGATGAACAAGCAGGAGTATGATGAATCTGGGCCTTCCATTGTCTACTGCAAATGCTTCTAAATGGACTGTTTGTGGTTTTTTTTAATCTTTTTTTTTGTCAAAGGGTGTGACATGATAATTGCCCCACCCCAAAAAAGAGAGATGAGATTGGCATGGCTTTATTTGTGGGTTTTTGGGGGGTTTTTTTGCTCTTGACTCAGGATTTAAAAACTGGAACGGTGAAGGTGATGAGCAGTCTAAGTATGTTGAAGGCAAACATCCTCAAAGTTCTACAATGCGTCTTCAGCACTCTGATTGTACATTTGTTATTTTTTTTTTAATATTCATTCCAAATATTGTGTGATGCATTGTTACAGAGTTACAAGCCTCTATGAAGTCTGTCCTCTGCTAGAGCAAAGAAGCTAGGTAAAAAAAATCCAGATGGGGAGAGGGGAGGGAGGGAAGGTACTAGTATTGCTTTACATGTAAATTATGTAATCCTTTAAAAAAAACCTTTTTGTATCTTCTGCCTTAACACTTGTTCTTTTTTTTTAATTGTCAGCCATAATGGATGGCCCCCTAAATTCCCTCCCCGCCCCCAGCATAGATGTGAATGAAGACTTTACAGTCTCCCTGCGAGTTTTATGAGACTGGTGCCAGTATTTGGGGGAGGGGAGGAGCTTTACCTGTACACTGACTTAAGACCAGTTCAAATACAAGTGCACACGTTAAAGAAAAAAAAAGAAAAGACCATTCCTCCCTGGGACTTCACATAGTACTCCCTGTACTGTAGCCTCTAACTCTGATTGGCTGGTTCCTCCAAGAACTTCTACTTTAAGACAAGCCATGTTTTCATTTCTCTCCAGGCTGCAATACTCTTGACTCCCCAAACTTGCCCTACCATACTACCACCTCATTCTCTCTCTTTCAGCTTCCTTCTTTGTATTGTCTTCCTCCATTAGAATTGTAAGCTCCTTGAGGGCAGGAATGGTCTTCCTGCTTATCTTTGTATTCCTACAGTTTAGCACAGTGCCTGGCATACAGTAAGCCCTAATAAATCCTTACTGACTTGACTTAACACAGCTCTAGGGACCATTCATCATCTAGTTTGCACACCTTTCAATCTTTTTCAGCTCATCAATATACTGCTTCCTAAAAGGTTCACAGATTCTTGGAGGGGGCACCTTTCTCTTTGATTCCCCATCTGTCCCCTGCCTTCTCCTGTGATAATTAGTCCAGATATTTTCTTGAAACAACACAGAGCTATTTCTTGTATAACAATGACAATAAATACTAGGTCAAATAGGCCAAAGCATAACAATAAAGCCCTCTACTGGTCACAAGGAGGTTACATTGCTCTGCCTTCTCTATTAAGAGGCCCTTCTCAGGTCTGGACCCTGGAAATTTCTGGGAACTGCAGGGAAACGTGGTTCAGTCATGAAGCTTTGCACAACATAAAATGCAGACCAGGTATAGGCCACATACACTTATTTCCTCTACACAACACACACACACACACACACCCGATACAAATGGAAAAATCTCATAAGTTCACATTTCTTTAAGAAAACTGAAAAAGCAGCAGTCATAACGTATAAGTGCTGTTATATTCTCATTGGAGGTAGATTCTTAAAATATCAAAACTGTAGAACTACTGAGTAGGCATTTTATATTACACTTCAGCTCTGCACTGTCTCCTTTCCCAACCCCTCTGTGGAAAGGTTCTAATATTCCTTAATGTGATCTACAGAAGGGAAGAGATAAGAGCAGCCAAAAGTAGGTAATTCTTTTGCAAGTCCACTGAATCAATGGCTCTTCCTGCTTAGTGGCCAATAAGGGTATTTATTGCTTCATCCCCGAGCCATATGTATCCCTAAACTTACCAGAAATTTCCTGAGGAATTCCAGCATGTGTTCCATAGGATGGCTCCTATAGGGTGATTCTCAAATATGATCCAATCACCTACTATATTTGAAACATCTAGAAAATGCAAAGAGGATGACAGAATCACATTCATCTTGCATGTAGGAGCTGGGAGATAGTAGCAAGGGAGATATATAAGCCTTATTTCACATACAAAAGTAACAGTCAGGAGCTAGAGCCAAGATGGTGGAAAGAAGCCAGGAAGTTGCTCAAGCTCTCCTCATTTTCTCTCAGAAACAACATTAAATTAAGCCTCTAAATGATTCTGGAGCAAAAGAACCTACAAAAAGACAGAGTGAAAAACTTTTCCAGCTTAAGATAACATAGAAAGACTTCAGGAAAGGTTTGTCTCATTAGGGTAAAAGGGGAGCAAAAGCAGCATAGATGGTGTCTGGGCAAGCCAACAGGAGGCTCTTAGCCACAGAACAGATCAGCAACCAAGGCCCCTTGGTCCTGGCCCAGCAGGCCAGTGGCACAGCAGGCCAGCTCTGAGGCCTCCAGCCCCAGCACAGAAAGCAAATTGCCAACCCCAGAACCCAGGCAACAACAGGCCCAACTAGGCCAGGCCACCTCAGCTCAGTAAGCAAGCCACCAGCAACTGAGGCCCCAGAGCATAAAGCCACTGACCAGGCCCTGGCTCCCAGCACAAGAAGCTTGAGACAGTGCCCCAGGTGCAGAGCTCAACTTTAAAAGCCAAGGAATGGGCAAAAAGTTAGCAAGAAACAAAAAAGAACCTTGACCATAAAAAGCTACTATGGTGACAGGGAAGATCAAAACACATACTCAGAAGAGGACAACATTGCCAAATGCCTACATGTGAAACCTTAAAGGGGAATATGAATTGGTCCCAAACCCAAAAAGCCTTCTTGAAAGAGCTCAAAAAAGATTTTTAAAGTCAAATAAGAGAAGTAGAAGAAAAATTGTAAAAAGAAATGAGAGGTATACAAGAGAGAATCAACAGCTTAAAAAAGGAAGGACAAAAGTTGACTGAAGAAAACAATTCCTTAAAAAATAAATTGGCCAAATGGGAAAAAAATCCACTGAAGAAAACAACTTTTTAAAAAGCAGAATTGGACAAATGGAAAAGGAGGTATAAAAGTTAACTGAAGAAAACAATTCATTAAAAATTAGAATTGGGCAAGTGAAAGCTAATGACTCTATAAGACATCAAGAATCAATCCAACAAAATAAAAAGGAAAAAAAATAGAAGAAAATGTAAAATACCTCACTGGAAAAACAACTGACATGGAAAATAGATCCAGGAGAGGTAATTTAAGAATTATTGGACTACCTGAAAGCCATGATCAAGAAAAGAGCCTGGACTGCATTTTCCAAGAAATTATCAAGGAAAACTGCCCTGACATCCTAGACCCAGAGGGTAAAATACTCAATGAAAGAATCTACCAATCACTTCTTGAAAGAGATCCCAAAATGAAAACTCCCAGGAATACTGTAGACAAATTCCAGAATTATCAGAACAAGGAGAAAATACTGCAAGCAGCCAGAAAGAAACAATTCAAATATCAAGAAGCCACAGTCAGGATCAGGGGGCTTGGAAAATGCTATTTCAGAAGTCAAAGGAGCTTGGATTACACCCAAGAATCAGCTACCCCGCATAATAGAACATAATCTTTCAAGGGAAAAGATGGATATTCAATTAATTAGGAGACTTTCAAACGTTTCTGATGAAAAGACCAGAGCTGAACAGAAAATTTGATCTTCAAATATAATACTCAAGAGAAGCATGAAAAGGTAAACAGGAAAGAAAAAAAAACAATGTTATTCAATAAGGTTAAACTACTTACATCCCTACATGGGAAGATGATACTTGTAACTCTTGAGAGTTTTATCTTTATTAGGGCATTTAGAAAGGGGTATACATAGACAGAGGGTGTCAGTATAAGTTGACTTTGATATAATGATATAAAAAATTAAGGAGTGAAAAAAAAGGATTCTACTGGGAGAAGAGGAAAGGGGGAGGCAGAATAGAGTAAACTACATCACATAAAGAGGATCAAAAGACCTACACAGTAAAGGAAAGGAAGGGGTGAGCATTGTTTGAACCTTATTCTCATTGGATTCTACTCAAAGAGAGAATAACATATACACTCAGTTGGGTATAGAAATTTATGTTACCCTGTAGGGAAGTAGGAGGAAAAAGGGGAAAAGGAGGGAGCTGATAGAAAGGAGGGCAGATTTAGGGAGGTGGTGTGAGAAGCAAAGCACTGGTGAGGAAGGACAGGGTGAAAAGAGAGAGAAAAGTATAATGGAGGGAAAATAAGATGGAGGGAAATATACAGTTAATAATCATAGTTGTGAACATGAATGGGATGAACTCTCCCATAAAATGAAAGAGGATAGTAGAGTGGATTAAAAACCAGAATCCTACAATATGTTGCTTACAAGAAACACATTTGAAGCAGAGAGATACACATAAAGGTAAAAGGCTGGAGCACAATATATTGTGCTACAGCAGAAGTTTAAAAAAAAGCAGGGGTAGCAATCCTAATCTCAGACAAAGCAAAAGCAAAAATAGAGCTAATTAAAAGAGATAAGGAAACTACAACTTGGTAAATGGTAGCATAGACAATGCAGTAATATCAATACTAAATATACATGCACTAATTAGTATAGCATCCAGATTCTTAGAAAAGAAATTAATAAGTTATAGGAGGAAATAGACAGCAAAACTATACTAACGGGGGACCTCAACCTTCCCCTCTCTGAACTAGATAAATCTAACCACAAAATAAACAAGAATGAAGTCAAAGAGGTGAATAGAATTTTAGAAAAGTTGGATATGGGGGGCAGCTAGGTGGCGCAGTGGATACAGCACCAGCCCTGGATTCAGGAGGACCTGAGTTTAATCCAGCCTCAGACACAGAACACTCACTAGTTGTGTGACTCTGTACAAATCACTTTACCCTCACCCCCTCCAAAAAAAGTTAGATATGGTAGACCTATGGAGAAAATTGAAAGATGATAGAAAGGAATACACCTTTTTCTCAGTGGTACATTGCACCTACATAAAAATTGAGCATGTAATAGGGCATAAAAACCTCACAAGCAAATGCAGAAAGGCACAAATATTAAATGCATCCTTTTCAGATCATGATCCAATAAAAATTACATGTAATAAAGGGCCATGGAAAGACAGACTACAAGTTAATTGAAAACTAAGTATTCTAATCCTAAAGAATGAGTGGGTCAAACAACAAATCACAGAAACAATCAATAATTTCACCAAAGAGAATGACAATAGTGAGACAACATACCAAAACTTATGAGATGCATCCAAAGAGGTTCTTAGTGAAATTGTATATCTCTAAATGCTTACATGAATGAAATAGAGAAAGAGGAGATCAATGAATTGGGCATGCAAGTAAAAAAGCTAAAAGAAGAACAAATTAAAGTCCTCCAATTAAATACCAAATTAGAAATTCTGAAAATCAAAAGAGAGATTAATAAAATTTAAAGGAAGAAAACTATTGAACTAATAAATAAAAGTAAGAGCTGGTTCTATGAAAAGACCAATAAAGTAGATAAAATTTTGGTTAATTTTATTTAAAAAGAAGAAAACCAAATTACTAGTATCAAAATTGAAAAGGGTGAATTGACCACCAACAAAGAGGAAATTAAAGCAATAATTAGGAGCTCTCCTGCCCAACTGTATGCCAATAAATCTGACAATCTAAGTGAAATAGCTATTTATAAAAATATGAATTGCCCAGATTAACAGAAGAGGAAATAAAATACTTAAATAACCACATTTTAGAAAAAGAAATAGAACAAGCAATCAATGAACTCCCTAAAAAAAAAAAAGCTCCAGGGCCAGATGTATTTGCAAGTGAATTCTAACAAACATTTAAAGAACAATTAATTCCAATACTATGTAAACTATTTGGAAAAATAGGCAAAGAAGGAATCTTACCAAATTCTTTTTGTGACACAAATATGGTGTTGATACCTAAACCAGGAAGATCCAAAACAGAGAGACAAAACTATAAACCATTTTCCCTAATGGATATTGACGCAAAATATTTAAATAAAATGTAAGCAAAGAGATTACATCAATTTATCTCAAAGATGATACACTGTGACCAGGTGGAATTTATATCAGGAAGGCAGGGCTGGTGCAATATTAGGAAATCTGTCCTCATAATTGACCACATGCATAACAAAACTAACAGAAATCATATGATTATCTCAATAGATGAAGAAAAAGCTTTTGACAAAATACAGCACCCAGTCCTATTAAAAACAGCAGAAAGCGTAAGAATAAATGGAATTTTCCTTAAAATAATAAGTACTATCTAACTAAAACTATCAGTAAGCATTATATGTAATGGGGATAAGCTAGAAGCTTTCCCAATAAGATCAGGGGAGAAACAAAGATGCCCATTATCACCACTATTATTCAATATTATGCTAGAAATATTAGTGTTAGCAATAAGAGAAGAAAAAGAAATTGAAGGGATTAGAATAGGCAATGAGGAAACAAAACTAAGACTTTTTGCAGATCATATGATGGTATACTTAGAAAGTTCTAGAGAGTCAACTAAAAACCTACTTGAAATTATTAACAACTGAAACAAAGTTGAAGGGTATAAAATAAATTCCCATAAATCATTAGAATTTTTATATAATACTAGCAAAGCCCAGCAGCCAGAGATAGAAAGAGAAATTCCATTTATATAATTATAGCAATATGAAATATTTAGAAATCTGTCTTCCAAGAGAAACCCAGGAACTATATGAACACAATTACAGAACACTTTTCACACAAATAAAATCTATCTAAACAAATGGAAAAAATGCAAATTGCTCATAGGTAGACAATTCTACCTAAATAAATTTACTTATTCAGTGCCATACCAATGAAACTACCAAAAATATTTTATAGAGGGAGAAAAATAATAACAAAATTCATCTGGAAGAACAAAAGGTCAAGAATATCAAGGGAATTAATGAAAAAAAAAACTGCAAAGGAAGGTAGGCTAGCCATACCATATCTAAAGCTATATTGTAAAGTGGCAATCATCAAAATTATTTGGTACTAGCTAAGAAATAGAGTGGTGGAATAGGTTAGGTACACAAGACACAGTAGTAAATGCCTATATTAATATACTGTTTGATAAACCCAAAGACTCCAGCTTTTGGGATAAGAACTCACTATTTGATAAAAACTGCTGGGAAAATTGGAGAATAGCAGAAACTAGGCATAGACCAACATCTCACACTGGATAACGAAATAAGATCAAAATGGATACATGATTTAGACATAAAGGATGATACCATAAGCAAATTAAGAGAGCAAGGAATAGGAATAGTTTCTGTGTCAGATCTACGGAAAAGGGGAAAAAATTATGACCAAACAACAGATAGAAAACATTATGAAATGCAAAGTGGATATTTTGATTACATTCATTTAAAAAGGTTTTGCACAAACAAAGCCAATGCAACCAAGAAAAGAAAGGAAAGCAGAAAGCTGGGGGAAAAATTTTACAGACAGTGTTTCTGATAAAGGCCTAATTTCTAAAATATATAGAGAACTGAGTCAAATTTATAAGAATAAAAGTTATTCCACAACTGATAAATGGTCAAAGGATACGAACAGGCAATTTTCCAATGAAGAAATTAAAGCTATCTACAGTCAAATGAAAAAAATGCTCTAAATCACTATATTTCTCTAATCAAATTAGAGATTAGATTAGAGAAATGCAAATTAAAACAACTCTGAGGTACTACCTCACACCTATCAGGTTGGCTAATACAACAGAAAAGGAAAATGCTAAATGTTGAAGAAGATGTGGGAAAATTGGACCACTAATGCATTGTTGCTGGAGTTGTGAATTGATCAAACCATTCTGGAGAGCAATTTGGAACTATGCCCAAAGGGCTATAAAATCATATATGGCCTTTTAATCCAACAATACTACTTCTAGGTCCGTATCCTAAAGAGATCATTAAAAATGGAAAAGGACTCATGTGTACAAAAATATTTATAGCAATTCTTTTTGTGGTGGCAAAGAATTGGAAATGGAGGGCATGCCCATCAATTGAGGAATGGCTGAACAAGTTGTGGCATATGAATATAATGGAATAATATTGTACTATAAGAAATGATGAGCAGGTAGATTTCAGAAAAACCTGGAGAGACTTACATGAACTGATGCTGAGTGAAGTGAACAGAACCAGGAGAACATTGTACACAGTAACAGCAACATTGTGCTATGATCAACTATGGTAGACTTAGCTCTTCTCAGCAATACAATGATTCAAGGCAGTTCCAAAAGACTCATGGTAGAAAATGCTATCCACATCCAAAGAAAGAAGTATGGAGTCTGAATGCAGATGCAAGCATACTATTTTTACTTTTTTCTTTTTGTTTTTTCTTTCTCATGGGTTTTTCTCTTTGTTCTGATTCTGACTAATGTGGAAGTAAGTTTAATATGATTGTACATGTAAACCTATATCAGATTGCTTGCCATCTTGCAGAGGAGAGGGGGAGAGAAGAAGGGAGGAAAGATTTGGAACTTAAAATCTTATGAAAGCTAATGTTGAAAACTATCTTTACCTGTAATTGGGAAAAGTAAAATATTATTAAGTGGAAACAAATAAAAGAAAAAAGTGATAGTCATCTATTCTTCATGTTTTCCATATCCAGAAAGGGAATATGGTCACTTTAACTGTTTTTCTCTATGCTCAATCACTTCCATGAATTGATTTCAGAAAGCTCTAGGCCATAGTTTCAGTGAGCACACCTCCTGAATTTTCTGAGCCAGCCTGATATCAAGAAAAGAATGTAAAATATCATTTGTCAGAGCATGTGCCTTGGTTTTTCATTCAGACAATATGTCTGGTCACCTTGGTTATAATATGCTTACAGTTCTGGACCCTTAGTGGTTTAGACACTACTACTGTGGTGACTGATTAGCCCATCCTGGTATATCAGATCTAATTTCTTCCTCTCTCTCTTTCTGTAGAATTTGCCTGGCCTTCTCTAGGTTATGTCCCTGCAACTATGAGAATATCTAGATAAAGTGATATCGCAGACAAAATCCACCTTAAATCCAAAGCTATATTATACAGTAGACTCCCCAGCTATGCACCTCAGGACCACCAGAAACCCTCCCTACCCCCAGGATTAGGTTTACTTTGACCCTCCCTTTTGGGGCAGATATTTTTTTTCCTTCTTTCTGATATGTAAGTATGGGGATGCAGAGCAATAATCCCCTCCTTTGTTACTACCCTGTGACCCTGACTAATTCATTACACTAACTGATAGAAATTACCTTCAATCTCCCCCACCCCCAACAAAAATACACAACATGGACCCCTTTTTTGTGCAGATCGCAAAGGATAAGATGAAGAAGACTGACAAGGTAGGTGACCTTTGTTCAACATCCCTTTCCATAAACACCTGCCCACAAATCATAGCATGGTTCCCTTCTTACCTCTCTACAATATCCCTTGTGTGAACTACTCCTATGTGGGAGTAAAGGATAGGGCTTCAGCAAAAGGTTAGGGTGGAAGGAACTTCAAGGTCATGGTTTTCCATGGACAACAGCAGTTTTACTTCCCGTGGACAACAGCAGTTTTATTTCCCATGAACAGTAGAAATAGCAACTATGTTGAAAGAGGATTAATGACATTTTTGTTTATAGGTACATGTCCTTGGCAAGTTGAATGTTCCGACATATGGTAGTGCCTACATTTTCCACATGGTTGCAACCTAAAATGACTTTCTCAGTCCTGTCTCCTTCCCACACAAATTCCATGGGGGACACAGTATAATGGCCTGTTTCAGGGATTAAGAAAGAAAAACAGTTCTTCCTTACAGGGAATTTGCTTAATTATAATTTATTGATATTAAAACAAAGCAAACAGTGAGAGTACCTGGCAATCTGTCCCCTTCATTCTGGTTTAGTACATGCCACAGTCCAGGTGAGGACTAGCCAGGAATTTATCAGTTCTGCCAGGACTTTAGAGTGAAACTTCATCCTAGTTTAAACTTCATGGCCCATGAATTTTAAGACTTTAAAAAATTTTTTTAATAAGTAGTTAACAAAAGAAGCTGGTATCCCTTAGAAATTAATTTATTTAGGGTAAGCAGACCTAACTGTAGACACTTTTACATATACTAACCATGAGTAAGCTAGATAAAGAAAGATGCCTATAGAACTTGAGGAAATTACTCTGGTTTTTAATGATTATGGCTTTGGATTTCATGAGTCACTGGTTGTCTTTGCCTGCATATCTCCAATGAGGCACCTTTCAATTATATCATCTCTTTTTCATTTTATTTTGAGGAAAATATGCTTCCCAGCAAATCCAACAAAGTATATTGACCTCAATTTATAGATGGTTAACAGAAAGTAGGGAAGCATAACAACTGTTCTGACACAAATGCTTATACCCACAAACAATAACTTTGAAACCATACTGACACAAGAACTCCTGACAATATCTTAAACAAAGACTTAAGAAATATACTGAAGGCACCCGTGGAATATTGTTTTAGTGCATCCCAGTAACCATTCCCACCATGAGTCCAAAAGTGTTTTCCAGTTCATATACTACTTCTCCAATCTTACTCATCATCATCATCAGGTTTTGTTTCTGGCTGGTGGGACTGAGCTAAAGGTCTATAGGAAGTTGGTAATATTATCCAGGAGCAGCAGGTCCTTCTGATAGGTCATCTTACCAGGAAAGGACCAACTAGTACCTTCTCAGCTTGTTCACAAAATGAGGTTTTGAATATGAATGAGAATGCTGTCTGGAGTGGGGACTGCGGATTCAATCTAAAGATAGAGACAGACAGATAGATAAATAGAGCCTTAGACACTTACTAGCTGTGTGATCCTGGGCAAGTCACTTAACCCTGTTTGCCTCAATTTCCTCATCTGTAAAATGAACTGGAGAAAAATGGTAAACCACTCCAGGATCTTTTCCAAGCAAATACCAAACGGGGTCACAAAGTGTCAGACACAACTGAAACCACAGAACAAGAAGAAGAAGCAGATAACATATCCCCCTAACAGAATATGAGGTTTTCGGCATTATACACAATATTATTTTTATCTTTGTCTCCCCAGAACCTAATATAGCACCTTCTACATCATAGTCACTTAATAAATATTTAGGTCCAGTCAAATTGATGGGATCAAATTAAGTCAAATCCAGTCGCTGCAGCAAGCCCCAGGATTTGGAGACATTTCATGCTGTTTCTATTTTGTTGTAGGAGGCACTTTGCCAGCAACTAGGTCCAATCTATTGAAAATATTTTCTATAAATCTATGTTTCGTTCCACCACTTCCTGCTGTTTTGGTGACCCTGATCACAACCATCTTTTATTTTGTTTATGTACATTTTCTACCCATCACCAAGGCTGTCCATTCTTTTGCTTTCTCTTTCCAGTCCCACGCTATTGCTGGTCTTTTAGTGGAGATCTATTGTCTTTAAGCAAACAGGGCAGGACAAGTCTTGTCCCACTTCAATACGCAATATCTAAATTTTAGAGCCAGCTATTAAAACATTAAGACAGCTAGGTAGCATAATGGAGAAAACACTTGACTTGGACTCAAAAATACCTTAGTTTAACCTGTGCCTTAGACAGTTACTAGGTTTGTAACCTCAGGCAAGTCATATAACTAATCCGTGCTTCAGTTTTGTCTTCTGTGGACTCAATGACCACTAGGGTTCTTTCCATCTCTAATTCTATGATTTCACAGTATAACAGAAGCAAGGCAGTCTAATTAGATTAGGGAGATGCATGCAAATATCAGTAAGAGCAGGCACATTTCAGGGAAACTGAGCTGATCTCAAACCTCACCCTTCCGGTTGGAGTCTGATTTTTTTACCTCACTCCCCCACCACTCCCTCTCGTTGGAAAGAAAGCAATACACCCACTGGCTTGTCATAAACATTTCACCTTTCAACACTGCAGAAGTAGGGTTTACTCATAGCTCTTTCTAGGAAAACTGGTAACCATCAAGTGATACGGGTAGCTGTTTGATCCCTGGAACTCTGGGCTTCAGCTTGACCGTTATCAAGGGCATATTGGGAAGATGTATAGGAAATTCTACCTCACTCTGGCTGGCCTAAGCTTAAATCATCTACCTGACAGAATACATAAAGAAGAGGGGAAAAACCTAAAAGTCACACCGAAGTAGGCACAGCAACCGATACCTGAGGAGGCATGATACCATAAGAGTCTTCTTATTCTGTGACCATCCACTCCCCTTTCCCTTGGCTCTCCCTACTTTGTTTTCAGAATGTACCTTGATCCTTCTATACATTCTAGTATACTGTTCCATCCATACTTTTCAAGTCAAACCCTCTAATTATGGAGTCCATACTCTGTTTTTGCTCAGTCTAAGAAATATTTCACTGAAGTGGATGTTGGGAAATCCTCATATAGAAATTGTAGGACCATCTTCAAGCACTCCCTATACAAGTAAGGGAAAATGTGATCATAATCTGTCTTTTCTGGACATTAGTATTCTAGGGGGCAGCTAGGTGGCACAATGGATAAAGCACTGGCACTGAAGTCAGGAAGACCTGAGTTCAAATCTGGCCTCAGACCAAACACTTGACATGTACTAGCTGTGTGACCCTGGGCAAGTCACTTAACCCCAATTGCCTAAAAAAAAGAGAGAGAGAGACATTAGTATTCTATTAATGCAATTCACAATGACATACAAGGTTGTTGTCCTTCATTTTTGAAGACCAAAATGATAGCACCATGTTGGAGTCAAGGTTCAGTGTGTCCAACTATGGCTACTCAGATCAATATGAGCTTGGAAGGCTCTACCACAGATCAGGTACAGATAGTTTATATGAACATTTGGAGTAGAGATGTCTCTAAATTTGCACATCTCACATTTCTTTTGAGCTACTGCAATTATGCGCCTCTCATAGAGCACAGTGCCTTCTTTGATGCAGGCATGCCATGCTAGGCAGTCCTTTGCCAGTATCTCCCATGTCTCATAATCAATTCCAGTGTGTTTGTGTGTGTGTGTGTGTGTGTGTGTGTGTGTGTGTGTGTCTGTGTGTCTGTGTGTGTCTGTGTCCAGGGGAGGGGGTCGGTGCTTAATCAATGTAAAGCGATTGCCATAATGAGGAGATCAAAAGAGCCTTATGACCTCCTCAGCCATCAAACACTGGATCCTCTTGCTAAGTGGAGAGACATGGCAGCTGAGGACAATTCCAGCTTAGATTATATACTCCATTGAAAAATCTCCAAGAGCAGCAGGGGAAGATTATGAGTAGTATCACTTTATAAAATCTATGTAAAGTAGTAGAGGGAAAAACAAATTTATAAAAAGCTTGCTAAACAATTCAATCAAGCATAAAAATCCCAAAGATTAGAGTGACAGGCAGAAAACATTTCTTAAATGGAAAACATCTATAAAGTTTTTGATGGCAAATTCTTCTCACCTCCAAAGTTAATGGAATTACAACATTTGGAGTCAAACATCACAGTCTCAGTAATCCTGTATGAAATAGTGGAAATGGGACTGAAGAGAACAAAGATTAGAAAAGAAACAGAACTAAACCAAATAAATGCAGAGGTGGTCCATGCTAATGGTTACACAATTTTGAGTGCATTGAGACATCAGTTTCAAGGCATAAGAAGGTATCGATGGTTTTGGGGGGAAATCTTAGACCTTTTATCCAAAAAAATGGCTATTAAAGGATTTCAATAATCAGCAACCCAAGCACTCTCTGAAAATCTGTACTTTTGTCTAGACCCTTGTGTATCTCTCCTGAGAAAGTGGGTCCCTGGATACCCTAAATTATTATTGTTGTTTATCCTTTGCCTTGAAGAGGGCCAATAACATCACGAGGGTTATGTCTTGACTTGTCTAACTGAATATCAAGGGCAGAGAACAATCTTTCTTGACAGTAGACTGTACATTCATAAGACTGAATGTTGGATTCATAGTGAGGACATTACTGGCTTAGACTAGTACACTTGTTCACAAAGGTATAATAAAAGAATTCATCAAAAATCTTGTTGAAATACAGGAATAATATATTTATAATATTCCTCTAATTTGCCAGTCAAGCAATCTGTCAAAAGAATAGATGAATCTTGTCTGGCATAATTCCATATTGATCATTTCTGCTAACTCATAATGATCACTGCTTTTATAAACCATCTGTTTAGCAATCCTGAAGCTTCATTAGTCTGTCACTTAAAGAATATGCCTTCTTCCTCTTTTCCAAAATCACAACAAAACTTCCCTTTCTCCAGTCCTGTAGAGCAACTCCTATTCTCCAGTCCTGTAGAGCAACTCCTATTGTCTGTAATTTTTCACTGATCAGTTACAGCAATTCAACAATCCCAATCATAACTTCTGGAAGTTTTCAGTATGAAAACACATGTAGTATGTAGTTCAGCCAGTTCTTTCCCCTTGTCTTTAAAATTACAGTTAATTAAAATTTTTTTGTTAACCAATTTTCACATAACTTTCTTAGTCTAAATGATAATGATAATGAAGACAATGATTTTTATGGTCTCTGACTTTGTAGAGTTTTGGATTTTAAGGAATATAAACACAGTCATACACATAATCAAAACCCAGGCAATCACTCTATAAATACTATATAGGGCAATTCAGAGTAGCTTAGGGGGTCAGGGTCTATGAGGTTTTATATATAGGAGAGCTAGAGACTTTTACAAATGCAATAAGGTAACGTAAACAGACACTTTGCAATGAAATTAGTTTTTTAATTTGGTAATCATGTGTAGGTAAACTATGGATAAATATAGAGGTTATTGGTGGTGTTGGTGGTGGGGTCTGTAACCATAGAGTCACCCATCATTCTAGCATTGTTCATATTTCTACTCTTCTCCCTGGGAGAAAGGGCTTGGTCTAGCTAGACATATTAGTCACCCAACCAAAAAATCTCATTCTTTCCTGGCACCCAGATATCCAGATTTGGTAGTCCCCCTAAAAATCTATTCTTAGTTCTTTGGTTTTTTGGGGGGGAGGGCAGGGAGGTTAGTCTTTCTTTTAATAGCTTGCCTTTACTTTGATAGGCTCCAAACATTCTCCTCCCACCTGGAGATCCAGTCCTGCACTTTCACAGAACATCTATGTATCCTAATTTCCCTCCCTTCACCCTGCAACTACTCTATATCTGGAATCTTACTGAAAACTCCAGCTTCCTAGTTGGTGCCTACCTGCCTATGACATTGGAAATAGGAAACCAATCAGAAGTGACTGAACAAGACCTTGCCCATCCTTATAAAACACTTGGCCCTCTTCCGCATCCCCAAATAGTTCTGTTGCATGGGAATGCCCAGGTGTGCCCTCATGGAACTGGGAGGGATGGCAAGAGCCTGGTATAACCTGAATACTGGGTCTGGATGGAGCCTTTCATATAATCATCCACCCTTTTCTTTTTTCTTCCATGGTTTCAATATTATCTCATCCAAGGTACGGATTCACTTTTTTGGCCAAGTCAAGGATGTACCCTGCCCTCTGGAGATCTAGTTGTATCCTTATCTTTTGGGTGACTGTGATTCCCATATATATCTTTTCCTTTTATTCCCTTTCCCCACTGTCCTCCCTCTAATTTTCCTGAGTGTTTCAAGTTAAGTGCTTTTATCTGTACATATTAAAACAAGCCAGATACAGGTCTTTTGCTTTTAACATAATTTAGCTGATTTGCTTGCCCTGTGAACATCTCTGAATCCCCAAAAGTATGTTCAGGGGACCAAGATATCAAAGCTTAGAAGGATAAGCTGAGACACTAAAGCCAGACTGTTTTCTAAACCCTGCTTCATGTGAGTGTGCTCATTTTCTGAAGATCTACAATTTAGTCTTGGAGAAGGGACCTCCTGCTCAGCAACATGGACAGCATAACTTCTTAAGGGTCCAAGATCCCTGAGTGAGGGAATCATTTGCTTATACTAGCCCTGCTCCTTCATTTAATTCTTAGAGAGCTTTCCAGTAATAGGCTTAGTCAATCTCCAAGATGGTAGCACATAAAATGGAATTACCTGAACCTCATTCAACTACTGCTTCCTCCTCTTCCTCTACTACTATCACTCTAATCCTCACTGTGAAGAGTAGAAGTCAACAGCAAATTCCTGATTGGCCTTTATGGGAGCCTGACCTATTCTGAGAGACCAGTCATTCTATCCCAGGAGTCCTTAGTGGGACCAGGTATTCTTTATGTCTACAAATCCTTCTTGATTATCGGCTAGTCATTAATCTCTAAAGTCACTATTTTTCAAATTCTGTTGCAAGACCATGGGAAAAAGAAAACTGGTAGGTGGGTGTACTGCAGGAGACAAATGACCTTCCCTGCCCCACACACTGGCTTCTTTCATCTAGTGAGGTATAAAACAGGGGCTTCTACACACAGTCAGTTATACCTCTGCAACCATGAAGTCCCTGCTGATCTTGGCCTTTGTGGGAGTAGCTGGTAAGATCCACTCATCCCTTCATGCCCCTGTCATTCTCACTCCTTCAGAGCTTCTTTCCCCATCTCGTGCTGTCCTTCTGTCTTTTCCCTTCTCAGTGACTCTATCTTTCCATGTCCTCCCTTTGTATCTGCCTAGATTCTCTCCTTCTCACCTAACAACCCTGCCTTGGTTCCTTGTACAGGTTTCGCCTGTCTTTTCTCATATGCAGCCACATGGGTTCTTTGCTTGCTTGAACATTTAGCCAAAGAGATGGAAATTAGAGAAAGTGGAAATGGAAGTTTGGGGGAGGGGTGTGAGTGAGAAGTAAGGAGCCAGGAGGAAAGTAAGCTTGACCAGATTTAGGAGGAGAATGAGATGGACAGAAAAATAAAAGCCAGTGAGCAGACGAAGTAAACCTAACTAGAGAATGGACAGGAGAAGAGGGAAGGGAAGGACATCTTGCTCAGAGTGTGTTCTGTCTAGGTGAGATCACAGAAGTTTTTTTTCACAATCTGACCCCCAAAGGAAGAGACTGAGAAAAAAATAGATCTCAATAAGTTTTTGTTGTTTGTTATTTAATTTATTTAATAGAATAGAACTCAACAGGTTTTTGTTGCTATTTAACTTATTTATTATTCTATTTATCTATCTATTCATTCATTCAGTTAATTAATTTGTTTTGAGGCTATGCCAACATGACCTGATACAAAAAGGCTGAAGGATCATGAGAGAGCAGAACAGGGATAATCAAGGTGGTGATCAGAGATACCGATTAACAGATGAAGCTTTCAAGGTTTTGAAAATCTGGCCAAATGAGGGGGTATTGATGACTATTCTTTCAAGTGAGCCCAAACATAAGCCTGAAGTGATTGTCAGATTTTCTCTTCTATAAGTTCTGAAAAGATTTGAAAGTCAGAGAGACAAAGGCAGTTTCCATTGACCAATGAATTAGTAATCTGCCTGTCTCTCTCTGCCCTGCTCATTATTACCATAACCACTGTTCTCATTAGCGAACTCAAAGGAACACAATATTAGAAATGACTCATAAGGTTCAGTCCCACATACCTCCTGCCTGTTCCTTGTCATGATATTAAATGATTGATAAGACTGATGAGAATTGGGGCAGGTAGGTGGTGCAGTGGATAGAGTATCGGCCCTGGATTCAGGAGGACCTGAGTTCAAATCCAGCCTCAGACACATAACATTTACTGCCTGTGTGACTCTGGGCAAGTCATTTAACCCCAATTGCCTCAACACAAAACAAAACAAAAAAGACTGATGAGGATAAGGAAGAGTAAAACAATTTTGTTGTTAATGATGGTTATAATTCAAGTAATCATGGAGTCATATAATCTCAGAATTAGAAGTAACCTGTGGATGCTTAATCACTGAAATCATCACTAGTGGTCAAGTCTTTAACATTGCTAATTTGTTATTTGCTTGTTCCATTTCCTCCCAAGTTGCTTTGCCCTCTGATGATGATGATGATGATGACAAGATTGTTGGAGGTTACACCTGTGAGAAGAACACTCTCTCCTACCAGGTGTCCCTGAATGTTGGCTACCATATATGTGGTGGCTCCCTCATCAATAAAGAGTGGGTGCTGTCTGCTGCTCATTGCTTCCACTTGTAAGTGACAGGATCTGACCAACCCTTAACCAATGGTTTCCTGCCAAAAACTTTCAGTTTTTATGATGCTATTTGGTGTTTTCCATGTCTGATGCATGCAGATTACTTTCTCAAGGAAAATGTTCATGATGTATATGCTACCATAGGCTGGATCAATAGAACACTCTACAAGAAAAGAGATGTTATATTCCCATTACACATTTCCTTATTTAAGGGTTGCTGGGTTTAGATGTTAAAGAGCGTAGGGAGAAAGTTGTGCAAAATGAGAAAGAAAAGAAAGAAATTCTGAGAACTTGACCTCTTTATCTGCAGAGCCATAAACAGGTGGAGAGTGGGAGGAAAGGTGGTAAGAAAAGCAGACCAGGCCATAAAATAAGCTTAATGGTTCTTGATCCCCCATAGGTTAGCCTCCATCATCAGCACTGGGTAAAAGACATCTCTCAAGTACTCTCTCCCTCTCCTCCACCACTCTTTAAGGCTAAGACAAGGAGGCCACCACATCACACATACACACATTCCCACTGCCTCCATATATGCTTGACTTTCTATCTTCACATGCTCTATTGTTGATTCATAACCAACTGAGTCCAAAACTCTAGATAGAATATATAGAACCAGGGCTGGGGAAATAATACCCCCTAAAGATACTTCTATTATTGAACAATATTTTCCTTCCCAGCCAGCACTTCCAAGTGAGACTGGGAGAGAACGACATCAGAGTCACTGAAGGAAATGAACAGTTTATCCATGCAGTGAAGGTCATCCTGCATCCAGGCTTCAACAGGAAGACCATGGATAATGACATCATGCTGATTAAGCTAAAAACACCTGCCATTCTCAGTAGACAAGTCGCTCCCATCGCCTTGCCCCACTCCTGTGCCTCCACAGGCACAAAGTGTCTCATCTCTGGTTGGGGCAACACCTTGAGCCATGCTGGTGAGTCACATTGGCATCTAGGTGACATCAAGAAGCCAAGAATTCAAATGCTGCCCCTAATAGTTACTAGCTATGTGGTTATGGGCAAGTCAACCTAGCTGGTTCAGCCTAACTTTCCTCATCTGTAATGATTGCTGTGAGGTAAACCTTAAAGTGTTACATAGATGTTAGTTATTATTATTATCTTGCCCCTTATTCCTCCTCTTGTACTAGCCCCTCAGGTCACCTTCTTCCTTCTTATTCTCTATAGTGACACATCTCTTAGCTCTCACTAAATCTCAGGATTGCCCCTAGGACACTGGAAAGAATGTCCACATTGTAACCCCAAAGCCCTTATTCTGAAGGGCTTCTTCCTTTTCTTTCCCCAACTGCCGCCAACCTACTCAAAGCCCTAAATGATATTGAATGGGTCTTCCTGATTTTCTGGACCAGCTACTGAAAGATTTTGCTTTCTTTAACTCAACCAGGAAACAGTTACCAGCTTAATAAATAAAAAGGACAGGGCAAAATGAAACAAAATAATTTACAGAATTGACAAATTTTAAAAAAAGATGGAAGTTCTCTCTAATTCAACATTATTTCACCATGTTTCTGGGATCCTGTTCCTACCCCTAACCTAACTCTAGGTCTACAGCCAAAGCTATTCCCTGAGCAAAGGTAAAGAAAATTATCTCCTTAGATCGGGGGCTCTTAACTTGGAGTCCTTGAACTTTTTTCATTTTAGTATTATTTGAATATAATTAATTTCTTTTTTAATACTAAGTATTTTGTTATATGAATTTAAAAACATTATTATGAGAAAGGGTTCATAGTCTTCACCAGACTGCTTTCTATGAAACTACATTCTTTACCTCTAACTAATGTCTCAGCCTAACCTAAGCCTTGTCCAGATAACTCTAAAGGACTGGATCATTTTCAAGGACCAGTGGGGAGCCTTGTGGGCCAACGAATCAGAAGACTTGGATTTGAATCACAGATCCTATACTTCTTAGCTGTTGACTTTAGGAACCTTCAGAAGCTCTCTGGGCCTCTGTTTCTTCATTTGTAAAATGAGTTTGACTAGATGAAGTCAAAGGTCCTTTTGTTTAGAATCCTGGTGCTCCCTGCAGTGCCCAGACTTGACAGACTTCTTTTTTCCAGTTTTGACTTTCCTGCCCCTCATTTTGCCTCTAAAGTTCAACTGGTTAAACTGGCCCTCTACCCACTGGCAAAGCCTAAACACCGGAAACACTTAGATTTCAATTACCATTAACACTTTCTCCACCACTTCTCTATATATGCAGGTACCTGTACCCAAACACCACCTCCAGTTAGGGGTCTCTTTCTACAAGCCTACCTCAATTATTTTACAAAACCACGAATATTTTAAAAACACTATTAGAATAATATAGTGTTTTCCTTGAAGTGCCATCTCCCCGTAACCTTCAATTTTGTCTCTTGTGGTCAAACAAACATTCTTTGGGTATCTGCTTTGTGCAAGGAAGATGAAGAAAAAAATACAACCAAGCCCTTCTCTCAAGAAGCTTATAGTCTAGGAGAGAGAATAAGACAAGTACAGAAGTAACTAAAGTATAAGGAGGTATAAGAGAAGTTTCATAAGAAAGGTACAGACTGCTTAAGAGTCTAGAGAAGGGAAAAATGCAAACGTTCTTCTTTTTCCTGGATTCAAACTGTCTCGGTATCTCCCCGTCTTACCTGATCTCAGAATTTAGTCCTCTCACCAATCTTCCCACCCTGCTTTATTGACCATCCTTTCTCCACCCTCCCCCATTTTCTTCCCAGTTGACTACCCCAATGTGCTACAGTGCTTGAGTGCTCCCCTTCTGTCTGATGCTGAATGCCAGGCCTCTTACCCTAGAAGAGTCACTGAAAACATGGTCTGTGCTGGCTTCCTAGAAGGAGGGAAAGACACCTGCCAGGTATAGGCTATTCTTCTGCATGTTGGGGTCAGAAGTATCTGCAAAGAGCCTGTCTGTGAATGGGGCAGGGGAGGAGAGAAGAAGAAGACAATAACCATCCAGGCCTTGGGGAGTAGAAAGATTAAGGAGTTTTCCCCTGCTCAGACCTTTACTCCCTGGAGCAGCCCCAAATGGAGGCGAAAGAAGGCTAATATTCAACAGAATTGCCTAATCTCCATGTTGGAAGGTACCTCAAAGGCCATTTAGTCCAATATGTACTCTACCAATAATCTCCTCCAAAATATCACCTCCAAAGTAGTCATGGAGCTTTTGCTCCATTCCTAAAGACATCCTTTAGTGAAGGAAAACTCATCATAAGCAGAGATATCCCAATACCCTGTGGCTCTTTGACCCAAGGTCCTTGATTGCTTCTTGGTGGAACTGAGCATAAGGAAAGAAAAGCAGGTTGCAGAGGTGAGGACGGAGATAAGAAAATAGCTGTGAGAATCAGGAGGGTACATCAGGTAGAGAGTTAGGCTGGGGCTCTTAACTCAATATTTACATACTTTTATAGATACAGATGGATAGATAGACAGACAGACAGACAGATAGATAGACAGATAGATAGATAGATAGATAGATATTACAATGTAATTTGGTATCCTTTATAATGCTATGAATTTCATTTAAAAAGCATTATTCTGAGAAGAGGTCAATAGGCTTTAGCAGATTGCCAAAGGTGTTCACAAAACAAAAAAAAGGTTACCAATGCTTGGACTAGAAGATCTCCAAAGTCTCTTCCAACTCTAAAAGTCTATGGTTTCAACCTTTAGACTATTGTAGAAGCAGCAATCCCTTCTCTTCCTTTCATATATGCTCCTCATTCACCCATGTTCTCTCTCCTCAGGGAGACTCAGGCGGCCCTCTGGTCTGTAATGGAGAACTTCAGGGTATTGTCTCATGGGGCTTTGGCTGTGCTGTAAAGAACAAGCCTGGTGTATACACCAAGGTCTGCAATTATGTGGACTGGATCGAGGAGACGATTGTTGCCAACAGCTGAAGTTCCCAGAATCTTCGTCTTTCTGCCTCCATCTGGCCTCTGACTTGGATTGTCAAGCCAATAAAGTGATAACCCTTTTATTGCCTGTGTCTTTTCTGGATTTTCCCCTATACTTCATTTAAATAAAAATGGCTTCTCCAGGCCAGCTATGTGGCACACAATATTGCCAGAGGGCAAGTAGCCTCTGTAGACGGGCCATGTTGCTTATTACATTACCTTCAAGCCCAGGGTGCAGTGTAAAGAGGGTTTAGCACGTGACCAGATCACCTATTATGGAATCATCCATGTAGAAGATACTGGGGAGACCTGCTTCTGGTCTCTGTTGGCCTGCCTTGGCGGGGGGGGGAGGGGGAAGAAACTATTTTCTGTTAGCTGCATAGCCAGAACTGTCTGAATCCTTAAAACTACCTAAGCCCTGTCTGCGTCTTTTTCCTACACTTCTCTATAAGGAAGATGGCTTCCTTTGCTCTAAGACAGTGACTCCATCTTAGGTGATGTAGCCATGTGCCAAACTCCCATTATAAGTGAATTTCTTAAATTCTGAGAGATCTCCAAGGAGAGAGATTCTACCTTCTTAATAATCCTATTGATATTTCAAACTGAACAAATCCAAAATGTCTATCCCCTCTTCCAAATTTCCCTACTTCCATCAAGTGCATCATCAACCTTCCTGTCTCCCAGTTCTCAAACTTGATATCATTCCTAACACTGACATTCTTATTAACCCCAGGAATCTAATCAGTTGCCAAATTTTATTCATTCTATCCCCATAAAATCTTTCACATCCATCCCTTTTTATTCCCCTCATAAAGTCACCTCTCTAGTTCAGGTCCTTATTATCTTTCACTTGGACTACTGAAATAGACTCTAAATTGTTCCCTCTACCTTAAGATTTTCCCCACTCTTATCTGTTATCCAAATTGTTAGCTATCCTTCACTCAGTGATTTTCCTAAAGCCCAAGTAGGACCATGACTCCCTTCCATCAATGAACTCCAATTGTTCCTTACTATCTCATCAAAGATAAACTCTTCTGTTTGGTATTCGTGGTTCTTTACAACCT
The DNA here is from genome assembly GCF_003287225.1 of Phascolarctos cinereus. Classification (NCBI taxonomy): domain Eukaryota; kingdom Metazoa; phylum Chordata; class Mammalia; order Diprotodontia; family Phascolarctidae; genus Phascolarctos; species Phascolarctos cinereus. The sequence continues at coordinate 100,676,625 of NW_027555514.1, read as the reverse complement.
GGTTTCAAATTGTCTTTCCAGCTTTACTGCCCATTATCCCCTTCCAGATAGTTTATGGTGCAGCCTTATTAGCCTTCCTGCTATTTCTCATACGTGAAATTAAATCTCCTATCTCTGTTCCTTTGCATTGACTGCAGTATACACCATTCTCACCTCTGACTCTTGGAATTCCTAGTTTATTTCAAAACTCATATTAAACACCACTTTCTACATGAAACCTTTCCTACCCCCCCCAGTTGTTAGTAATCTTCCCCTATATATGTGTATATGTATGTATACATGCATGTATGTATATACATACACACACACACACACACACACACACACACACATATATATGCACATTTTTTCTCCCCTGATAGAGTGTAAGTTCCTTGAGTACAAGGACTTTTGTCTAGGTCCAGAGTCTAGAACAGTAGTGGGTTCTTAATAAATTCTCATTGATTAATTGATAACTATTTGTCCATGTTGATTATATCAAATATAGATTTTAAAAAAATAAATTACAATGATCCCAAGCCAATAGGTTAGTGATATCATATCCTTGACAAACTCAGGACCACTCAATTTTAAGAATTAAAAGAGAAAACCTTCAAAAGCTGTAGGAGGCTATCAATCCTTCTCATTGTTGCTTTCAAGGAACACCTGTTAGTTCTAATATCTTCATAATGGCTACATGCTGACTTGTTCCATGTTATGTTAAAATAAGAATAATGGCTAACATTTATATTGCACATACTATGTGCCAGGCATAGTACTAAACACTTCACAATTGAATGATCGAAACAACAACCCTGGGAGGTGGGTGCTATTTTACAGATGAGTAAACAGAGGCAAACAGAGGTTAAGTGACTTCCTCAGGGTCATGACACTAAGTGTCTGAGGCATGAACTTAGGTCATCCTGACTCCAGGCCTGGTATTCTATCCAGCTACCTACCTATCCCAGAACCTGGCCCGTGATTCTAACTGTGCCTCTTTGACCTGCTTTGATTTTATCTGCTAAGTCCAGAATCCTGCCTCCTTGCTGCTTCAACCAACTTTCTCCTCAGTATTGTCTCTCCTCGATTATTACACATAATAAAAACACCAATGGATGGAGCAAAATTCTGTCCCAACTATGATTCCCCTCCCCGCTCAGTCAGAAGGACCAAAAAGAAGAGACTTTAAGAACAATAAGACTAGGGGGCAGAGACAAGAGGAAGGAGTGAAAGCAGCAACTTGCTTGAGCTCTCCCCCAAACACCTCCAAATACCTATAAAAATGGCTCTAAACAAATTCTAAGGCAGCAGAACCCACAAAAAGACAGAGTGAAGCAAATGTCCAGCCCAAGACAACCTGGATGGTTGATTAGAAAGGTATATTGCGTCAGGCTGGGAGCGCAATGCTGCATGGGTGCACAGGCAGCAGCAAACCTGGAGCAGGCCTCAGAGGACTGAATCACGGGCAGCTGTGGCAGTTTCCAGACTCCTCAATCCACAAATGCCAAAGACAATTTAGAAGGTCAGTGGGAAAAGTCTGTTTCTGTGGTTCTGAGAGAGGAAGGTGGGGTCTCAGCTTCATTCCCCAAGAGCACAGCCCTAGGTTGGGCAGCTGCTTCCTGAACTTCCCGCCCACAGACTGAGGGGGAATTGAGTGGCTGATCAGAAGGGGATTGCAGGGATCATTCTTCTGGTGCTGAGGCAGGAATCTCTTGCTTTGCCCATGTTTGGATCTGGGTCACAGTTCCTGACCAGAGTCCTGGGGTGAGGCGGAGAGCTGGCGTGGTGGAGCTTGTAGTGGCAGTGCGGAGGAAACCTCCCTCACAGATACAGGACAGAAAGGAGTGCATGTGGTCACTAACAGACCACAGCACAGGACAGGAAAGGAGTAAACACCTCACCTCTTATCATACCACCTTGGAAGAACTGAAAATTTACGGGTCCCTACAAGTATCTCTGAAAACAGCTATATAAACCCCTGAAGCTTGGGACAGTACATTCTCCACATTGGAAGCAGACTCTTACCTTAACAAAGAGTTTAAAACTCAAGTAATTGGCCGGGATCATGAGCAAGCAGCGCAAAAAGAGTCAGACTATATTATCTTACTTTGGTGACAAAGAAGATCAAAATATACAACCAGAAGAAGACAACAAAGTCAGAGCTCCTACATCCAAAGCCTCCAAGAAAAATATGAATCAGTCCCAGGCCTTGGAAGAGCTCAAAAGGGATTTTGAGAAGCAAGTAAGAGAAGTAGAGGAAAAACTGGGAAGAGAAATGAGAGTGATGCAAGAAAATCATGAAAAACAAGTCAACAGCTTGCTAAAGGAGACCCAAAAAATACTGAAGAAAATAACACCTTAAAAAATAGCCTAACCCAAATGGCAAAAGAGGTCCAAAAAGCCAATGAGGAGAAAATGCCCTAAAAAAAAATTGGCCAAATGGAAAAGGAAGTCCAAAAGATTACTGAAGAAAATACTTCCTTAAAAATTAGAATAGAGCAATTGGAGGCTAGTGACTTTATGAGAAATCAAGACACTGTAAAACAAATCCAAAAGAATGAAAAATAGAAGAGAATGTGAAATATCTCATTGGAAAAACAACTGACCTGGAAAATAGATCCAGGAGAGAGAATTTAAAAATTATTGGACTATCTGAAAGCCATGATCAAAAAAAGAGCCTAGACATCATCTTTCAAGAAATTATCAAGGAAAACTGCCCTGATATAGTAGAACCAGAGGGCAAAATAGAAATTGAAAGAATCCACTGATCTCCTCCTGAAAGAGATCCCCAAAGGAAAACTCCTAGGAATATTGTAGCCAAATTCCAGAGTTCCCAGGTCAAGGAGAAAATATTACAAGCTGCCAGAAAGAAACAATTCAAGTACTGTGGAAACACAATCAGGATAACACAAGATTTAGCAGCTTCTACATTAAAGGACTGCAGGGCATGGAATATAATATTCTGGAGGGCAAAGGAGATAGGATTACAACCAAGAATCACCTACCCAGCAAAACTGAGTATAATCCTTCAGGGGAAAAAATGGTCATTCAGTGAAATAGAGGACTTTCAAGCATTCTTGATGAAAAGACCAGAGCTGAATAGAAAATTTGACTTTCAAATACAAGACTCAAGTGGAACATGAAGAGGTAAACAGGAAAGAGAAATCATAAGAGACTTATTAAGGTTGAACTGTTTACATTCCTGCATGGAAAGATGATATTTATAACTCATGAGACCTTTGTCAGTATTAGGGTAGTTGGAGGAAAAAAATATATGTATATATAGGTATAGATAGATAGATAGATAGATAGATAGATAGATAGATAGATAGTAGATAGATAGATAGATAGAGGGCACAGGGTGAGTTGAAGATTAAGGGGTCATATCTGGAGAATAAAATTAAGGGATGAGAGAGGATTATACTGGGAGAAGAAGAAAGGGAGAGGTAGAATGGGGTAAATTATCTCACAAAAAAAAACAGAAAAGAAAATGCTCTTACAGTGGAGGGGAAATGGGGGAAAGTGATAGGAAATGAGTGAATCTTTTTCTCATAGGATTTGGCTTAAGGAGGGAATAACATACACCTTCAATTGGGTAAGGAAATCTGTCTTACCCTATGGGAAATAGGGGGAGAAGGGGACAAGAGAGCAGGGGGATGATAGAGAGGAGGGCAGATTGGGAAAGGGGGCAATCAGAAGCAAATACTTCTGAGGAGGGACAGGGTCAAAAGAAAGGGTAGAATAAATGGGAGGGCAGGATAGGATTAAGGGAAATAGAGTTAGTTTTTCACAACATGTCTACTATGGAAGTGTTTTGCATAACTGCACATGTATGACCTATATTGAGTTGCTTGCCTTTTCAATGAGGGTAGGTGGGGAGGGAGGAAGGGAGAAGATTTGAAACCCAAACTTTTAAAAACATATGTTTAAAAAAATGTTTTCACATACTACTGGGAAATAAGAAATACAGGAAATGGGGTACAGAAGTCTGTCCTGCCCTACAGGAAAATAGAAGGAGAAGGGGATAAGAGAAGGGGAAAAGAGATGGAAGAGAGGACAGACTAGGGAAAGGGATATTCAGAATGCATGCCATCATGGGGTGGGGGGAGGAGTGAGATGGGGTGAAAATTTGGAACTCAAAATCTTGTGGAAGTAAGTATTGAAAACTGAAAATAAATTTATATTTTAAAAAATGGGGAAAAAAGAACAGTAAGACTAGTTTCAAGCAGGACTTATTTAAATAATCAAAAGACTGTTAAATGAGCAATGGGGGAAAACACACAAAGGTAAAGGTATTGGCCTGAATTATTACCATTTATTTTGTATGATTAAGCAATATAATGCAGTCATCACAATGAAGAGACCAAAAGAGATCAGAAATCGTTTCAGCTAGCATTTAATATCTTTGGCTAGCTGTGAGACAGGGAAGTCAAGGACAACACTGTTTGAGAGAAATAAATTCCTTGTAAAACATGACATGGCATGAGGATGGTGATAGAAGATTGCAAGAAGTAACACCCTACAAAAAAAATGGTAGAGAGAAAATGAGTTTGCAGAAAACTTGACATGAGATTCTACTAAGCCAACTAATCTTAGGGATAGCAATCGATCAACATGGAAGAAGGACAACAAACAAACATAAAATGAAATAGATTTTTGCAGGTCTTCTAAAATGATCTAGCCTCATAACCAATAAGAGTAGAATCACCAGAGCATCTGATGAATCAAAATTGCAAATGACCCAAAGTGATACACAATGGACAGTCAGATTCAGAAAATGTCATGAAGGAGATCATTCAGGAAATGTAAGCTCAGAAAAAGAGATTGTTCAGTCAGGTAGCCAGGCTGAGAAAAAGTAGATGACCGAAATGCTAAACTCCTACCCACTAAGAGGCCAAAGGAAGGCTACCAGTGATAGAGCCTTTGAGGAAGATTTATTGGAAAAAAAAAACATTGAGAAAAATCATGCAGGGCTGTGAATGGGTTGTAATCTACAACTATGGAGGAACTATCCACATAGATACTATCATAGATCTATTGAAATATTGAATCCCCCCCAGGAATAATAGACATAAGATGCTTGAGTCAGACTTAGATCTCTGCCCACCATTTTTTGGGAGAACATTATTCATTCATTCATTCATTCATTTGTTCATTCATTCATTCATTCATTCATTCATTTATCTAGTGAGGCAATCAGTGTTAACTGACTTGCCCAGGGTCACACAGCTAATAAGTGCCCAGTGCCTGAGGCTGGATATGAAGTCAGGTCTTCCTGACTCCAAAGCTGATGCTCTATCCATTGCACCATCTAGCTGCCTCCCCCCAACATTTTTTTTTCACAAAAATAAATTTTTATTAAAAGCCATGAAGTATGAGCAAGACTTCCCCCACATAGATTGCTTTACAACTGAGGCACCCTCAAGATGGATTGCTATCTAATTGCATCCTCTTTATTTTTGTATCTCCAGTACTTAAACGGTGCTTGGCACGTAGCAAGTGCTTAATAAATGCTTTTTTTTTAATGCATGGATTCATTTATTTTATCCTCTTTCTTCTGCTATTCCTCTTTTTCCCTTCCGGGGACTTAACAGCCACTCTACCCTGGCAGCCCCAGGCAGGGAAATGTCACAACTTTCCTTGTGAGTTCTCTAACATTTTAATAGCACTGTATGACAACTGTTTCCCTGAATTCAATACATTCATAGAGATGCTCATCTCCTATAATGATATCATAAGCCTGCTTTTTTAGCTTTTTCTTTACACTAGTTGTGGTGGAGTAATCTAGGGGATGTTTTAGCCCCAACCCCATGAATCAGTCTAAAAGAAATCAATACTTGCCTAACTCTTCTATTAAGCTAGGGGTATAATTGCCTGCACCAATGAGCCAACTGGTCTTTCCCCTTCCCCCATCAAAAATATGGGTTCAGAACCTAATCTAACAGTTATGTTCTGGAGAACAGAGCCCATTATTGACCTGTTGTAGATTTTTCTGCCTTGCCACTCTTAACATGCCTTCTCCAGAGTTTCACTTTCCTTTGAGTCCCTAACACAAAAGCCATCAGCAGCCTAAATGGCTCTGTGTCCAGTAACAGAAACACTGGCCATGTAATGGCCAGCACTGGAGCAGCACTCTTGTTTTTCCCATACAGAGATTACTGGAAAAAAAAAATCAATAAAGTGTCATTCATTTGCAATATTTTTAAGAGCTCTTATATTTCTGTTTCTCAAATGATGATGTGATTTCATGGCAGGGTGTAGTATCAGAACAGTATACAGTCTCTGAAATCAGCATCACAGGTAGGATGTCCCAGCTCCTCCTCCTTCTGGTACTTCTAGTCTCTCAAAGTTCTCCCAGCTTAAGACTCAAGATGTCTATTCATTAAACATTTAGCCTGCTTTGGGTCCATAGTGCCTTGCCAGATCAAGCACCCATTCCTCTAATTCAGCAGGCAAAGCAAAACCCTGAACCTCTGGAGTCCAAATGGTTTGTGTTCAGTCTAGATCAAGTTTATACCCAATATTATAGCTGAATACCCAATATTATAGCCCCCGCCTACTCCTCAGCTCCTAAATTATGTACCATTTTCTTTTACTTTGCTCCAATTTATAATAAAGAGTTAGTCCTTTGGGACAGCAAGGTGGCACAGTGGATAGAGCACCAGCCCTGGAGTCAGGAGGAACTGAGTTCAAATCTGACCTCAGACACTTGACACTTACTAGCTGTGTGACCCTGGGCAAGTCACTTAACCCCATTGCCTAGCCAAAAAAAAAGTTAGTCCTCTTAGCAAGGATAATCCAGCCACTTGTGCTCTTAATCTATGCCCTCTAGTCTCCTCTGTGAAGTCTCCTTTCCGACCTTGCCTCTCATTCTCTCATCTTCAGTTCACCTTATTCACTGGCTCTTCCCCAGCTACCAACAAACATGCCTAGGTCATTTTGATCCTAAAAACAAACAAAACAAAAAACACCTTTCTGTAACTTTAGAGTCACAGATCACCACATTTGCTATGATCATAAACTCATAGTGACATAGAGCTGAGAGGGGCCTTAAGGGTGATAGATTTAAACCCCATTTACATATGAAGAATTAACACCCAGAGAAGTGAAATGATTCACCTAAAGTCACAGATAGTAAGTGACAGTAGTAGAAATTGAACCCAGGTCCTCTGCTTTCACATTTAGCAATTTTTCCACTTTTTGCTTGGACCTTCCTTATTTTATGAACCAAAAATTAGAACACAAGGTCTGACAAAAGATACTCTTTTTACAAAGCCTTGTTAAAAAATATATTTGTTTTGCTATCAGGTTTCCTGAGAAAAATCTAGGAAATATGGCCACTATAATTATATCTCAAGCTGTCTAAATCCAGGGAATAGAAGTGATTGGCAAGGAGAGAAACAATTTGGAAGTTCCTACTGCCCCCATTGTGGAGATGGGACACAGCTAAGAATAGAAACTAATCTTTTTTTCTTCCACAAAATGCCCTCTGTAACATCCCCAATAAGTGTTGATCCAAAATCTGACAACAACAATGATAACTATCATCATCACCATCATTATCATCATCATCATCATCATCATCACTCAATATAATATTTAACAGCCTCTCTAAGCTGTAGGGAAGGCAGATGGAACATATCAAGAAAAGCCTGAATGGTCAAAATGCCTGGGGAAAGGAGTTAGCCACAAATATATCTCAATTGACTTATCTCTCCATTTCAAATATACTCGCAGAATACATAGATACACCCGTTTAAGGAAAATATTTGTGGAATATGCATCATGCCACAGTCATACCTGAAAATCTAACTTGGATCCATTTTCTATCTTTAAAAATAAGCCAGTTCTCCCCCCAAAACAGAGCAGGTGTAGGGTCAGGCTTTCAATCCCATGGTAACAACAATGGTCCTTTCTCCTGCTTAAATGGTCCAATTATATGCCATTTTAGCCCACTACTAGAGACTCAGCTCAATTGATCTAGATGCAACCCATCAGTTTCCCCTTCCTTCCCTGAGGTTCCTATATTATAACTCTTCTGACAGCCTTCCTTTTAAGGTCCCTACTTATCTCTTCTCTTTGAAAATGGGGTGTAGTTTGGCTTCCCAACATGTATCTGGGGCAATTGGTTCATGGACATTTTCCTCCAATCCTTTAACGTGTATCCTGGTTGCCAAATTATTTACAACTATCTCTAGGGAAACTGTATGATGCAATGTAAAGAACATTGAATTTTGAGTCATTTGTCTACTTTCAGATTCCATTTCTGAGCTTCACTATTTCATTGTGTGGCCTTTGGCGAGGCACTTAGCTAAGGCCTCAGTTTCCTCACTTCTTAAATGAGGAGAATCGCAATGTATTCCTAGGAGAAACTGAAGTTTCATCCTTTCTTCTACCCCTGTGAACCAGATTGAGATACTGGGTCCACCAAAAATTCATGTTATTTATCTTTAACTGGGCTCTCAGTGGTACATAGCAAAACTTTTTTTCATGATTGGTTGCTTTTCTTCTACATTCCACATATAGCTATTTGCAAACATTCTCCTCTCTCAATCCCCACCCCAACTAAAATCACCATTCTCTCTCAGACAATGATATTGCCTCCCACTTCTCTGAGAAGATTGAAGCCACATGCCCTGAGTTTTCTCATCTCCCTTTCTTTACACATCAAAATCCTTCTACTCCCTCACTCACACTTTTTTCCCTTTTTCTTTCTTCTCAGAGAACACAGTAGAACTTCAGTCTTCTTTGCTGATTCATTGTCACCCTCTGCCCCTCAAAGTGTGAGTGACCCTCAAAAGTGTGGCTGTCCCAGACCCTTTATCTCCATATACTCTCTCTATTTTCCTGGGTTATATTACCATTTTTATGCAGATGACTCACATATCTACAACACGTATCCAAACTTAATATTTCCCCTAAGCCCCAGTGCCATATCTTCCACTATCTGCTAGACTTCATTGTGTGTACTACCAATGCCTAAATGCAATACAACCCAAACTATTTATTATCTTCCTGTCTACATGTATCACTCCTTTCAATTACCTTATGTCTTTTGATGACATCACCACCATCCTTCGAGTCACGAAGCTAAATACCTCATATTCATATTTGATTCCTCCCTCTACTCTGTACTCCACTCAGTTGCCAAGACCTATCAATTCTATTACCACAAACCCTCTAAGTTCTGTGTCCTCTTTACTCATACTACCACTAATCACCACTCACCTGGACCCTAATATCCTTCCCTAAAAAAAAATCCTCCTGTGTGTGTGTGTGTGTGTGTGTGTGTGTGTGTGCACATTTTGTCTCTCATGAAAGAATGCAAGCTCCTTGAGAGAAAGGGCTGCTCCATCTGGCTTTCTGTCCTCAGTATCTAGCACAGTTTCTTGTGCACCTAATAAATGCTTGTTGATTAACTGATAAATTGTTATAGTTCCTTACTGGCCTGCCTTTTTGTTACTTCTCTTCCACTAGAATATACCCTTTAAATAACATATAAAATAATATTTCTAAGACATAGGCTTGAAAATGCACTTTTCTTGCACAAAAAACTTTTGGTGACTAGGTAGGATTTTTTAATATTTTAAAAAATTTCTTAGCTTTTTTTTTATCCTGGAGGATAAAAGACAAACTCTCCAGCCTTTCATTTAGAGGACTCTACAATCCAGATGTTCACTCACCATCCCTTTGCTAAAACAGATCAGAATTATTTAAAGAATCAAATTCAATAATCCTTCAGGGAGAAAATGGATATTTAATGAAATAGAGGACTTTCAAGCATTCCTGATGAAAGACCAGAGCTGAATGGAAACTTTGACATTTAAACACAAGACTCAAGAGAATCATGAAAAGGTGAACAGGAGAGAGTAATTATGAGAGTCTCAATAAAGTTACACTAAAGTTTGTCATCTCCTTCAGCTCATTTTATAGATGAGGAAACTGAACCAAACAGGATTAAATGACTTGCCTGAAGTCACACAGCTAGTAAATATCTGAGGCCAGATTTCAACTCAGGAAGAAGTCTTCCTGACTCCAGTCCCAGCACTCTATCCATTGTACCAACATGACTAGTAAGTAGTTAATCTGGGAAAAGTAAAGGTCTATGGTGCTTAGTATGTGATAAGCTCATTAGGAGCTAATAAAGTAACATAGAAGCCAAGACACCTAAATGCAGGATTCAGCACAGGATAGGAAATAGTCTTGCTGCCTTCTGCCCTGGTTAGGTCACAATCACAATACTGTATTTGGTTCAGTGCAACACATTTTAGGAAGGATTTCAATGCCTGGAGAGAATCCACACTAGGGCAACCAGGATGGTAAAGGGCTTTGAGTTCATACCATATGAGGTCTAGGGGAATGAAGCAGGGATGTTTAGTGCAAGGAAGATTTAGGGAAACTAAATGTTTTCATACACTCAAAGGCTTGTCTTGTGGAAGATGATTAAGTAGTATTGCTTGACTCCAGAGATCAGAAGTAGAAACAGTGGGTAGAAGCAAAGAGATAAGTTTAGTCTTAATGAAAGGGAAAACTTCCTTTAAAATTAGAGCAAGTCAAAAGGCAATCATCTGTCTTGAGAAGTCATGGATTCTCAACACCACAGATCTTTGAGCCAAGACTTAATGACCATTTGTCTTTTACATAGTAGAAGAGACTTTTTTCAGTTTTTCAATCAGCCTCTCATGTTCCTTTCAACTCTGCAATTCTCTGATTCTCCTCTACTAAAACATAAAATTATTCACTGCCATGTTGGCAAGGAGACTAAACAACATAATTGGATGATACATTCATTACTGCCAAAGTATATTTATCATAAATAGACATATGGCAGATAATGTAAGGCTTTTAAATATAACAGGTTATCGTAAATAGTGCAGATTGCCAATGATGCTAACATGTCATTATGCTCAAAAAAGATTTTATTTGCTTGGAAGGAACCTGTCTTCCAAATCTGTTAGGGGAAAAAAAATCAATTTGGGGAAAGTTTCCCCTGGGTAATTAATGCTTTATAGGAAGAATCTCAGGCAAACGCAAAGTAAACAATTAGAGATCCCTTAATTTTTTCATCGAAGAAGAAACAAGACAAAGTTTCTCCCTCCCATTCCTTTCCATTTCATCAGCTGAACCCTAACTGTTGCTTAATTAAAAAAATTGTTCCAAATTAAAGTGCATAAAAATCAATTTACATGCATAAAAATCTCACATTATTAATCTATTTGCATGAACTGCTATGATTTATTTACCCAAACCATCAGAAGAAATGCTTGCATTTTAGCCACTTACCAGAAAATATCAGACATCAAAATGAGCTACCCCAAATCTAAACCCTCCAGTCTATAAATAGCTGATACTACCCCGTTCTTCTAGCTTTATCTACCACTGTCACTACACCATGAACTACATACTCTAGGCTAGCTGGAATACTCAATATCCCATGGTTTGTGAATTGTTTTGATTTGCTCAAGTCATTCCTTACACCTCCCTTGTTCTCACCCCACTTCTATTTATACCTGTTGCCATCCTACTCATCTTTCAAGACCCAGCTCAAATGTCACATTTGCCATGAAATCTTCCCTGATCTCTTAGTCAGAAATTATATCTCCTTCTACAAACTCTGTCTAATGGGGTTAATTAGACCCCCATTCACTCCCATTTATAGGACCATGGGCTACTTTTTATGCACCATGTATGCTGGTGCAGTTCCAAAAGACTTGCTCCTTTGAGATGACCCTGCAATCCTTTGTCCTGTGATGGTAGCAGGGTGACTAGAATGCATCAAAGAGATTTGGCCACTGAGCCAGGAATAGCCACCTATTGAATAGACTTGAAAAGAAAGACAACTTTCTGGAATTAGAACTTGGAATGTGAAGAATGAAGTAAAGAATAAGAAAATTAGAAAAGTAGGCAGGTGTCAGGTTGTGATGAACTTTTAATATCAAATAGGAGTTTATAATTGATTCTCTGATAATGGGGGACACTTCTGATTGAGTAGGAATGTGACACGATCAGACCTAAACTTTAGGGCAAGTACTTTGACAGTTATGTGGAGGGTATACTTGCATGGAGGGTGAAGCTTGAAGAAAGGAGACTCAAGACAGTTCTTGCTATAGGCCATTGGAGAGGTGATGAGGGCTTAAACTGTTGTTTGTCTTTCATTCTACAAGAGGACCAATGACATCATAAGGGTGATGTCTTGACTTGTGTATGATTTTGATTTAAGCAAGGCAGAGCTGCACAGTTATCAGCCACAGTCTTACCTCTGGAGTCATCAAAGTACACTGGCAGGGCAAAGGTCAAGAAGCCTGGTGGTGGCCCAGGATGCAGGGGTAGCTGTGTGCTTAGAGAGGAACCTAGAAATAACAATATTTAATAATTGAATTTATATGGAGTAAGCAAGAGTGAAAAATCAAGGATGATACCAAAGCTACAAACTAAATTCTGGAGCCCTTGCCAGCAACAGGAAAATGAAATGGTAGGAAAATTAGCCATTTTATCATATGCTCCAATATCACTGACTTGTCTTAAATTTCATCTTTGGAATGGAATTTCCTTTGGCGTTATCACAATACTTTGCTTATACTTTCATTTGGCATTCCCTGGATCCTACTTTGTATTATAGAAATGTGTGTACATTGCATCCTTTCACCTTTTCAGTTCTTTAATGATGAAGGACCGATAATGTTTGTAGTCACATCATGTGAGCAAAATGAGTTTCTAGAAGTGAAAAAAAAAAAACTGATTTCATTCCAAGCACAATAGTTCTTTCTTAGAACCTTAGATACCTTTCTTAAATTAGTTATATAAGACTTAAATTCTAAAGGTCATCCATATGGTAAATAACTTAATGGGCATCATAATGGGTGTACTATGATATAGTCAGAAAGGATAGAGATAATTTTACCTTCAGTTTCAGTATACATGCTTCTAATAAAGCTGGTAAGTACATATTTGCATTTTGCTGTTTTATATAGAAAATTTTTCAGTGAAGTTGTTTTTATTGTTATCAATTCACTCCTAAAACTGCTTGGCGGTTATAAAATTAAATCCGGAGTCTACATTTGATGGCTTTTTCAGCTGCAGAGAAGAAGAGTTTTCAATCCTATATACAAGACACATTGGGGACTTTCCAGAGGTCACTGGAAACATTGATTAGGAGAGTTTCAATTTAGCTCTGTGGAGAGAAGTCACGCTACATAAGACATAGAAGAGCAATAGTAACAATTCTGATGATAAAAATATCTAATATTTATATGGTACTTTAAAGTTTGGAAAATGCTTCATATATGTAATGGGGATGGACTGGCCTGTGAGGGCTAGTCCTTGAACCATTTCCAGATATTCTCAGACTGGTTTCAACCTGAGTGACCATGCTGAAGCTTAGGTTAAGCTGTTTCTGGTTTTATATATAACTAAATGGCTATCCTACATGACAATGCAGAACATGATATAATGAATTTCATTGTTTTCTTTATTGTGGACTCTTTAAAATGAATTAAAGAAGCAAGTAGATTGTTAAGAAGATGACATCTGAGAATGGTTTTTGAATTTCTGGACCACAGCTTAAAATAATGGAATGATGGGCATGTTGGCAAGAGATAGAGTATACCTAATAAGAGCTACTAAAATAAGCTACATATTTTTAAGTGGTCAAAGGATATAAAAAATTCTCAAATGAAGAATTTTAAACTATTAACAAATATATGAAAGACTGCTCCAAAATGCTAATAATAAGAACGTAAATAAAAATAATTCTTGGGTTCACCTGACATCTTCCAAATCGGCAAAGATGACCAAATATGGAAATTTTCATTGTTGGAGAGATCCCAGGAAGACAGACACACTGATACTCTGATGGTGAAGCTGTGAATTTGTCCAGTTATTTTGGAAAGCACTTTGGCTGTATCCTTAAAAAATGACTAAAATTTTCATTTCCTTTTGCCCATGCTTCCCACTGTTAAGTAGAGACTCTAAGAATAACAAAGAGAGAAATAAAGATACCATATGTGCAAAAAAAATCAGTGAACCAAACAAAAAACTCACAGTAGCACTTTTGTAGTAAAACAAAGAATTGAAAATAAAATAGGTGCCTACTGAATGTAAACAAACTATGGCACATGAATGTAATGTATCATTACTATACAATAAGAGATGAAGAACATGAATGATTCAGGAAAGCATGAGAAGATTTATATGAACTGATGCATAACAGAATAAGCAGAATGAGAAAATGAACATATAGAACTAAAATGATGTAAATGGAAAAGAGAAAAAATGAAACGTGAGAAAATATAAAGATTAAGCTTGGCCCCAGAAAAGAGCTGAAAAAATGCATTTTCCTTCTCTCTTTCAAAAGTGGACTGTGGGTATGTGTATTGTTAATACTATCAGACATGATCTTTGTATCGATTGCTTTTGTTGGAATTCTTTTTTTTCCCTTTTCTTCTAGAAATGTTATAAAAGTTGATTTGGCAGGCAGGGTAGAGGCAAGGAATCTATTCAGAAATCAAGTTTTAAAAAAGATATTCATAAAAAAGAAAAATGGGCTTGCCTGAAGTCTTTCAAATTTAATAAGTGCTTAAAACTGAAAAGAACAGAGAGAAAGAACTGTCTGTATTTTCTGGAGTCTAGAGCTTCTAAGTTATATGCTATAAAGAGTAGAATACACTGTAGGAAAAATATCAATGAAGAAGCCCAGAAATTAAAGATCAAATAGAAGAAAGGATTTTGTTCTTTTACCTCTGATATATCTATATACAAATGAACATTGTATAGGTATCAAGCAATGTGAACCACAGTTTGTAATCTGACCTTATTGGTATCACTGAGATTTGATGGGATGAGACATAAGATTGAAATATGGCTCCAGAAGGGTAGAACATTCAAAAGGAACAGGGCTGATAAAAGAGGAGAGGAAGTAGGATAGTAGAGAAGAGTTATGGGACAAAATTTCATGAGGAAATACAAGAGCTGTAAGGGGTTTGATTGATAGCATTCAGTGAAAATCAACACAAGCAGAAATAAAAGAGGTATGGTTATCAGATTATATGACAGATCAACTAAATGGGAGGAAATAGATGATATTCTCCTTCCATTAAAATGTAAGTTCCTTGAGAGCAGGGACTGTCTTACATTTCTATGTGTATCCCCAGTCCTTATGAAAGTGCTTTGCACATTGTAAGTACTTAGTAAATACTTCATTCATTCATTCAAGATGAATCTTGAAAACCAATTCCAAGCTTGGCACAGTATTATGATATAGTAATTATGGAGACCTTCAATTTTTCAGACATAAAAATCATAGCATTGTGACTTAGTGAATGAAGAGCTGGTACTTGCAGTCAGAAGGAAACGGCAAAACACTTCAGTATCTCTGTCAAGAAAACCCCATATGGAGAAACAAAGCATCCGATACAACTGAAGAATGACCTAGCAACAACAACACTTGCAGTCAGGAAGACTTGAGTTCTAGTTCTGCCTCTGACACACACACTCTCTCTAGATTCTAGGCAAGCCTATTAATCTCTCAGTGCTTTATGGAACTCACTGAGACTGTGCGTGTGTGTGCGCACATGCATGTGCATGCCTTTCGGAGGCAATCAGGATTAGGTGACTTGCCCAGAGTCATACAACCAATGTCTGAGACCTCATTTGAACTCAGGTCCTCCTGACTCCAGGGCTGGTGCTCTATCCACTGTGCCATATAGCTGCTCCTCTGAGGCTATGTGTTGCAGAGAAGATGCCTACCTGCACTAGTTGAGTTAATGTTCTCACCTGAGTGCTCCCTCTACCAATTAAATCACAGATCCATAGGAGTTCACATCTTTACAAAACTTTAAAGATTAAAAAGTGTTTTGCATATGTTTTTCTGTTCCTCATAACCACTAGAACTTCTGTCCATCTTATCTGTCTGTTTCTCTCTTCCTCTCTCTCTCTCTCTCTCTCTCTCTCTCTCTCTCTCTCTCTCTCTCTCTCTCTCCCTCCCTCTCTCTCTCTCTCTCTCTCTCTCTCTCTCTCTCCTCTCTCTCTCTCTCCTCTCTCTCTCTCTCTCTCTCTTCTCTCTCTCTCTCTCTTCCCTTTCCTCTATCTCTTTCTCTGTCACCAAAAGCATAGAAATTAGTAATTCCTTCACCTGTTTTTATAATTTTATCTTTCAAAAGATTGAAAGAGTAATGAGGGACATTACCATTCTAGATCCAGTTCTCATCAAGGAGGAATTTATTGCTAGAGTGAACATGAGAGAGACCTTGGTGAGAAGTGATCACTCCATCTTGGAATTTGTGACAGAAAAGTAGAAGAAATGCAGGTAGAGCATCACATGGATTCTCGAAAAGGAAGTAGGGACCAATTGCCTCACGAAAAGAAAAGAAAAGAAAAGAAAAGAAAAGAAAAGAAAAGAAAAGAAAAGAAAAGAAAAGAAAAGAAAAGAAAAGAAAAGAAAAGAAAAGAAAAGAAAAGAAAAGGAGAGGAAAGGAGAGGAAAGGAAAGGAAAGAAAAGAAAAGAAAAGAAAAGAAAAGAAAAGAAAAGAAAAGAAAAGAAAAGAAAAGAAAAGAAAAGAAAAGAAAAGAAAAGAAAAGAAAAGAAAAGAAAAGAAAAGAAAGTATTGATCATGAAAAGCTAGCATGGCTTCATGAAGAACAGATCAAGCCAAATAATTCTATTTTTTATATAGAGTTATTAGACTAGTAAGTCAGGAGGATGCTATAAATACATTTTGTTTAACTTTTAGGTAAACATTTGACAAAAGTTCTCACACCATTCTCATGGGCAAGATGAAGAGATGTGGGCTAGAAAGTGCTAGATAATAAATAGGTTGGTTCAGAACTAGTTAAATGGTTAGATCCAATAAGTAATTAAAACTGGCATTATGTGGACTGGGAAGGAGCATCCCCAAGGATCTGCTTAGTCCTGTTCTATTTGCTTGTATTCAATAATTTGGATTAAAGCAAAAATGGCATTTTAATCAATGGTTGGGATTAAAGCAAAAATGGTATACTTATCAATATGATTTGTTAAATTGTTCAATGACAGTGAAAATTCACAATGATTTTGGTGGCCTAGAATGTTGTGGTCAATCAAATTAAGTGAATTGTGATCATAGACTTGGAGCTGGAAAAGACCTTAGAACTCATATAGATAAACCTCATTTTCTATCACCTATGGCCCAGAACTCTGGGTTAACATAAACAAGGTCTGATCTTGGGGGCTACTCCCATCGTAAATCACTATCTCTTTCTCTCATATTGGCCCACTAAGAGGTTTCTTTAAGAAATCTCAGAATACAGCTAACAGTAACGAGATTCCTGAGTTTAGTAGAAATATTCAAGCTGATGCAGAAAGTGATTATCCAACAATCCATTTTATGTCACAGAAGATACAGAAAATGTAAAAAGCTCATAAATAAATGCATAAAGGACTCAAAACAGCTCATCAATAATCTGTATTATCTCTCCATTTCAATGAGTCTCATTCACTTTTAACAGGTTTCTAAAACACTTAGGACTTGGAAATACATCTCTGGTTTGGATTCCCCCAGAAGAGAAATGTACTAAGTAACTAGTATATGCTAGACAGGCAACTTCTTTTGCCATCAGGCCCATCTTATCCAAATAACTTACTAAGATAGTAAAGCACAAAATTCAGGTCCCTTGTCCCCCTCATACTAGGGTTTTAGTTCCTTACTATTGGGCCTCTTGCTATTGAAATATCTGTACAATATTTTTCCTCTCTCCAAAGAAATTCTCCTTCTCCCAACAACAGATCATCAAACACTCACACTTTCAGTTACTCCTGAAGATAGTGCTGCCTTGGAAACCCCTCTTCTTTCAATGGAAGGTTGAACTTTCAGACTCCTTGACTTGAACTTGGGGTGATCTGTGAAACAACTCTAAGGCTAGTGTTGCAAAAGACTCTCTTCACCCAAGAACTAGGAGACTAGGGTTCAGGAAGAAAAATAAAACAAAACATTGTTTTGGGAACCCTGTGGTCTAGGCATATGTCAACCTCCACCAAGTGCCTCTCCAGAAAGTCTTGATCCTCCATCATTGTCCTAGCTGGTACTATCTTTTGAATGGATAAAGTCTACTTTAAGGTCTCTGTTCTTGGACCCCTGTTCAGAAAATAGAAAATAAAAACAAAAAGTGTCTAGGAACCCAGGAACCCTCCTCTCAGGCTCCAAGATGGAAAAAAAAGAAAACAGCTTACCATGAGCTCTTGCCAAAAGGCAATCATTAATAGTTCTTCTAGAGGCTTGGCCAACACCACCTGCTGCATACTCAAGATCTCTCTAGAAGAAAAGTTACAAAAAGAAAAAGCTTGAATGTTCATCAGCTTCCTTTTATAGACCAGCACAAAGAAGGCGGCTCCTCCCATAGGAGCATGTCTTTCCAAGAGTACAAACCAATCAGTAGGCAGCCCCAGTAGCAAAACCCATCCTTCAAGAGGTGCCAAAGGGTGTCTCCATAACAAATTAGTCATCTTGGGGGCATCCCCAATCTATGAAATTTAATCATATATCTTTAAGTCTTTTCAAAAAGGGGCTGATAGGCATGTCCATACCTGCCATAAGGAGAAGCTTTCAAAAGTTCAAAATGAAGGTTTGCCACCCTGTAAGCTCAACAAGCTGATCTGGGAACTCCCTCAACCCTCAATAAACTCCCTACACACAGAATAAGAAACTGAGGCCTACAAAGGTTGAGTTGCTCACTGTTAATCAGAGCTTAGCACTCAGAATTGCAGTTCCAACTCAGGTCTTCTGATGGCATGTAACATCTTATAAACTTGGACTCAAAAAACCAGCTTCACACACACATGCACACACAAATGCACTCATGCACATACACTTGCATGAGCAAACACTGAGGAGGGGGAGGAATGTGGCTAGAAAGCAGTTTATCAGACAAAGAGTTTGGATTTTTCATATGAAAGCTCAACATGAATCATCACTGTGATATGGCAACAAAAAAGCTAATGCTGGCTCAGGCCCAGTTAAGAGAAGCATAGGATCCAGGAGAAGGGAGACAAGAGTCTGGCTGTACTTTGCCCAAAAAAGACATCCCAAGTCATGTCACAGTTTAGAGAAGACACTGATAATCTAGAGAGTTCCCAGAAGGGACCAACCAACATCAGGCCATCCTGCTAATTTTTCACCATTGGTTGAAGGAACTGGGGCTGTTTAGCCTGGAGAATACCAGACATGATAGCTACATCTAAAAAGCTATTACAAAAAAGAGCGATTAGGCCAATCCTGCTGGACCCCTGGAAGGCAAAAGTAGCAGTAATGCGGTGGAAATTGCAAGGAAGTAAATTTAGACTTGATGTAAAGGAAAGCTTCCTAACAATTAGAGCATTCTAAAATGGAATGGGCCATCTTAGGTGGTAGTGGATTTTTCTTGAAAAGGATGAGTGATCACGTTTCAAGTATGTCATGGTGAGCATTTCTTTCAAGGATGGCCTAGACTACATGGTCTTGTGAGGGCACTGGAACTCTGTGGAATGCTGGCTTTGGACTCAGAAAGACCTGAGTTTGAATCCTGCCTCGGATACTTATTAGCTATATGACCCTGGGCATGTCACTTAAGCTCTTTCAGCCTCATTTTCTTTGAAAAGTATTGATATTTTGGTCAGTTTTTAATAGCCAATAATGGCCAGGATTGCATGATCACAGATTTAGAACTGGAAGTGATGAATTTTGAGGTCACCTATCCCAACCCCTTAATTTATAAATGGGGAAACTGAGGCCCAGAGATATCAATTAATCCAAGGTCAAATAGGTAGTAAGTGGCAGAGACAGGGTTTGAATTTATGCCCCTCAGCTATTGCACGGTAGGTAACTGTTGCCTTCCCATTGGTTAGTAATGGAGAGGAACGTACCTTATTACCAGTAATGTTCTGTGGGCAAAAATATTCAATAAAAGATATCATTCAAGAGATGGATGATGACACATGTTGAGATGGGTCACATAGTGAGGTTAAAGAATAACAGATTAACATTCTGTATGTTGCATTGATGCTCCTGTAGAGACCTAGAGGACCATTGCTTTCCATAAAAAATTTATGGGACAATGTAAATGTGCTTCACAGTACATGATGGAAGCCTTGTGATCTCCACTCTGCAAAGTAGCACCCACATTAAGATGACAAATCCCTTGAAGCATTGAAATTTAATTGTTGAATTAATAAATGAATGAAAAGAAGTAGATGAAGAAAAGGAATGATTTGAAAGTTCTGATATTTTTTAAGGGACAACTAGAGGAAACCCAGTCAGGTAATGGATTGTTCCTTGGAGCATCCAGCAGGTGGTAGCAGGATGTCAGAGGAAAGCCTATTACTGGCAGGAGGTGAAACAATTATAAAAATAAAAAATCTACAGTCTCTGGACCTCAGAGAAGGATAGCTTCCCATGCACTGTCCTCTCCCATTCTCTTCATAACCTCTTCTTGATACTAGCTAGAAGTACCTTCCACCATCCTTATCTTTTACTATAGTATTGAAGCAGATAATTTTAAGAACTTGCTTAAACCCAGAGCCTGGGACTCACTCAGTCCTCAGAACAGATAGAGCTTCATTCCCATGCTTCCTTGCCCCATCTCAAGGATGGAGGTAAAAGTATGTGGTCCCCAGGACTCCAACTTAGAACACAGCCAGGGGAAAAAAGAAAATGGGCAGATTCAGCTTAGATCAACAGTGTGACTGTTCCCTCACCCAGATCCCAGCCTCATCCTTTGGACCCTCTCCCAACCCCCACTCCCACCCTCTCCTCAACATTCTTTCAATGTTGCCCTCAACTTTTTCACTTCACTTTGACTCCAATTCATACCCGAGTCTTTACTTCATTTTCCAGTCCCCCACTCAGCATGTTCATTCAGGATCTAGGCTAGCTAAATATAAATGAAGAGAAATCAAAAAGGGAAAGTGTGTGTATATGGAAGGGAAGAGGGTGGTAGCAAGTGTTGGGGTTTGGAAATACCCTTTGGAAACTACCCTGGACAAATTCTTTCTTGTCAGCTTTGCCCCTGTATGCCCGCCCACAAGTCAGGGTGTCCGGATAAGAGGATAAAGGGGGTCCAAATTACGATCTCTACCCCTTTCCCTCCCCTATTCCTTCAGGCCCCTCCAACTGGCTGCTCCACCCATGCATTCCCGCAGGTCTGGAACAGGAGCCGGCAGGATTGTCTAGGCAGCGGCTGCCAATGTCCCTCCCACCTTCCCACTTGGCATAATCCCCGAAGCCACTCCACGCCCTCCTGCGTGCCACCTTCTCATGGAGTCCACGGGGCTTGGGGGTTGGGCAGGGGGCAGAGAAGCACCGTTCTCCCCATCAGAGACCACGTCTCCCGGTAGTGGGGAAGGGTCTGCACGTAGCTCGGTCCCCCAGCCGCGGGAGAGGCTGCCGAGACTGGGAAGACCTCCTCCTACAGCCCCAGAGAGAGTAGAAGGCAGATGAAGGGGGTGGAGAAGAAGCTGGAGATAGGACGGGCGCAGTGGGAGGGGTCGAAGAGGGGGCGGGGGCCGGGCGGCGCTCGGGAGGCGCGGGCGGCGGCGGCTGTAGCGGCGGGACCTGGACTGGGGTCCGGAGCAAGCATAGCCGAAGGTGAGAAGGAGCTGTCCCTTCCCGATCCTTCTGCTCTCCTCCTACCCTGGACCCACACCTTGGAGAGCAGACTGCGCCGCCCTTCCCTCTGCGCCCGAGTGCAAGCTCCCAACTCCTCGCGGCAGGCACGTCAGCAGTCACCGAGCTGATCGCGGCGGGTCGCGGTGGCTAAGAACTTGGGGGAGAGGGGGCTCCCGCCCCAGAGCAGAGGGGGAGGGCTTGGGCATCGCGGAGGGAAGCCCCGCGCCCTGCCCTCCCGGGAGAGCTGCAGGTACCGGGAGGCGTGGGGACTCGTGCTTACCTCTCCCTAGGCGGGAAGGTGAGCCCTAGAAATGGGGGAGGGGGCGTGGAGGGGGCATTTGAGGGAAGGGAGTTGGCCCAAGGAGTGGAAGGGTCGAAGAGGTTTTGCTTGATAATGGGCTGACTGCCCAGATGGACTTTGCATGATGGTGGACTGCCCAGCAGAGCCTCTGCAAGGTCCGAGGAAGTACCTGGGACAGGATGGAAAGGTCTGAAGCGACCTGTCCTGAGTTTTGTCACCCAGCGACTTCCTTGTCTGCCTGTTCTGGGCTAGCCAAAAGGTCCAGGACCTGACAACTCTGTCCCCTCCCCTTTCAACTTGCTAAGAGTGCGGACCCTTCTTCCTGCATCTGCACCCAAAAACAACCCTGTTTTTAACTTGCGAGACCTCTGAGAGGGTGAGACTGATAACTTGTAACCAGATCTCTCTTCATCCCCCCCATTCCAATGACTTAGGACATCTACTGAGATCCTAAGTGGAACTAAATGTGGAGGAGTGTGTGTGTGTGTGTGTGTGTGTGTGTGTGTGTGTGTGTTGAGGGGCGGGGGTGGGGAGGGGGAAGGAACAGAGTAGAGTTTACATTCTATCTTGCCCCTACTCCTTACTATGTGCCTACCCCGCCCTCAATTCAAGACCTGGAGGTTGGGTAGGGGAGACTCGATACAGCTTTTGCATCCCCTACACAACCTGTAAACTTAAGCTTCAGTCTTCTCCCATGTCCACACCCCAGCTCCACTCACCTCTCTTTCTGACTTGGTTCACCCCACCCCACCTTGGCAGCCCAACATCCTGGCACCCTGTGCCCGCCTTCCCCTGGGGGAGGTGGCAGGAGCCCAGCAGCATAGTTCGTGTTGTAATGGCCCTGGCATTAGGCTGAGAAAGTCAGGGCTAAGTCTTTTTCCACCCAATTGGTTCCACCCTTCAGGGGAAATTTGGCTCAGGAGGGAATGTAGGAGTCCAGGGCTGCTTCTTAGACTGAGGGGTTGTAGGAAAAGGTCAGAATGCCCAGGGCCTATTTCCAGTGCTGAGATGTGGGAGGAGGGGTTGAGATGGTGTATTGATACCATCTGAGGGCATCACTTATAGACATGGTGTTCTGTTGTGGACAAGTCAGGGTTGAGGGGGAGCCTCCCTCAATACCTAGAAGGAATGCTGGCACTGGGACTCCAGTTCAATGCCCAGGGAAAAACATGGCAAGTAACTATGCCTGAGGATTAAGGGAAGATGGTGAGGGGGAGGAAAGCAAGGCAAAAAAGAAGGCCCTCTGGTGTCTTCCCCTGCCCAGGGAGGGCCTGGTGTCCTCAAGATAAAAAGTAGGTAAACTGAGGGACAGTAAGGGGCACCAGGGCAGAAATGGGAGGGGGCTAGAAAGCTGCAGGCTCCCCCTAACCATTCTATTCTCCTCTGGTCTCAGCTTGCTTTCCCTTTTCAAGCCCTTCTGAAAACACAGGTGGACATAGATTGAAGAAAGGAAAAGAGGGTGGGGGTTGGCCATTTGTGAGGGCTGCTATTCTGAGACAAATTCAGATGCATGGCCAGAGATACATACCAACACGAGGATGTGGGGAGCCCCTGTCATCTACCAACAGAGCCACATGCTTTCACACACACACACACACACACACACACACACACACACACACACACACACACACAAAGAGACACCCCCTATGGCATACACCCAATCTCACACGCAGTCTCTTAACAAGACATATGTTTTTATACAACCTCATTTTTTTTCACATTCATACACTATCATAGACATTCATAGGCTAGCTTACACTAGCTTTCGTTCACACACATTTGCTGCCCCCAAACACTTAGCCAAAACACTTTCCTATGCTGTCACACCCACATCCACACCCACTTAGTTTATGGTGATCTCAGCTGGAAGGGACTATACAAACACCACACACCTCAAAAGCTGCCCCTAGTCGCCCCCCTATTCTGGGAGTGGGAGGTACATATGTCTACAGATGCTGCTTGCTCTGAGGATATCATGTTAGAGACACTCTCTGCAGGACAGGCTCGGAGCCTCAGTAAACATCATAGAACTAGGCTGTGCCCTACCCTGCCTCTAGTCCCTTCCTCCCAAACACACAAACAAAAGAAAAATAAAGCCATATTTCTTCACCCCCCTCCTGCTCCCCAGTTAGGTTATGAGTCTTACACATGGGTGTATATTGACTGTTCCCCATGGGCCTCTACTAAAAATGAGCTGTTGAGGAGGAGGGATCGTGGAGTGTTGAGGAGAATTATGAAGAGGTTTTCCAAGGTGGAGATGAAAGCTATAAGCTTACAGGGCTGCACTGATCAGGGATTATATAGGAATTTCCTGAGAGTTTAACAGCTGCAAAGCAAGACCCAGGAATGGCCCTATGGTGCTGACCCTCCCACTCTGATGCCAGGGATAACAGGTGGGAAGCCCTGCCCAGTTTCAGAACCAGCCACAGATCTACTGTCCCCATATCGTTCCATCTGTTCCTTCTCCCTACTCTGTCCCTGCCCTCTAGATCACCATATTCCAATCTAAGGGTGAAAATATGGCTTGGGAGGCAGGACTCATGGGTTTCCTTTACAGCTTTACACCTTTACATTGGTTATGTGTCCTGGACCATACCCTGACTTGTCTCTTCATCCATTTTTTTCTCTTTGTGGTTTTCTGTGTCCTCCCTACCCAGGGAGATAGTGTGAGAGAAAACAAAGTGTTATCAAGGTAACAATCTCTACTTCTTGGGAGAGAGCATTAGCAAATCCTAGGATGAAGGTTATTTACTGTGTTGTTTATTATTTCTGTGATTACTATTTCTTTAGTCATGTTCTTGGTGCCCCCAGCTTCTCCATCTCAGCTTTCATCCTATTTATGCAAAGTTTCAGAAATTTCAAAGCCATGCATGGAGAAAAGAAACATTTTAGTTAAATTTGGGGGAAAAAAACTGAAATAGATACTACGCCTTTTAAAGCACCTTCTACAAATCTAACATAACTGTAATTTTAGAACTTTAAAAACCATATTATTTTTAATTGAGTTGTTCATAAAATTATCAGGGCTGCTATGTTAGATTTAAACATAGTTAATGTGGGCAGTAATTACACATCAAATATTGGAATCTACTTTTACATATTTTAATATATGGTATAAATGAGGCTACAGGCTGCTGAACTTTAAGGAATGTATCATCTCCTATTTTTGTTTACCATTTTATGAGAGTTAGCAAAAACCTGAGATCAAAAGAGACTATAGCAAAGCCAAAAAAAGGGTTTTTTTTATTAATTTGACATTTTCCACAATTTCAAATGGAACTAGAAAGTAATATATTTTTTTAATAAATAAGGCGGAAAACCAAATGAGCTCATTAGACTTACTTTTACCACAAAAAACCTCTGTCCAATCAGTCTCATTTTCTATGCTATCACTATCAACCTTTTCTATTTCTTCTGACGATCCATTTTTTGTGTCTTCCTGGCCTTCTGAAAGCTGAACATTTGCCTGGATTGAGACAAGCCCCTCTACTTCACAAGTCAGTACATTTCTTGAATCAGTGTAAATACATCCAAACAGAAACCAGTTTCTTTTACAGATCAAAGAAGACTCTGAAACACGAAAGAAGCAAAAGGAATCAGGGGCTTTTGTCCTGTAAGGGACTTGGCACCATGTTGTAGGAGTGATTTGCTTGGCAGAATCCCAACTTTCATTCCTTGACCAAGCACCTGAGAACATTGTCTATTATGCTCCAATGGAAAATGTCTTTCCAACATCGAGTCATAGGTGGATTGCTTGTTTTGCAGCCTAGTTAAAGGCAAGACTAGCTTTGTCTTCACTTACATTTCTGCCTTTGAATCTTGGACCAAGAGATTTGTAGCTGTGTTGATTAGTTGGCACCAAAAATCTGCTTTCTTAAAGAAGTCTTTTATTTAACTTTTTTCTGTACCAATAAGTAGGGCTCCATGGCAGGTATCAAAATCTGTGGATGTTTGATAAAGAATTGTCAAAGAATGTCTGACAAAAGAGCACTGTGATTCAGATACAGTGCATGCCTTAGAACCTTCATGGATTTCTGCTGCTGAATGCTGTCATTCTCACTAAGCAAAATGTTCTTCCATTTCTGGGTATTTTAAGACTTTTATTCC
Organism: Phascolarctos cinereus; assembly: GCF_003287225.1. NCBI lineage: Eukaryota > Metazoa > Chordata > Mammalia > Diprotodontia > Phascolarctidae > Phascolarctos > Phascolarctos cinereus. The sequence continues at coordinate 100,650,624 of NW_027555514.1, read as the reverse complement.
TTCTTGTAGAGATCCTTTAGGTTTTTAAAAAGTATACTCTCCAAGGACAAAAAGTTAGTGTGATAGAAAGAAAAGAGTAATAAAATTGGAATCAGAGGACTTGTATTCAAATCCTGACTCACCTGCTTAATACCTATGTGACTGTGGACAAGTCACTTCAACTTTCTAGTTTTCAATTTCCTTCATTTGTAAAATAAAGGGATTGGTCTAGACTAGAAGTTCTTAGCTTTGTGTTTGTGTGCTGTGGACTCTCTTTGGCTGCCTGGTGAAGACAGCTAAGCCCTTTTCAGAATAATAGTTTTAAAGGTATAAAATAAAATACCTGGGGTTTCAACAGAAACCAATTATACTGAAATATAGTTATCACCTAATAAAAAAAAAGTTCACGGACCCCAGATTAAGAACCTTTGGGCAACATAATTTGTACAGTCCCTTCTGGTTCTCAATCTATGATCCTCTGCCATTGCTGGTTTCTCCCATTGTGCTTTACTGAAGCACCATGTCATGAATGCCAAGATTCACACCTGGCCCATGAGCTACCCTGACCTGCATTCAACTTCCTACTCTCAGATATGGTCTAGGAACCTTTGCTTTCATCCCCAGAGCACAATCATCTTGTGATCTTAAGAGAATACCCTTGAACCTGAGATTCAGAACCTGCCAGAATTTTCTGTCCCCTTAGAACTCTGAATTTATAGAGCCAGTAAAGGGAGAAGGAAAGAAGGAAACAATCATTTATTAAGCACCTACTATGTTCCAGATGCTGGGATAAATGCTTTAACAAATATCTCATTTGAACTTCATGACAACCCTGGGAGGTAGGTGCTAATCATTATTGCCATTTTACAATTGAGGAAACTGAGGCAGAGGTTAAAGGACTTGCCTAGGATCACACAACTAGTCAGATTTAAACTCAGGTCTTCCAGACTCCAGGCCTAGCACTCTGTCCACTGTGCCACCTAGCTAAACCTAATTAACTGATCATTAATTACCTATCTCTTGTCTTCTTCCATTTCTGGAGTCTCTAGGTACCCTTTCTTTCTATTTTCTTTGCCTCTTTCACCTCTCACTCCTGTCTTCACAAATAATGTTTCTAGATAAGAGAATTAGAAGCATGTAAAGAAAATCCAGGGCTAAATAACCCTAAACTTCATAAGCTACCCCATACTAAAATTTCTCTGTGTTGTATGCCATTTATAGGAGGGGGGAAGGTATAGATACATAATGACCAACAAGGAAATTATTGCACCTAAAAAGAACCCTTTAGGAGATATAAATCAGGATGCAGGTGAGAGTGCAAACCAGAGACCAAGCTAGACCCAGTAGACTGTGAGCTCCTCAAGGGCAGAGATTTGCTTTTGCCTTTATTTCCTCAGTGCTTAGCACGGTGTATAACACATAGTAGGCACTTAAGAAATGCTTATTGACTGAGTGATCAGGAACCAAAGATTCTTAGGAACAGCCAGTCTAAGAAATGAAGTGGAAGTAGGAAAGCAAGGACTAGAATGGCAACATTGAGTTGAGGCTATCTGTGGGAAAACAGGAAGCCTGATAACAGGAGTTGTTGGCAAAATGACTCTATGATATAATCTTCCTTTTCAAAACTCTACCCTTTTATCTTGGCAAAACATGTGGTCTACCCTACCTCCTTGGTCTGATGTGCCAGCTCATAACCACATTTGTACACAGACCAGGCCTCCTGGTTGTCCTGCTAAGGTTCTATGGGAATAGACACCAACCTTCCCCCTAATATAAAAGTTCTTAACCTAAGGGCTCATGAACTTTAAAACACACACATATTTATATGTATATATATATCTGTGTGTGCACATATGTATATTAGATAACTATTTCAATAGAATTGTTTCCTTTTCTAATCCTCTTTTTTATGCATTTAAAAACATTATTCTGAGATATGTTTCATAGACTTCAGATTGTCAAAGTAGTCTATGACATAATAAAGTTATGTTAAAAGTTGAGGGACCTTTGTAGGTATTTTATCAATATGGAGGCTCCAACTGAAATACCATGCTGGAGAGTGTACCCTTAAAATTGTGTGTTCTCCATCTCAAGTTAGCATTTCTCCATCTTGGTAAAGAATTGGTGTTAGCATAGGCCCAGAAAAAGGCTTAAACCAGTTCCATTGTGTTGGGAAAAGTACTGGGAATAGATGAAGATATCATTGAGGGAAGCTACCATTCCTTGATTTAATAGGTTTTGAAATGTCTAATATATAACACACCAAAAGGCAAAGCCTGATATTTACACAGAATCATTCAGGCTTTAGAAGGTCATCTTCCATTCATCTACTTCTTATATCTAAACCAAATTGCATGCATCTTGAAGGATATAGCCATCTCTGCCAACTCATATATGACTATTAAGAGTAAGTGATGCTAATCTCATCATAATAGCATTGAGCTCTCTATATTCATTTGTTACTCTTTTTTTCACAAATGATATTGGGTCTTTGAAAGGGAAGGGGTACAAACCGTTTCTTTCTTCTCTTTGCTCAAAACTCCCACAGAGATACTGTCTCTGGCCTAGCCAGTGAACAGATCCAGCCAGTCAGGATTGGAGCTTGAGATTAATTACACAAATGCATGGTCTACCTGAGAGCCATTTCTCAGTTGTACTAAACACAACAAGATGATTCTTGTGTGAAGGAAGGAGCTCTGGCTCTAAGTCTGGTTTGGGGCAGCCCACACCTTCTCTAGGCCAGACACCTGTTGCTGGAACAGGCCCAAATCCTGGGCAATAGCTGGATTATGGAACATCAGCCACTATTACGAAAAGCCGGTTGGAAGTCATGTGCAGATTGAATATTTCACATTGTTTCTCTAATAAACCCCTTCAACTTTGTGGGTTTGAGTGACAGAGGGTTTCTAGGATACCTGCTTTGTCTAGGAGAAAAAAAAAGAAAAAGAACTGTGATGATAATCTCAACAATCACTTGCTATTTCTGGGGCCATAGGGAAGTCACTTAACCTCTGTAGGCCACAATATTTTTTGCATGATATCTCTATATAGTGTCTCGAGGGTCAGAGGACATGGGTTGAAATCTTTCCTCTAATGCTGCTACCTGTGCAATCACATTTAATAAATGTTGAATAAATAAATGAATGAATGATCCTGGGCAAGTGAATAAACCTCTTTGGGTCTCAGTTTCTTCCTCTGTTAAACCAAAGGGTCAGGTCTAGATATATGATCTTATGACAACAGTGCCTATACTAAGTCCATTAAGTTTGTGGAGATAGTTGACTTCATCAGAGCTCAGACCCACAATAGCCAAGGGCCTGACAATTGGATCTTGAGTATCAGGAACAGATGCACCGTGGTGTGGCCTAGGAAGTCTGTTGGCCTGAGTATGTGTAGGGAAAGGATGGTACTACAACCGCTCTACCCATGGTGACTGGTAGGCCAATTTTCAGGCTTAGTGGAGACTTGAGCCTGGACGATGAGGTACCTAAATTTCACTGGCTACTCCTAATCTTTGCCATTTATCAAATTCCTGTTAGGCAGTCCTAGAGAATACTAGAGCATCTGCCTCGACTTCTTCAGCTGCAACCAAAGACAGGGCTCAGTGCGGTAGCACCATATTTACCTGCCATAATTCAATATGCCATAGGATTTAGGGCTGGAAGTGACTTTAGTGCTTACCCAGGCCAATTCCTCATTTTATAGATAAGGAAAATGAGGCCCAGAGAGAAGTGATTTGCCCAGAGTTATGCAGGTAATAAACAGAAGACCTGGAATGTGTAGGCATAGCTAATGACTCCAAAAATTGATCCAGTAAGACTGGGATTGTGGTTGTTCAGTCATTTTCAGTCATATCTGACTCTTCATGACCCCATTTGGAATTTTCTTAGCAAAACTACTGAAGTGGCTTGCCATTTCCTTCTCTAGCTCATTTTACAGATGAGGAAACTGAGGCAAACAGGGTTAAGTGACTTGCCTAGGATCACACAGCAGTATCTGAGACCAGATCTGAATTCAAGAAAATGACTCCTTCTGACTCCATGGGCTAGTATTCCGTCCCCTGCAGCCCCAAGCTGCCCAGAGCTGGGAGTAGTCTGCTACATTTTTTTTAAGCGGAAGTCTATGAACTTAAAATTATGTTTTTGATAACTACATTTTGATATAATTTATCTCCTTTGTAATCATACACATATCATTTTATGCATTTAAAAATATTCTAAGAAGGGCCCATAGGCTTCACTAGCCAGACTTCCAAGTGAGTCCATAGCACAAGATAGGTTAAGAGCCTTTGGTCTATATCAAGTTCTGACAGTGTCCAGAGGTAGCTGGCATATTGCATCTTTGTCCTTTGCCCCTGATAGAGCTAGAAAATACACTGACTGGCAATATGGGATCTAAGGAGAATGTCAGATATCTTCTTGAACTTCAGAAGAACCTCACTACTACCATCACATTTTTCAATGAGGGATTTCCCTCCATAGGATAGAAAATGGTTCAGTAGGAAATGTGCTGTTTGGTAGCATGGAGGAAAAAAAATACAAAATAAAAGTCATGTTGGTCAGGTGAAGGTTGAAAAACAACTTACTCAGGGTCAGAAACTCTAGGAGACTCTGTGCCCACCCAGGAAAAGAATCTAGGGTATTCCCAGGCCTGCTGGAAAGCAAGGCAACTGACCCCATCTGCTATTGGAGTCAGCTGCTTGCTTCCCAAAGGGTGACAGATGCCCCTGGCTTATGGCCACTTCCCCAGAAGTGTGCTCCCAGGTTTTGTGCAGCCCTTTGCTAGGGATCTTCAATGGTGGTGGGGGTTAGCTGGTGTATAAGCAGCCAGAATTGGGGGAAAAGGAGTCTGAAATAGGCACCAGATGATAAATACTATTGAGTTTCCCACATTGGGGTTGACAAATGTCAGTGATTAGGGTGATCATCAGGTTTGACTAAAAACCAGTTCAAAAAGGGACAGGGCCCAAACTGGCAGCCAGGCAAGATCATAAACTAGAGACCAGACTGAACCAGGAACCACAGTTTCCAGGGAACCCCCAAGTCCAAGAGATGATGGAAGCAGGAAGCCCAGCACCATGGCAGAGATTTAGACCAGAGAAGTCTGAATGGAAATCAGGAGGCTCACACCTAGAAGTGTCAGCCAAATGACTGTCAGGTGCAATCTTCCTCCTTCCTTTTCATTTTTTTCCCCCTTTTGTCAGGGTAACACATATGCTCAGTTCCTCAATCTTGTTCCACTGCATCTGCCCTTGATTCCAACTGCATGTGTTACAGATTGCTTTCTTGCCCTGCCAATTTGGTGATTCCCTTAGAAGGGAGGCCTCAATCTTGTAGTCACGGCCTCTGCCCACCTCAAACCACTTTGGAGAAACAGTCCATCCCTCGGAACTTACTTCATCTAAATTTGGAATTGCTCACCTGGATCCTCTGGTTCCAGATCATTCACCTATTCTCTTAATCCCAGATTCAATTTCATTCAATCCAGAAATCTCCTTGTGATTGGTGATTCTCCACACACAGGCTATGCAGTCCCTTAGCTAAAAAGATACCTAAACTTATCTTTTCCCTTCTTTCCCATAGGGATCCACTCCCACCCCCTCAAAAAAGGAGGGAACTGGAAAGCAGTAGGGCCATAAAATGTAGAAATGGAAGAGACCTCCAGAATTAGAGTCAGGACTTCTTATCGTAGGGTCCACTGACCTAAAAGGGGTCTGTGGATAAACCTCCAGGGTCCAAAAGTGAATGGGGAAAAATACATCTTTATTTTCACTAACCTCGAAGTAAAATCTAGCATTTCCTTCAATGATGAATATAGGCAATAAAACATACTGAGAAGAAGGTCCATCCATAGGCTTCACCAGACTGTCAAAAGGTTCCAAGACACAAAAAAGGTGAAGAATACCTGACCCATTCCACTCCCACCCCCTACCCTTGCTCTTTCTACCAGACCACATTAGAGCAGATAATTCCAATGGTTGTGAATCCTAAATAGAACAGCTTCCATCACCTCAAATTCAGAATAATTCAGCCCCGACACACTCACAAAGGGTACCCCTCCCTTTTCAGGCTTCTGTGTCCTTATTTTATTCCTTGCATTCTTTTTGTCTTGCTTCTTCTTGAAGACAGCAGCTGCGACAGGAGCAGCTTTGATTTGCTTTGTAACTAAATTCATTGGCACTTCTGTAGCTCTTCTGGAGACTGTCCAACTTCATGACGTCAGTACGAAGCAAGTTTAGGCCATGGGATGTACATCCTATTGCAGTAGCATCGGTATTTATCCATTTTGATCTCCCATGATGCTTTCACATTTATTTGCATAGCCAGTCAGCAAAGAAAATATGCTACCACTCCCAGTCTTCTGCCTAGCATTGCTTATTTTACAGCTGAGGTACTCAGCAATGTTATCTGCTCTCTTCTCTTTCTGCATTAAGGTGTGATCATGAAGTTTATAATTCCTTCTCCTACACCTGTGCCCATCCTTCTGTAAGTACCCAGAGGCATGGTGTTTCATTGATTCTTTCCTCCACAAATGTCATTACCTGTTCCCATTCAGACTCTGGAAGGGCTCCCGGGCAAATGGAACGGGGGTCTTAGTCGCTTGCTAACTCCTTGCTGGACTATATTTAAATGACCCACATTATCTGTTCCAGAATAAAAGGTTGCTCTTGGGAAAGATTAATTCATTTTCTCTCTGGTTTTCAGATGCTATCTTCTCTATGAATGAAACCACTTAGTGAATTGATTGCAATTTTCTTAAGGATGTTGATTGCAAAGCCCTTTGTGATGCTGCTGGTATTAAGAAGCTATACTAGCACCTCTGGGCCAAGAACATTGGAAAGAATGATTTGCATTTTCTTCATAGTAGTTTCCTCCCTTTAAACTAACCAAAAGGATTTTTTTTAATGGTCTAATGTAAAGGTGTTTAATGATCTTAGTAGCCTTTGGAAATGCATCTTTAATCTGACGATATTTGCAAATTGCTTTCTCCTTCCCCCTTCAGAATAGTTTGTAGAGTAGAAACTTATTCTTACAGGTGAAGCTGGTCTCACCACTTGCTTGGGGGTGGGGACAACAATCTAATTGCTAAGCTACAGCGTGTATAGTTATGCTTATGGCATTTCCTTCCTCACAGTTAACAATTCAGTCATTTTTCAGTTGTGTCTGACTCTCTGTGACCCCATTTGGTGTTTTCTTGGAAAAGATAGTAGAGTGGTTTATCATTTCTTTCTCCAGCTCATTTTACAGATGAGGAAACGGAGGCAAACCAAGGTAAGTGACTTGTCCAGGATCACAAAGCTAGCAAGTGTCTGAGGCAAGATTTGAACTCAAGGAAAGTCTTCCTGACTCCAGACCTGTCACTCTATCCACTGCGCCACCTAGCTGCCATCCTTACAGAGCTGACTTCACCTCATTGCTAAGGCTAAGTGATTTTACCATATAAATCTCAAGTGAACAGACATTTGGTTATCATTGACATAGGGTGTGAAAATATAATAAACAGACTTAAAATATAATTTAATATTCTTTATTCAAATGAGTATGGAGTCTTACCATTTTGATTAAGATGCATACTCTTTTGAGCTTCCATATAGGCCTCAAGAAAATAGGGCCAGGTGAAGTCAGCCAGTGTCTCACTTCTTTTTACAATCCCAAACCTAGCTTTTTTTTTCTCATTTCTCCCTGCACTGAGCCTTTCAAATAATCAGGACAGTAAACTCCAGATTTCCAAATTCTACAGGAATAAATGAATGTTCCTTCCACATTCACTCCACACTCATCCCTTTGAGACCTGATCAGGAAGACAATACTGTATTTACCAATTTTTTTCTTTCTTTTTTTTTCAACTTTTAAAACACTTTTATTTACAGTCTTGAGTTCCCAATTCTATCCCTCCTTCCCTCTCCTCCTGCATCCCTGAGACTGTAAGCAGTCATATAGAGGTTATACATGTGCAATTATGTAAAATATTTCCATATTAGTCATTTTGTATAAGAAGATTCAAATAAAAGAAAAAAAATGAAAAAAGAAAGTGAAAAATAGCATGCTTCAGTCTGTATTCAATCAATATCAGTTCTTTCTCTGGAGACAGCATGCTTCATCATTAGTTGGTTGGGATTGTTTTGGATCATTGTATTGCTGAGAATAGCCAAGTCATTCACAGTTCTTCATCAAACAATATCATTGTTACTGTGTGCAACATTCTCCTGGTTCTGTTTACTTCACTATTCATCAGTCCATGTAAGTCTTTCTAGGTTTTTCTGAAATCATCCTACTTGTCATTTCTTATGACACAATAGTATTCCGTTACATTCATATACGGCAGTTTGTTTAGCCATTCCCCAATTGATGGGCATCCCTTTGATTTTCAATTCTTAGCTACCACAAAAAGAGCTGCTATAAATACTTTTGTATGAACAGGTCCTTCCCTCTTTTTTTTGGATGTCTCTGGGATAGAGATCTAGCAGCTGTCTACCAATTTTCTGAGCAAAAGTCCACTAGAGGACACCTGCAAGCAAAGAAGGTACTAAATTCTTCTTTCTTAAATGGTGAAAGTTTCCAGAAGTAAAAATAAACCTGCTCTTCTAAAGGAAGGTCACATTGTAATTGCTTGTCTTCAATGTAAGCATCTGTAAAAGTTTGATGCTTTAGATTGTTTTATATGCTTATCTTAGAAGCAGCTACGTGATGCAGTGGACCACATTAGACGTGGAGACAGGAAAACTTGAGTTCAAATCCTCCCTCATATACTTACTGGCTTTGTGACCTAGATGAGTCATTTAACCTTGCTCCGTCTCCATTTCCTCGTCTCTAAAGTAGATATAATAATAGCACCTCCCTTGCAGGATTGTTATGAGAATTAAATGAGATAATAATGGGTGAAGCATTTTGCAAACTTAAAGCAGTATATAAATGCTAGTTATTATTCTGTTGCATAGGTTTGAAAAATAATTCTGGAGAGGAAGAAATAGGTTGCAATATAGAACGCCCTCTAAAAATTTTATTTATTACTTTTTTAAAAATTCAACATTTTTCAGTGAAAAAGATAACGCACAAAAAGCTGCTTTTCCCAGAAATATTCACTTTTTCCTCTACCCTCACCCCTTGGGGAATTCACATCTCTGTTCCTTTCCCCTTCCACTGTAGGCTTTGGCACAACATAGTCTCTCCTCCCTCCCCCTCCTTACTTGTGTTCATGTGTTCCCTTCTTCCATCATGCCCCAGAGCCTTTCATTCCTCCCTCCCTCCTGCTTCACTGCTTCTCTGAAACATTTCAGGCTGCCAGGTCTGACAGCAAAGAAAGAGGGCCCTTTGTGTCCCTAGTAAGGAATGACTGGGGGCAGTTCCATACCCAGCTGCCTTTACTTGCTAAGGAGCTTCTAGGTTTCAAAAGGTGGTTGGGGGTAGGGGAAGAAGAGAGTGAAAGTCAACAAAGAGGCAGAGTCAGAAAAAAATATTCTTCCAGATGAGCATAAAATCAACTGAGATCCCACCCCTATGCCGAAAGTAAGGATGGAGTCAGGTTTATTCCATGTCACTGAGTAGAAAGAAACAAAGGCACAGAAATAGAGCATACTGAACCTTGGGTCCAAACCAAGAGATAGATCAAGGAAAAAGGAGGCACATCCAAATTTTCTTCCAGTTTGAGTGAGTTCACATTGGCACTGGAAAGTGAGCTCAAGACCCTAAGTAAGCTTGGAAACATCTTGAGCCTTGGTGGGTACAATGGTTCATTAAGTCTGTGATCTAGATCGGAGAATTGTAGCTTTCTCTCCCTTCTTTTTCCCTGCTTTGTGTCTCCTCTTAGGGAGTGAGCTTGGATAAGAGATCACTCAGTTCTGAGGGAGCAACAATCCCATCTGGAAGTAGAGATGCTGGCTAGGACAACGGTGAAAATCCCAAAGATGCCCCATGTCAATTAAAAGGGCCACTCAGCCTCGGGGCGAAGTGGGGGATATGGTGTGGATCTGGGTCCTCTTCGTTGTAACTCCGGCTTTAGCCCTTGAAGGTAAGAGGAATAGGAAAGGGATGATAGAGGGCTAATCCTTCTCCCTTCCCCAAAGATAACAGGAAGAAGAGTTGGTGCTTATGGAGAGAGAGTAGAAAAGAGGGATATTTTAAAGGAAAATGCAGGGATTGGAGAAATATAGGAAGAAGGGAGAAAATTTGATGAGTGGTAAACATGATCTGTGGTTGGGGCTTCTCAGGGAGCAAAGCTCAAATGGGTTGTGGAAGGGATGCCATGTTAGGGTAGAAGAGAGGATTAGGAGGCTTATGACAGCTTGTCTTTGGCCAG